>NC_090841.1:57154599-57779599 GCF_028021215.1 Eschrichtius robustus | reverse complement strand
TTAAATCCTCTCTGGATTTGCTTGATTATATTCTGCATTTTAGCAATCTGCAATCTATTCAGAATCTTTTTAGAGATCTTGGATTTGATTGTTTTAATTACAACTCTGAGCTTTGTGTAAAAGCTCAGTTGCCTTTTCTGTAATGGAGGTGGGGTAAGGGAATCTAAGGGCACACACACACACACACACACACACACACACACACACACACACGCACAGGATAAATTTCATGAGTGGTTACGCCTGTCAAACAAAGATTGCTTTTTCCTTCCATCTTTTTCTTAAAATACATAGGTTAGAACACAGGATCCAAAGCCAAAAGTTCTGGTTCTGCTTAGTCTTAGCCAGGGTGTTTTAAGCAAGTAATCTTACCTAAAGCCTCAGTATCCTTCCTAGTCCATAAAAAGTGTATATGAAATTTCTGTATCAGTTTCTTGATGAACTTGAGGATAAAATTAGTGATTGTAGAAAAGCTTAAGTAATATGAAAAACATTACATAAATTTAAAATAATTTAACTTAGTTGTTTCTCTTTTGTTCTACATTCGCCTACTCATAGCAGTGTTGTAGACTGTGATAAATTGGGGAGAATCCTGTAAGGACCTGTTCCTAGTTACTTATATTTAGATAATTTTCCTAGGCAAATTTTTACAGGGGACTTAACAATTCCCTAGTCAATTGCTCACTGTTATTTACTGCTGCGGTAAATTTAAATACACATCTACTACTTTGAGTCACTCCTTTACATTCTAGTCTATACTTGTAGTTCTCAAACTTTGCCACAGATCAAACTCAGCTCCAGAGCTTGCTGTCACACAGATTACTGGGTCCCATCTCCAGAGTTTCTGATGGAATAAGTACCCCTCCCCCCCTTTTTTTTGTATTTCTTACAAGTTACTAGGTGACATCTGTGTTGCTATTCCAGTGGCCACACATTGAAAACCACTATTCTAGCAGGGCTTCTTAGATTTTAACATTCATAGCAACCTCCTGGCTTTATCCTTAGACAATTGTTTCATTGCTCCAAGGTACACCTCGGTATCCTTATTTTAAAAAGTAAGAGTTGAGATTCACTGTTTTAGAATGTGTTTACCAAATCCCCTTGCCAAAACCCAACTCAACTGAGTCAGATTTGAAAGGCAAGAGGACAGGGATTACATATTTTCACCTGTGGCCTCTGTGCTCTGTCATCCAACCAAATATCCAACTCAGACACTTTCATCGTTCAACCGAAAAAAAACTATTTGCATAACTAACAAGTGCTGCTTATCAGGACCATCCCAACATTTCTGTGAGCTGTTACAAACAGAAGTCTTGGAGTACAGAGATCAAAGAGGTATAGATTTTTCTCCTTCCCTGCACCGTATTCAAGCATGAGAGTTTGCTTATTAAAAATGTCTCCCACATGGTAATTGTTCTGTTGTGGAAACAGCAGCCAGTATTCCAAGACTCCAGACCAATGCTATCCACCTGGCAATTGCATGACTACTTATCTCAAAGAAGAGATGGGAAACACAATTAGGACTGATCTCAAGTCTATTAGGGAGTCAAGAGAAACCCAGTTCAAGGGCGCTGTTAGCTAACTAAGCACAAGAAGTAACTTTCTCAGGCTCCATTTCTTTGTGATAAGGGATAAAATTCAGGAATTTGTTACCTACCAGAAAAAGAATAACTACAAGTGGTTTGGAGGCAACTGCATTAAGTAACACAAGATCCTTTAATCCCCACTTTTTTCCAACTTGAGACTTTGAAATGTCTTTACCTTTCCTGCACATACTTACCCTAAAAACAAAGCTTTAATTATAGGCCTTCACTATGGAACTATGAATACATTATTTCTGACATTGGCTATTACAGACCATCAGCATTTGAGAGCTAGTTGATATTTCATGAATGCTCCTTAATTTTAGAAAGTACATATTATGCATTTAAATGTTCATTTAATAACAAGACATTATTTCAGGGTACATAGCAGTAAAAAGTATGCTGAAAGAAGAATTACAATTTCTAAGATAATTTTAGCTTATGATACTGTTTTAAAGTATCATAAAATACTTTAAAAATAGATGATAATCACCATAATAGTATATTTTATTTCATTTTATTCTTTTAATTGAATACAGTTGATTTACAATGTTAATTTCTGCTGTATAGCAGAGACTCGGTTATATATACACATACATATACATATATATACACATATATACATATCTATAGTTTTTTATATTCTTTTCCATTATGGTTTATCTCAGGATATTGAATATAGTTCTCTGTGCTATACAGTAGGAACTTGCTGTCCATCCATTCTATATGTAATACTTT
Organism: Eschrichtius robustus; assembly: GCF_028021215.1. Lineage (NCBI taxonomy): Eukaryota > Metazoa > Chordata > Mammalia > Artiodactyla > Eschrichtiidae > Eschrichtius > Eschrichtius robustus. The sequence continues at coordinate 57,777,278 of NC_090841.1, read as the reverse complement.
GCATCTACTAACACCAAACTCCCACTCCATCCCTCTCCCAGCCCTGCACCCCCTTGACAACCGCAAGCTTATTCTCTACGTCTGTGAGTCTGTTTCTGTCTCATAGGTAAGTTCATTTGTGTCATATTTTAGATTCCACATATAAGTGATATCATATGGTATTTTTCTCTTTCTGATTTACGTCACTTAGTATGATAAGCTCTAATTGCATCCACATTGCTGCAAATGGCATTATTTTGTTCTTTTATATGGCTGAGTAATATTCCACTGTATATATGTACCACGTCTTCTTTATCCATTCCTCTGTCGATGGACATTTAGGTTGCTTCCATGACCTGGCTATTGTAAATAGTGCTGCAATGAACATTGGGGTGCATGTATCTTTTTGAATTATAGTTTTGTCCAGATATGTGCCCAGGACCGGGATTGCTGGATCATATGGTAACTCTATTTTTAGTTTTCTGAGGAACCTCCATACTGTTTTCCATAGTGGCTGTACCAACTTACATTCCCACTGGCAGTGTAGGAGTGTTCCATTTTCTCCACACCCTTTCCAGCATGTTGTTTGTAGACTTCTTAATGATGGCCCTTCTGATTGGTGTGAGGTGATACCTTATTGTAGTTTTTATTTGCATTTCTCTAATAATTAGTGATGTTGAGCATCTTTTCATGTGCCTCTTGGCCATCTGTATGTCTGCTTTGGAGAAATGTCTACTTAGGTCTTCTGCCCATTTTTTGAATGGGTTGTTTTTTTGTTGTTATTGAGTTGTATGAGCTGTTTGTGTATTTTGGAAATTATGCCCTTGTTGGTCACATCGTTTGCAAATATTTTCTCCCATTCTGTGGGTTGTCTTTTCATTTTGTTTATGGTTTCCTTTGCTGTGCTAAGTTTGATTAGATCCCATTTGTTTATTTTTGTTTTTATTTCTATTGCTTTGGGACACTGACCTAAGGAAACATTGGTACAATTTACGTCAGAGAATGTTTTGCCTATGATCTCTTCTAGGAGTTTTATGGTGTCATGTCTTATGTTTAAGTCTTTAAGCCATTTTGAGTTTATTTTTGTGCATGGCGTAAGGGTGTGTTCTAACTTCATTGACTTACATGTGGCTGTCCAACTTTCCCAGCACCACTTGCTGAAGAGCATAATAGTATATTTTAGATGCATATCATATATTCGTTAGTCATACAAATTCCTCTATTATAATAAATACAACAGTAAAAAATAATTGTATATTTTTCCTGTTAGACTTTTTTGCACAGAATAAAGTCCAGTTTTAGAATCACTGGGTAAATGGAAATGAGCATTTTTATGATATAGCTTTAGGTTATAACTCATGTTAATTTTGGAAAATTTAAAGATATAAAAAAGCATAAGGTAGAAAAATATCAGCCATCTTAATGCAGTAACTTAATGATTTACTGTATTTATTTTTTGTTATTGTGTAATGTTAAGTATCCCATTATTAAAATTTTAAACAAAAATTCTTAATTCTTCATAAATATCACTTTAATAATAGTAATTGGAGGTAGCACTTATATGTTTTTATTATGCCTAATATCCCATGTGGTAAAGTCCATTTTTTTAAATTTTGATCAAGTGGTTTTCACAACATAAGACAATGTGTTTTTATATCTTTTAGAAAGAAGTTCAAAAATTCATTATACCTCACTTTGGGTAAGATTTTTTTTAAAAGCTAGAGCACTCTGCTTCTAATAATTAAATATTTTAAAATTAAGTTTAACATGCATAACTGTATAGCATTGACTTTTCACACCTGTTCAAGAAATAGGACATCACCAGCTCTCCAGAAGCACCTTCACGTCGAGTTCTAGGCATCAGCCATTAGCATAACTTCCAGTACCATAGATTAGTTTCACTTGTTTTTGAGCTTTATCTAAATGGAATCATGACATATTTTCACACGATAACACATCATTCATGTGAAACTCATACATCTTTTTACAGAAAGCAGTAGTTGGTTCATTTCCATTGGTGTTTGCTACATCTGTGACTATCTATACAAAATTTGTTTTGAATATTTTCTGCCAATAACTAAGGGCCCATAAGAAGTACATGTATAAAAATATGTGACTAAATTGTCAAACAAGTAGAAAATGAGTAAAGTTTTAACTACCTGAAATGAATAGTGAATGAAAAACCAACTGTATGATTATTTATTACGCTCATATTTTCTACACAAACCATTAAATTTTTCAATAAGCACCCAAAAACTTTAGAATCTTTTATATTACTAAAATTATACATTTAAAAAAACAAATTGAAAGAAGTATCAGTTTTACCTTTAATGTCATGAGCCCCCACTTTCCAACCTCAATAGCAATGGTGGAAAATGTTAAATGATTTCATCAAGATCTGTCATTTCAAATACTTACATCTAGTTAGGGGGAAAAAAATCACTTACTATTAGGAATTGTCTTAAATAGTAAATGATTCTGAATGTAATAAAATAAGCATTTATAAAGTTAATCAAACATAGGTAGCTGATGACAATTAACTGAGTTAGTGGACAAGTTGTTAATAAAGTACAATATTAATGTTTTTATTTGCTTTAATTATGGTAAAGCCGAAATGTAATGACAGTTATGCACCTACATAAAGATCAATCAATAGCTGCTTCCTCAATAGCTCTCGTTAGGAAGGTGCCTATAATGGTGACTGTTGTCTATCCAGCTTCCATGCCACCTCTCTTCCTCTTGTGAGCAATATTCTGATTGCCCATGGTGTCACGCATCTCAAGGGAAGCAATGAAATTACTCAGATATTACAAATAATAAATACACTGTGCACATGATTATAATAAAATGTGTGTGTGTGATTTCAAAGATAGGTATTCTTGAAGTATAAAAGTCAGTATTCCTGGCATCATGTTATCTAGAGAATTCATATCACGCTCTGAGATTCCATTAGCAACTGAAGCAGCTTTAAACGATGTGGAATTTTCTTGAGGCCAGCCTGTAAAGGGTGTGAGCATGTGAGGAGCATCATGTTCAGTGTTTGAAGATCAAGGTCACAGTGTATTAAATGAGAATTTCTAAGATAAAGTAAGATGGAAAAGAAATGACCAAATACAGAAAGAAAACAAAAATAGTGCTAGTAACAAAATAAAAATAACCTTCTCATTTTAGGTAAATTTGTGGTTTGACAATAATTCTGTTCAACTGAACAGAAGGTACAAAAATAAAAAGAATATTTTAATTGAAACTATAAAATGATAGTATGTCTAGGTATATTTAAAATATGTCCATCTTGCTTCAAAATGGAAATTTAAAAGTATAAATATTATCTAACAAAAAATATATATAACTGAATTTGAAATTCCAATACTGTTTAATAATTAAAATGTATGCCTATACATATACTGTAGTTTTACAAAATTATGTTTAAGTGAATGACTGAATTATACAAATATAATTTGACTATAGTGTACCGAAATTTGATAAGGAATCCCAGGACTTATTTCACATTAATTTAAGGAGAAGTGCCCTTTGCAGTCCATCGTTAAAGGCATTGATGTCTTGGTCCATCTCGGTACCGATGACTGCTTCACCATCAATGACAACCCTTTCACATGTAGTTCCTTCCTAGTGACTAAGATAACAAAGGATGAGAAACAAGGCGTTGGAATTAGAAAAGGAAATAAACTGAGAAATGCTTTTCCACTCCATATTTCAGTTGCTTTCTTTGAACAAAGGTTTCATCTTGTAGATACAGGCTTGAAGATACTGGAGACAAATAAAAATAAATAACAAAACAATAAAAATTGTTAGAATAGTTCTTGACTACATTTGATGTAGTACCTTTGGGCTTATCATTTACACTTGCTATAAATATGAACATTGCTGTTCTAATTTTCAAGGTTTCCTTCAATAAAGAAGCAAATCTTGACAAGTTGCTTTGGGTTAAATTGGGAGAGAAATAGTCTGTAATAATATGCTCTCTAGGTTTAGCCTGGCTCCGTGAAGTTCATTAAAATTTTAATCCCCCTTCTCTTTCTTTTTCTCCTTCTCTCTTTTTATGCCTCTCTTTTTTGTGGTGGTGTAAAAAGACTGATTCTTTTGACTAAAAATTAGTCAGTCAATTTAGACATAGGCTGAATATCATTAACATCTAATAAATACATGCTCTGCTCTCCATTTTATCCATAAATGTATAACCCTAGCACAACCCTAGAGCAAATCAGTGTCTCAATTATTATACCAAATCACAGCAATAAACTAGCTGTGAAAGAAATGGCAATTACCATTTCATTTCCAGAGATGCTTTTTCAATGTTTTTTTTGTATGTACATCTTAAAAACATATATTTTCTTAAATATTTATGAGATGGCTTAGTTTGGGGTTGTTTAAATTCTGGCCATAAAAATTTTGTTTTTGTTCTTGTAATGCAAAAATTTCTTCATATGCAGAGAGCGTATCTTAATGGTTGTTTAAAGAAACCACACCATGACAGAACATACTGTTAATGTCCTAAGAAAAATAATGAAAGAGTATGTTAAAAACAAGTATTAAACTTGTTAATCACTATAAACACTTTATACCGATTACAAGGAAGATGTATTGTGAGGCTTTTAAACCCTAGGAAACATTTTATTTATAAAACATTTAGCACTATATTTCACCATATTTAAGTGATATTAAGAGAGGATACACATTGATATCTAGAATCTACATGTATAAGAAGTCTGCTTCCAATACAGGAGTATATTTGCAATATAATACATTTCCTTTTGGAAAAGATGCCATTTTACCTTTAAATTTGATGAATACATTCTACATAAAACTACCATCATTCTCATTAATGGATGGCTTATTAAGCAGCAATATTGTTCCTTTCACAAGAAATTATGGTAACATGGCCTATAACACTACCTCAACTGAAGTAAATAGCTTTAATGTCACCCTGTTGTGTAAATATATTCCACTCATGGTGCTGCTTTGTGTCACTATGCTAGAATAGGAAGTTCTTGTGCATTCAAACAACTTTGTAGGTAATAGAGGACTTGAACATAATAGTTTAACAACTGATTACTTTAAATATGTGTCAGTTAGTAAGTGATTACAAAATAGCTCTGTAGATATTTTGTTTGAAAACCAAATTTTACAAAGTATGCTTTACAAATATTTGCCCCATTTAGATGGAGAGAAGGATTTTTTTGTAGTTTTTATGTTTCTTATTTTTTCATGTGTATGTGTTATAATCAGTTATATGGTATGGTGGAATTTATTGAAACAGATGTTTTAATCTCATTACATGTTAACTTATTAACGTGCAGTGACATTAAATGTTGTCTTGTTAAATTGTGTGACCTTGGGAAAGTTTAACTGCTTTACTGTTCAGGCTTTTTTTTTTATGATGATGAGTTGTAGGTATGATAAGATTACTTGATATTGTAAATAAGCAGGACTTTAAAAAAAAATTTTATTGAAGTAGAGTTGATTTACAATGTTGTGTTAGTTTCTGGTATACAACAAGGTGATTCAGCTTTATATATATATATATATATATATATATATATACACACACACACACACACACACACACACACACATATATATACTGTGCTATACAATAGGACCTTGTTACTTATCTATTTTATATATAGTGGTTTATAGCTGCTAATCCAAAACTCCTAATTTAACCCTCCTCCCTTTCCCTTTTGGCAACCATAAGTTTGTTTTCTATACCCGTGAGCCTGTTTCTGTTTTGTAAATAAGTTCATTTGTAGCATTTTTTTAGATTCCACATATAAGTGATATCATGTAATATTTGTCTTTCTCTGTCTTCACTTAATATGATAATCTCTAGGTCCATCCATGTTGCTTCAAATGGCATTATTTCATTCTTTTTAATGGCTGAGTAATATTCCATTGTATATATGTACCACATCTGCTTTATCCATTCCTCTGTTGATGGACATTTAGGTTGCTTCCATGTCTTGGCTATTGCGAATAGTACTGCTATGAACATTGGGGTGCATGTATCTTTTTGAATTGGAGTTTTCTTCAGATATATGCCCAGAAGTGGGATTGCTAGATCATATGGTAACTCTATTTTTTTAAGGAACCTCCATACTGTTTTCCATAGTGGCTACACAAATTTACATTCCCACCAATGGTGTAGGAGGGTTCCCTTTTCTCCACACCCTCTCCAGCATTTCTATTTGTAGACTTTTTAATGATGGCCATTCTGACTGGTGTGAGGTGGTACCTCATTGTAGTTTTTATTTGCATTTCTCTACTAATTAGCAATGTTGAGCATCTTTTCACATGCTTCTTGGCCATCAGTATGTCTGCTTTGGAGAGATGTCTACTTAGGTCTTCTGCCCATTTTTTGATTGGGTTGTTTTTTTGTTGTTGTTACTGAGTTGTATGAGCTGTTTGTATATTTTGGAAGTTATGCCCTTGTTGGTCACTTGTTTGCAAATATTTTCTTCCATTCTGTAAGTAGTCTTTTCAGTTTGTTTTGGTTTCCTTTGCTGTGTGAAAGCTTGTAAGTTTGATTAGGTCCCATTTGTTTATTTTTGCTTTTATTTCTATTGCCTTGGGAGACTGACCTAAGAAAACGTTGGTACAATTTATGTCAGAGAATGTTTTGCCTCTGTTCTCTTCTAGGAGTCTTACAGTGTCATGTCTTAGATTTAAGTCTTTAAGCCATTTTGAGTTTATTTTTGTGTATGGTGTGAGGGTTTTTAAAACATGCTCAGTAAATAGTACCTAAAACCATTTTCAAGGTAAAAAGTCTTATTCTTTCTGTTACTCTACTTTAATGTTTCTCCTTTTAGTTATTTCAGTATTAGTTTTAAAATGTTAACTGCATCATACTGAATCCAATTTCCACTTTAAGTTGTTAAAGAGATAGTTTAGCAAATAAAAATAACTGCAAATCAAAACATGAAACATTTATTTTCATGTGCAATTCAACTTGTGTACTATGCAGGTACAGAAAATAAGATGCTTTGTTTGAATTTAGCTTTTCTACTGAGAATTATATAAAGCAGGGATTTGTATAAATAATATATATTTGGGGCCGGAGTTCTACATTGTGAAAATTGTATTGTGCTTTCAGATGCTTTGAATGTGTTTGAGGAAAAAAATTAAGTTTTGAGTAAGCCATAAACACAATTGCTTTTCAATAAGCATTACACTTAACTACAGCACATCTAAGTTGCTATAATATTAGCATATAAAGTTAATGGTTTTACGGAAAAAATTTTAATGTGCCATTTTTATTAAAACAAAGCTTCTTAGACTACACATCTCTAAAAGAGACATAGAGAAGACAGCAAGCTAGATTCTTTTAATCATAGAATTTTCTCCTTCAGAATCAGCATTAAGACGTTGAAGTATATATCCATACTAGAAAGTAAAATTTGAATAAATAATAGAAATACTAACATTGACCTGGGTCCACTTTGCTTTTTCTATTTTTTACTATCTGGCTATTTTATACATCTGTCTTGTGAAGACAAATTCTTCAGTACTTCTAGGCTAAGAGTTTAGGGACTCCTGGATTTCAAATATCATGCTCGCTATAAAAAGAAATATTTTTGAAAACTTTAGGACTTCTTGCCTTTCCCATTTTCTGAAATATAGTTGACCCTTGGACAACATGGGTATAAACTGAGCTGGTCTACTTATACCCGGATGTTTTTCAATAGTAAACACTACAGTACTACACGATTCATGGTTGGCTGAATCCTCAGAGGTGGAGGAAACGCATATAGTGAAGACCAACTATCAATTATATGTAGCTTAACCCCCCACGTTGTTCAAGGGTCAGATATATTTTACACTCTGCTTAAAGGGTATTTCAAGTGTCTGAAAATAATTAACTTCAGAATATGTGTGCTTATTAAAAAATTAGACTACCTAGTCAAATATATATATATATATTTTTTTTTTTTTCATCCAGGAAGTTTCTGATATCTTCAGAATGTTGTGGCTTAAGCCACTTTTTTTTTTTTAAAGTAATTCACATATTATAATAATCGGTCTTTCAAAATATCCAGTTATCTGCTTTCACTAAAGTTGTGCAATCTCCACCACTATCTATTTCTAGAAAAATTTCATCACCCCAAAAGAAACCTGTACTCATTAGCAGCCCCTCCCTACTGTGCCCCCAACCCCATGCCTTTCTGGCAACCATTTATCTACTTTCTATCTTTATGGATTTGCCTATTCTGGACATTCTATATATACGGAATTATATAATATGTGGCCTTTTATTTGGCTTCTTTCATTTAGTTTCATGTTTTCAAGGTTCATCCTAGACCCATTTTATACGGTAATATTCTTAGTTTTGCAATACAGTTCTTACTGGTTCGAGTAATCTTTTGAACCATTTCACCTTTCGGAAAGTTTGGTTTATTGCAACCCTGCCATTTTTGTTTTCCCCAAAGGTAGAAGACAGATATAAGCCATGTCTCTTCAAAACGAAGTGAGTTGAAGTTCTCATCCTTCACTTCCTTCCTCCCCTGATACACTGGTTTTGTGTGATCTGTGAAATACAGGTGATGTCTGGCCCTTGTCTGTCACAATTGCATGCCAGCAGCCATTATAGGCTGCAAAAAAACGACCTAAAATGATTTTATCATGAGCTGGAAGGTTGGCGGTGCAGGTAAAACCTTTTTCTGTCAGGTAATTCATTGTTCTCACCTTAGAATACAATTTTAAAAGGCCCAAGAGAAATAGAAAATGATCTTAATGTAGATCTAACACCTTGAGCAGAAGAAAAATGATGAGCTACTTTTACCTCCTTCAGAATTTTAATAGATAAATCAATCTCCAAATTTTATATAAATGGTGGAATGCATCAAAGATAAATCAAAGAGCCAGATAAGAGCAGAGTAGGGACTTGAAAATCTCAAGTAGGTACTTGAAGAAGTTACAAGTATCATATTTTAGCATGCACAGGCCGTTTTTAGGGCTCTAATTAATGTTAAATGTTTGTTTTTAAATCATGCAAACCAATAATGACGACAGCCAAGAATGGATACCCAGAAAAGAACACACACTGAAATATAACTTGTACAGTTGTATACGTGACCTAGTTCATATCCACCTTTTAAAAATGTGTTGCTAATGGCTGAGAAGATGATAAAACAATGAAGACAGTGTGAAATGTAAAATCTTGAAGGTTCAAGTTACTGTTAATAGTGTAGGAATTGAGCTATTCACTTTGATTCTTTATCAAGATTAAATAGAAATGCAACAGAGAAAGATGTTACTTTGACAATTGATTAATTTGAATGTGCGGGCACTGATTCTAAATTTAATTTGTCATATGAAAGTGATATTATTACACTTGCTGAATAATTAATTAGCTGAGATTCAAAAGTAGAAGGAAATGCTGGGCACAGTAAATAGACATCCCACCTGTTAGAAAAAGAATCTTGAAATTACAGATCAAAACTGCCTTAAATGCACATAAAACCAATATTCTACAAGTCAGACATTTCTACATTAGAACCCTGACTTTCCATGTCCTAACTAGGTAACTTTTTAAATTAACTAATGATACTTGCTGGGTCTCAAATTCCGCATCTATAAAAAGAAATGGTTAATAGCATTTATTGGAAAATATTGTAAATAACGAGTTAAGGGCCTGGTCCATCACTGGGCATATGATTGGCTCTTAGCAAATAGTAGCTATTATTATAATACCATCCTTTTGTGAATTTTTCCCACCTGATTTTTTTTAATCCAATTAATTTAGCCTATTAATTTTTTTTATACTCTAGCTTTTAAAGCTAAGCCTAGTAAAATGGAGAACAGATTAGCTAAAATCAGAAAACTGCATATGCACTGGATTCTTACTCTATCAACAGAAACTTTTAGAGTACGTTTCAAAAGTTCATGTCTTCCATAGAAAACAAACTTACAATTACCAAAGGGGGGAGAGGGAGTGGGGAGGAAGGGTATGGGATTAACAGATACACACTGCTATGTATAGAACAGATAAGCAACAAGAATTTACTGTATAACACAGGGAACAATATTCAATACCTCATAATTAACTATATAGAAAATAACCTGAAAAAATTATATATATGTATGTTTGTGTGTATATAAAACTGAATCACTGCTGTATATCTGAAACTAACACAATACTGTAAATCAACTATACAGTGATGAAAGCTTAAAAAAATGTTTGCATCTTCAGAGGGCTTTTAAGTTAATTAAGGATAATAGCAATTTTTAGGAAACTAGGATTCACCATTTTTGTTACTCCTTTCCAATTATTCTCATTAATAATTTTCAAGGCCAACACAGGCATGTTAACTCACGTTTTACTCACTGCTTTCAAGTTCATATCTTTATGACATAAAGCCTGTAGGCATATAGAGAAAGAGGTCAATAACCTACACAAAGTTATAAAAATTAATAGAGCCATAAAAACCAGTATTTATGCATGCACTTCATATGACTGAAATGACTATTACGTTACGAATTGGTAAATAGCTCAATGAAACCATAAACTTATCACCCTTGAGTTTATAAATTAGTTTTGACAGAGCAGCTCCTACATCTTTTTTTTTTTAATCTTGCAAGGGTTTGTCCATTTGATATCTTCACGGTATCCATGTCAGATACCATATTGAAGCAGAAAATTTAGCTTATATTGTTACTTGATTAAATTTTAGTATGGGGAGATTGAAGACATTAAGTACAGTTGACATTAGGGATTTTCTGTGAATTGCTCTTATTCTCATATATCATTGTCCAGACATAAGAAGTGCCATTCTACTTGTCTGCAAATATAGAATGAATAATTTCCTAATTTTGAAATATTTATACATATAACACATATTATACATAACTCCATTATTTTCTGTTAGGGAAAAATAAATATTAGGGTGAGAACATTTCTGATCATAACAAAGTGAATCATATCATCTAATATTACCCCTGAGAATTAATAACTTTTATCATGGGGAAATATCACAATCATATTTAAGAGATTTAACAGTGAAGGTGGTATTTTGTGCATTGTTACATGTAAAGCTCCTTTCATTAATTACAATCATTCTGATTGTGCTTAGACCTCTAATATGTTAAAATTTATACAGGTTTTGATTTTCTAAAGAAAACTCATGTAAAATCAAATGCTTTAAGAATAGCAAATTGTTGGTAGATTTTTAGAAAATCACATATTATTTTAGTACGATTCTTAAATTTTCATTGCTGTAAATTAGTATTTTGAGTTGTAATATCCTCTCAACCACTAAGACTAAATCTCATAGTCACCTCTCTTTCCTTTAACCCTCATCTTAAAGAATGCACTAAATTATTTTGTAACATTTCCTTATTCCCTTATCCCCACACCCTTCTCCATAGCCCATTCAAGATTTCATAAGCCCTTGCCTAGCAGTGATCTAATTGTTCACTCAAAATCCAACCTTTTACTTTATATAGTCTTCATACTGTGTTTAGTTGTTATCCTAATACACAGTTTAAGCCATTATTCTTTTCCATAATTGTTTGTTTAGTGAGCATTAAAAACCAAGTTCCTTAAATTTGCATACAGGACCTTCTAGAATATGTCACTGTATCTTTCCCTCTTTCTTATTTTTGTCCCCAGAAATGTCTTATACTTCAGCCAGAGACCAATTTGCCATTCTCTGAAGAGATGGGCATATGGTACTTTCCAAAACTGTGCCTTTTCTAAAACTCTTCCCTTCTTTTCCCTCCTTCACTACCTATTCAAAACCTATTATCTTCTATCATTGCTTCTAGTTCCTTACCGGAATGAATACTTCCATTGCCTATAATCAATTTGAATTATTTGTACATGTAGTACAGTGATAATTTAGTCTGCTTTCTATTAAATTAGGAACTAGCTTCTGTATCTGATTGAAGGCACCTTGACACAAAGGATTATGTCTTGTCTTCTTTCTCCTTCCATGTTTCCAGCCATGATCAGAAACATTATCCATACATAATTTGAATGTCAAGCAAATTCAGTATATGTGTTGTAATTACTTTTTACTGTTATTTTATACAATAGAAATTTAATGACAGCTCTCTAATACATTATTGTATTTTGGAGTCTTTGTATTAGAAAGAATGGATTTCTAGAATTTGATATAATATTAGGAAAATATCTGCTTATTGTCAGAATCCTGCTGAATACTAACACTGGTTACATTTTAAATCTTGACCAGGAACATTATAAATTAGGACCATGAAGAATTGAAAGTATTTAAATTCTCTTTAGTAAAGAATTTTTTCTTTAAACTCTTATCTAAGTTTTAGAAGACATAAAAATGTTCATTTGTGTCTTCAAAAACAGCACTCAAACATATGTCATTATTTCTATAGTAGTTTCTATATTAAAATATATATGCTTATATATGATATATATTTATAAAATAAAAATACCACTTTGTAATATTCTCTATGAATGGGTCAACTTGATTGCAATGACAAAGCAGTTGAATCTATTTATACCATCAGTAAAGAATATTTTGTCACACATGGGTATGGTAAAAAGTATTCAAAGCATTGCACAGGTTTCTATAAATACATTCAAAAAGAACAGAAAACTCCAATATCAGAAGTATCCAATAAAACTCCAATATCTACTACTTTCATCTTTATATGGATTTACAGGAAGATATAAAACTGGACTAAGTATATATTATAAACTTTTTCATATAATTAATCCCTGAACTTCATAAACATACTATATTTCTCTTATTAGAATATTTTAAAAGGTGAGTGGTAAAATTGTGAATTTTATACAACATAGAAAAAAACAAATAAATAGTTTTTTTTGCTGAGAAGCCAAGTCACTTAGATTTTATTACTTCTCAAAATCCTAAAGACTGGGAAAATCAATTGGATAACTCAAACTTATCTATTCCTGAAAATATTTGGATTTACTTTTCTAAGTAGCAATGAAAACAAGCACAACTAACAACCACCCAAAACAATCAAGTTATTATAAAAAATCGCTAAATAGGCTGTTCTTAGAATTAAAATAGTAATACTTCCTTGGTATGTAATTCAACAAACTAAGTAGTTTGCTATGAAAAGTATTTTATATGTTTAATAATTTATTTTTATTACATAGAATAGAAAGAATTTCAGTTCTGTAAAATTTCATTAATTTCGATGTTAATTTTTTAGAATTTGTTATAATTTGTTGTGGGTTGCAATGATATTTACCTAATTATATAAAAAATGTTATTAGAAAATAAGTCATTATATATGGTATATTTACAAATCATTAATGTAATGATTTTAAAAGGTGTATAAATTAACATTTATAACATGCTGGGCAATTTTATTTAGGTCATCATTATTCACCTTATAAGAGATGTCATTTGTTGAGTACCTATAATATGCCATATCACATCATTTGTAATCTTCACAACACTGTTGTTAAATAGGTCTAATCAAGGAATAGTAGTATGAGGTTCTGAAAAGTTGTCCCAGACCACTAATTACATGGTTGAAATAGAATACTTACCGAGGCTAGCTGATTCCAAAGCTGAATGAATAATACAACTTAAAAAAAAAAAAAAGTATTATTCCTAGTCTAGGTCAGTGGCTTCCAAAGCCGACTGTCTCAGATTAAGAAAGGACACCTGAAGAACTATGCTTCCTGGACCTGCCATCAACATGTTGAATCAAATTTTCAATGAGTCAATATTATGGATTTTAAAAATATCTGCCAAGTGACTTTGAAGATGAGCAAGATATGAAACTCTAGGTAAAGATGGCAGCCAAGTAGGACAAAGAGCACTGAATCAGAAGGAAAGTCTGTTTTATTTCTATTCTGCTATTTAAAATTTTTAGGCAAGTCATAGCATTTAATGATTTGTTTCCCAGCATGCATAGCTCTTGCAACTGATGTCAGGATGCTGCTAATACTACCAAAATGCTAGAAAAACACCCCAAAACCACAAACAGCTCTAAACCACAGCAAAACTGTATTTCTCATTTGCCTCTTGAACTAGTGCCTCAAAAACGAATAAGCCTTACCAGCTGCTCTTCATTGTGGATGTCTCTTAAGTGGTTGTATCTGTGTCATCATTTGCCAACAATAATCCTCATTATGCTCTCTGACTTAGGCTACAGGACCATGTTGCCTTTTCCTCTAAATGTCAGACATATATTTTAGTGACATTTTCTCCTAGGATTCAGGCATCGGTCCCTGCAGGCTGAGTCAGAAGGTGATCTAAATGACACATGCTCTTTGGTACTCAAATTATCCTTTTACTGACCTTGAGGATTTTTACTAGGTCATACTAAGTACTACAACTACATTTCTATTAAGAGTGAGTTCTTTCCCAGAGGTTGACTTGGTATCTTCTTTAACTAGGTCCCCAAAACAACTAGTCTTGAAAGACTGTCTAAGAATGATATAATATTATGGTGATCACAATATAGAGTAAGTTCTGAACTGTATGTGTATATATGTATATGCTTATACTACAGTTCATAACAACCTATAATGATATATATGTATATATACACACACAGTTTTGTCTATTTCTCATTTATCCCCCATTCATTTTCCAAAAAAAAAGTGTGAAGTGGTTACGAATTATCACCATTTTTTGGATGAAATCATAAGACACCCGAGTTAGGCAATTTGCTCAAGATAAAAGAGCTGACATCTGACAGAGCTAAGAATCCAGGCATATTTATTCCAGAGCTAACACTCTACAGCAGTGATATTCATATTGTTTGTCTCCCTGTCTGTGCCTTTTGTCTCCTTCCTTATTAAATTGATATGGTCACATATATGCAATCATTTACATATAAATGAATAAAGCTAAACCCACAAGGGAAAATACATTGTTATGCAAATTGTTTAAATATATTAGCCTAAGGCTTTCTTTTCATTTTGGAAGGCTTCTTAGAAAAGGTCACATTGAGTAGAAAGTTTAGTCATTCTTCTAATCAATCAATTAGTCATTACGCGTATAGTACATCCACTCAGTGTTTGGCACTATATTTGCTGGGTTGTTTGTTGAAATAGGGAAATAGCACAGAAAACTAAGACCTTCTTGGTGATCTGAAAGAGCTTTTTATCTAACTAGATGTGCACAGTTTACACAGATTAAAGTTAGAGGGCAAGAAAGTACTAATTTGTGATACACTGTGCACTAGTACCAAAGAAAAGGGAAATTAATTTTAAGCCAGAGGCATCAATAAGGAGATGCAACTTGAGCTCAATATTTAAGGTGGTTGGGACTTTAAAATCAGAGAAACGGAATGACGTTTTCTAGAATATAGTAGAAAATATATAATTATATGAAAATGTTTTAATCTAGGATGACGTATATGGTAATAGATAAATGGAATGGATCTGGTGCTAATTTCCAGGCAATTTTCAGTAATATGGAGTGATTCTCACCCCATGTATATGTTTATTCATTCAGAAATATTGTTGAGTGATAGCATTTGTTCAGGGTCCTGAGCAGGGCATGTTTTTTGCAGCTGCTGAAAGATTTGACTTTTACTTCCTTTTCTAATGGTAATGTCAAACTCTTAAGATAGAAATTATATATATTATTTTAACTTTTCAACCATAATAATGCCTACAAATGGACATAGTAACCTGGATGGAAGGGAGAATCTCAAACAAACAAATTTAATCCACCTCTACGTAATTACAAAGAAATAGCTTAGGAGAAAATAAACTGGTATATATAGATATAAATATATTATTTTCCATTCTCTGCATATAAGATTTAAAATTTTTTTGATGACAAGAGTACTTACGGAAATTTTTCTCCTGGAAGATTCCGATAATCATTCTCAACTATCTTACAGTGGGAGCCCAGGGGCCTACAAAATTTCAGCTGCAATTTTAAGGGAAAAAAAGCAAATTTCTTGTTTCAGTCTTTTAATTACACACAGATCATGCATTTAGAGTAATTGAAATTTCACTCATCATCTAAATAAGTGACTTTATAGAGGCACAGTCTTGATGTTTGTTGGACCAAAAGAAGTCTGCTCTACATACACGATAGAAAAAAATAAAATAAAATCAGCGTAATGAAGATGCAGTCTAATAGAATAATTAAGGATTTCACTACTCAACAGCTGATAACCTTGAGTGATAAATATTTGTATAATCCTCAAGCTTAAGATCTAACGTTATGTCAGTATTACATGTTTTCAAAATTAATATAGTTATTATTTAGATTTCAGATGTCCAAATCACAATGTAATTACAAAATATTTCTATGAAAACGTACAAGGACATTTCAAACTGAGAGAGGAAAAAGTGCACAAAGCAAATGGACTAGTTTAATTTGAACATGAAGGAAATTTATAGAAAAAGTTACAAGGTAAACAGTGCTCCCCGTCCCACAGAAAAGCTTATTTAAAGTTAATTACAAAATAACTTCCATAGAATAAATCCCATAATAAGCCTAGATCTAGAGAACAACAAAAGCACATTATGAAAGACATACACAAATGTATTCACTTCATTCAAATAATTCCCACAACAAATATTTATTGCCCATTGTTGCAACCATTGAGCTAGGTCCTGGGGATTAAAAAAAAAAAAAAAAACAAAAAAAAAAACCAGGAAAATAGAATCATATTCTTGAGGCGCTAACAGCATCCTGTGGAAAACAGTTACATGAGCATTATGAAATGATGTACAATAATAGAGATATACACAAGGTTTGATAAAAATACTAAAAAGAGGTACTTTACTCCAAGTTTTTTAGCAGTGGGTATGGGTATTGGAGTGGGAAGAGGTTGTGGATGGTAGCTGGGAAAACACCCTGGAGAAATGATTACTAAACTGAGTATAAAAGAATCACTCGATCATGCTGGATGATATTTATGTGCTATAAGAAAGACATTCTAGACAAAGGGAGTGCCATGAGCATTCACATGAAGATAAGTGCTTGTATGATTAGGAAATATAATCATTTTGGTGTTTCTATGACACCAATTTGAATTAGAGAATAGGGACAGATGGGAAAATAAAAAGCTATATAAAAGGAAAATTTATGTCAAAATAAATGTAAACTTTATTCAAAAGACAATTATGTTTACTGCAACTGGTCTGACCAACTGGGTATACTACAGTTAAATTCTGACACTAACCACCTGAGTCAGACCTCACAGGTCAAGGGAAAAGTTCTCTGTTAAGACTGCTCTCACTTCAGATGTCAGCTGCAAGTCTTGGGGGTATCCTCAGGCTATCCCTCTTCTGAAAACTTAGCTACAAAGATGGGGGTTCCCATGATAGATCTCCTCAGGTTCGATTATTTGTTAATCTTCTTAGGATGATTCACAGCATACAGGAAAGTGCTATACTTAAATTATAGTTTTATTACACAGGATACACATAGGATGGATTCAGGGAGGGAACACAGAGCTTCTATGCCTTCTCCTCAGGAATCAGGAAGTGTTACCCTCCTGGCACATCAATGTTGTTTACCAGTTAGGAAGTTCTATTGGCGCAGGTGTACAGAGAATTATCTGGGATTTCATCATGTAGGCATGACTGATTAAATCACTGGCCATGTATTTGAACTCAAACTCTAGCCACCCTCCTCTCCCTGGAATTTATGCTAGCTCAAAGTTCCAACCCACTAATCATGTGGTTGCTCTTTCTGATAACCAGCCCCCATCCTGAAGCTATATAAGGGCCTACCACAAGGGACCTCATGAAGAGGTTTCTACATTTATCAAAACTTGACTGATATTGTTTCATCTACACTCCTTTCTTCTTCATCTACACTCCTTTCTCCTACCTCACATTTTGAAGCAAATCCTAGACATCAACCCCGTTTCATTTGTAAGTATTTTGAAGGGTTTTCCATTTTAATTTGGCTTTACTCTTAGTCACAAACATCATTAAAGGCTATAGCATAAAAATTATTAAGATTTAAATAAAACTACACAGTAGGAAACAAGATCAGATAAGCTCTTTAAGTATATGTGAAAATTTAAACATGCCACCTCCAAGTTAAGGCAAAAGTGAAGGGGGGCTATATTCTTTATACAAGCGTCAAAAGGTTTAGGCATTATCACCAAATGTCAATCCACTTTAGAGTCATCAATGAGACTAATGTATGTGTTTTTGCACATTGCACTTGTAAAAGCACATAAAATATTTAGTATGTTAGTTCCAATGTATTTTACCAGCTCAGAATACAGGATGTATACAGACTATGTATAGACTATATCAAAGTAGTAGACAGGGGCCTGTGCAAAGCCTGCAAAAATAGTACTTCAGGTATCTATTTACTAATTTAAAAACAGAGTTTACAGTTTTGAAGTGATACAACTCAAACTACCCCACAAAATACAAAGGGCTTGAAAATGCATACCCTTTCAAGCAACATTTGTTATTAATAAAGGTTTGATTTAAAAGAGTATAAGTGAAGGCTTTAAGAATTAATCATTTAGAATAAAGTTGTGAAAATAGAATTGCCAATTGTTTTCATAATCAAAGTTTATCGAGTTTTAGTTATCTTAAACGCTTGGTAAATACCAAGCAGGGTATATTTTGTCTCTAAACCTACCAAGATACATTTTTAAATTTGTGGATCAATTTTTTTCTTACATAATATAGATTAAATATCATAACCTTTGGTTAAACAGGCAAAATATTTAAAATAAAATGCTTTGCTAAAAATATTTTCTTATTATATAATATGTCAAAATGACTAAACAATATGGAACATTCCTAGAGAGATTCTTTAAATTACATATTTAAATCAAACAGATTCCCTAGAAAAGAGAAGTTTGAGGAAGTGTGCTCAATTTTGTAGGTATTTGTATCAGTCAGAGACGAATTAGAGATTGGCCATTAATAATGGTTTATAACAAATTATTATAAAGATTTGTTTGTGCAATTGTGGGAGTGGTTAAACAGTTCATCTACAGCTGCTGCTTCTGTGTCTGGTGCTGGATTGGAAGTGAAGAGGGCAAGTGTACATAAGAAATATGGACATAGTGTGAGGGAGAGCAAGGGCACACTAGAACTTGTAAGAATGAACTGGAACCTATGAGGATGAGCCGGAAGCCATGTTAACCTTTCAACATCTCCAGTTATCCAACTTCAATGATGCGGATGATTTGCAGAAGAGGCTAGTGTTATTTGTCGAGGGTGTGAACACATACCTGGCCCAAAGGAGCAGGAGGAGGAGATCTAGCAGAAAGTGGAGGATGTGGAAGCCCAGTTACTGCTTCACATCAACAAGGTGTGTCAGCAGATTCAAGACACCATGTATGAGCACTAATTAGTCTTATCCTACGCTGACCCCCTGAGCCTCCATCTAGCTGTTGTTCACTCCCACTTTCTAAATTTTACACATAATTTTCTCTTATGGCCAACCTTAGCCCAGAACATAGAGGGAAAGAAATTCTGAGATACTAATTTGACACAGTAGAAGGTTATCAAGGTTCATCTCGATAACTTGGAATCCACATGCATCCCTATTAACCACAGATAAGTTCTAAAATCATGCTTCTTCCTAACGTGATTCAACTATCCCTTGTACAACTGAAAACACACTAACCATCTTCCTAAGAAAATTTACAAAGTCCTTACATTTGTCTTTGTTTGATACTCATTCCTATTTGGGATGAATCACTTTCTCTTTAATGTTCTATAACCTAAATATTGAGATATAAGGTTAGGTATTACTGACATATTTTATATTTGTTGATAAGAGAACTGGAAAGGGGGAGGAAAATGCTTAAACTATACACATTGCATCCCTTATTGAAATAAGGATCAAACAATCATAACTATTAAGACCTCAATTCAGCAATTAGTCATGAGGTCACCATTGGTATTTTTTACTACCTTTTCCCACTACCATTCTGTATTCCCTTTGCCCTCAGCAATTGCCTCAGCTGGTTGTAGTTTCTTGCCTGGTTGAATGAGAAAAACCTTTATTTCGAAAGTGTTTGGGTCCTTAGACATCCTGACTATATCGGGTTGATGTGATTTCCTATGGACATTAAGCACAGGACACTGGAGTATCCACAGGAGCCCCAGAAAGCCATTCTCCTCCTTATACCTTCTTTTCTAGTAGCATCACATTTTCTCTTTTATACTTAGAACCAGTCACCTCAGCCAGTACATGGACCCCTTTCTAGCTTATTTATTTGTTGGCATGAGTAGCTCAGAGGGGTCACGTGGTAGACTCAATTTTCAATTATTTGAAATCACTGCTGTGTGCCCTGGTGAAAGCTGGGTTTTATTTAATGATGTTGAATTTGTGATATAAAAATGCATGTTTTCATGTACAAAAGCAACATTTGTTTAAAGTTCTTCCTTTTCCTTTCTTTTTGTTATACTTGTCTGGATTGAGTATAATTCTCATCGTAGTATTATAGAATGAGTTAAAGTTTTTCATTAACCCTTCCCTCCAACCCACCTTGACAGTTTTAAGATAATCTGTAAATTACTTATTGTTTGGTGGTTTAGCAGAGTTCTTTCCAGAATGTATTTGACTTTAGTCCCTTTAGTTGATCATTAAATTCCTTTTCAATTTATCTTTTTAAAAAATCTCTTCAGATTTTTCTGCTACATTTTGAGAATGAAACTTCTTTAAATACTTGACTGACTGGCTAATTAATTCAGTTCTTCTTACAGTGCCTGTTCCCTCAGTTTTTGATATTATTCTGCAGTTACTCTGGGAAAAGTCCTCATTTGGGATGTGAATTCTTTCGGTCTTTAGGTTCTAAATTTTCATTGCTACATTTCAACATTAATCATTATGCTTTATTTTATAAAAACCAAACTTTGTCTTGTTATAGAAATATAGTTCTCTACCACTTGTATGTGCAAAATTAAATGATCACTGTTTTATGTGTTGTATTCCATTTCCTTTGTGTTTTTTTAAATTGCATTCATTTTTTTGAAATGCAAAATTTATAAAAATGTTCAGAAAATAATAATATATATGTATCTCACACAAGAATTACGACTAAATAGTATATTTGCTTTCTTCTAAAATATGAGTAAGGAAACATCACTGATAAAGTTAACATGCCAGGTTTTTATTCCTTTGCTTCCCATTTGCTAGGGTCTTAATGTCTGTATCCCCCCAAAATGTGTATGTTGAAACCTATGCCCAATGTGGTGGTATTAGGAGGTGGGGCCTTTGGGAGGTGATTAAGCCTAGAGGGTGGAGCCCTCATGTATGAGATTAATGGCCTTAAAAACAGGCTCCAGAGAGTTCCTTTGCACCTTGTACCAAGACCTTGAAGAAGTCCCCCACTCAACGATGCTGCTGGTGCCCTGATCTCAGCCTTCCAGCCTCCAGGACTGTGACAAATTTCTGTTGTTCATAAGCCACCCAGTCTGCCCACATGAACTAAGACACCATTATAGAATCAAATCTGAAGCAGTTGAATGTACTTACAGTTGGTATGTTAACATTTTTATCATTCATTACATTAATTTACCCAATAAATATTTTTCTAGTGTCTAATATGTGCCTGACAATGATTTAGACACGTATGCACATCCAGCAGTCCATAAAACAGCTTTTGCTGTTTTGGCACTTACATGTTTATTGCCTCTAATTTTCTTGATCCGTTTAAGAGTCAATCTTACACTCCACTCTACTTCAGACACTCAATCATACGTCTATTCTCAAGATCTTTTCATGATCAGTAACAGCTACCTCCTCCTTAAATTAATCTAACTTTCAAGTATGTCACTATCTGATTAACACCTTCTGTTTTCTAGCTCACTAAGTGTGTGTGTGGTACTCCAATTACATCAATCTTCCTAACCCACCATAATCTACAATCAATACTTTCATCTTTTAACAAATTTGTTAGACAGTTTTCAGACTTCTGAGAAAAAAGAATTTGTGATATATTGTTAGACATAGCCTCAAAAAAAAAAAAAGAAAAAACTTTCATCTTTTTCCTGTCTCAAAATACCCTGAAGTCTTCTTTTTCCCCCATAACCTGATTAAATTCCATATTTAATCATTGTAATCGCTCGAAAACACCCTCATTCCCTTTCAACTCTCTTATTTTTTCATACTCAATTGGCTAAACTAAAACCCTGGCCAGAGCAATCCTACCAACATGCTGAATATGTTGCTTAGTTAAAGGATAACTAATCTTTTTGCATCTTCCAATTTAAATTCATGATCAAAGATTTCAATTGAATGCTCAATTGTTATTCCACAATCACGTTCTATTTCTCTAATCCGTCCATTCTCCCAGTGTGAAACATGACATTTAAATGTTTTTCTGACTTCAAGTGTTCAACAGTTCCTGCCTATATTTACACTCAACTACTGCCCTTGGCTTTATATTTTGCTGACAGACTAGAAGAATAGAGAAGAGAATATCCGCAAATTCCCCTAATTTTACCTACCCCCAAACGTGTCCATGCACTATACCTTATGTTCTCTCATATCACCATTAATGAATTGCCAGACGCCTATCTAGATTCACCATTTTCACGTATGCATTCAATTCCATGTCCTCAGTGCTGCCTCAAGTCATTGCTCCACCATTTCTCCCTTTGTTTCCAGTATCGTTTTTTTCTTTTTCTTTCTTGCTATTAGATCTATACTTACCATATAAAACCACATTCTCAGGAATTTCATGTTCTTATTTCCATACTCTGAAGAGTTACAAATTTACATCTGCAGCCAGTCTCTCCCCCAAATTTGTCTTGCTTCTCTAAAGGCCTGTTTGATTATCTCCACTTGATTTAATTTAGAAATAGCTATTAGATATTCACCAAAAACTGAGCACTTGATATGTTCTCCCACCATAAAAAGAAAATATTCTTCTTTTTTTTTTTTTTTTTATACCACCATACTAGTTTACAAATTCCTTCTTTCTACTAGTTTAGGCCAAACCTCTTAAGAGTTCTCTCCTTGACTTTTTTCTTTTTCTCTCACATTCCATAACTCTTTTTGAATGTAAAGATAACTACAATTAACCTGAATCCAAACATTTCTCAATACTTCTGCTGTTACCACTCTGGTCCAAGACACCAAAATAAATCAAAGGAAATACAGCTATAACTTCCCAACTATTCTCTCTGCTCCTGCCCTTGACTCTCTATTATAATCCATTCTTTTTAGGACAAAGGCCAGATCACGTCACCTCAGCTCAAAATCCTCCAGTGGCTTCTCATCTTGCTTACAATAAAAGTCTTGAATCCTTTACAAGGTTGACGAAGTTCAACACAACCTTTAACCCTGTAGGTACATTCTGGATGTTCTGCTCGCCTTCCACTCTACTGCTAATAGAACAGGATTCCAAGTCTCTTCTGAGGACTTCCTGAACAGCTGCAGCCACTTTGCCCGCAGAGAGCTCAGAGTCCCTGGGAATTTACATTCTCTCAAGCAGCCTTTGGCTTAAGGGCTAACTTGAGCTGGGATCTGAACACCAGCTATGTTGCCTGCAGTTGGGATTGGATCTGAGGGTAATTTGTACTCTAGAACTCCCCTGAAGGATCAGACTGAGTCTAGGACTCAGGCTGAAATCATAGTCTTGCTTTGCTCCTTCCCCTTCCTTTCTTGATTATACCATTCTTTTATCAGGTTCTTCTGGGAGCATTTCCATAATAAATAACACATGGGTATGCCTAGTCTCAGAGTCTGACCCAAGCCCAAGACAACCCTCTTGGATATATTCCAGTTACCTTTTTGGTCGCATCTCCTACTACTTTACCCCTCATTTTCTCAGCTCCATATTCTTTACCCTCTTGCTTTTCTTCCATCATAGTAGACATGTTGCCTCCTTAGGCCCCTTGCCTGGAATACACTTCCTTCAGATATCTGTATGTCTCAGTGTTTCACTCCTATTATGTCTTTTCCCAAATTATAGCTCCCAGGGAGGCCCCATCTTAAAATGCAATAATATTCCCCACCCCCAACACACACAGTCTCTCTCTCTTCCCATCTTTGTTTTCTCCACTGTAGTTATCAACCTAAAAAGTACAACATACTTTATGGATAACACTTGCTTATTTACTGTCTCCTATCACTGAAGTCAGGAATTTTCTCTGAATCTTTAGATCCTTGAACAGTCCCTGGCCCGCTAATATGGCAAGACAACTAGTTCCTGGATGAATTGAATAAATAGGCATTCAATAATAATATGTAAATGTTTGTGTTGATGGACTTGTACAGAAAATATATCATACTCTGTATATCATTGTGAAGCATGTTTTTGTCATTCACATTGTGTTTTTGAGATCAATCCATGGTGATATATACACATAAGGTTCATTCATACATAACTGTTTTATGGCATATCGTCATTCAGAGTAGCTTTAAAATGTAGTGGAGAAAAATATATTTCTAGTCAATGTTTAAATAGATGCTACAATTTCCTAAATTTTTAACCTACAGAACAGAAAGTCTGTATGGTTAAATCAGTGATCTAGCAGCAAAAATATTAATATATAATTCAATTCAAGGAGAGAAAATATCTCAATCACCAAGCATTTCTATAGTTTTTTTTAACTTTTAGACCTTTACCTCTAAATTAAATTCTGACTTTTTTCTATGAATGACACATCAGGTCATATCCTATAAATAACATAAAGAGTTTTACACTTTAAACAGAATGATTAAATCGCAGAACACTTGCCACATAGACAGGTGACTGACAAAAAAATATCATAGCATAATAATTCATTCTTTAAAATCTAGGCAAGGTAGTCTAATTTCAAGTAACAGCATTCTAGGTTAGTCTTTAATTTTGAAAGAGTCGATAAAATACTCTGAGATGAAGAAATGCAGATGAAATTAATAAAAATCTCTACTGAAATCAATGACTCTGTAAACAATGTTAGAAATATATTTATGAAATGTAATTTACAAAATGGATTTTTCTTGAAAGCTCAGAGTTAAATGAGGATGCTATATTTTAATATTTTATGAGAAACCCCTGTTTCAAAAGTTCCTATGTGATGGTGGGTTTAACATGACATATAAAATATACCAAAATACATTGCTTTTTAAATACTTGCTTAACTTCAGAACAAAGTGCTATGTGTGAAGCAGGGTTAATATTAATACCCAACCTGAATTTTCAACACATGAAATGTGATTTGTAATATTATCAGTCTGTAGAAAAAAGATCTTCCTTTTTTTATACCACACTGAAATAAAATGTTTTCTCGTTGCCCCTAGTTATTCTTTTAAATCAAAAGGCCAGTTTTATCAGTGTATTTAAGTGAAAAAAACTCTGCTATGCAAATTAGGAGACCTAGATTCTGGGCCTCTTCCCAACATTTAAAAGAGGGGACTAAAATCTGGAGGTTTATTCAGATACAAATAGAGTTCCTATATTCGAAACAATATATGGTTTTTAGAACTGTCTGTAAATAAAATACACTATTTTCACCAGTATGTGAGCTATATAGCAAATAAAACAGTTGTACAATGTTCATTATATCATTTTAGTATGAAAAATCAGATAGTGAAGTAACACATCATGTTATCTTCTAGAGAAACATCACCATCATTATTAAGGAAATAATTTCAGGATAGCTTCTAAGAATGAAGTTGTTACCTATTAAATTTCAAAGTGCTTCATTTACAACTTATCTTGTGCCTAACACAAATCTATGAGGCAATGCAGCCATCATTCCTATCTTGCAAATGAAGGAATTCACAAGTTATTGATATTCCCAGCGTGTGGCTGGTTGAATGTGGCCACACATTAACTGCCATTACGACATTGGGTGTATAAAGTGGGGTGCTGGATCTGCTTGCACTAGCTCACAAGAATAGATTTTGCTCATTTCTTTCCAACTCTGTGTTCCGTGGTGCAATTTGGCAGCTCTAATTCTGCTGGAGTGAGGATATTTACACCATAGAAATTGGTAAACACTACAAATCAGGACACTTTTTTTGAGAGGCAGTTTACGAGCAGACCACTGGGGGTGCCCTCTTTTGAATCAAGGTGGGCTCTTGAGACTGCTTTTACTGATAGATTTTGGCATGAGTGATGCTATGCCAGTTTCCCGAACTAGTTCTTCAGAGAGTGGCCTCCACTTTCTGCCTCTTAGAACATTTGGTCTTGGAAAATGCCCAAGCAGTTAGTGAAGAAGCCCACATGAACAAGAACTGAGGCTACCACTTGATAGCTTGCATTAACTTGCCAGCTACCTTAAGCTGGATCCTTCAGCTGTAGTCAATCCATCCCAGCTGACAACACAAAGAACAGAGAGGAGCTGCTCCCATAAGCCCAGCCCAAATTGCAGATCTGTGGGAAAGACACATTAGTGTTTTGATTTTAAGTCACTATATTTTGGGGTGGCTCATAATAAAACAATAGATAACTGCAAATACAAAGACACAACTTGAAAGTAGCCAAATAGCATGCTACTCCTTACTTTAATTCCCCCATAATAGTAGTGAAAACTGAAGGAAATATATATCATATCCTGAAGAATGTAGAGGAAAACAAACAAAAACTAGTGATTTAACTATTGTTTTTCCAATAGTATTTGACAGATTCTTTCAAAGTCACTATTGTGAAATCACTGTTGGCATTCTGAGTTGATGTTTTAGGGGTATATAATAACTGGCTTCCTTTTCTGATTGTATGCTTATTCTATGTAATAAGCATAATAGTTGGAGTCAAGTCATCGGTCATTGTTATGTGTTTAACACTGATATCTATTTTGTTTGTTATATGCTGACTACTGCAAATACCAAGAATAATAATATTGGAAGCATTGGCAAGAAACTGAATACATGAATAACTCGAAGTAAATTATAGTAGCATAAAAAATTAACCATAAGGCAATGTAGGATATCTTCCTTATTAGTATATCTAAAAACATAATTTCTTTTGGGATTGTGTAAAGCAAAAGAATCAAGAGAGAATCATATTGTTAACAACTTAGAGTGTTAATAATTGTAGGCATTTTCAAGATTACATTAAATTATTTAATAATCTGGTACTAGTAAAAAAAAAATAAAATCACAAATCAAAATATTAAATCTGCTTTCTAACATCACTGTTTCAAGTACTGATTATCTGTCAATAGTGTTTTGGCATTCTAAGTGATTCTATTATCTTCCTTTTCTAGACATATTACTCCAGAAGTATACCTCTAAAGTAAGTAAATATATTTATGTATAGAACCTAGCTTTTTATTCTCTAGAGAGTAAATCCCTATATTCTATGCAAACATTCTCTGTTCAAATCTCAAAATTTCATTCTACTTAACAAACTAGATTACGCTCTCTTACCTAGTATTTCCCACACAGCCTCAAACCTTTGACCATATTGATCCCTGTTTGAAAGCCCCTTCCATTTATCTATACATACTGAAGTTCAAATCAAATATTAAGACCCAGTTTAAAAAGCATGCATGAGGGGCTTCCCTAGTGGTGCAGTGGTTGAGGGTCTGCCTGCCAATGCAGGGGACACGGGTTCAAGCCCTGGTCTGGGAAGATCCCACATGCCGCAGAGCAACTGGGCCCGTGAGCCACAACTACTGAGCCTGCGCGTCTGGAGCCTGTGCTCCGCAACAAGAGAGGCCGCGATAGTGAGAGGCCCGCGCACCGCGATGAAGAGTGGCCCCCACTTGCCGCAACTGGAGAAAGCCCTCGCACAGAAACGAAGACCCAACACAGCCAGAAAGAAATAAATTTTTAAAAAAAGAAAAAGAAAAAGCATGCTAAAGTAAAGGCTTCCAATAAGTTGGGGAAAAAAAAAAAAAAACATGCATGAAATATTCCCAACTACCCACGTCCAAAAGTAATGGCTCATGCTCCTATATTTGCATTCCTCTCTTATAGCACATTCATGTGTTGTATTTTTTATTTGTATAAAAGCATATATGTAATATAATAATCCTACAGTGTCCAATCTTACCTTCTTTAATCATTAGTCCTCTTGTAAGTTTTACTCTAGCACATGCCTACACAGGCAGGATCACTGTCTATCCCTTTTGTATCTAGATTTGGGTGTGTAATAAAGTCCTTGCCAACTGTTTTAAGGATAGGCTTTTCCCTTATAAAGTTAGGCTTTGGTTCTCCTTCCTGTGGTCTAGGACTTGGACTTGATGCTGGCCAACCAGCTTTGACTATGCAGATAAGGTCAATAGTTGAGGGAGAAGAGAGGCAAGAGACAAGAGCCCTGAACCCTGGATAATCTTGTGGAACAAATCGGCCTGCCTATCCTGGACCACCAGTCTATCTCAATGTTATGACTGAGAAACACAAAAATGATTCTACAGCAACCTAGACTCTATGTTCTAACTAATACACTAATGTAATTTTCTCTAAAACTTGAGTGTAGAAGTTGTCTATTGGCTGCCTTTTTCTCTATCTCTCCTGTACCTAGCACAGGGCCTTGTAGACACTAGGTGTTCAAAATATCTTTGTTAAGTTGCATTGCACTGAAAAATAATTCTCCTTGGGAAAAAAAAATGTAAGCTTTTGTTTATTAAATTGATTTTTATCTTGTTAGCATTAGCTTATCTTAAAGTCATCTATTAAAATAGATCATTACTTGTTATAGTAAAAACATTAAGATATTCATTGTTAATAATAAAAGTCAGTGTATTTCAGAGTTAGAGTATATATGTGGAAAAGAAATGTTGGCTAAAAGGATACAAAGAGAAGAGAAGCAGAGAAGACTTCATGTATCTGTGCTTCATTTATAGTAATGCTATTTGCATAAAGGAACCTCTTAAAAACGATCCACAAAGCAAATGGTATTTCGACAGTAAATATCACAAAGACCAAAGGAAATTTAAATCTAATTCAGAATTATTCAATAAAGGTCAGTGAGAAGTAGATAGGGAAAAAAAAAGATCAGATGATAGGAATTTTCAATAATGTCCTCATCAGAAAGGTCAATCAAAGTTGATTCCCTACTGTTTTCGAAAAAGGTAAAACTTTTCAATTAAAAATTGCTAGGTAGTATTAAAGAGAGAAGACTTTACCCTCAGCATTTTTTTTTAACTGAAAAAACCCAAATCATTTTATCTTAATTCATCACTGCATACAAGGACAAAAAATAGCCACAAAACAAAACAAACAAACACAGAGCTAAGATTTTGCTATAAACCCTTTGACATAGGTAATCTCTCTCTCCTCACATGGCTTCTGTCGTCTTGTAACCAGAAAGGTAGAAGCCCTACTGAAGGCTGCCTCTGTGTGGTTTTATTATTAAACATAATTCTGAGTCACAGAATTCTCATGGCTTTTGTAAAAGCTAGGGAAAAATATGCAATTCAAACAAAATGTTCCATATAAATTCAGGTGGATTATGGACATCATTGACCTATGTAAAAACCCCTGAATCAAAAGAGTTTACCATGGAACGAAAGGATTTTTTTTCTTTTTCTTTACTTTTGGTTCTCTTATACTCTGGCTTAAATATACAGAGTTGATGACATCAATGTATCAGGTTGAAGGATTCCACAGTGCACCTGATTTCTGGTATATTTAGATAACTGGCCTCATAATATGTTATAACAGCCACAATTATCCAGGCGGGGAAAAAACTCTACTGCTTAATAGAGTGCTTACAGGCTGACGTGGTCTAGAATTCAGATAGTTTGAACGTTTCTAAGTGGCCTTAGAGGGAGGTTGCTTGCAGGTCATTTTGAACAAGTTGCTGTTGCTCAGAGACAGGAGAGTCAGAACACAGGGACTATTATGAGGAAAATATCTCAGAGGTGGACAGAATTACAATAGTATATAATAATAAAATTAAGTTTAGAAAGAAATAGGATTTCCTTATTTGTGTATAACACAACATGAAGCTTTAAATGTGGCAGAAAACAAACAAAAGAATTCTTAGTGGATATCAGCATCTTTAAGATGAGCAAACAGAAATCACTCCTTTGGCATATAACAATAGCTGTGGTGTCATTTGAACATCAGAAATCTCAATAATAAACTACCAGAGGGACCAGATTAGGGAAGATGGAATTTGGTAAACAGTGGAAAAAATGCTTTGTCAGTTCATTTGAGACATCCAATGAGACCTTCTAAATATCACATGTGGGGAAAGAAGCATGAGGTACTGATGATAAGGAATCATAAAATTAAAATGTGAGATACTATTTTGCCATTAAAACTGCTAATGCAATCTTGTTAAACATATGAGAAATTGGCACTCCTATGCACTGTTGAAATGAATATAAGCTTTTATAATCATATACAAAATTGACCATTTTTATAAAAATCTTGGAAATATTCTTGCAGTAACTTCAGTGGAGAAAATTTATTCCAAGGGAATATTCACAGAACAAAGATACTATATTCCCAAAGGTATTTACGAAAGTTTTAAAAACAAAAACATTTTACAATAAATACCTCATATAAGAAAATTTGTTAATAAGGATGTCATATTTATATGTGGGTATACACAGACATTGTAAATTATATTCGATTTTGAATGGTATTTATGGATGTGGGAAATATACACTATTAAACAGAAAAAGTAAATTTCTTGGAGCAGGGGTAGTGGTAGTGATCTTACTTTCTGAGAAAAAAAAGAATCAAGATTCTTACTCCTTACTTTGAGAAGGTTAATGTTGGGGTACTTATCATTGATTTTTGAGCCCAGAGAGGACATTTGGTGGGTTAGGATAACAAGGTTCTCTTGAGATAAGAGATCATCTTAATGGAATGGATTAGAACCTGAGCCTTCATTGTCATGGAAAATACCTTGTTCCTGCAAAAAGCAAGTCTAGGGTCAGAATTATTCTTAAGCAAGACACCTTAACACTGTGAACATACGTTTTCAAAAAGTGTGTGTGTGTGTGTTTTAGTATATATTCAAATGTTGTTTCATTGGGAACAAAGAATTATGGTGGTATCAAATATGGTTTAGATTACCACTGGGGAGAGAGAAATCTTTTTCGGTACAAGAAACCAAAGTTGAGACTTTAGCAGCAATTTCCATTGGTCATATCAACATATCAGGAAGAACATCAAAGAGAAATTGCCTGTTTGCAATAGCAATGTTGTGTGGTAGTAAAAGCAACAATGGAAGCAGAGAATGAAGCCTGATTGCTGAATGGTCATATCTTCAAGTTTTATCAACTGGACCTAATAAAACCACTGACCCCTTGGACTCAGTAAGTACCAGGGTTTTGTTTTTGCATTTGTTTTTTAATTTGTCAATGGAGTAGACACCATACAAGAAGAATATTCTCTATAGGTAGGCAAAATGGGAGATTAGAAATATAATACTGTGACTGTATTTTTAGGCAGGCTATAAAAATGTGCCTGAACATTTACATGAAATCACACATTCATATTTGGCTTATAGTACTTTATGTTGACTCTGGAGGATGGATGTAATGGGATAAGACCAAAAACAGGAGAACCACCTAGAATATTTCTATAAGTTATATCTAATTATAGAGAGGGAAGACTTGACCTTGAACAGCTAAAATAGAAATGAAAATTAAGGGAATTTAGGAATAGATTATTCATTGCATATAAGTGAAAGATGATTTAAAACATCAACCACGTTCTTAGGATTGGAAAATAGATGGACAGTAGTAGTACAAACTCAGAAAATACAGAATTGTTTAAGCATAGACAATTGATTCAGTTTTAGAGTTTGTTCAATTTGAGATACCTGTAGGGTATCTAGGTGGAAAGGTGAAGAAAAGCTAACTCATGGTTATATACACAAATCTCAACCTCAAGTGTTGTCCCCAAGGTCTGATCTTAAAATAACAGTTTAAGAATCAACATGTACAAGGTCATTGATGCCATAAGAATAAGTGAATTTTTGAAGTGAGAAAAGCAGTGGGTCTAGGGAATTCTGTAAAACAACAAATATAAAGAATGTGAGAAGAGAGAAATACGCTCATAAAAAGAAGGTGAGAATAAGAATGAGGAAACAGAGAAATGAATGGAATAGTGATTCAATAGTGTCAAATGAAGTAATATTCATTAGGTTTGGGAATTGGGAACTCCTTGGTGACCTTCATCATAATAGCACTCTTAACTGAGTGCTGAGAACAGAAGCCAGACTGAAGCCAGACTGCAGTGGGTTGAATAGTGAATAGGAGGTGCAGAAGTGGACAAAGAGAGTCAATGAGAGTCAAGGCTTTTTCTTTGAAAATCTTGAAGAAATGGTAAACAGCAGCTTTGAAGTAGCTGAAAGAAAGAGAGGTCTGTGCTAGCATATCAAAGTCATTTTTATCTTCTGTCTAAAGATCCACCTTAAAGTATTTTTAATAGTCTGGACGTTGGTAAAAGTTGAAACATGGTAAGGATTGGTCTTTGTTTTTGAAAAATCAAGGTCTTTGATAAGACTCTTTTAATCCTGTGATTCTTGCTTACAGTTATAAATCTAGTTATAGTAAATATATATTCAATTGAATCAGAAATATAGCATCTTAAAAGATTTTGGGCTTCCCTGGTGGCGCAGTGGTTGAGAATCTGCCTGCCAATGCAGGGGACACGGGTTCGAGCCCTGGTCTGGGAAGATCCCACATGCCGCGGAGCAACTAGGCCCGTGAGCCACAACTGCTGAGCCTGCGCGTCTGGAGCCTGTGCTCCACAACAAGAGAGGCCGCGATGGTGAGAGGCCTGCGCACCGCGATGAAGAGTGGCCCCCACTTGCCGCAACTAGAGAAAGCCCTCGCACAGAAACGAAGACCCAACACAGCCAAAAATAAATATAAAAATAAATTTAAAAAAATTTAAAAATTAAAAAAAAATAAAGTACTACAGTTAATACTATGTTTTAAAAAAAAAAAGATTTTGGAAGATGTGTAGGAATTAACTAGATTCCTCAATACCCTTATAATTCATTTAATATCTAGTTTCTTAATACCCAGGAATTATATTAACAATATTTGACCCCAGGGCAGCAAATTGGCATCAACTATCAGAAATAGGCACTAACCAGGAAGACATAGGAAGTAACCAAGTCTGACTGGACAACAGCAAAAAACAACCAACCAGTTCAGTCAACAATGTATCAAGAAGGGAATTCAATAAGGGGGTGGTGGTGATTGTATCCTCCGTACAGAATTTATAAACCATGATGAAATAGAATAAAAGTGGGTATACCATGTGCCAACAATTCTAAATAATATCTATGATTAAATACTCTTTCCTTCCTTAATGGACTGGTTCAGATCCCACATTTAGCCACTGTCTAGGTATGTATCAACTAATTATCAGCTGCTAACCAATAAATGAAAGACATTTTTAAGCATCCACTATGTTTCTGGCATTGCTCTAGCTGCATGCAGTCATACACACATATACTAAGACGACATTAATTATGACATTGACCCACTTCGGGTGTCCTGATAATTAAGAGGAAGGGGACGTAATAATTCTTGTATTGTACCCTGTGCCTGGTTAACGCCCTGGAAACTTAACGTATTTCAACTATACAAACTTTACTCCACCTAAATGAATTAAGTATTATAATAATGCCTATTTTATGCATGGATTAAACTGAAATTCAGAAGGTTAAGTGACCTGTCAGAGGACAAACAACCACTAACTGGTAGAATTAAGACTTGACTCCAAAGTCTGTTTTATTCCTCCTGTAGTAATTCTTAAAATTTTATACCAAAGATTTCCTAATTGCAAAAATGTTCAAGCTGCCAACTTGATGCATAAGCATAACTTAAATTGCCTTTTTCCCCCTTATAGAACAAATATAAAAAGAAATAGAATATTACATATAGTAAGATCAAATTAAACAAATCATGCTGCATGGAACAAATTTCCATGAATGCATCTGATGCTCCAGTGAGCACTACTGGTAGCTGGTGTTACAAACTCTGCCCGGAAGTGAAAGAACTGAGGCTGTAAAACAAGGGCTTCCTCTTACCAGGCCACTTGCTCTCCATCCAATGCTTAGGCTCTTTTCACAGTGTCATACAGCTGTTCTACATAAGAAGAAAGGAAGAAGAATGGAACAAGATAGAAAGCCCAGAGATAAACCCATGCACCTATGGTCAACTAATCTATGACAAAGGAGGCAAAGATATACAATGGAGAAAAGACAGTCTCTTCAATAAGTGGAGCTGGGAAAATTGGACAGCTACATGTAAAAGAATGAAATTAGAACACTCCTTAACACCATACACAAAAATAAAC
Source organism: Eschrichtius robustus (assembly GCF_028021215.1). Taxonomy (NCBI): domain Eukaryota; kingdom Metazoa; phylum Chordata; class Mammalia; order Artiodactyla; family Eschrichtiidae; genus Eschrichtius; species Eschrichtius robustus. The sequence goes on along the minus strand of NC_090841.1, from coordinate 57,743,202 downwards.
TCAAAATGGATTAGAGACCTAAATGTAAGACCAGACACTATAAAACTCTTAGAGGAAAACATAGGCAGAACAGTCTTGTGACATAAATCACAGCAAGATCCTTTTTGACCCACCTCCTAGAGTAATGGAAATAAAAACAAAAATAAACAAATGGGACCTAATGAAACTTAAAAGCTTTTTCACAGCAAAGGAAAACATAAACAAGACGAGAAGACAGCCCTCAGAATGGGAGAAAATATTCGCAAACAAATCAATGGACAAAGGATTAATCTCCAAAATATATAAACAGCTCATTCAGCTCAATATTAAGAAACAAACAACCCAATCCAAAAATGGGCAGAAGACCTAAAGAGACATTTCTCCAAAGAAGACATACAGATGGCCAAGAAGCACATGAAAAGCGGCTCAACATCACTAATTATTAGAGAAATGCAAATCAAAACTACAATGAGGTATCACCTCACTCCTGTTAGAATGGGCATCATCAGAAAATCTACAAATAACAAATGCTGGAGAGGGTGTGGAGAAAAGGGAACCCTCTTGCACTGTTGGTGGGAATGTAAACTGATACAGCCACTACGGAGAACAATATGGAGGCTCCTTAAAAAACTAAAAATAGAATTACCATATGGTCCAGCAGTCCCACTACTGGGCATATACCCAGAGAAAACCATAATTCAAAAAGACACATGCACCCCAATGTTCACTGCAACACTATTTACAATAGCCAGGTCACGGAAGCAACCTAAATGCCCAACGACAGACAAATGGATAAAGAAGTTGTGGTACATATATACAATGGAATATTACTCAGCCACAGAAAGGAATGAAATTGAGTCATTTGTTGAGACGTGGATGGATCTAGAGACTGTCATACAGAGTGAGGTAAGTCAGAAAGAGAAAAACAAATATCGTATATTAACGCATGTATGTGGAACCTAGAAAAATGGTACAGATGAACTGGTTTGCAGGGCAGAAGTTGAGACACAGATGTAGAGAACAAACGTATGGACACCAAGGGGGGAAAACCGTGGTGGGGTGGGGATGGTGGTGTGCTGAATTGGGCAATTGGGATTGACACGTATACACTGATGTGTATAAAATTGATGACTAATAAGAACCTGCAGTATAAAAAAACAAGAAAAAACAACTAATACTAAAGTTTCTTTGGGTTATTTGTATGGAAATATGTTAATATAAATGTTTCAGACATTACATGAAATTTCTAAAAATCTTATATGTTCTGGTATAATGTTATAAGTCATAATTCTAGTTATTACTTTAAAATGTATATCTCAGAAATAACTAAATTTCCTTGTCAATTGCATTATTATGAACTTTCCTCAAATCTTTAACCGTGGTCGTTTTTAAGTCTTTTGTCATTTACGGACAGTTCTGGGTGTACTCTGATGCTTTTGCAAAAATGTTCCTATAAAAGGGTTTCATCTTCAAGGAATTCATGGAAAAGACTCTGACAAGTACAGGTTTCTGGTAACTGACTATACTGCTGAACTGAATGAATAAGCATTTTCAGAACTCTAATGGAAAATTGATAAATTCATAAAAGTGCTAACAAAAGATCAAGATTAAAAAACAAAAATTAATTACATGGGACTGAGGGAACTGATGAGGATGATTATAATTTTTGTGACTTTCTGTTTGAATAAAAATAAAAAAATCCCGCAAGGACTCAGAGGCAAAAAATATACAAATCAATTTTCACTGCAAAGTAAAGGAGGTGTTACAGTGGAGGATTACTGGACTGAATGTCAATATTATGACATATTATGAGTGTGTTTCGTGTTTGGTAATTGCAATCATTGTTGCTTTTGTTGTGGTCATCCATTTACAATGCTTGGTGTCAGTTTATTTATCCCTTGTAAAAATAAAATACAGTGTGTGTGTGTGTGAAAAAATAATAATTTAGGTTCTACAGGTTAAAAAAAAAAAAGAAGAAGAAGAAAGGAAGAAGATTTTTCAATACCAAAACTTATGAGGGAAAAGGTATGTATAGTGCTAGTGTCAAGGAGGAATACCAAATGCATTAAATTTGTCATGCAGTTCATTCTAAATAACAGTGCACTTCACAAATGACATCCAAAATGATATTCCTAAAAGCTATAGTGCCTGCAAAAGTCTTTATAATGTACACCATCAGAGTACAACATTTTAAACCAATTATTTCATTAACTGCATTGTTATTATATGTAGGACAGATTTTCTTTGGTAAGTGAGTAGAGAGGCAGAACGGTTTTGGTAATAATAGAATCCGGGTGTGAATAAAAGCTTTATGTACCAGTAGTTCTGAAAGTGTTAGCAAACTAAAAGGCAAATTAGGAACTGAAGGTGATGTCAGATTACAGTGTGAGTTAAGGAGAAGGAGTCTAGAAGTTTTTGTCATCACCATATTACCTGTCAAGGCCAAATGGGAAAATTCAGTTTATTTTTACATAAACTGTAAAACATTAAATAATATTCTGACCTTTCCAGTTTTACTGTATGGAGATTACAGAGTTTGGTTGTAAGGTATAATTTACATGATCTTGATATGTATATGCAAAATAATTTTTAAAGGCACAGAGCACACAGAATAAATTCACAAGCAATGTTTAAATTTTACTTTAAAGCATAAGTACTTAATACAGACTATTTTTCCTTCATATTACTGTTCTTTCTAAGCAATGATACTTTTTTCTTGCAATATTTCTATACTCAGTTTTGGCATGTGAAGGAAAATGAGATAGATATTAACTTATTTTTTGACCAATTGAGCAGCTATTATATAAGGTAGAATCCTGATTAAGGCAATGACCAACTTTGCCCCAATGAGGAGTCCATGTTGTTATTTTAAAAAAAAGAAGGATTAGTAAAGTTTGGGAAACATTCTTTTTATGAAAACATGATAAATGATTTATTATATAACAGGTGAAATGAGTAAAAGAGAATCATTAAAAAATAACCAGTCTACTGAAGAACAAGAAGAAAAAATAATTGCAAGTAGAGAATTGATTTCCTAGTTTTGATAATGGATGCACTCTTGTCCTTCATTCTCACAAAACTCAACTGATAAAAATCCAAACTTAAGAAGAATTGCTTTCTTTAAGGAAGAATTAAGAATGAACTTCTATAAATGAAAATTTCTTCTATTACAATTGAACACAATTCAATGGTATCACAAGGGAAGGAACGGATAACACATTTCAGCTATATACATAAAGATGATGTTACCCAGTCACATATGCCCAGAAACACACTCACACATGCAACATAAACAAACCATGCTGCACAGAATGCAGAAAAGGAAAGACACTAAAACAGGGATTTTATGATTACAGGTGACATAATTATCTTACTGTATTTTTAGGTTTTCTACAAAAATTATATAACAAATTATTTGTTTGGAATCTGCTATTTATAAATGACTCAGAAAAGTTTCCATTTGGAGTCAAAAAATATATTTGCAGTGGAATTGACTTGGAAGCTCAACATTTGGGGGTTGAAATCTCAGCTCTCGTACATCCTCTACCTATGTGAAAATGGGCAAATAATTTAACAATATTTCTTTGCTTATTCTTTTGGAAAACAATAAATTATACTTAAAGCATTCTAATAAGAATTACAAATAACATGTAAAATTCTAATATTTAAGTGCTTCAAATAACTCATTTTCCTTACTCTTATTCTTTTAGAAGAGTTACATTTGACATTTTTTTTTAATTATGCTTTTGTCTCTTAATAAACTTCTCAATACAAGCAACTATTTTTTCCTACAAATATCCAACTTTAAACAAAGATATTGGAAAAAACATTCTTCCATTCTTTTATAAGAAGTCTTCTGGTTTGTTAAAATATGGTTCACAGTGCATGTTTTAGGATCTAACTCCTTGAGAAGAAATCTTTTAGAAAATATTTATAGAACTTTTTTTTTCTTTAAGAACTTTCATTTCCAAACTAGGTTAAAACCTCTGAGCAAAATCACCGAAGAAAACAGTAACAACAAGCCCAAATCATACTTTCCCCCCTAATCTCCTATCCTATTGTCAGTTAAGTAATAGTGAGCATTTTGAAAAAACATGTACACATTATATTTAAAATTTTGCTGTGTGTCCCTGTTCTTACTCTACCATTTTATAACAAATCAACGATGACATCTTGTAGTTTCAAGTGTAAAAAATTGAATTTATCAAGCTTTCTCACAATTGAGTTTTTAATATATTCAAGAGTTTGAGGTACTCTCAAACATTCTGAAAATTTTAATTTTAAAAACTTGCCTTACCTGAAAATAAATTGAAATGAGTTTTCCCTCAAATAGTTTATCCTGTAATATTATAGGTAATAGTAAAGTCGTATGAATTAAGGAAAAAATAAGAAGCCACAAGATATAACAGTACAAATCAATCTCATTAGGAAAATGTACAAAGAAATAAAAATATTCAGACTATAATATATTTTTTAAAACATCTAAATGTATAATCCTACTCCTCTTTGGATTAACATATGTGTTTACACCCAGAGCAGATAACGGAAGGACCTACCACAAACACCTTTCCATTCTTAAATACTGAAATTACTTGTAATGGACATTCAGAAAAACATTCTCTTCTAACTTCTCCAAGCAGCTCCAAATCCTCTGACAGAGACGCTATATCATATCAGCCACAGCATCAATTTTTGTACATCCTCTAGCTGTTTCTTAGCATTAGCCCAAGAACCATTCTCAGATGACCCTTCTGAACTTCCAGATCATGACATTAAAAAACAGTGACAGTTAGCCTGAGGGTGCAGCTGCAGTTTCCTTCCTCCTGTTAATGTAGAAGCTATGAAGTCTGCTCCAGGGAAGGGATGCATAACTTCCATTTTCTGACTACCTAAAATTATTTTTTTCCTGAGAAATGATCCTAATAGGTCATATACAGTCAAAATTTCTCTGTTTAAGAAGATCCCACAGCAGGTGGAATATATAAAAATAATTATTCTCCTCAAAATATAAAATAAATATGCTGCCTTTAAAGCAATATTTTTAGATAGGAACCTATGAAAAACAGAAGCAGGAAGAGAAAAAACCACATTGGGGCTCAGTGCCAGAGGTATATATAACTTTTATGAAAATTCACCTGAATATAAGAACTGTTTCCTTCACTTCATTATTTCCTCTGCCTTTCAACAAATGAATCTTTTTATCAGTATCCCCCAGTCATTGCTGCCATGCATATATTTTTTAAAAAAAGAACAGTAAAATATTATGAAAAACATACAGAGAGTTTCTGTACTAATTTTAGAGAATGTTAGTCAATCAGTATTATTTGCATGTAGTTGCATTCAGCAGACAGTATCTTACTTGCTTTGCTGGAAATATATACAATTCCCACCCCAAACAGAAACATAGACTTCTTGTCAGAATTAGGACAAGATAGTTTGCATTTTCACAACTAGGTTAAAATAAATTCATATATATCTGCAAACACTACTGTCACTGGGGCTGATACTATGGTAGCAATTGCTACATTATTCATAATAGTTTATACTTACATTCAGGAATAAAAATTATGATAGCAGAGAATAAATGTTTTATTTGCCAGAATATATGCCCATATGCATTGCAATTTCACAATAAAAACACTACTTAAAATTATTTTTAGTCAAATAATTGGCAATAAGTAAGTTTTAAATATAGAAGCTTGGATAAAATCTTTTAAGAGTTTCTGATTTAGGTATTTCAATTATAGAGCACAGACTCATTCACCTCTGTTGAACAAGCATTTCTTAAAAGCTTAGGCTCAGTGCTCTGTACTAAGAATACAAAATTGGAAGAAGAGGTTCCTGACTTTAAGAAATGAACTATCTAATAAAAAGTGAAGCAAATAAAAGAGATCATTATAATGCGTTATGATAAGTCCTATAATAAAATTATGCAAAGTATATGCTCAGAAACCACAAATGTAGGCACTTAGTCATAAAGAGGTGGCAAAGAGAATGCTATCAGTGTTAAGTCTCAGAGATGTGTGATAAAGCAGACATATTTTACCATTTTTTAAAAGGTCAAGACAACCCTCAGAATGGGAGAAAATATTTGTAAACAAAGCAGCTGACAAAAGATTAATCTCCAAAATATACATGCAGCTCAATATCAAAAAAACAAACAACCCAATCCAAAAAATGGGCAGAAGACCTAAACAGACATTTCTCCAAAGAAGATACACAGATTGCCAACAAACACATGAAAGGATGCTCAACATCACTAATCATTAGAGAAATGCAAATCAAAACTACAATGAGATATCATCTCACACCAGTCAGAATGGCCATCATCACAAAATCTACAAACAATAAATACTGGAGAGGGTGTGGAGAAAAGGGAACCCTCTTGCACTGTTGGTGGGAATGTAAATTGATACAGCCACTATGGAGAACAGTATGGAGGTTCCTTAAAAAACTAAAAATAGAACTACCATACAACCCAGCAATCCCACTACTGGGCATATACCCTGAGAAAACCATAATTCAAAAAGAGTCAGGTACCACAATGTTCATTGCAACACTATTTACAAAGCCAGGACATGGAAGCAACCTAAGTGTCCATTGACATATGAATGGATAAAGAAGATGTGGCACATATATACAATGGAATATTACTCAGCCATAAAGAGAAACGAAATTGAGTTATTTGCAGTGAGTAGATGGACCTAGAGACTGTCATACAGAGTGAAGTAAGTCAGAAAGAGAAAAACAAATACCGTATGCTAACACATATATATGGAATCTAAAAAAAAAGAAAATGGTTCTGAAGAACCTAGGGGCAGGACAGGAATAAAGACGCAGACGTAAAGAATGGACTTGAGGACACGGGGACAAGGAAGGGTAAGCTGGGATGAAGTGAGAGAGTGGCATTGACTTGTATACACTACCAAATATAAAATAGATAGCTAGTGGGAAGCAGCCGCAGAGCACAGGGAGATCAGCTCGGTGGTTTGTGACCACCTAGTGGGGTGGGATAGGGAGGGTGGGAGGGAGACACAAGAGGGAGGAGATATGGGGATATATGTATACATACAGGTGATTCACTTTGTTATACAGCAGAAACTAACACAACAATGTAAAGCAATTATACTCCAATAAAGATGTTAAAATAATAAAAATTTTTTAAAAAGGTCATGTATTACATTGTATAATATAAATATGTTAGATTATAGAAAAATGTGTTAAGGTAGGGAGTATATTTAGTCGTTGGCCCAGGTCAAATTCACTCCTGCACTAGCATTAACAGTTAATACATTTTTCTCCTGTCTACATTGCATAGGGTAGCTGCAGGCTGCTGTAGAATCTCACACGAACAGACAGATATTCTGTTAAAACCTGAAACTTCATGGTCACCAATCTCAATTTGGCCTTTAGTAAGCCTTTAGTGTCTATTTTAGTCTGTTCGGGCTGCTATACCAAAATTACCATAAACTGAATGGCTTATAAATTACAAACATTTATTTCTCAAAGTTCCAGAAGCTGGATTTGAAGTTCAAGATCATGGCACCAGCAGGTTCAGAGTCCAGTGAGGGCCCGTTTGCACATTGATGGCTACCTTTTCACTCAAACCTCACATGTCAGAAGGGACAAGGTTTCTCTCTGGGGTCTCTTTTATAAGAACACTAATTCCATTCATGAGAACTCTGCCTTCATGACCTAGTCACCTCCCAAAGGCCCCCCTCCTAACACCATCACATTGGGCATTAGGTTTCAACACATGAATGGTGGGGGGGGGGGGCGAGGTGTGCAGGGCATAAATGCTCAGTCCATTATAGTATTTTATCAGTTTTCTAATTGGCTTTCTTGAATAACATCTACAACAACATTTTCTAATTTTATCCATTCTGAGCACTTGCCATTTCATCATATTTCACTAAAATAAATAAAATACATAAAACAAAAAAAACTTCCAACTCCTGGCACACATTATCCAAACCTACCTCTGCAGCACCTGCCATCTTTAATTTTACACACACTTTCATCAAGGTTGTGTCCCTCTTCCTTCCCAGGAAATCTTTCACTTTTGCCCTGAATCCTAGTCTCTTTCCTTACCCTCTTGATTTCCAGTTTCTCTGGTCTACTTATTATCCCCTCTTTGTATGTCATCATCTGTCCCTATGAATTTTATTCTTCTATTCATTTATATTTAATCTAGGGACTTCTATTAAAATTTTAAAATCCTCCCAGAATTGAGATTTCACCATCTGACAACAGTTCGCTTTCCTCCTTGTCATGGCCATATGTGATCTGTGCTGACTACAATCTCTATTTCTACCTTCCCATCTCTCCTTAACTCCCAATTCACTCCCATCTACCATCTACCCCACCACACAGCCAGAGAATTCCTGGTCAGTTTAGCAGGAATTTCCATCCAATGAGAACATTTTATTCTTCACAGTATTGGATAAACTATCCAAGATTGTCAAGAACTCAGCTGAGTAAATATTTGTTAGTCTTCTCTATTTCTGATAAAGGAAGTTTTTACATTAAAAAAAAATATTTCTATAGAAAGTAATGGGATACCAATGCAGCAAAAAGCAGTCATTAAATGTTTTCAATTATTTGTTTGTGGAGATAACAATTCTCTTCAGCTCTAAACAACAGCAAATGAATTTAAAAGGGGAGAGGCCAGGGAGTGTTGATTAAGAAACCATTCTTTCTTTAGAATGTATGCAGCATGCATTTCGTCTAAGGGGGGATTCCTGATTTTTAGGGTCCTGCCTCTGAGTAGGAGTGGTAGTAAGAGAAATGACAGGCCAAGGCTTCTTGACAGTAAGGAGAACAAGCTAGAAAGGGAGTTTTGCTTGATTTCGCTTATGGATTGGAGGCCATCCCCTCTTTGAAGCCTGAAGGAAAGGGGAGATTACTGTACAAAAGAGATCTTGGGCTTTCAGGAAGGGAGTGAGGCCGCAGAATTGAAAGAGGGGGAGGAGGACTAAGTGAGGACTGACATGCAGCCAGGAGAGTCGGTTTTGCTGTGGAGAAGCACCCCCATCGTCACACACCATCTTAAAGCTGAAGTCTAAGGGGTTTTCTCCAATGCTGGGCAGTCAGAGTCAAGTTACGTAGAACTTTAATCTTAGTACTTTCTTTGTTTTAATTCCACTTAGAGATTTCCCCGGGCCTTCCAGGCAGAACTTTGCATTCTGGGGCGCTCTTCTCATGAAGGCTAACTGGGACAGAATGACAAAGGGAATGGAAGTCTGATGCATCCCCCTCTCTTTCTGCCTCCACAGAAGTAAGGACCACAGATCCTCATGAGGAGACTTTCATGCGGAGTCCCTGAGGCAGCAAAGACACCCGCTGTTCTGGAAAAATTGGTCTCTACAATCACAGGACAGAAAGTAAAACCAAATTTGATAGCACTCTAAGTTAGTTAGGGATATCGTCTCAGAAGAAAGTAGACAGAAGTTCCTGGGTTACACCTAACTGATAACTTCCTTCTTCATGGATGCCTTTAAAGAATGATTTCTACACCTCAGCGACTTCTCCCCATTCTCCTCCCTTGATTTGTATTTATTAGCCAAAACTTTTAAATGTTAAAGTTTCTCAGTTTAGGTTCGAATTCCTTTGCTTTCACATTAGTCAATCAACGAGTCTGATAAATTCTGTCTCAAAAATATTTCTTCAGGACAAAATTTCTCTACCTCAGTGCCAGCACCTGGTCTAAGCCACTATGATTCCTTGGTGTCATGCAGTATCTTTCTAGTGGATCTGTCCACTCACTCTTGCCTCCTTCAAGGTGATTCTCCACAAACCTTCCAGACAGCCTTTGAATACATCAGTTTTCTCTCTTCTTGTTTTCTTGCATAAAATATTCCAGTGCTCTTCCTTGTTAAATATCCTAAATTCTTACTATGGCATATATGATCATCTAAGAACATTACTCTCTCCCTTACTCCTTTGCCTTAATCAGTCTCAGTTTTTGAGTTTCTCATACTTCCTAAGTTACTAGGGAATCATTTCATCACCTTTTTTTTTTTTTTTTTAATATCTCTGCCACACAAGAAGTTTCCTTTAGCCTTTAACAATCACTTCCTTTCTTTCACCTTGGATCATTTCTATATATCTTTTATAAATGACCTTAAATATCAGATATTTGTGGGTGCCTTCTCTGAACCCAAACTCAAATTATGTTTCCCTAGTATCTGTGTGTGTATGTATGTGTGTGTATGTGGGTGTGTTTGTGTACTCCCTGTATCCTAATTTTTCATGGTACTTATCTACTATAAGTAAGTATGTGTGTAATTATTTTTTGTCTATCTTATACTGCTTGATCAAAATTTTATTTTGGAAAGGGACTGTGTCCATCTTAATTTAATTTTGTGCCATCAAGAGCCTGCATCATAGCAGTCTTTTCTCTTTTTCTTTCCTTTCTTCCAGCCATTTTTCTTTCCTCCTTAATATATTATTTGGACCTAAAGAAATACACGTTATAAAATGACAGTTGAGGAACATAAGGAATCAGAGAGTTTGAGAATAAATATCATCAAAAATCAAAACGGTAACAACTGACACGTGAGCCAAAAGATGAAAATACGTGACTAAATCGTAAGACAAGTAGAAGCAGAGAAGAGAGAGATCTGGTAAACTATCAAAAAAAGTATCAATAATCTTTTCAGAAATAAAAATTTTGAAAAATCCACATGGGTTAAAGCTTTCTTTTCATTTTCATTTACTGTTGCCAACTAAAAATTGCCATCTGGGGGCTTCCCTGGTGGTGCAGTGGTTGAGAATCTGCCTGCCAATGCAGGGCACACGGGTTCGAGCCCTGGTCTGGGAAGATCCCACATGCCGCGGAGCAACTAGGCCCGTGAGCCACAACGACTGAGCCTGCGCGTCTGGAGCTTGTGCTCTGCAACAAGAGAGGCCGCGACAGTGAGAGGCCCGCGCACCGCGATGAAGAGTGGCCCCCGCTCGCTGCAACTAGAGAAAGCCCTCGCACAGAAACGAAGACCCAACACAGCCAAAAAAATAAATAAAAATAAATAAGTTAAAAAAAAAAATTGCCATCTGCCTCTACAAGGATGAATTCACAAGCTGCTGCAACTGCTGACCTTCCGCACACCCTGAAAGGAGTGCAGGGTGGAGACCAGCAATGAGGCGCTCTGTGCTCTGGGAAGAACTGGCAGAACAGGCCTTCTGATAGTTTGATATTTTCAGGAGAAGATTTTATGAGCTCAATTTCTTGCATCTTCTCATATCTAGAAAAGCACTAAAAATCATTAACAGAGACATCTGCTCCTAGGGACGGGCAGCAACCTCCTACCAAAGCGTGCGCTCGATTGCATGTATCCCCCTTCATCAAAATCTCATATATACCGACCTCCCCCCTACCTCTTTGGAGCAGTTCCTCAGAGTTATCTGAGACGCTGTCTCCTGGGCTACAGTCCTCATTTGGCCCCAAATAAAACTGAACTCACACTTTCATGTTGTGCTTTTTTTTTTTTTTTCAGTCGACATTGCCTAAAAGATACATTTTGAAATATTACTCACTATTCCACTACTCAAACACAACAGTTGCTTTAAAGCCTTCACTGCTCCTATGTTCATTCCTAAATGTATATGGCTTTTTAAATAATTATAACTGAGGTAGAGGTTTATGTGTCTTCTGACTTTTTCACTCAACTTAGCATAAATGTTTTCCTACCTTGTGATTATAATAACCATTTTAGTAAGGGCATACTATCCCCTTGAATCAATGTTGTACAATTTACTGTTCCCTGATTCCTAGCCATTTTTCTTCCAAGTTTTCCCTATTAAAAATAATTCTACAGTAATAGCTGGTTTAATGGGTATATATTTTTCAAAATCTTTAATATTCCTTTAAGTTCATCTTCCAAGAGAGATATTAAGGAATCTGAAGGTATGAACATTATCATGAATCGAAATATAAACTTCAAAATGCTTTATATGAATCTTTCAAAAGCCATTGTTTAAATTAGGAATAAACATAGAAGATAGATGGCACAAAAGCGTGTCAAACTTCATGACACATATACAAGGAGAGAAAATAATTAAAGTAGAATTGAGTATTTGGCCTAAATACCTAGGCTCTGTAAATTAACTTCCTTCCTTCATCTTCCCTCCTCCCTTCCCCCATTTCTCCCTCCTTCTGTCTTTCTTTTGTTATCTGCTATTATTGTTGACAGACTGCAAAGGCATCCTAATCTATTTGAAATTAGCTTTCCAAAAGGCAAAATTGCTGTTTGAGAAGATAACATCCAAAATGATTTCTGTGAATCAGATAGTCTACTGTGAGACAGACTGAATTATGCATTGAGTTGCCAAGGATTAAATAATACTATTTCAAGAACGTTTTTTTTTCCTCCAGTACTTTTAAAAATAGGCGCTGATGTATAGAAAGAATTTAAGGTTTCCTCTTTCTTATTTCACCCCTTCGTTCCTACTAGTCTTCTTTCTTCTCTTACCTCATTCTCTTTTTTCCTCAGTCACCTGCCTAAAAATATGTACTTAAAACAAAAATAATATATTCTAATTGTTTTGTTGATGTTTAATTATAAGGAAGAGCCTCATCAGTATAGCAAACTCACTTTGCATTTCAGAAGAACACATTTAACTTTCAGCAGAAATATTCCTGCCAAAGACCTTGTTTTGCTAGTGCTTTAATTTTCTTTAAGCCTAATTTTGTTTCTCTGTTCATTTTGTAATGGAGCTTCTGAAAACACTGGCAATCTCTGCTCATTTTGCCTTGAGCTAGCATGGAATTTTTTTTAAGGAAGTGCAATTGCTGAGAAAAGTTAATGGATAATTCAGCAGCAATTTTGCTATAGCAAAAGTAAAGAAAAAAGGAATACATGAAGAGTAAAAAGCTTAGGAAATAAAGGGTGAATGGTTATAATATGTATTGGAATGCCCTGACTCAAAAACATAGATGGTAAAGATTTAAAGAACATATAGTCCCAATTTAAGTGTTTATATGTTAAATAACATAATTCTCTAGAATATGTCCCTAGATGTCTATAGAAACTACAGTTACATTTTCAATGATCAGTTGGAAAACTAAAAATTCTGAGTTTATGAACATCGGTGAAAGGGTAAACCAAAAAATAATTTTTAAATTTGAGCATTATCCCCACTCTGTTAAATTAAACAGCTATGAGGACAATTTGGAAATCTTGTAGAAAAACATGGATACATACATGCAAATATAGTGAAATAATCAGATCTCCTATGCAGAATTTTCTACACAGCATAAAGCAGCAAAAATATTGATCCCAGGCTTAGCACAGAGGTCATAATAAAACCTATAGACCATTCACTGGTTTATCTTTCCAACCTCCCTCCATGCTAACCCCACACACACCCCCCTCCACCTGGACTCACTCACCTTAAATTGCTCCCTGCTCCTTTCTATCCCTTGTTCGCATTGCAGCGTCTATTATGTGAAATGTTACTCTGTCCAAAGTACAACCAATGAAACAGAGGAATAGGAAATATATCTTAAGAGATTTACTGCAAGAAATTTTCTTATATGCTTCTGGGAACCGGCAAGGAAAGTCCCCAAATCCACAGGCAACAGGAAACGGAGGATGGCCCTCTCAGGCATCACCAAAGCTGTTGTCTATAGCCAGTTTCTTCTTCAAGAAAACCTCGGTTCTGCTCTTAAGGCCTTCCAACTGACTGAACCAGGCTCACCCAGATTAATTTGGATAATCTCACTTACTTAAAGTCAACTGACTGTGGAATTTAATCACACCTATAAAATGCCTTCACTGCAACACTTAGATTAATGTTTGATTGATTAACTGAGGGCAACAGCCTAACAAGTTAAAACATAAAACAGAGTCCATCCCTTGTCAGCTTGGGCACGCATACACATCTCTTTAAACCAAATTTCTTTCTTAAATAAAAGACAAGAACAAAGCCATACTTCCACAAAACACGATAAAACTATCCTACATTAGTCCAAAAATAGACTAATCCTTTCCCGAGAGGAGGATGCAAAGCCTTGAGGCGATTCTCACACTTCTCCTTTAATAGGCTTTAAATTAAATATTAAATTAAATACTGTGATACTTCACTATTATTAGTAACTCTTACCTTAGATAACAAGGGGATAAAATATGGAAGAAAACAAATATCTAGTGTGCGTGTAAAATATATATATGTGTGTGTATATATATACACACATATATATACATTTATAATAAAATAAGTAGGGCTTCCCTGGTGGCGCAGTGGTTAGGAATCCGCCTGCCACTGCAGGGGACACGGGTTCGAGCCCTGGTCAGGGACGATCCCACATGCCGAGGAGCAACTAAGCCCGTGAGCCACAACTACTGAGCCCGTGTGCCTAGAGCCTGTGCTCCGCAGCAAGAGAAGCCACCGCAGTGAGAGGCCCGCGCACCGCGATGAAGAGTAGCCCCCGCTCGCTGCAACTAGAGAGGGCCCGTGCGCAGGAACGAAGACCCAGTGTAAACAAAAATAAATAAATTTTAAAAAATAATTAAAGAAAAAAAAAAAAAAGAAGAAATCTCAGCTTTAAAAAAAGAAAAAATTCGCTGTGAAAACAGCATTTGGTGGCATAAAGCTTTGTCTATTTCCATGCAATAAACCCACATTTAAAAAATAAAATAAGTAATACACATAACTATTATAATCCTCATTTCTACAACTGGTCTCATGGTTACAGATGTATTTAAAACTACTTTCTTCCCTACCAATTCCAAATGCCCTTTACCTTCAAGAAACACTTCAGCAGGTCGTGGTTATTTGCCTAGTGGAATTACCCAAAATTTCATTCCTCAAGGGTCTGGGCCAATGGCAGTCCTGTCTGAATTGAGTGATTGTAATTTTCCATTGACTTTAGTCTAGGACATGATTATATTAAGAGGCACCCTAGGGAATATTCTGTATTCCAGGCATACTCTCCCTCACTCCCATTGTGTAGTAATGACACAATTCCCCCTTGGTAATCAGGATCAGCAACCCAGACAGCATAGTAACTCTCATCTTTGCCTGGTAATTCGGAGGTGTGTAGAGCCTAATGTGGCCAAGTGGCATTCTCAGCTTCCTCTGCAGTGGGATTATTGTTACGTCTCCTTGTGGACACATTCTTCCCTTTGGAACTAAGGCCTCTAAAGCCAACGAAGCCTAAGGTCATGGGGATGGGACATAAAAATTTTGCTACTAGATTAGTTGGTGTAACAGTGAATGAGACTACTCCCATTTACAATCCTTGATTCCTGGATCAATGAATGCTAGCTGTGGAAGAAACTGCCTCATAGAATAAATGCTGATTTAGATCTTATACAGCCTCCTGGAGGATACTGCCTAGGTCCTATAAGGTATTGCCATCTATCTGGCCCTATAACTGTGTCTTAAGAAGGCTCTTTTACCCTTCATTTCAGGATGATTCAAACATGGTAAGATGGGTGAATTTAGTGAGCATGGGTCCACTGTCATACTTTATTTGCTGTCAGGTAAATTCCTTGCTCAGAAGCAGTGCTATGTGGAATCCTTGACAGAGGACAAGGCATTCTGTAGGTCCATGGGTGGTAGCTTTGGCAGAGATATGGATTTACATTTCCTGTACTCACTATCCAGAGTAAGTGTCTATTCAAGCAGGAGTAAAGTTCTGCTTTTTCTACAATGGAAGCTATCTAATGTAGCTGATCAACTTGGGGGTCCAGTTTTATTCTAGGGGACTTAGTTTTATTCTCTGCATCTGGCAGAGGGGACAATCACCAGAAGCTGCAGTCAGGTTGTCCTTGATGAGTAAATGTCTATATTGCTAAGCTTACGTATAATCTCCATTCCTTGCCACCATGGTCAATCTGCTCATGAGCCCACCGGACGATGACAGGAGTGGCTAGGGGAAGGGACTGACTTGTATTCAAAGGATGGGTACTCTTATCCACTTGATTTTTAAAAGCTTCCTCTATTGAGGTCACCATTTCATGGCAGTCATGTAGGACACAAAAGTCTTCACATTCTTTGCCCATGAATAGTGGTATATCCACATGCCTCTTCCTCAGACCTTCTTGTCACCAGTTTTATCAGTCATGTGCCCTCCAAACCCTGACCATCCAGCCAAATTATTAACCACAGCCAATGAGTTGCTATAGACTTGCGCCTCTGATCACTTCTCCTTCAGGCAAAATGAACAACCAGATGCACCGCCCAAAGTTCTGCCATCAGGAAGGCACTATTGTGCCTTCACTATTGTCCTTCGGGATGTCCAGAAAGGGGCTACAGTACTACAACAGTCCACTTTCAGGTGGTGCCTGGATATCTTACAGAACCATCCAAAAGAGAAACATTTCTCTTCTTCAGTCAACTGTTCATAGAGACGTCTCTATAAGATCATTGGTATGGGCTTCAAAAGTAAAGGTAATGTAGCAGGAGTGGGGACCAAGGGCATTTGGGCTACTTCTTTATGCAACTAACTTGTGCCTTCAGGCCCTGCTCAAGCCTAATCTCGTATATACTACTTCCCCTGGATGACGGACTACTACTTGGCATGCCCAAACATATGGCTTGAAGGGTCAGACAACACTCGATTCATGAATGCTACATCCATGCAAAATCTCCATACCTGCCACCATGATCACTCTGTTCATGAGCCCATGGGGCATGGAGAAGAGTAGAAAAAGGCTGACTGGTATCCACAGAATGAGTAATCCGATATATTTGATTAGTAAAATCTTCTGCTGAAGTCACCATTTTGTGAGCATTCACAGTGGGTACCTCAGGTTGCCTGGTAACGTGGTGAGCCATGGGTAAGCATCCAGTGTGTCTAAAAAAGTCCATTAGTAAACCAAAAGCTGTTCTCAAATTGAGAGTAGTCATGTGTAGAGGATATCAGGGCTTTGGTCCAAACACCTAATATCATGCTGTGATTAACTTAAAGAAGCCTGCCAAAGGCATCAAAGTTTCAGCATTATTGGATTTACTGGATCATAGGGTCCAAGAGTTAGAGCAGCTTGCATGGCAGGCCAGACGTGTAGCGGAGTCTTCTCTTATTCTTGTGCCCCATTTAAAACAGCTTTTTTGGTCACTTGGTAAATGAGTCACAGTAGCATAAAAAAAATTAGAATTATATTGTCTCCATATTTTATGGAGACCCATTATGTATTGTCCTTCTTTTGTTGTAGGAGAGGCCAGATGCAGCTACTTGCAAGTTCACCTTGGAAGGGATATTTTAATATGCCCCACACCAATGGACCCCTAGAAATATAACTAAGATAACAGGCTCCTGAATTTTTTTGTATATATTTCCCACTGTCTGACACAGAGATGTCTCATTAATAAATCAAGTATAATTGCTACTTCCTGCTCACCAGGTTCCAATCAGCATAATATCAATATAAGAAACCAGTTTGATATCTCACGGAAGGAAAAGGCAATCAAGGTACTCGTGGAGGAAATTATGATTCAGGGCTGGAGAGTTGACATACCTCTCAGATAGACCAGTAAAGGTAATAGTATTGCTGGTCTTGCCCAGCTGGAAGCGGTATTTACTAATACACATTCAGAAAAGAACATTTGCCAAATCAATAGCTGCATACCACTTTTAGGGGATATGCTGATTTGTTCAAGCAACGAGACCACATGTAGAAGAACAGCTACAACTGGAATCTACCACCTGGGTAAGCTTATGATAATCTACTATCATTCTTCAAGATCTGCTTTCTGCACAGGCCAAATAGGTAAGTTGAAAGGGTATGGTGGGAATCACCACAGTGCATCCAAGTCCTTGATGATGGCAATCCCTGCAGTCCCTCCCGGGATGCAAATTGCTTCTGGTTTACTTTTTTCCTAGGTAAAGACAGTTCTAGTGGTTTCCACGTGGTCTTTCCCACCATAATAGACCTCACTCTATAATTTGGGGAATCAATGTGGAAATTCTGTCAGTTGCTGAGTAGGTCTATTGCAATTATGCCTTCTGGAACTGGGGAAATCACCACAGAGTATGTTTATTAAAAAACTGGACTAACTATAAGATTGATCTGAGCTAAAACTCCATTGATCATCCGACCTCCACAGGCTCCTGCTCTGAATGGTGGACACGATGTTTTTTGTCTCCAGGAATTAATTTCAGTTCAAAGACAGTGTCCAGTAATCCCCCAAAAGTAATATTTCTCTTTTCCCAAAAAGTGGCCATAAGTCCTTTGGGGACAGCTGGGAGAAAGGTGAACAGTACCTATCTTGGGCAACTGGAATCTACAGGGTCCTTCCTCAAGAGGAGTTCTATGTCTGTAAACTGGCTCAAGTCTGGGAGTTGATTGAGGGGCCATGACTCAGGGTTTCAGTGTTTAAGTTAGACTTCTATGCAGTTGACCTAGAGCTCTTCTCCTTATACAGGTCAAATAAGAATTTAGTAGCCTTCCCTTTTATTTCTTGTTTAAGGTCACCAGATTCAACTAAACATCACCACACCTCTCTGTGAGTCAGATTATTCTATCTGCTTTGACTCCACTGTCTGTTAAGTTAAACATATCTACCTTGTCATTGCCACTTAAATGCCACCATATGGCCTGTGCTATTCTAGGATCACATTATCCCCACTGCATGCAGGAAACCTGGTTAGATGATAGCAGTTCTCACTGTAAGTTATGATCTACAGAGAACAGCAGCCTCAAGCTTTTCAACGATTTTGAGGCTTTCCTTACAATTTTTTTCTCAGTTTTAGTGAAATGTGTCTCCTCTGGACCATCCAGGGTGCATGAGCAGTTCTCACATGATAAATTCACTCTAACATTTCAAGCTCCCTAAGCCTGCAGACACTTCCCTTTATAGTATGACAAGGCCGTTCTGGTGTAGAATACCTTAGAATTTCAGTGCTAAAACTAGCCAACTGTTAGAGCTATTTCTAATCCCTCAAGCTAAAACACTGAATCCAGAATGCCTGTATAGTGAGCCCATATCAAAAAATTTAACCTGATCCAACATATGTTCCTTCCACCATGATCTCAAGTTCTTATGATCCATTCCCACACAAATTTTCCATATTTCTGTCAGTATACATTGGAAAAATTATACAATCCTTTTGGCGTGTAGTGCACAGCCTTATGGATTATAGTTTGTACCTCACCCTTCAGGGCCCCCTAAGACTTGAGTCTAGTTGTAGGTCTAGAAGCAAAGACGGGTTGTGGGTGTTGGTCTCAAGGCGACTTGTCAGTGGTTTGCAAGTCAACTAGCTCAGGACCACTCACGTTCGCTAGAATAATCTCCCTTACTTAAAGTCAATTGATTACAAACTTTAATCATATCTACAAAATCACTTCATAGCAGACCTAAATCAGTGTTTGAGTGAGTAACTGGGAATTACAGTCTCGCCAAGTTGACACACATAAAACTGGTCATCGCCATCCCGTTCCTCTCTGTGTATTCACCAGAGGTAGGCACCTCACCCAATCTCAGCCACTCAGAGTGCTTCCCCATGAGAACTTTGTAAACGTAACTGTGAGACTCTGTTTCTTTCTCATCACTGAAGATACAACATGCAGTTTGCGTGCTGCAAGTGTGATAGTCCCTGCTTTGGGAACAGCAAAGCATAAAGTGACAAAAGAACCATTGAGAGTGATAGAAGAAAATAAAGATGCAAAGAGAGGAACAGATGTATAGATCAGAAAGCGCTGACTCTGCTGGAGCAGTTTATGGTTGGTCCCGAGGACCAAGCACATTCATATCCTTGGATTCCTTGACAAATTCCACTATTCCTGTGATACATTTCTCTTTTGTTTAAGCTCACTTGCATTGGGTTTCTGTCACTTGCAATAAAAAAACATTCTAATTTCATGAGGTTTTAGAACAAACTTTTATTTGGGAGAAAAAAGGTACCATGGAAAACTGCTATGTAATGAATAAATTAAAAGCAAAGCAAAACATTTTGACCAAAAGAAGAAAAAAAAATGAGGCAATGCAGTACGATTCAAAGCCCAGCCTCTGAAGTCAGATATGACTGCTTCAAACCCTAACAGCAGTGTGACCTTCCATTCATTAATCTAAACATTTAACTGGGTACCTCCCATGCACCAAACACCATCCTTGACATGGTATATATTAGGAGTACATGATCCTTACTCACATGGAGCATAAAGGCTGATGAATATTTCGTATATACTATCCCCAGAATCTTATGTGGAGACTAAGACTGGTGTTAAGTGCCTTAACCAAAATCACAGCTATTAAGTAGTTATGCTACCTTCATAGACATAGTAAAGACACAAAATAAGATACTGCATGTAAAGCCCTTAGCACATTGCCTGTCACATAAGTTAGTACTTATTAAATGTTAACAAGTAAATGACCTCATTTCTAATATTAGGGAATTAGTTGAAGTTATCTCTAAAGTCATTTTCAGCTTGGACAATCATGACTCTAAGTTAAGGATAAAAGGTTACATGATTATGTCAGGGACGAGGCGCCGCCAACACTATTTTCATTCTCCTTTTCCTGCTTAATCAAAGATTCCTAGTTTTATTCAGGGTGGCAATATGCCCATGAAAACGATTACACTTTTCAAGTTCCCCTGGCAGGTTGGTATGGCCATATATCTAATTCTGGCCAAAGAAATCTATGTAAAAGTGTCGAGTGGTTCCATTGAGAATATCCCTCAATCAAATGTGGGACAGGAATTCTGTAACGCACCTTCTTTAGCTTTTCTCCCCTTCCTCTCCTCTCCTTTTTGGAAATTCTAAATTATAGATGAAGCTGCAGCAGCTATCTTATAAACTTGCAGGTGGAAATGACTCATCATGGATGATGGTGCAGAAAGACAGAAGGAGCCTTGGACTTAGCTGATTGCTCAGAGCTACCAAGCCAACCATCAGCTGCTTACCTTTGGGGTACTTTTATGTGAAAGAAGAAACTATGTTGTGTCTAATCTTTGCAGTGTGGTGTCTATTATAGCAACAAAATGTAATTTATAATTGACAAAGTAATTTTTAGGAAATAACAAATTAAGGTTAGTATAAATAAAGATGTCAAAAATCAGAAAGGAATAAGGACCAATTTCAGTTACGAATAGCTGTTGGTATGCCTGCTCTCCTCAGTGTTTTACTCTATGTAAGTCTAGCTCCAACTTGAAAAAGGAATTTGCGTTAAAAAGGGGACATGCACTAAGATAATATCATATACACTTTTAGGGACAAATATAAAATGCTTACTAAAATACTGTTAGAAGCCAACAAGACTAAAGAACACACGTCAATCAAGAGATAAAGAGCTACTTGCATCTAAAGGTTAAAGCATTTAAACCCTAAGATCTGGAAATACCCTGCCAGTACTGGTAAACTTCCTTGGCATTTATCTTGTCATTTAAAATCTTCACAGCATGCAATATATTGGGTTTACTCTTCTTGCTCTATAGGAGATTGGAAGATCCTGAAAGGCCTAGAGGGAGGGGAGGAAAAAAAGAGAGAGGCAGCAGGGAGACAAGCCCTCTCTGGTGGCGTACAACAGGAAGAGTCGCGGGGCACAGGTGTACACATTCTTTAAAAGGGGTAGATATATATGTATGTCAATACACTATGCTGTAGAAATAAAACTGAGACAGAATCCGCTTCACGTTAAGCAGATAATGTGAAGCCTTTCCTTTGAGAACTATTTTCCGACGCTGAAATGTGAGAACTAGTTCTCCTCCCCTCCCCACTCTCCATCTCCTGCTGCTTCATCTCTTTCTCCCTCTTCCCTCCCCTGTCCGTTCTTCTTCTCCCCTTCCTCCCTTCCCCACTATCCCTCCCCACGCCTCCTGGTGGGTTAGCATACTTTTGAAAATTCTCCAGTTTCCTGGCATTCAATGTCCTTTTATAAAAATTGACATCTTGAAAGGAAACGAATCCATAAAATTTTATCAGCTTAAATAACTTACATAGGTAACTTTTTAAAGTCAGATAAACCACTTCTCTGATTTTGAAAGTCAAAATTAAAGAATTAAAATTAAAGACTTTCGGCAAGATGGCGGAAGAGTAAGACGCGGAGATCATCTTCCTTCCCACAGATACATCAGAAATACACCTACATGTGGAACAACTCCTACAGAACACCCACTGAACGCTGGCAGAAGACGTCAGACCTCCCAAAAGGCAAGAAAACCCCCACGTACCTGGGTAGGGCAAAAGAAAAAAGGAAAAACAGAGACAGAAGAATAGGAACGGGACCTGCACCAGTGGGAGGGAGCTGTGAAGGAGGAAAGGTTTCCACACACTAGGAAGCCCCTTCGCGGGCGGAGACCGTGGGTGGCGGAGGGGGGGAGCTTCAGAGCCACGGAGGAGAGCGCAGCCACAGGGGTGCAGAGGGCAAAGCGGAGAGATTCCCGCACGGAGGATCGGTGCTGAGTAGCACTCACCAGCCCAAGAGGCTTGTCTGCTCACCTGCCGGGGCAGGCGTGGCTGGGAGCTGAGGCTCGGGCTTCGGAGGTCGGATCCCAGGGAGAGGACTGGGGTTGGCGGCGTGAACACAGCCTGAAGGGGCTAGTGCGTCACAGCTAGCCGGGAGGGAGTCCAGGAAACAGTCTGGAGCTGCCAAAGACGCAAGAGACCATTGTTCTGGGGTGCGTGAGGAGAGGGGATTCAGAGTACCTCCTACACGAGCTCCAGAGACGGGCGTGAGCCGCGGCTATCAGCGCGGACCCGAGACGGGCAAGAGACGCTAAGGCTGCTGCTGCCGCCACCAAGAAGCCTGTGTGCAAGCACAGGTCACTCTCCACACTGCCCCTCCCAGGAGCCTGTGCAGCCCGCCACTGCCAGAGTCCCGTGATCCAGGGACAACTTCCGCAGGAGAACGTACGGCGCGCCTCAGGCTGCTGCAACGTCACGCCGGCCTCTGCTGCCACAGGCTCGCCCCGCCTCCTCCGTACCCCTCCCTCCCCCCGGCCTGAGTGAGCCAGAGCCACCAAAGCAGCTACTCCTTTAACCGTGTCCTGTGGGAGCGAAGAACAGACACCCTCAGGCGACCTACACGCAGAGGCAGGTCCAAATCCAAAGCTGAACCCCGGGAGCTGTGCCAACAAAGAAGAGAGAGGGAAATCTCTCCCAGCAGCCTCAGAAGCAGCAGGTTAAAGCCCCACAAACAACTTGATGTGCCTGCATCTGTTGAATACCTGAATAGACAACGAATCATCCCAAATTGAGGAGGTGGACTTTGGGAGCAGGATATATTAATTTTTCCCCTTTTCCTTTTTTTGTGAGTATATATGTGTATGCTTCTGGTTGAGATTTTCTAAGTATAGCTTTGCTTTCACCATTTGTCCTAGGGTTCGGTCTGTCCATTTTTTTTTTTTTTGTACTTAAGAAATTTTTTTTTTAATAAATGTTTTCTTAATAATTTTTTCCTTATTTTCTATTTTTAAAAATTAAAAAAATTTTTTTCTTAATAAGTTTTTTCATTTTAAAAAATAAAAAAAATTTTTTCTTAATAAATTTTTTCTTAATAATATTTTTTCTTATTTTTTATTATAATAGCTTTATTTTTATTTTATTTTATCCTCTTTCTTTCTTTCTTTCTTTCTATTTTTTCTCCCTTTTATTCTGAGCTGTGTGGATGAAAGGCTCTTGGTGCTCCAGCCAGACATCAGGGCTGTGCCTCTGAGGTGGGAGAGCCAACTTCAGGACACTGGTCCACAAGAGACCTCCCAGCTCCACGTAATACCAAACGGCGAAAATCTCTCAGAGATCTCCATCTCAACATCAAGACCCAGCTTCACTCAACGACCAGCAAGCTACAGTGCTGGACACCCTATGCCAAACAACTAGCAAGACAGGAACACAGCCCCATCCATTAGCAGAGAGGCTGCCTAAAATCATAATAAGGCCACAGACACCCCAAAACACACCACCAGACGTGGACATGCCCACCAGAAAGACAAGATCCAACCTCATCCACCAGAACACAGGCACTAGTCCCTTCCACCAGTAAGCCTACACAACCCACTGAACCAACCTTGGCCACTGGGGACAGATACCAAAAACAACGGGAACTATGAACCTGCAGCCTGTGAAAAGGAGACCCCAAACACAGTAAGATAAGCAAAATGAGAAGACAGAAAAACACACAGCAGATGAAGGAGCAGGGTCAAAACACACCAGACCTAACAAATGAAGAGGAGATAGGCAGTCCACCTGAAAAAGAATTCAGAATAATGATAGTAAAGATGATCCAAAATCTTGGAAATAGAATAGACAAAAGGCAAGAAACATTTAACAAGGATGTAGAAGAACTAAAGAGGAACCAAGCAATGATGAAAAACACAATAAATGAAATTAAAAATACTCTAGACGGGATCAATAGCAGAATAACTGAGGCAGAAGAACGGATAAGTGACCTGGAAGATAAAATAGTGGAAATAACTACTGCAGAGCAGAATAAAGAAAAAAGAATGAAAAGAACTGAGGACAGTCTCAGAGACCTCTGGGACAACATTAAACGCACCAACATTCGAATTATACGGGTCCCAGAAGAAGAGAAAAAGAAAGGGACTGAGAAAATATTTGAAGAGATTATAGTTGAAAACTTCCCTAATATGGGAAAGGAAATACTTAATCAAGTCCAGGAAGCACAGAGAGTGCCATACAGGATAAATCCAAGGAGAAACACGCCAAGACACATATTAATCAAACTATCAAAAATTAAATATAAAGAAAACATATTAAAAGCAGCAACAGAAAAACAACAACTAACACACAAGGGAATCCCCATAAGGTTAACAGCTGATCTTTCAACAGAAACTCTGCAAGCCAGAAGGGAGTAGCAGGATATACTTAAAGTGATGAAAGAGAAAAACCTACAACCAAGATTACTCTACCCAGCAAGGATCTCATTCAGATTTGATGGAGAAATTAAAACCTTTACAGACAAGCAAAAGCTGAGAGAGTTCAGCACCACCAAACCAGCTTTACAACAAATGCTAAAGGAACTTCTCTAGGCAAGAAACACAAGAGAAGGAAAAGACTTACAATAACAAACCCAAAACAATTAAGAAAATGGTAATAGGAACATACATATCAATAACTACCTTAAACGTAAATGGATTAAATGCTCCCACCAAAAGACACAGACTGGCTGAATGGATACAAAAACAAGACCCATATATATGCTGTCTACAAGAGACCCACTTCAGACCTAGAGACACATACAGACTAAAAGTGAGGGGATGGGAAAAGATATTCCATGCAAATGCAAATCAAAAGAAAGCTGGAGTAGCAATTCTCATATCAGACAAAATAGACTTAAAAATAAAGACTACTACAAGAGACAAAGAAGGACACTATATAATGATCAAGGGATCAATCCAAGAAGAAGGTATAACAATTGTAAATATTTATGCACCCAACATAGGAGCACCTCAATACATAAGGCAAATACTAACAGCCATAAAAGGGGAAATCGACAGCAACACAATCATAGTAGGGGACTTTAACACCCCACTTTCACCAATGGACAGATCATCCAAAATGAAAATAAATAAGGAAACACAAGCTTTAAATGATACATTAAACAAGATGGACTTAATTGATATTTATAGGACATTCCACCCAAAAACAACAGAATACACATTTTTCTCAAGTGCTCATGGAACATTCTCCAGGATAGATCATATCTTGGGTCACAAATCAAGCCTTGGTAAATTTAAGAAAATTGAAATCATATCAAGTATCTTTTCCAACCACAATGCTATGAGACTAGATATCAATTACAGGAAAAGATCTGTAAAAAATACAAACACATGGAGGCTACACAATACACTACTTAATAACGAAATGACCACTGAAGAAATCAAAGAGGAAATCAAAAAATACCTAGAAACAAATGACAATGGAGACACGACGACCCAAAACCTATGGGATGCACCAAAAGCAGTTCTAAGAGGGAAGTTTATAGCAATACAAGCCTACATCAAGAAACAGAAAACATCTCGAATAAACAACCTAACCTTGCACCTAAAGCAATTAGAGAAAGAAGAGCAAAAAAACCCCAAAGCTAGCAGAAGGAAAGAAATCATAAAGATCAGATCAGAAATAAATGAAAAAGAAATGAAGGAGACAGTAGCAAAGATCACTAAAACTAAAAGCTGGTTCTTTGAGAAGATAAACAAAATTGATAAACCCTTAGCGCCAGACTCATCAACAGAAAAAGGGAGAAGACTCAAATCAATAGAATTAGAAATGAAAAAGGAGAAGTAACCACTGACACTGCAGAAATACAAACGATCATGAGAGATTACTACAAGCAACTCTAGGCCAATAAAATGGACAACCTGGAAGAAATGGACAGATTCTTAGAAATGCACAACCTGCCGAGACTGAACCAGGAAGAAACAGAAAATATGAACAGACCAATCACAAGCACTGAAATTGAAACTGTGACTAAAAACCTTCCAACAAACAAAAGCCCAGGACCAGATGGTTTCACAGGAGAATTCTATCAAACATTTAGAGAAGAACTAACACCCATCCTTCTCAAACTCTTCCAAAATATTGCAGAGGGAGGAACACTCCCAAACTCATTCTACGAGGCCACCATCACCCTGATACCAAAACCAGACAAAGATGTCACAAAGAAAGAAAACTACAGGCCAATATCACTGATGAACATAGATGCAAAAATCCTCAACAAAATACTAGCAAACAGAATCCAACAGCACATTAAAAGGATCATACACCATGATCAAGTGGGGTTTATTCCAGGAATGCAAGGATTCTTCAATATATGCAAATCAATCAACGTGATACATCATATTAACAAATTGAAGGAGAAAAACCATATGATCATCTCAATAGATGCAGAGAAAGCTTTTGACAAAATTCAACACCCATTTATGATAAAAACCATCCAGAAAGTAGGCATAGACGGAACTTTCCTCAACATAATAAAGGCCATATATGACAAACCCACAGCAAACATTGTCCTCAATGGTGAAAAACTGAAACCATTTCCACTAAGATCAGGAACATGACAAGGTTGCCCACTCTCACCACTATTATTCAACATAGTTTTGGAAGTGTTAGCCACAGCAATCAGAGAAGAAAAAGAAATAAAAGGAATCCAAATCGGAAAAGAAGAAGTAAAGCTGTCACTGTTTGCAGATGACATGATACTATACATAGAGAATCCTAAAGATGCTACCAGAAAACTACTAGAGCTAATCAATGAATTTGGTAAAGTAGCAGGATACAAAATTAATGCACAGAAATCTCTTGCATTCCTATACACTAATGATGAAAAATCTGAAAGTGAAATTAAGAAAACACTCCCATTTACCATTACAACAAAAAGAATAAAATATCTAGGAATAAACCTACCTAAGGAGACAAAAGACCTGTATGCAGAAAATTATAAGACACTGATGAAAGAAATCAAAGATGATACAAATAGATGGAGAGATATACCATGTTCTTGGATTGGAAGAATCAACATTGTGAAAATAACTCTATTACCCAAAGCAATCTACAGATTCAATGCAATCCCTATCAAACTACCACTGGCATTTTTCACAGAACTAGAACAAAAAATTTCACAATTTGTATGGAAACACAAAAGACCCCGAATAGCCAAAGCAATCTTGAGAACGAAAAATGGAGCTGGAGGAATCAGGCTCCCTGACTTCAGACTATATTACAAAGCTACAGTAATCAAGACAGTGTGGTACTGGCACAAAAACAGAAATATAGATCAATGGAACAGGATAGAAAGCCCAGAGATAAACCCACGCACATATGGTCACCTTATCTTTGATAAAGGAGGCAAGCATATACAGTGGAGAAAAGACAGCCTCTTCAATAAGTGGTGCTGGGAAAACTGGACAGTTACATGTAAAAGTATGAAATTAGAACACTCCCTGACACCATACACAAAAATAAACTCAAAATGGATTAAAGACCTAAATGTAAGGCCAGACACTATCAAACTCTTAGAGGAAAACATAGGCAGAACACTCTATGACATAAATCACAGCAAGATCCTTTCTGACCCACCTCCTAGAGAAATGGAAATAAAAACACAAATAAACAAATGGGACCTAATGAAACTTAAAAGCTGTTGCACAGCAAAGGAAACCATAAACAAGACCAAAAGACAACCCTCAGAATGGGAGAAAATATTTGCAAATGAAGCAACTGACAAAGGATTAATCTCCAAGATTTACAAGCAGCTCATGCAGCTCAATAACAAAAAAACACACAACCCAATCCAAAAATGGGCAGAAGACCTAAATAGACATTTCTCCAAAGAAGATATACAGATTGCCAACAGACACATGAAAGAATGCTCAACATCATTAATCATTAGAGAAATGCAAATCAAAACTACAATGAGATATCATCTCACACCGGTCAGAATGGCCATCATCAAAAAATGTAGAAACAATAAATGCTGGAGAGGGTATGGAGAAAAGGGAACACTCCTGCACTGTTGGTGGGGATGTAAATTGATACAGCCACTATGGAGAACAGTATGGAGGTTCCTTAAAAAACTAAAAATAGAACTACCATATGACCCAGCAATCCCACTACTGGGCATATACCCCAGGAAAACCATAATTCAAAAAGAGTCATGTACCAAAATGTTCATAGCAGCTCTATTTACAATAGCCAGGACATGGAAGCAACCTAAGTGTCCATCATTGGATGAATGGATAAAGAAGATGTGGCACATATATACAATGGAATATTACTCAGCCATAAAATGAAACGAAATGGAGGTATTTGTAGTGAGTTGGATGGAGTTAGAGTCTGTCATACAGAGTGAAGTAAGTCAGAAAGAGAAAAACAAATACAGTATGCTAACAATATATATGGAATCTAAGGAGAAAAAAAAAGAAGGTCATGAAGAACATAGTGGCAAGACAGAAATAAAGACACAGACCTCCTAGAGAATGGACTTGAGGATACGGGGAGGGGGAAGGGTAAACTGGGACAAAGTGAGAGAGTGGCAGGGACATATATACACTACCAAATGTAAAATAGATAGCTAGTGGGAAGCAGCCGCATAGCACAGGGAGATCAGCTCGGTGCTTTGTGACACCTAGAGGGGTGGGATAGGGAGGGTGGGAGGGAGGGAGATGCAAGAGGGAAGAGATATGGGAACATATGTATTGTATAACTGATTCACTTTGTTATAAAGCAGAAACTAACACACCATTGTAAAGCAATTATACTCCAATAAAGATGTTTAAAAAGAATTAAAATTAAAGAATAAAGGCTAATTATATACATGAAAGGACATGCACCACATATACCAAAAACTTAACAGAAATTTTAAAGTTGTAATTGCCTTTTTATATCCTTTTCCACATGCTCTGCATTTTTTGACCGTTTTGAGTTTGGCACTGCTACTGTGCCTCTGGGATGGCTTTCTCTCTCTTTTATATATTGCTTCATCGGTCCATCTCCTCCATGAACTTTCTCCTTAGGACCCAACAATAAGACGTCTTTCCCTTTTCTAAAGGCTAATCACAGTTAGTGCCTGACACCACTGACTCCTCAGAGACAATTAGCACCTAATGGTTAAGAAGACAAGTCAAAAAAAAAAAAAAAAAAAAAGAAGACAAGTCAGCCTGTCTGGGTTTATTTCTCAGTCTGGGGATCTTAGTCAAATTATATAAACTCTAAGATTCAGTTTCTTTTTCTTTTTTTTTTGCACCATGGAGATAACATTACTATATTCTTATGTCTGTAGCAAGGATTAAGAGAGAAAAATACATGAAAAATGTACAGCACAGTGCCTGGTACAGAGCAACATGTAGGAAATGCCAATTCTTATTTAAGTTATGTTAATAGGCATGTGCTTAATCTCTTAAACTAAATCAGACCACAAACTCCTTGAAGACAGGAGTATGTCTTCTCTCAATATATATCACCTTTAAGACTTAGTGCACTGTCTGACATATAGACAGCATTCAGTATATAATTGTAGAATCATACATGGTCAACATTATTTTTTAAAAAAAATATGCTGGAGAGGGTGTGGAGAAAAGTGAACCCTCTTGCACTGTTGGTGGGAATGTAAATTGATACAGCCACTATGGAGAACAGTATGGAGGTTCCTTAAAAAACTAAAAATAGAACTACCATACGACCCAGCAATCCCACTACTGGGCATACACCCTGAGAAAACTATAATTCAAAAAGAGTCATGTACCACAATGTTCATTGCAGCTCTATTTACAATAGCCAGGACATGGAATCAACCTAAGTGTCCATCAACAGATGAGTTGTTAAAGAAGATGTGGCACATATATACAATGGAATATTACTCAGCCATACAAAGAAATGAATCTGAGTTATTTGTAGTGAGGTGGATGGACCTAGAGTCTGTCATACAGAGTGAAGCAAGTCTGAAAGAGAAAAAAAATACCGTATGCTAACGCATATATATGGAATCTAAAAAAAAAAAAATGAAAAAAATGGTTCTGAAGAACCTAGGGGCAGGACAGGAATAAAGACACAGATGTAGAGAATGGACTTGAGGACATGGGGATGGGTAAGCTGGGATGAATTGAGAGAGTGGCATGGACATATATATACTACCAAATGTAAAATAGCTAGTAGGAAGCAGCCGCATAGCACAGGGAGATCAGCTCAGGGCTTTGTGTCCACCTAGAGGGGTGGGATAGGGAGAGTGGGAGGGAGAAGCAAGAGGGAGGAGATATGAGGATATATGTATATGTATAGCTGATTCACTTTGTTATATAGCAGAAACTAACACTCCACTGTAAAGCAATTATACTCCAATAAAGATGTTAAAAAAATATTTATTGAACATCCATATTGTACCAGTCATTATTCTAAGAAGGAAATATGGTAGCATATAATACAGGAAGTGAAGAAGCCCTTTAAGTTATGCAAAAATTTAAAACCAAAAATTCCTTATCTTTCAATTCAGATTTATCATGCATACTTCAATGACACATCCCTGCAAAATTACTGCTTGAAATCTTCTGCAATATCACAAAATAGATAACCTATCTCATTAGAATTGCAGATAGGCTCTGGACTAAATTACACCTATCTTTCTTGAGAATAGAGTCCCCAAATATCAGTGCCTGTTTGATGCTGGTATATGCCAGGGTTCTTAGGGACTGCAGTATAAGGGTAATAATGTTGACAGTTTGTTCACATAGCACGCAGCAATAGAATGGCAGTACAGAGGGTTCTTGAGAGCAATTAAGGGGCTGTTTATCTAGGGCCAACAGTCGACTCAGCCACAGGAACATGGAGGGGTAGGTATCCATTTACCACATTACAGCCAGAAGGATCCCTTTAAAGTACATGCCACATTTGACCACATCCCTGCTCAAAAAACTTCCAATGGCTTTCCATCACAGTTCCAGTAAAATCCAAATTTGTACCATGGCCCTTTGCTATTTCTTCAGTCTCATTCCCTACCAGGCTTCTCTTTTTCCACTCAGATATAAACCCCATCAGGGAAAGGACATTTCGTTGCTTCATCCTCAGTTCCCAAAACAATGCCTGGCAGAATGTATGTAGAAGTTGTTAATTTGTATTTGTTAAATAATGAATGGATGATGATCAAAAAACCCTATTTTAGTTCTTTTTTGTAAGTGAAGGAGATTCCTCAGGGCAGCCTACATACATGGCATTGGTTGACATTAATTAGCTTCATAGTTTTGGGAACACTATGCACATTGAATTTAATAGCAGTGGACTTCAAAGAGAGGTGCATTCACCAGAGGGGGTACAAGGAGCCATTACAGAGTTTTACGTACCCTCTACGGTACAAACACCGTCTTCCATTTAACATTGCATCCAGGGGAAACAGAGCTTTCTGGAGCTCAGACACATCTGCAAATGTATCAGGAAGCAGAGTCTGGCAGACAAGCTCTGTGAATGCATTATGGCTGGCTTTAGGCAGGATCTATGGCCTAATTTTGGTAGTACCCAAGTCTACAAGGCTACTGAGTGTATATTTTCTTCTATCACAGACAGGTAGATTCTACTGCACTTTGCATAAAGGAGTACAACACATCAGAAGATCTGTATTTTCATGTATCTCTTCACAGTGACATAATAAACACAGTGACTGGTGATTTAGAGTCCAGATTCTGGATTAGAAATACCTGGGTTTAAATAACAATGGTCCCACTCCCTTGCTATGTGATCTTGCTTGATCCAGTCTGTAAAATGGGAGCAGTATGTAACTCCTTTGTTTTGTTGTTGCTGTTGTTTTGTTCATTTTTAAGGAAACCAAAAATTACCTAATCGCTGTGCTCCACAACAGACCTGACATGTGAAAACCTCTCAATAGTTGTTAGCTAGTATGTCTCCCTATATGCACTTACATATTCTTTGGAAGAGTCTAGACCATTTGCATTCATGACTTTTACTAGTCTATGTAACTTTACCTACATAGAGTTCTTTTTCCTATTGTCTTTTTCGTTTTTTTTTTTTTTTTAAAGCAATTCCCTTTCTTTAAAAAGAGAGGCAGCTATTCTTTTTTTTTATGTTTTGCTTTACCAAGAAAATTGGTAAATTAATTTTCAGATCAAGAATTATGGAAGAAAAGCATCGGTTGAAAATCATTTTATGCTTAAATTACTGATTATCACTAAATTAAGTCACTGTCTAAAATTTAAAAAGGCATTGACACACACTTTCCACCTGCAACACTAGGAAACATATTTCTAGAGAAATCACATTTGATATTTCAGGTCTATCTTATATGAGAAGAAAACAAAGACACATAAATGTTGGAAAGCAAGGTTTATGCAATACAATAGGTTCTCAGCTCCTTTGCCTGTATCATAATCTGACATCCTATATTCCTCTTCACCTAAACTTGCTGAAGCATTCAGTTGTGACAGAATCTGGTTTATTTCAGCAACAATGATTAACCTGTCTGTTTGGACAGCTGCTGCAATAAATTCAGGAGACTGACAGAGATAAAGACACTAGCACATTTGGAGATAAGACTTCAGTTAGTTAACTAAGGTTTATTAACCATCATGTGCAGTAAACCAGTTGGGATGTTGTTCAGAAAACTACAGACAACAAAAAAATTCTTGTTCTCCGTTATTAAATATGATATTGGGGAAATACATCATAGGAATAGGGGTTTTACATACTTAGGAATATATTAAAAGACATTCTTAAGAAATCTCAAGAATTCTTCAGTTCTCAAAAAATTAAGGACATATAAAAATATTCAAAATAATTAAATTAGCAACATATATATAATTTGTTCTCTCTTAATAAATTAGGCATGCATAATATATAGAGTCAGATATTAGATACAATTGATTAAATATTATATATTAGGCATAATGATAAATACCTGTGTATATAATTACTTATGTTACATGTGATATATACCTATTTATAGTTTATACATGTAATAATTATCCATTATTGTATACCCTATAATTATATTATCACATATAATAATATATAATAATGATATAATATCATATTCATATATAGAAATACTGGGGGGGTAAATATCCTGAAGGAAATGATGCAACTAACATGTGAAGAGGCAATGGATATAAATTATTAGGGATCTATTTCCCAAAGGTCATCATATAAAAAGTATATTTTAAAGAAATCTTAGCATAAAGTCATTTGGAAACACAGTTAACCATTAGCATCCGATTAAACTTCTGTAACTGCATGGAAGTTTTTTTATGCATCACTCCACAGCTCAGTGACACTTCTCCCACCACATATATACAGATACATGCCCCTTTCATGTCATAGGACAAAGATTTATCGGATATTTTCTTTGCTTTATAGTTTCAAAAAATACTGTACCCTTGCTAACCTGAAAGTAAACATCTGCTCTCTCATGATTTCCTACCCACTGCACGCATCATTATGACCACTGTCTTGTTAAGACTACTTTAGTTGCACATGCAGTGGCAGTAGGTAACAGAAGTGTAAACTACTGCGTGTGTGTGCAGGCGTGGGTGTGCTTCACTCTATTTACTTCACTCTTCTGAGGCTGGATCGTGATATCCTTGTTAAAGAAGCCACGGCATAATTACAACAAGAAATTAAAGAACTGAATTACAGCAGGCCCTCTGCATTCACAGGTTCCGCATCCATGAATTCAACCACACATTAAAAATATTAGAAAAAAATTCCAGAAAGTTCCAAAAGCAAAACAAATTTTCTGTGCACTAGCAACTATTTACATAGCATTTACATTGTATTAGGTATTATAAGTAATCTAGAGATGATTTAAGGTATGCAAGAGGGTGTGTAGGTTTAATGTAAATGCTATGCCATTTTATATAACAGACGAGCATCTGCAGATTTTGATATTCGAGGGGGGGTCCTGGAACCAAACCCCTGCAGATACCCAGAGATGACTGTATTAGTCTCTTTGAATGATTAAAGCTAAAAAGCCTTAAGTTTGAAATATACTTGCCAAACTATTATTTCTACTACAGAGGTTAGAAAATAAACACTCTGTCTAGACCAGAGTAAAAGGAAAATTATTGGAAACATTTAGAGTCAAGTTCTGTGTGAAGAGGAGGATGAGGATAGAGATTCAGTCTGAAGATATGAAATTAGGGGGCAAGCTGTGCATATTTTCAGGCCACAAGTTTTTTGATAAGCAGCTAGTTCCACAGATAATAGAGACAGAGAATGATGCATAAATAACAAGAACGGCGTCACCCCACAGGCACCCTGTGAGCCCCAGCTTGTTAAAATGTTTTCCCATATGGTTGAGAGTGATGTGGATGGGCACAAGAGTCAGGATAACTGGGAGGGCCTTCTGGCTGGGAAAGGAAGAGCCTTTGGGGGATATGTTGGATTGTGCAACAGCAGCTTGAAACAAATGCAGACATCAGCAGAGCCTACCATAAACACTGACAAAACCTGGGAGGAATAGAAAGCTTCATCCAAGCTGGATGCCAGAGAGGGCAATATCTAAATGGAATTCTTTAAGAATAACAACTAGAGACAAACACCTGGATCTTAGCAGTTTACTCTGAAGGTAAAGGGAATACTAGTACAGGAGTAAGGAAGTGAAACCAGCAAAGGATCCTGCAAAGCGAGCACTGTCAATCAGCCATTTGAGCTTAATTTAACTGGTGAAACTAGGAGCCGGGTCTATGACACCTGATTCTGAATTATCCCTCCTGAAGGACAAAGAAGTGGGGCACTCTACTTCCACCAACTTCCGCTGTCATTGGACCGTCATCGATTCAGAGCTGTTCCTAGGTGTCTTCAAGTTCTCAGCATTCCCAATGTGCCATAATGGTGGCAAAGTGGACTCAGGGTGTCAAAGCAATCTCTGGCGACATGAAAAAGCCCTCAGCAATAAAATGCACGTGATGGGAGTTGGAAGTTAGACCTGCATATACTAACGAGGCAAGGGTGAGAGGGTAAGAAAAGGGCATTGATTTCACCTGCTACACTGCACAGATCCACAAGTGCCTCACGTTAAATTCAATCCATCCTGGCATTGATTCTTCCAGAGTGGTAACTACTCACAATTCTCCCATTTAAAAAGGAAGGAAGGAAAAGGAAAAAGAGGGGAAGAGAAGGGAGGGGAAGATTGATTCAGGCAGCAATCATAATATTATGCCTAGTTGAAATCTTCTTGTATGTCCTGATGGAAGTCTCTGCCTTGGGAATAAGGATTGTAGCCCAGCAAATGTTGCAGGTGGGAACTACAAATTGACCAGTTGGGTCACTAGGAGTTAGGGTGGTAGGGGGCCATACATCCATGCTTTGGGTCCTGGACATTTGTTATACTTATATGGGACACAGCACCATAAAATGATGAACTTGAAATACATCAGCCCAAACTGCAGGGTGTCTTCCCCAAACTGGTACATTCTATGATGCTGACGACCATGCTAACTTGCCAGTGGTTGTACCTCCTTGTCAGTGAAGGTTCTTTTTTTCTTTTTCTGTGTGTGTATTGGGGGGTGTGGAGGAAAGGCAATGGTATATGGGATCGTATGATGATAAATTAGGCACTCTACGAATCCTTGGGTATTGGTGCTATACTTAAGGACTGTAGTCATAAAAGGCAAAACCAAACCCAGAAAATGTATTAATATAAGTCAAAATGAATTCCCAACTCCAGTAAGGAATGGGTTTAACACAATTAACTTGTCACCAAGGACATGAAAGAGCAAACAGAAGTAAAAGCTAGACAAGCTTTGCTGAGAAAGCCCTTTCCACTGAGGTGTCCAAAATTTCCATTCCTGATCACAATGGCTGTAACATTATTGATCCATTCTAAGGTACCTGGAGAGCTGAACATACTGGCTGCATGAGCTCTAATGGATAGTTTTTAGAGTCTCCTCAGTGAGAGATCCTCCGTGATGTGAGATGACACATCTCTGTGCTCAATCCCACAGGATCGTCCACATGCTTCCCAGCCAGGTTACATGGTCTCTAATTTACAGTAGTCTTCCTGGCCCCTGAATAGTGAGCCAAGATGATCAGAACTCCTTAGGAGTTCTCTCAGGCTACTCTCCCTCCAGACTAAGTTGATGTCTGGGTGTATGGCTCATAGCTCTGTCTACTGGGAAGTTTTCTCCTCAACACAGATTTGCAGGGTCACCTCTAAGTGATACTCTGAGCAGCCATGCACCATTTTCTTCTTGTACTATAGGACTGAACAATGCCATCCATGAACCAGGACATTTTTTCCCTACTTTTTTCAATCATCTGATCATACATAAAACACTACTGGGCCATAGTATGATCTAAAAAGTAGCTGTGACAGAGGCTAGTGACATGGGTATAAAGCCACATTTTTTTAAAACTAATTTGTGTCCACTGGACCTTCTCAGGACCAAATACGTATGCACTGTTTCACTTGTGTAATGAGTTGAGACTCTGTCAATCAAGCCTTATGACTTGACAGGTCTGCCCTACCCAGCTCTTGGTGGGAGGCTTCAACTGCAGAGTTCATTTTTGTCCCTTTCTTAGGCATTCAGTCTCTACTAGAGTCCAGTAACATGCCAGGATCTACTTTTTACATGAGCAATAGTTTCTGCTGCTGTTGGCATGGACTTCCTTCAGAAACATGGGCAAATTTATATTAACTATGGTCCAGTTCTTTTGAGGAATCTAGGTTTCAAGACACACAAAAAAGCATTCCTATATACCATAATCACCTCTAGCAACTTGAGATCTCCTGGGTAATATGGTCTAATTGATAGGGCTACAAATATCATAGATTAGATGTGTCACAGAACCCTTTATCCTCCTGTACCTATTCAAAACACACAACTTTTCAAAGCACTAATACATAGTTTAAAGCCATTTTCCCAAATGTGGGGTGTGCGGTCCTCAGAACCCAAAGAAGTCTACAAGTGCTGTACCTCTTTGTAGCAGATGCAAGGTGCAATGACTTTTTTATTTTGGAAACTGGGATATGATGGAGACCATTAAAACTGAATCCTGTAAATCTACAAAGATGGCACTAATCTCTGCCATCTGCCTAGACATAATATTGCTTCTGATTTTTTACCTTGACCTAGGTGGAAGAATATAGTATTAGGGCTTCCACTTGGATCTTCTGTTTTGTTCTTATTTAACATGTCTTGGGATGAATGTGAATATCCTTACAACTCCAAGTCTATCCGTCCCAATTACATACTAATGTACCAGAGAAATGAACATAGCATTGATGGCCCATTGGTCTCTTTGAGAGATGGACTTGGACCAGATAGCCATTTATCTCCTAGGCTCCATATACTTCTACAGTACAAAAGGAGATGACAGTGCTTTAAAGAGAGTGGAAGGGGATTCATTGAAAATTATTAGTGCAGAGATTCATACTCCCAACTTGGTTTGTGTCTGATTTGTGGCCATGAAAATACAGTACATTATATAAAACATCTATCAGTGCTTCACAGCTGATTGTATGTAAGTCAAGATAGGAGACGGAATTCACAGCAAGACACTTGACTAACAACCTCTAAATTAGCTATTATAGCCAAAAATCACTGGGGAATTTTCTGTATGTATACATACACACACACACACACACACACACACACACACACACACACTACAACCACTATTCCAGATGATTGGCTGGGACTCATTTATAATAATCAATAACGATTACATTGTAAGAGTTGAAATAGTAGTATATTTACTAGTAGTATAAGTAATAGTATATTCAGGTCAATACACACGAAGTAGAAGTTATATTCTGAATGGTTACATTACTAAAAATTACAGATTTTAATATAGTCATCTAAATATGTTTATCTGTAAATAAGCAATGTATATAAAATTATTACAATCCCTCAAGTTGAAGTCCTCCATGATTTTACACGGAGATCAGAATTTATATTCCTTAGAGAGTACAGCTATAGAGCTACCAACTGTACATAGTACTCTCTCTTACAGAATCAGAATAAGAGGAAAAATGCAATGTGAAAGGAAATGTCTCCTATTAACATTAAAAAAAATGGTGCACGCCTGGATAACTAGGCCTTACAGCAAAAGAATATAGCCAGAATATTCACACACACACACACACACACACACACACAATAATGGAAAATAACTTCCTTGCCTGAAAATGTGTAATCCACCCTTTCTACACAAGAAAACAAAAACTGAAGTAATTCACCCAGTTAAATCATAAGAGTAATAACGGCAACAACAAAAACAGCCTAGAAGCTAAAGAACTAATTTAGGGATTTACCAGTGTTACTGAGTTATGAGCTTCTGGCATCTGTAAGCTACCTCACTTTAGAAAATTAACTTCATGCTTGCCTACTCCTGTAAAACTCCTGCCTGAAGGGTCTCATCGAGGTTTAGAATGGTCAAGCAGTATCAGAACTGAGATTGAAGCCAAGAAAAAAGTTGTCAACATCACGGCAGTCAGCGATCTCTTTCTTTAT
The DNA here is from genome assembly GCF_028021215.1 of Eschrichtius robustus. Classification (NCBI taxonomy): domain Eukaryota; kingdom Metazoa; phylum Chordata; class Mammalia; order Artiodactyla; family Eschrichtiidae; genus Eschrichtius; species Eschrichtius robustus. The sequence goes on along the minus strand of NC_090841.1, from coordinate 57,704,369 downwards.
TTTTAAAAAATAAACTCTGTATGCTAAATTAGAGATATTAAATTAGGGACGTTAGGTGTGAACTTTGTTTTATTAAGAGATTTTTTAAAAAAAGAACTTCTATTTTTCCCAGGGAAACAGGCCTTCATTTTGGGCAATTAGCCCTTCAGATATTATTTAGAGAAATAATTTATTAAAATATAAAGCATAACACATAGAATTGTTTGAAGTTTACTTTAGGTTTCGATTTCAAGTCTATAACACTTCTTAGAATTTTCTGGACCAGTATTATCTATCATAATTCTATATAGTAAATTCTGTTAATCTTTCAAAAACATTTGAAAAGAATGCCACAGAGAGCATTACCTTTCCTAGTTTCACTTGAAAAAGTATGAGTCCAAGATGTATATCTCTACATAATAAAAGGAAATAAATGAGAAACCGTAAAGATAATGAATAGGGTGATATTAGAGAAATAAATAAACATGCTGCCATGTCTGTCTAAATATTGGGTGGGAAACATGGATCATATATACCTGGTGGACATTTAGAAGCCTGCATAATTCAGATAGATACTATAGGGTCTTTGTTGATCTTACAGAAGAAAATAAACAAGGTTTCCATGGGAATGGAGAATTGATAAGAGTCAAGATTTATAGAAGTACAGCATTCGGCTGAGTTTTTGTCTATCAACCATTTTAGAATGCTTATCTAAGAGGGATGAACGTGGACCTGTGCCACTCAGATTGCCCATCAAGGGAAGACGATACCCAGCTGGAGAAGTGCAGTCAATAAACAGCCTCCTGTTTTCAGTTGCTTCTGGTCTAGCTCAGCTGCGGAAAGCTGCTTTGCCTGAGGCCTTGCCCTTGAGTGCAGGGCAAGAGCAGAGAAAGGCAGATTCCACCCAGTGACTGAACAAAGTGGGCTATAAAAGGCCCGGACACTTCAGGCCAACTTGACACAACTCTGTTGGGCAGGTTTCACTGCAGGCCTCCCTATCGGGCCGGTTAAGGCTCGGCCAGGGCTCCATCACTATTCGATTTCTCCCTCTGCACAATCCTTCTCCTGCCTCCTTTCCTTCACAGGTGCTGCTCCTTAATAAAGATTTTAGACCTAAATCCATCTCAGCATCTGCTTCTAGAAATCCAAGCCGTAACACAAATATTCCCACATGTCTAATTCTAAAGGTTTCCCTAGAATCACATTGGGCTGTGACTGAATATTTCTCTCTGGCTTCCATCCCTTCTCTGATGGTCCACGAAAAGAAATGGTTTTGAGAAACTGGGATAGTAAAGTACACAGTATTACAAACACTAAAAAATTAAAACAAGCTTCTTGAAAGATGCGGTTTTATATACAATAGTCACATTCAAGTTATGCCTCATCCAGTTTCTCTTTCCAAATTTCCACATCTGCTCTCAATCAGCTATTCTGCCTCAAGAACTTCTGTGGGTATTTTGGGATTAAAATGTTGTTTGCTAGATATAGTTCTATATTTTCCCCCAGGCACCAAAAGAGCAGAGCTCCTCATGTAACATCACCACTAAAATGATTCCACCTGAGGCAAATCCCTGTACCTTTCTATCACTCCTTGCTCGTATCTTTTCAATGCCCTCTTATTTCACACACAAGAAGACATAAAATTCACTTCAGGTAAATTCACTAGAGGTGAATTTTATAACTCATTTTCTGCCTTGGGTTGAGAGGAGAACAAAGCCCAAAGGGCTTCTTATTTTAGCAAAATTTCTTCTCATATGGCAGTTTCTTAGATTTCTCTTAAGTCTGCATCTTCACCTGCATTTCATAGAGTTTATCATTTGCTAGGGACTCCTCTGGGGAAAACGTGAACATCTGCATTTTCTGCCTAAAGGAAGCAGAGGACTCTGCCCATATTTATAACAGCTTACTCTGTATGATGCACACAAAGCCTCTGGTACTGAGACTCCCACCCACGGCTTGCCATTATTGAATCCTATCCCTCTGATCTCCCAGCAGTTCTGGCCATTTGGGCCAATGTTTTGAATTTCTATGAATTTGTATCTAAGAGTTACCATTACATGTACATCACCTGCTAGCCACTTTGCTAAGCCCTCTATCTATGGTACCATTTTAAAATTAGTTAAACACGATGTACATGCATATAACAAAAACTGTCCTTCAGTCCCCCAGTTGGCTGGCCCAGTATCTGTCTACTTGTCCATTTTTATCAATGTATGCTGATTTTTCAAGAGCAATTTAACGTTTTAACTCATGAAAGTTTTATTATCCATGCTCATTCTTCCAGATGAGGAAACCAAATTTCTGAGATGTTAAATATTTCTCCCAAGGTCACACAGCTAAGAGATGAAGAAATCAGGATTTGAGTCAGGTCTTTCTGACTCTAAAAAACATTCTCATCACCGCTTTGCTGTATGGTCTATCTAAAGGTATCTGAGTGAATGGAATCTCCAGATTCCTTGTTACAACAGTTTGGCTCAATGCTCAGTCATGTGATCCTTTGTTCACATTTTAAAAAGGTGTCTCTTCCTTAAGACAATTTCATATATCAGAATATTGTCAGAATGTATTAATTTTGTTGCATTAAAACACTTCCCCGTCATCTCTCAAAAACTGCCCCCCAAAATATCCAAATCAATGAAGTCTATGTTATGAATAGCTTCCTCTGTCATTACATAGGGCACAACTGGCCCAACTGTACATAGCAGCCCTGATATTGCACATAAGCTTTTAATTTTAAGCTGCAGCAAACAGTCAGTAAGTTTGATAGTTTCCCAAAGGGTCACGGTGAACACGTTTCAGCAAAAGGGTGGGATTTATTTTCAACACAGTTGCTATTCCTTATAAAAGAAGAGTTTAAGGCCATCCCTAGCACCAAAATACATGTAGGACATGGAGCTAGCAGCAGAGAAAATTCAGAGACACCCAGGAAGCTTCAGGACTATGTAAAGAAGGAATCTTGTTTCACTAATGCATAATTAGAGGCAGGGATTTTACAGCACACATTGGAGGGAAGCTTACCCTTCTACGAGAATACCTCCTGAAGATACAAAACTCAAAGTGAATATTAATTAATCATAGATGTACATATCTAGAATTGTAATAAAAGAATTATAAGAATACTCATACAGGGAAGGGACATCTCAGGTATCATTACCGTTCTACAAGAATACAAGATCAACAAAATTGAAACAAAGCAAGAAAAGAAACTTAACTGGACCAAAACAAGAGAAAAAGGAAACGTAAAAGGCATCCCTTAGCTAAAATGCTTTTCATAAGTGTTGGTAAAGTATAATTGAACGTTCATGGCAAATTCCATCAAATCTTACGTAAATACATGTTTAGTTCTTGTTCCCTGATTAGGGTCTATGCACTTAAAACTAATATTTTTACATCACAAAATATGGAGTTAAATAAATCTGAGTTATTATTACAGAAGAGAAGTATAATAAGCTGGATGGACTCCACCTGACTACTACAGCTGTCTTGATTCTGGAGCCAAAAGTGGGCAGTTCAGGTAAGGTGAGCATTATCCCATGATTATCCTTTATAACAGAACACACTCTACTTTGAATAGGCTGCATGTTGCACATAATCCAAAAACACAAATCAATATTCCTGTTCTGAATTAGAAGGACTCATCTCAGAGCAGGTGGTGGTTAGCAAAAACTCATGAGTATCCAGCAACTTCCAACTAGCATGCTATAAAAACACATGAAAAATGAATGCAACGCCAGAAAAGTAGGACTATGAAACCAGAATGGAAAACACCATCAGTGGTCATCTCTAAAAGATGGAAAGCCCTTGCTCACACCTATTATCTCTACTCAGGTTAACAATGGTGAATACAGAGTATGGGACTGCCCATTCCCTGATTATGTATATGTTGTTTAAAATATTTTTCTCTGATGACAATCAATTTCATGTTTATAGAAAAGAGAGGTAAACATCAATAAGGAAACTAAATTTTTCCCATATTCTACCACCAGGAACCATAACTCAGCCCACTTGGTCTAATATTGCATAGCATCGTTTTAACTGAATTTGATTTAATTCCACTCTAATTAAAATCACATTAGAAAAAATGTAATGTCCTATCATGAAAACCTCCCATCACTACTTTACTTTTCAATACATTCGGTTAATGTCCCATCCTAGTGCTTTACACATTAAAATTGTAAGTACAATACGAAAGGTACTATTTGTGTCCCTCCCTCATCTTAGGTCCTTATTGCCCAGATACTAGATACTCTTTGAATTTTTGTAGAAATATAAGTTTGGAGTACATAAATGTCCACATATGTATTCAGATGTGTTATAAGTACTTGGGTATGTTTGTACACATGGTGTAGGGGAGAGAGGTGAGTGGGATCTGATATCCACATTCTAGAAGATTATTCCAGGAAAATAAAAATTAAACTTCTCATGGGAATGTAAATTGTTGCAATATTTCTGGAGGACAGTTTGATTATAAGCAAGGAAAAAAAACCTTCGAAAAGAACTACTTTGAAAAGTGATATAGGTACATGTTAAAACTCAAATAATATAATTACAGTAAAAAGTCAGTCTCCTTCTCAGCCTAGACTTCCCATTACCATGACACCCTTCCCAGAAATATTCAACATGACCAGTTTTTACATATGGATTTAGAAAAATTCTATGCACTATAGTATATTATACTTGCCCTTATACAAATGTGACCATAACATAGCACTCTTCAGCACCTTGATGCATTTACTCAAAAATGCACCCTGGAGACTGTTTCATGGTAAAGCATTCTGCACCCCATTCCAGTGTGTGTGTGCAGGTCGGGGAGAGGGGTTCCACACACCACCTAACAATACTTCAGTACCAGCTGGGTGCCCTACAATTCAACTCAATTCTGACACCATCTACCTGAAGATAGCATCAGATCCCACAGATTAAGGACTCAATCCCACAAGATTTCTATTGTTCTAGCCTCATATTTCTCCTATGAAATGCTGCATGACAGGAAAAATGGTATTCTTCTAGATCTTCAATGGGAAATAATTATAACCATGAATTACACACCAAGAATTAATCTTTTATGTGTAAAATCAACATATATTCACATATGTGCACACATCCTGAAAAAATATCTTAAAAATAAAACTAACAAAAATATTCCAATGATTAACCCATGAGACAAAATTATGAACTCAAGAATTGGGAAATCTGTAGTAGGTAAGTAATATATAACACGTGTGATTTCCTACTAGTTAGATACATATAATCTCAGCATTCATAAGTGTGTTATTTCCTCAATATCAGTGTTAATAATAGCAGTGTTAATAACATATTGAGAGATAGGATCCTGGCAGCATAAAGCATTAGGATATTGTTCTAAAATATAATATTAGACACGGTGGTAGGCAGCGTAGTTTCCCCCCACCCCCAAGATGTCTATATCCCAGTAACTAGAACCTGTAATTATGTTAGGTGATATGGCAAAAGAGAATTAAGTTTGCAGATGGAAATAAGGGTGCTAATCAGCTGACCCTAAAACAGCAACGCTATTCTGGATTATCACTGTATACACAAATGTCCTGAAAAGTAAAAGAGGGAAGTAGAAATGTAGATCAGGGTGATGCAATGTGAGAAGGACTTAACCCCCTGCTGTTGGATTTGAAAATGAAGTATAGCCATGAGGCAAGGACCACAGGCAGCCTCTGCAAGATGGAAAAGGCAAGAGAAAAAGTATCTCCTGGAGCCTCCAGAAAAAAAAGTGCAGCCCTGCCAACACTTTCATTTTATGCCCGTAACACCAGTGTTGAACTTCTGACTCTCAGAACTAGAAGATAATAAAGCTGTATTGTTTTAAGCCACAAAACATGTGGCAATTTGTTACAACAGCGATATAAAACTAAAATAGGCATCAATTAAAGTGTACTTAAGATTTTTAATGATGTGGAAAATATTTGTTTTATATTAAGCTAAAATTGCATAAAATTATTCACAGCTTAAGGGAAAAAATGATACTGTTCAAACTGACTTCAGTATAGTAAACACTCGCTATCTAAAAATACTACGGTTTCATAGCAGTTAAGAGCATGGTATTTACATTAGACTTTATTTGAATTCTCTCTCTATTACTCATTAGCACCATGTGACCATTGCAAACTATAAACATGCTGATCCTTGGCTTAACCATCTGTGAAATGGAGACCATTATTTCTACCCCATATGATTTTTGTGGGTTTTCAGTAAGATAGTCCAGTACATGGCATGTTATACTCACTTGGCAAATGTTAGCTAGTGGTGAAAACACTATTCTTACCCATTATATCACCCATTCCTAAGGTCAAGCAAACCACTACATCAAACATTCTCCCCACTTTAGTGTTATACTAATTTTCAGGATATATTTAAGTGAAGTTTTGGTAACTCAAATGCATGTCTAATTGATATAATGCCAATTAGACAGATGACCGGAGAAGAATGAAAAATCTCAGACAGAGTAAAGTAGGTATTAGGTGAATATCACCATCATGCAGGTGATACAGTGTTCTGGCTTCTTAGGATCCATTTACTTAAGTTTAATCAATTTATCACTACTTCTTAATTTTGTCAACCTCTACCCCCTGATTCTGTAACCATATCATTCCATGCTTCTTCCAATGCCTTTAATGGCAAAGAAAAAAATTTTAAAGAAAAAGCAATAGAGCTGTATTTTGGGTAAGTGAGGATAAAGCAGCCCAGAAGAATCACCTGCAAGCTAACAACTGCCCATACATATTGCAATGTCATACATTCAAAAACACAGACTAATGGAGTTGGATAGAACATTATACATCACCTAGTCTGTCTTATTATTTTATGTATAAAGATAAGTCCCCATAGTATAAATAACTAGCTGAAGGTTACAATGCTTCAGACACTAAGAATAAATCCTAGCTCTTCCTTCTCCTAGTAACACACATACTTTATGTTTCAATGTTTATTTGTCATTTTATAACAAAACCCCTTCCTTATGTTTGTCCTCCCACCGTTGAGTTCTTCACTGAAAGCAAAAACCGCTCAATATTCTCCTAAGAGTAGAGCTGTTCACTGTAAGGAAGAATCCTGACCCACGGGGCAGCAGGAGGCATGTTGCTGTGGTCCACGGAAAGGGCACTGGGGCAGCAAGTGAAAAGACTCAGCAATATACAAAAATCCTTTATAGCAAAGGTCACCCAGGTGTTTCTCTCAAATTCCAATCCCCTCCACCCCACATCTCCTTAAGAACAGGTGTGACCCCTGGAACAGAGAATCAGCAGGGGTAAGTGAAAGGTTATACAGAGTTGAAAAGCAGCAGAAATTTTGAAAAATAAGCAAATTTAATAAATAGCATCTGTTTTCAATATGGGTTTCTACTATTTAAACTTAAATTTCTGTCTTTAGTTCTGAAAGGAAAAAACGACTAATCTTGACATAGAAGTTAGCAACATAAATAAGCATAGATTATGAGAGATAGTAATTCCAAAGGCCATAGATATTATTATAAATGAGCTATTTAAAAAATTTATATATGTTATTTCATAAAATGGTAAAGTCATAGGGGTGTAATATATCAGTCTGTCACATAGACCAGACTCATTTATTCTAATTATTTTGTTCTCAGTTTGGGGGGTTTTCTCACTAGGAATTATCATTAAAAGTTCATAAGCTATTCTTGACAGTAAGTAATGAGCAAATTGTTAGATTTAGCCCATGCTGACATTTCTGTTCTCTATTTAATGATTGTTGACCTCATTAGGTGCACTTATAAAAACAAGGCTTAAAATCTAAGAAGGGTTGGAGACTTGAAAGTAAACTACTGTATAACCTGCCATTATTCCAGCCTTAAGAAAGTTGATTTTGATGTAGTAACTTTCCTGAAGATATTCAGAAAGGAAAAAAAAATGAATTGGTGAAATATTGATACAAGCATAGACTCTAATTTTAATTAGCCTCACCAAAGCATTGTCAGTTTATTAACTTTAAACAGATCACATGCAGTACAGATAGGAAAAAAATACCACAGTTGCATATTATATGGTGTTCAAAATATATGGGAGGGATGAAAGCCTATTTCTCTTGAAGAATAGTATATTGTACATCTCAAAACTTTATTCACTAGCTGGTTTCTAAGTGCACTCAAGTGCTTTTTTTTTTCTTTCATTTTTAACAAAGTAGGCATATATTTTCTTTGGTATTAAAATCAGATAACTGGAGTTCTTTATTTGGAAAAAGAATCTATAATTTTAAAGAGAATTTCTCTGACATACCCCAATCAGTGACTTTCACATGTCAAGGCCAGCCTACTCTTGGTTGTTTTGAGTACACTTAAAGTATATCAAGGTACTGTTTACGAGTTTATTTTCTGAAAAAGTAGCCTACCGCCTACATTTACCTAAGGGTAATCTCTAGTGGTTGGGTTTTGAGAGTTCCTCACCTCTTGAATTATGTAGCTTCATAGTATATTTGCTAATTGTGTTTACTTATCATTACATACCTTTGGAGAGAATAAATGAGAACAAAGTTAAAAACTGGAGACGTAGAAGTTAAAACCTAAAGCAAAATAGGTAGTGTTAAAGGAGTGTAGAAGAAATATTAATTATGGAAACTTAAAGGACACTCTTATAATAAAAATATACCAACACTGTAATAAAACTTCTGACACTTCCCTTCTTCACATCTATGGAGTAAGAAAAGTAGGTGGGAAATAGAAGTATATATGACGCAGATATATGCAAGCACATAAACAAATTACAAATTAGAGAAACTGTGTCCACAAAGTAAGTAAACAATGTTGAATAATTTCAGGTTTTTATTTATTTGCAACAAATAAGCCAAATCCTAAAATAAATGATTAACATTCTTTCACTCTTCAGTGAACATCCAGTTGTCAGATAAAGAAAATCTGGATGTCTTATGTTTAAATATCATGAAGGAATCATATAGGTATTATGGGTCAAATTCTGTCCCCTAAAAATTCTTATGATACATTTCTATTCCTCAGTACCTCACAATGTGAACTTACCTGAAAACAAGGTTGTTGCAGATGTAAGTTGAGGTCATACTAGAGCAGGGTGGGGCCTTAATCCAAGATGACTGGTATCCTTACAAAAATAGGAAATGTGAAGAGATAGACATGTACAGAAGGAGAATGCCATGTGAATATTAAGGCAGGGATTGGGCTGATGCATCTGCAAGCCAAGTAATGTCAATTATATCCAGCAAACTACCAGAAGCTAAGAGAGAGACGTGGAACAGATTTTCCTTTACTTCCCTCAGGAGGAATCAACCGTGACAACACCTTGATCTTGGACTCATAGCCTCTGGAACTGTGAAACAATAAATGTGTGCTTTTTAGACTACTGAGTTTTTGATACCTTTTTACAGCAGCCCTAGCAAACAAATATGGTATATCTACATCACTGCTCCCTTACATTAGCATGGATGTCTGAAAAGGTAGCGTATTTACAAATATACATGAAGATAACTGAGGCAACCTTGGGATGACCATGCACTTGGTTATAATTAGATGTGCACATTTCATCTTGTTGAGCAGAAATAGGCAAGAGAAAGAAAGCCACAGAAGCACAATGAAAGACAATATTCTTCCCTAGGGAAAGACTTAGAACACCACGACAACAAATAGAGCATGTTACTTTGGGAGGGCACAGAACTCATGTCCAATTATATATTCATTATTTAACCATCATTTGGTAAAATGTATATAATTAAACACTGAGTTATGATAGTCAACAGTTCAATGGAAAGTGGCAGCCATTGGCCGAGTTTTTGTGAAAGTAATGAAAGCTGTCAAAAGAATTCAGATAGGGTTATAATAAGTCTATTATCTACATTCTCCATCAAATAAGCCTGTTGTTTTTGTATATAACTTTCATTCTTCCAGATAAAAATACCTGACCCTCTTCTCTACTACATACAAAGCATTTTGAGTTCTAGGTCACTTGGAAGTTGGGAAGTCAATTAACTTAGGTCAGCAGCACTGAAACAATGCTGGGGGGAAAAAAAGAGGGGAGAGAGAAATAGTTCAGGCATATATGAAAATGCTGAATATAGATAAAGGTTTTCCTGGGTGAAATCTAAGAGAAGCAAACAACCAAAACCAAACACTGCAATATAAGAACAAGCATGACTAGCTGACATCATTCACTCATTCATTTAATAAATATGTGTTGAGTACTTACTATGTGCCTGGCATTAAACTTGGCACTAGGGAATATAAAGATACAAAACAGAAGTTATTATCTTCTTAGTGGAAAAGGCACAAAACAAGTTAGCAGTCAAACGCATATGATGACTTCATGTATTTACACGCACTTTAATGAAAATCGAGGGGTTGTAGCTGTTTTAGATGAGGTCATAAGGAAGATCCTTTTGAAGAGATTTTTAAACTGAGGTGTAAAGGAAGGTAGGGAGTGATCCAAAGACAGGGGAGCAGCACTCCTGACTAAGAAAAGAAAGAACAACAGTAGCAAAACATTGTGCTATACAAGAGAAGTCTGTTCCTGTGAATACCGTATAGAAATCTGAACTGCTTTTCCTGAATTAAGAGGATATTTACCCAAGTTGAAAAAAATATTCTTATATAATATAAAAATATAATTTTTAAATGTTGGACAGCAGACAATACACATTTAGTTACCTTTCCTCTTTGTCCTGGAACACCTGGTACATTCTATACCACATAGATCTACATAGATGCAGGTCTTAATTATGATTAAAATATACCTTGGGTTTAATAAATATAACTTAATAAGGCTTATATAATGTACCCTTAAATATTATACAGGTCATTCTTTCCAGATTTATAGCTAACAATTAAAATGTGCTTATGACTTACCATACACTATTTGCACTTTAGATATATTATTATTTCTATTCTGCATAGGAGGAAACTGAGGCAGAACGAGGTTATGCAAGTTATCCAAGGGCATAGAGCTGGTAAGTGGCAAAGGCAAGATTTAAACCCAGGAGTTCTGGCTTCGGCTTCCATGTACTTAATACTCTTCTCTGCTCCAGTGCCTGAACTTTTTGTTTACTTTATTTCATACTTAACCAATTACACAGAAGTTCATTAAGAAGATTTGCCTTACATACCATGCTATGTTTTAAGAATACTTCTCATTAACAAGAACAAAGATTAAAATGTGAACAGTCATCTCTTTTTCAGCTAGTTCACGTTCCCATCTCCCAATCCAAATGTAATAATTCTTATACTGCACAAGTTTAAATGGTGGCAGGTCTTGCCAGACAAGTAGATTGTAAATACATTTTACATGCAAAGAAGACATGAATTGGCTTATGATCCTTTGGAGAAAATATTGAAGGAAAACCATTTTAAGCAAGCAATGTAAGGTTTAGAAAGGGAATTTTATTAGACACAGCTAGAGATGAGGAAAATGGCAGCATTATCTAGGTATGCTTTCATCATTCATTTCACTTCCCTATATTACACATCATAGTATCTGATACACCTTCCAAGTGTATTCCAAAATTCGTATATGCACTCCACAATCCTTTCCTTGTGCCATTAATTACATAGAAAAGAGACTTATTTAGGGATAGTAACTTTATGAATTCCTCAGGTACTTATTAAACTTTTATACTGAGCAAGACTTGAAGGAAGGCATTGAGATGGAGACCATGCATTAAAAAGCTTAGATGACTGTTGAAAAGCCATACAAAGTACTATGAGAGGTTAGAAATGAACTTTGCATTATAATTCCCTTTGCATTATGTACACTATACCAAATAAAGCTTAACATTATTGTAAACATATAAGATGTCCTTTACAATATTTTTTCACTGAAAATTAAAATACCATATTTCACAGTAATTTTTGTGGCCCCCTCATTGAAAGTGGAAGTTGTTTCTTAAATATATCCGAAATAACTTCTGAGCAGAATTCTTACCCATACTGCACATCTACCTATGTGCACGTACACACACACACACACACTCACCTCATACACATACTATATAAGTATCTTATCTCCATGGTAACATTTCTGTTTTTCACTATTTTACTCTCTGAAACTCTGAATATATGAAGTCTAAATACCCCAAGAGCTGTGGCTTAGTCTTATTTTTAAATTTCATTAACTGCTTTGTATTTCCTACACCTAATCTACAATTTTTTTATTATTGTTCTCCCAACATCTATAAATAAAATTTGAAGACCTATCTACTTTTAGTTTACAGGAAAGAAAACAGAACTTTATTGAATTTTACTGTTGGCATTAGGAAAAGTTAACAAGGTGAATTGATTGTGCCTATGAGAAGCTAAGAACTTATTGGTGTTATTATAAGATTCTCTAAATTTAAATGAGTTTATCATTGGTGATATGTTTATATGTGGAAAAGCAGAATGCTACAGGGCCTTAGTTCTTTCTACTCAGAAGTATATTGCTTAAATTTAGTTTGTTCAAAATAAAACAACGGATAGCCAAATTTCCACAGCATAAACAAGAGTATAAATTCAAACCCTCAAATGAAGTATAGATAAAGAATGAATTTCAAGATTCTGATTATAATTTGGCCCCATTTACTAGTAGTGAATAAAAATACCTAAAATATTACATTAAAATAAACATTTACATCCACATACAATATAAAGATAGTCAAAAATATTTAATCTTATAAAAGCCTAAAGCTCTTTCATTTAAGCAATTTCTGTTTCGATCTATTCTTTGATGTGTCAACCTAAGCTCCAGAGAGTTTTTCCCTTGTGTGAATGGCTTTGTGTTGGCACATGCTCTTTGAATAGAGATTTATGCTAGACTCATTCTAACAGCATTCTGCTACTTACAGAGAAAAGGCAACCATTATTAAACTACATTTAATTGCATTAACACTGAGAAGAAAAAAGATCACTGAAAGAAGTCACATTTGAAATTTGCTTTTTATAGCCATTGCCTAAATAGCTCACTTTATAAGCTTTCTGTCTGCAGGCCTGTAAGCATGGATGCAGATGCTTTGGGTTCTAATTTTCTTTCTGCCACTAATTCATACAGTTGTTGTAGGTAAGTCATACAAATTCTCTAGCCTTAATGTTTTAATCTTTGAAATACAAAGTATAGTTTACTACACATGGATCTGCGACAAAACAGCAATACTTCATAAACACTTTAACACGAGTGGATCAATATTTTGCAATATTACCAAGGTAAGGAAAGTAAAGGTATTCTTTTTTCTTTTAGCTATGAGTCAGCTGATTGGAAAAACAAAGATGAAAATAAATAAACATTTACAGAAATGTTCCCTTAAAGTCTCTGTGTTAGGAACACATGCATATATACTGTGTTCTCCTTTGGAAAATGTAACACTTGCCTTGATTATTGTGATATTCCCCTAATTCTCAGTGGATCCCAACATGTGTCTGTATATAGACTCTGTCCAGACCACACAGCACTACTGTGTTACTGCAAAGATTACAATTCATCAGCTGCAGAATTGCCGATGCCTTACAGAGCAAAAGCACCCAGGAAAACTTGTATATTGTTCAGGTAATGATAAAAGAAATAAAAGAAAGAAATGTAAGAAGACCTCACTTTTTCACGATAACAGGTCAGACACACAATGAGGCATCCCATACATACCCAAAGGGAATTAAACAAGGCTAGATTCCTGCATTACAGGTAGAAGCAAAAATTTCACATTTAAAACTCATGCAGTTGCTGTTATTATTATTTCTTAGACTCTATGACTTAAATTATTCCCCAACAGTGGCGACTTCAGTTGCAAAAGCAATATAAGGAAATATTGGGAAAGGGAATATTAAAGATAATCTAACATCATGATTAACTGAAGAATAAAACTAACTGAAAAAAAGAGGGAGACTGCCTAATACATTGTAACCACTGAACTCTTTTCTTTCATTATAACTGTGACTATTTACCTTCCAGAAGTGTGCAAAGCCAGAGACACAAAAGAAAACCAGTCCTATTCCCAACTGGAATCTGTTTCTCTATTTACACAGAGAACCACACATATCCCACTTAGTCTTTTATGGTGGCCAAGCAAGAAAAGTGTAGACGGCTGCTGCTTCCAATCTAGTCATGTTATCAGTCACACACACTACGGTAAACATAAAATTGAAATGAGGTAACTAGAGTGAATTCTCTGTTGGTGTGCAAGTGTGTAGCTAGTGATCAGACAAACCCTAAAGAACACAGAATTCATTTTCTAGACTACTAATCCTATTTTTTCCCAAGTTTTCTGCCCTCTTTATATTTTCATCACCAAAAGCCATTGTTAATCATCAAATTCACATTAAAGACTGGATTTTTTATCAATGAAAGATTTTTAAAATGAAAATTATAAAAATAACGAATATTGAAGAAATCAACAAATTTGCTCCTGGAACCTTACTTTTCTACTGGTAATACAGGGTGATGCACAAAATGAATGGAGGATAATAAGGACACTATGCTAGCCATTCTAGTGAATCTCTGCATTTTAATGTCTCAACAAAATAGAAGTTATTCTCACTCATATCAAAGTCCAATGTGGCTATTTCCAGTCAGCGGGAAGTTGAGAAGGGAGACACTGCTACAAAAAATTCAGGGATCCAGCTGAAAGAAACATTAGGAATCCACATCCAATTTATGGAATGAGAGAGATATTGGATCATCGTGTGTGAGCAGTTTTTTGATCAAAACCTGGAAGTTACACATAACACTTCTACCAAAATTTCATTGGCTGGAAACCCATGATATGAACTCCCTAACTGCAAGGGATTCTGGGAGATGTAATCTAGCTATGCACTCAAGAGAGAGAGGAGATGGGTTTTAGGAGGAACAGTTAGTCACATCTTCCACAATCTGTCCTCCTGGTCAATAAGAATTCATTTGCAGCCTTATTCCAACTCAACGTACTATATTCTCCCCCTAACTCAAAGGAGAAAACCCAGTGTCCATATAAGGTACTGTTTGTATCTCAAAGTTCACTACCTCTCTTGGAACACATTATTCAGGTCTAGGAAGAGTATGTCCTCCTTGGGAGATGGGCGCTTCCTTCTGTTGCAAAGTTACAAAGCCGAAGGGTTGTTTTAGAACTGCAAGATAATTAAATGAGGCTTTTTTTTTTTTAACCTTGGTAATATTCTTCTTAAAAAGCTTAGTAGTAGTCTTCTAATTCATTTGCTACTAGTCACTAAACACACCAAAGCTCTTTCCTAGTTATAATTTTTAAGCCTGGATTTTTTTTTTTTTTTCCTTTCATCATACCTCTGCAATAATTAGCTTAGATGGTAAGAAAACTCCCCTACTATAATTTTGGTAGGACGACTGAAACTCTCTAACTAAGAAATCTGAGTGACTCCTTGTCATGCAAATTCTTTTTAGAGTATCATCTCTTACTATTTAAGATATAGAAGCCTTTGCGCTTTTCAAATAGGTGTGGCGCCATATTTCTCACCATTATTTCTTCCCACCTCTACTCGGAAATTAGTCAATTACTGCCTTTTCTTCTTCTTTAACCCCTTCCGGAAACATCAAATAAAAGCTAACAAACGAACCCTCTCACCTTTTCCAACCACATCCTTAAGGCATGGTTTGCCTTCTGAATTACTGCAGATAGTAATCATTTTCTCAAATATTTGGCCACTGCACAATATAGAGCTTCAATTTTTTAACCAGTAGTTACTATTATCTAATCATCTGCATTGTGACTGCTAATGCCAATGGCAGCACTCAACTTCTACTACCTATTTATGAATTAACTAGGTTAAAGCTATCTGAAATTAAATGCCAACAGTATAGAGGCATAACAGCCTACAAAACTATCTCATAGATACAGAAAATTTCAATGCCTGTGTAACTGGTTATAGATCCACTAATTTTTCTTAATGCAATGAGTAACTCATCACTTTGGGTTGTATTCCTTTTCCAGAAACTAGTAATAATGCCATACATGGGGTAAGGGGGTGTTGGGCGAGATAACACAGTCCCTGACTGGGTCTTTGCTATAGAAAAGGATATGATTCTGGGGAACAAATACTGTCTCCATTTGTTATGAACGGAATTTTGTCCCCCCAAATTCATATATTGACTCTTAATTCCCAGTACCTCATAATGTGACCATATTTGGAGATAGGATCTTTAAAGAGAGAGTTGAGGTAAAATGAGGTCATTAGGGCAATCCTTAATCCAGTATGACTGGTGTCCTTATAAGAGGAGGAAATTTGGACACAGATATAGACACACATGGAAGATGATGTGAAGACAGCCATCTACCTCAAGCCAAGGAGAGAAGGAACCAACCCTGCTGACACCTTGATCTCAGACTTCTAGCCAGCAGAACTGTGAGAAAATAAATTTGTTGTTCGCCACCCAGTCTGTAGTACTTTGCTATGGCAACTCTGGCAGACTAGTACACCACTGCATACAGGAGGCATGACAATAATCAGAATAAGTATATGTATTGATTACGATGAGAACAGTTACATCCCTATTCTAAAGGAAAGAAGGAAAGTTTGAAAATACATCAAATATACATATTTCAAAATATACACACATATATATATTGTTCAGACATTCCAATTTTATAAAAATTCAATTTTGAATGGCAAAGCATGATACACTAAAATCATATCCTGGCCAGAAAGATTACATGAACTCCTCAAATAACCATCACCAGAATGAAAGCAGTAATCATATGTAGTAGCTCAAAGAAGCCTATGCCATGAAGACTTAATGATCCCCAAGTCCCTCTTACTGTTTGTCTCTTTCTGCATAAGTTTGCCTCTGCTGGTGTGAAAATCCTGTATTGACCCCACCTGAAGCTGTTGCTTTGCAATAGGATGGCAATTTTCAAGATCTCTACCAGTCATGATTTAGCTAGGAAAACAGAAGCCTCTAAAAATTTTGAATAGAGGGAAGGAATTATTGCTTTAAATAGTGGAGAATCTGAAAGCTACAAAAGGCTTATGAGATCATCCAGAACTAAAAAACAGCAAGAGGCTACTGCCTTTGTCCCTTCACGAAAGGTAAACAGAGGTAATGGTTTTCCTATATTCATGAGTCTTGGGTCAATAGAAAACAGCAAAACCCCCGTACGTTTGTCTGCTTGGTGGGAGTGGGGACATAAATGAAAACTGTTGCCCAGGGAAGTTACCTGATGTAGAAAAGAAGCATGGAGATACCTTGGCTTCCAATATCGTGCTGGTACTTCCCAATAAGAATCTGGTTGATACTGCAGTCTGGAAAATAAAATAAAGCAATAGTTATTCCCCCTATTCTTCCAAGTTCCTGCCAAGATACAAAGCAGATCAGGGGAGGGGGAGGGAAAATCTAACAATAGAATACTCCTCTTTCACTCTTTGGCATCCATTTTCACGTTTTACCCATACTTAACAACATGCTTTCACCTGACGTGAGTCAACTCTCTATCATATAAAAGAAGATGTCCTCCTTCTCTCACTCCCTTTCCCTTCCCTTTTTCTCTGTTTCAGTGAGAGCCACAAAACTCCATTAGTCCTTGCAACAAACTCAAGTTCAAGATCTCATGTAACAGGCAATCTTCCCCATGAAGTCCAGATGTGGCTCCATTTATTTTCATAATCTCCGAATTTATAAATTCACCACTTGTAAGTTAATCACTTCCAACACACCTCATTCAAAGTAATAGGAGAAAGTAAAAGGAGGAAGTCATAATCAAAATTGGTTAATATATGTATGTATGTATAGCTACACTACAAAGTTATGCATAGAAGCCACAGTCTTATTTTTCTAACGGGTCATGAAGCTGTCTTAAATACTAGTTATGCTTGTAATAGAGACCAATCACCCTAGCCAGCAAAGAAACCCCCTTCTCTGTATTTTTTGAGTGACACAGAGGTGCCCCAAATAGATAGTCTTTTCAACTTCAAGCTTAATAGGACTACTGTAGGAAAGATTTCTTCCTCGGGAACTAAATCTTGTACAGCACAGTCCAAAGTTGAATGTGTTACTAGATACAACAGTGAGGTAGAAAGAGGGGCCACTAACATTTCTACCCCTTGGTCCCTTGACTTACATATTCTGCTCTTCTAATAACAGCATCTTATATTATATGAATGAACCAGTGAACAACTCAAAGTCATGGGGTGTTTTCTCCCTAACAGCACCGTAACTGAGGATTTTGTTGGCCATTCCACCATTCTTTCAGACCATTTCTTTCTCAAAAGAAGAATGGCTATCAGCAGGAAAAGCCCTGGCTTTTAGCAGGCATCTGGTCTGTGAATCTCCTTTGGGGCTGTCCAAAGACCCCATACAGGATTCTTATCAGTGACACTTCGAGCAGTGCTATATCTGCAATGTCATTAGGACAAAAATGGCACATTTTCTTGTAATGTAACTACTGTAGAGCATTCGCTTATACAAGAAAAACTTGGTTTGCCTTACAATTTACTAAGATTCCTAATATAGGTCACATAGTAAATGGGTTAGAACAGCATACCTAAATATGTTGCCTCCAAAATCTAAAATAAGCACGAGTATCGCACCTCTTTCCTAGTTCAACAGTCTCCATATTAAAATCCTAAAAAATTCACTGCAGTGAACAAGTTCCTGGGTATTTGTCATGATTTTTCTCTGCACTTCAGCTCTAGCACATGCATTTTTCTTAGGCTTCTAGGGTACCTGATACCTCCTGCTCACCAGATCCCACTATGTGAATGTCATGACGTCAGTAATATAGTAGGCTAGTGTGATTTAATATGGGATGTCTAAATAATCAAGGTCCTTGAAGGCTATGTAAGACACACAGCAGCAAAGTCGAGCTAGTACTGGGGAGTGAGAATTAAATTGGAGTTCTGTCCCCTGCTGCTGCTTGTGATATCTTTTTTTTTTTTGACTGTCATGAAAAGAATGACTTTGCCAGATCCAGTAGCTACCGGGTGCCAGAGACTGTTGATTTTACTTCAGCAAAAATGCCATAACACTGGCCTCAACTGTTATTACAGTCACTACCTGACTGCAGTCTATTTGGTCTCATATCATCAAACCAATGATATAAAAGGCTGTGTAAGAAGAATATCAGCTCTTTATCTCTCAAGTCTTTGAGGCTATTACAAATGACAGTCCCAGGGGTTTCTACTTTTTTTTCTGCAATAGCAGGCCTCACTTCATGGATCAGAGAGCCAAGTATAGATTATGCCATTTGATGAACGTGTCTAATTTAACTTTTCCTTTAATAACCCAAGAGGTAACTTCAGGAAAGGTCTACAGACTTACTGGGGCTTCTATGAGATAAACTTGGGCCCAAATTTGATATTTTGGCTGCCCAAGTAGTAGGGACCATTTAAAAAGAATATCTAAAAATCTCCAAAATATTTGAGTATATTCGTTTTCTGGTACACCGTCGCCTCGATAAATGGGCACAGTTCTCTTCAGGGCAGGTTGGGTAAATCATGCAACAGTTGTAGAATTTTTTCCTTAAGAACAGTGGTTCTCAAACTGTAGCATGAAACAGGATCACCTGGAGGGCTTTTTAAAGGACAGATTTCTGAGCCCCAAACCTGAGTTTTCGATCTAGTAGTCTGTAACAGGCCCCAAAGAATTTGCGTTCTTATGAGAGAAAGTTCTCACACTTTCTTCACTTTTTCTAACTATAGAGGTATCAATTTGCTCTTAAATTCATTGAAAAGCTCTGGGATTTAAATTCAGTACACTGAGATTAAAACATAGTGTCTTTTAAAAAAAAACTCCAAGGTATATATTAAGGCTCTCCATAGTGTGATTATATTATTAAGTTCGTATTATTAGAGAATACACTGTTTTTTCAAGCTGATATTGCTTTCATTTTTAAAAATTATGAATTTCATGATCAATTTTACAACAAAAGTCAAGCATTATGTAAAAACTGATGTTTCATAGATTTAGGAGGGTTAATATCAACTTATAAATCAAACTTTAAATGTAGTATTATAAATAGCAAAGTGATATTTATTTCTGAAAATAAACAGAATGAATATATACTTATTGGTCATAAAAACTGTGCTGAGACATGTGATATTGGGTTGGCCAAAAAGTTCGTTCGGTTTCCCCACCACCTACCAAAAACCCGAACGAACTTTTTGGCCAAGCTAATATTTGCTTCTAAAGGATAATCCTATGTAAAACACCTTTGAAATGTCTAAAGAGCTTTTTAATATCTGGAGTAGTAAGCATTTTCAGAAATTTTGCAGAAGAAACTGCAGTTTATCATGTTTTTACAATGGTGTTAAACTAATTATTCTATAGAAAGTTTTACATAAATACTCATTGCCAGTACAGGAGGTTTCTATAATTCTCTTTGTGGTTCAAGGTTACGTTAAGAGTGAACTGCTAAAGAACCTTAAAAAGAAACCTTAAAAATCTACTAAGAAAGACTGTCTTTCTGTAGCTATCTTCAAGATAAACCTTCAAACGGCTGTAAAGGCATAACACCCTAGGGGCTATTTGACAGATAAAGTAGAACGACTGCCAAGTGGGGGGATTATCACTTCAAAGTAAGGTCTTGAAAAACAAAGCTTTCAAATGTACAAGTCTATTCTTCTTGGAAGACCCCAATCATAGGAACGGTTCACAGAATAAAAAATAAAGATAAAACTGAAGGTTACAAATACAAATCTAATGAAATTCATTTTGGTAAATAAATGGAATGGCGCACATTAGCCTCTCTAAATTACATTTGCTGTTTTGCAATCATTCCTGTATCAAATGGCACTAAACTAGGTAACCTAATGTTTCCAAAAACTGGATACTCATTACAGGTGGCACTTTAAAACACAAACCCCATAATAGCCTAAAGCTCAAAATGTTAAAACTTGACTTTCCAATTACCTCTATTTCCTCCAACACTTAAATCAATTTTTGAAGACAGAGTGTCTGGAACTAACATATATATTTCTTCTCTTATTTCTAGCAGTTTATGTAATCACTTGTTTCTTTCTACCACTGCTACAATTTGGATAGTATTGATCTGGTTTGCATTCAGTATACAGAGGATTCATGAAACCTTGTGTTGTACATTCTACTTTTACCTGCATGCACCATTTCCCCTGTTGTTATAAACATTTCCTCCCCCCCTTTTTTTTTTAACATCTTTATTGGAGTATAATTGCTTTACAGTGGTGTGTTAGTTTCTGCTTTATAACAAAATGAATCAGTTATACATATACATATATCCCCATACCTCTTCCCTCTTGTGTCTCCCTCCCTCCCACCCTCCCTATCCCACTCCTCTAGGTGGACACAAAGAACCGAGCTGACCTCCCTGTGCTATGCTGCTGCTTCCCACTAGCTATCTATTTTACAATTGGTAGTGTATATATGTCCATGCCACTCTCACTTCGTCCCAGCTTACCCTTCCCACTCCCCATGACCTCAAGTCCATTCTCTATTATAAACATTCAGGGAACTACCCCACTCTATCTCTGTTCTTCTACTGAAGGCCTTAAAAAATGATTACTCACATTACCTTCCTAGTGAGTTGGACAAGGGAACATATGGATTAGGTGGGCTCTTATCTGGGAATTTTTTTTTTTTTTCAGTTGGAAATTCTATTTGGAGTTGAAGCTATTTATGCCTGGCATCTGCCTGTGGTCACATTTCTAGGTGTGGAGAAGGCAGCTACCTGAGAAAATGAAGACAACACACAGAGCAGTAAGAGTAGAGATGGAGAGAAAAACACCATGGTGGCGTTTGAATCCATGATTTCTCAGGCCCAAGAGCCCTTGTTCTTTCTGAGGTTCCACCTGTGTTAGTTTGAGTTGTATTTTACCTGCAAGCAAAATGACAACCAGAAACATACAACAGGTTGTTTTTATTTAGCACTGCATTAGATTCCTATTTCTGCCATTACAAAGTAACACAAAAGAAGTGGCTTAACACAAATCAATTCTCAGTTCTACAAGTCAAAAGTCAGCAATCTGGTCTCACAGGGGCTAAAAACAAAGTGTTCGAAATGCTGCATTCCTTTCTGAATGCTCTAGGGAAGATTTGTTTTCTTGCCCTTCCAGCTTCTAGAAACTGCTCACATTCTTTGGCTTGTTTCCCTATTTCATCTTCAAAGCTGCCAATGGCTGACTGAGTCTCTCACATTGCATCACTCTGACTCTTTGGCCTTCCTCTTCCACACTTAAGGACCCTTGTGATTACATGGTGTGGCCCAGATAATCCAGGATAATCTCTCCATCTCAAGGTTACCTGATTATCAACCTTAATTTCATCTGCTACCTTAATTCCTCTTTGCATGCACTATAAGATAGTCACAGGTTCCAGGGATTAGGACATTGAAATTTTCTGGAGATCATTATCCTGCTTACCACAAGCAGGTAACTTCAAAACAATAGAAAGTAATATAAAACATGATTTATATATATTTAGTTTTCCTTACTATTAATATTTATGAAAATCATAAAAAAATTATAATGAATTCTTATAAAAGTAATTATGCAAATTCACATTACCTGCTAATTTTATAAATAAAAGCCTTAGGTACTTTTTTTCTGTATTCCTATGCATTTTTTGCTAGTGATATTTGTTTTCCTTATATAATATTGAAAGTATGTAGCATAAAATGTTGATTAAAAATGTCAGGCATAGAAAAAATGCTAGAGATTTTCCTGTCACTTGTGCAATGCTTGAGTCCCTTCCAAGACATACATCCATATTATTATATATTTGAAAACTTCCACTGATGGAGATCTCATCATCAGTGAGTTTAATTGATATCCAAACCTGTGGGCATCCAAGAATGCCCTCATGGCTCAGCTTCTGTGGCTTTCATGGTTTGCAATCTTTGCTGACAAATGGAGAAAGGAACTTCTGCTTTCTATGCTTGTATTCAATTTCCCACAGACACAGCAGACTGCAGCCCCCGGGAGCCAGTGAGAAACATGGGGTCACTAAGAGGCTGTGGGATCACCAGCTCTAGTCCTGTAAATCTTTGCTCTGGTTCAAGAGGAGACTGCAGAGCAGTTCAGGAGTGGGCGTTCTTTCCCTGAAGTACAAGCAGCTTGAATTATTAAGGCTATGTCTCACTGTGAAGTGTAGGCACTCTCTTACCCTATTATACCATGGGAAACAACATACCTTACAAATACAGATTTTAAAAGAAGGTCAAGGTTGTATTTCTTGTAGTGATTAATTTTGCTTCTGAGTCAGAAATTACAGTTAACAAAGGAAATACTTTCTTTCAGAGTGATCATAATTGCAAACACAGTCAACATGTAAGGTCTAAAGAGTTACCACACAAGCTTTCATTATATTATACTAGTAGAAAGGACATGAAGAAGAGGTTTTGTTATGTTTGTGATACATTGCTGTCATTTATCTTATAAATCCAACAGCAGCTAGATTCTAGAATATTCATAAATGTATTTCTATCTCATCAGGAATCCCAAAGTCTATAAAAACATGTACAATGAAATAGAAACAACTGCTTTTGATGTGCTACAACATAAAGAAATATCATCACCACCATTTTAGAAAACATCCTTAAAAGTTGCATGAGTTTACCATAGCCTTAATGAAACAAAAATAGCCAATTCTGATACCAATATTTGAAAGATGATCCCAGGGAACATGCCTTTATTTAGGAGCACTAAACTCTGTATTTTAGTCCTGATTATGCCATTTAAATACAGTGAGTTCTAGAATGCAAGTAATAGGTTTGTAACACAGACTACCTGTTGATTATCAAGGCTCCTTTTTTGCTCCTTTTTCCCATTGCTTGCCTATGGAATATCTATCTATTTGTTGCATGTCTTTATTCTTGCCCATGAACATACACACACACACCCCCACACACACACCCCCCACAGTAACACTTACCCCATGTCTTGGATTGGAAGAATTATTGTTAAAATGTATACTACCCAAAGCAATCTATAGGTTTAATGCAATCCCTATCAAAATACCCATGACATTTTTCACAGAACTAGAACAAATAATCCTAAAATTTATGTGGAACTACAAAGGACCCCAAATTGCCAAAGCAATCCTGGGGAAAAGGAACAAAGCTAGAGGTATCATGCTTACTGACTTCAGACTATACTACAAAGCTACAGTAATCAAAACAGCATGGTACTGGCACAAAAACAGACACACAGACCAATGTAACAGAATAGAGAGCCCAGAAGCAAACCTATGCACTTATGGTCAATTAATCTATAACAAAAGAGGCAAGAATATACAATGGAGAAAAGACACTCTCTTCAATAAGTGGTGCTGGGAAAACTGGATAGCTACATGTAAAAGAACACAGTTAGAACATTTCCTCACATGTTATACAAAAATAAACATAAATGGAT
The DNA here is from genome assembly GCF_028021215.1 of Eschrichtius robustus. Classification (NCBI taxonomy): domain Eukaryota; kingdom Metazoa; phylum Chordata; class Mammalia; order Artiodactyla; family Eschrichtiidae; genus Eschrichtius; species Eschrichtius robustus. The sequence goes on along the minus strand of NC_090841.1, from coordinate 57,680,101 downwards.
TAAAGACCTAAATGTAAGACCTGAAATCATAAAACTCCTAGAGGAAAACATAGATCACTCTGACATAAAGCATAGCAATATTTTTTGGATCGTCTCCTAAGGCAAAAGAAATAAAAGCAAAAATAAACAAATGTGACCTAATCAAACTTAAAAGCTTTTGCACAGCAAAGGAAACCACAGACCACATGAAAAGAAAATGTACTGAATGGGAGAAAATATTTGCAAATGATATTACCAATAAGGGTCATATTTTTAAATGAATTCATCTCTTTATTGCATATTTCTATTTGAAAAAAACAACAGTCTCATAACACATTCAACATGTTTTTCTTGGTACTATAACAGTCTTGCACCTAAAGACTAAATGTTTCCAACTGCTAAGCTAATAAGACGCAAGACATATAATTGAGTCTAAAATTATAATGCTTTTTCTTTTGGGCATTAGTTTTAAAAAAACAAAAAAATTTTTTAAATGCATAGCCAAGACAGAAAAGTGGCTATTAATACCAGCACCAATCTAAAAAGTCATTTTTTTTTTGTTCTTTTTTTTCAATAATGGTACATGGAATTACCTGTACACAGCTTTCAGGGAAAGAAACCAAAAATGTAAATAGCCTACTAGGAAGACCATATCAAAATGAGGATGATTGAAAAGGGCAAGAGAGATATGTTACACAAACTTGCTCCTTTATGTGCTTCTTTATGTGTACCATCCAATATATATAAACAGTTCATATAACTCAATATCAAAAAAAACAAACAGCGCAATTAAAAATGGGCAGAAGAACTGAATAGACATTTTTCCAAAGAAGATATACAGATGGCCAACAGGCACTTGAAAAAATGTTCAACATCACTAATCAGAGAAATGCATATCAAAACAGAGTGAGATGTCACCTCACACCTGTCAAAATGGCTATCATCAAAAAGTTTACAAATAACAAAAGTTGGCTAGGATGCTGAGAAAAGGGAACCCTAGTCACTGTTGGTGGGATTGTAAATTGGTGCAGCCACTATGGAAAACACTGTGGAGGTTTCTCAAAAAACTAAAAATAGAACTACCATATGATCCACCAATTCCACTCCTGGGTATATATCCAAAGAAAATGAAAACACTAATTTGAAAAGATATATGCACACAATGTTCATAGCAGCACTATTTACAATAGCCAAAATATGGAAGCAACCCAAGTGCCCATCAACAGATGAATGAAGCAGCTGTGGTGTGTGTGTGTATAAATATATAGATATATATAAATATATAAAAAATGGGAAATTACTCAGCCATAAAAAAAAGTGAAATTCTGCCATTTGCAACAACATGGATGGACCTAGCTATTTCACTAAGCACATATTATGCTTAGTGAAATAAGTCAGAGAAAGACAAATATTCTGTTATCACTTGTATGTGGGATCTAAAAAATAAAACAAAGGAATGTATACAACAAAACAAACAGACACACATATAGAGAACAAACTAGTCGTTACCAATTGGGAGAGAGAAGGAGGGACGGGGAGATAGGGTTAGGGGATTAAGAGATGAAAACTATGTATAAAATAGATAAGCAACAAGGATATATTGTACAGCACAGGGAAATATAGTCATTACTTTGTAATAACTTTAAATGGATTATAATCTATAAAAATTGAATCACTATGTTGTACACCTGAAACTAATATTGTAAATCAACAATACTTCAATTTTAAAAAATAAATGAATAAAAACAAACTCAATCACTTTAAGGTGAGTTTCTTAAACTTGGCACTGTTGATATTTGAGGCTGGATGATTCTCTGCTGGGGGCAGCGGGGAGGCCGTGCTGTGCGGTGTAGGATGTTGAGCAGAATCTCTGACCAATGCGCACCAGATACAAGTGGCAATCCCTGGCCAGTTGTGACAACCAAATATGTCTCTCTCTCTTTTTTTTTTTTTTTTTGGGTGTACCCCGTGGCATGCGGGATCTTAGTTCCCTGACTAGGGATCCAACCCACTGCCCCTGTAGTGGAAGCAGGGAGTCTTAACCACTGGATCACCAGGGAAGTCCCCAGAAATGTCTTCAGATAATATTGCCATATGTCACCTGGGGAGGAAGATCAATCCCTGATTTAAGAGTAGTGTCTGTAAAATATTCTGCTCTATAAAATACTTTGCTCTAAGAAGAAAAATTAGTCACATTCTGATGCAGATAAAAAATACTTTAACCATTATCCTTGTATTGTAATTACACAAAATTTTAAAAATATTTTCTGTGAACAACCTGCCTTACTGTCCTTTTTATTTCTGGTTATGCATTTTCTGTTTTACTGAACTAAGCAGCATGACCAAATCATAGATTGTGTCATCACTTTTTAAAATACCTAAGTATTAATTATTCTGCCACTTTTGATACCCAAATAGCTATCCTCCTTCAGATATAACTCTAGAGAAATATGCACATTTTTATGGGGTTTTTTTCCTTAAAATACATAACATTTATTGCATACTTATTATGGGTTAGAAAGTGTGCTAAGCAGTTTACGTGTTACATTTAAGCTTCTCCATATTCCTATTTGTTAGATCATACTTCCTCTAGTAGGGAATGCAGCTAAACCCCTGAAATGAATCATCTCTGATGAGGTCTCCCAGCTTCTCAACACCAGAACTACTTAAGAGTTGGCTACACTTCTGCTTTGAGTTTTACTGATTGCACCTGTGCCTTCCTCCCCAAGACCCAGCTCGGAAAGCACAGAATAATGGATCTTCTTAATCACCTCTCTCCTGTCTTGCCACCTCCAGCGTCTTGCATGCAGGCCTCACTGAACTCAACTAATTTCCTCTAGCTAGGAATTACTTTGCCATTTGGTCTCCAGACGCAGAAATATTTTTCACCTCAGCCTCCTCACATTTCCACACTGGAGTTAAGAGACGGAACTCACTGAATTTTCACAGCACAGCTTGGTTACGTTGTAATTTTAATTCTGTGATGCTCCCTCCTGCTGGCCTTTCTCTTCCATGCTACAATCCTTGCTGTTTCTAATAAATTCACTTTGGTCTGCTGCTCATTTTAATCAGCACATATGGAAAACACCAGGATTCTTATTTTTTAAAATCTAGTCATCTTGAACAAAATGCAAGTAACCTGTGCTGAAATCATCAGCTGGAGGTGTTTGAAACCCCTGGGGGAAATGTCTATGAGGTGAACGTGACGACGCTGCAGCTAAAATAAAGACAAAGGGGGGCTTCCCTGGTGGCGCAGTGGCTGAGAGTCTGCCTGCCGGTGCGGCGGGCGCGGGTTCGAGCCCTGGTCTGGGGGGATCCCGCGTGCCGCGGAGCAACTGGGTCCGTGAGCCACAATTGCTGAGCCTGCGCGTCTGGAGCCTGTGCTCCGCCACGAGAGGCCGCGACGGTGAGGGGCCCGCGCACCGCGATGAAGAGTGGCCGCCGCTTGCTGCAACTAGAGAGGGCCCTCGCGCAGAAACGAAGACCCAACAAGGCCATAAATAAATAAATTAAAAAAAAAAAAACTCTACCCTTAAAAAAAAAAAACAAAGGGACTCATGGGGTACTGGGGTGAGCCGAGCAGTATCCTATAGCTTCACAATTCTGAACAAGATTAAGTAAAATATATCTTGCTAGGAAGGGGAAAATGTAAATCAATGTATCAGAGGCAACAAAATCATACATGGCCAAAAGTGACTTGAACAGGGAAAACATGTGTGATCCCTTATGATACCTTCAGAGATGGGCAGAAGCAGGACTGGCTCCCGGCTGGGCGACATCCCACAGGACCATGGCTCTTGGCGTATTTCTTCTTTGTGCCTTCATTGCCTTGGCCAAGTCCTCTTCTATAACTTTAAGGTGGTGACGGTACTTCCAAATATCACAAACTCCAAGCATCATAAAACTCAGAAAACAGCAACCAAAATCGGTAAAAAGAAACCATCAGAGATCCCAACTTTCTATCATGGAGGAAAACCTTTTTCAGAAACGCCAGATGATTCCCACCCCCTTATATCCTATTGGTCAGAAATTAGTTAGGTGCACACTGTAAACCAATCACTGGTAAAAGGGTAAAAGGGTAAAAGGATTACCATAATTGATTACATAATTGGTTTATTCAGGAGTCAATGGCCGCCCCTAATTTCCCAGAGAACATTATCACCACGAAACAAAACAGAGTTTCTGTTAGCAAAGCAGAAAAGGGGAAAATGGCGGTTGCTGATCAATATTATTTTGCCACATTTGGCAAATGTAATTAATTTAAATCTAAAATGTTTAGGTATTAAATATGAAAGCATTAAGATATAATTTTGACCTACAAACAGTGCCTCAAACCTGCCCTACTTCCATAATAAAGACTGGACCGGATCCTGTGATGATGGACTATTAAGGAGAGTATCTTGGGATAATAAAATGATTGCGTTCTCAATCTCCCAAACACACAGATGAAACTTCACAGACCAGCAGAAAATAAATAAATAAACAAACAAACACACACACATATACATACATATGTACATACATATATACATACCTTGTGGAATTGGCTTCTAATTACAATCAGGAAGTGGGTCCTCTGCCCCCTCCCAAATTGGACTGAATCATAACAGGGAGGAATGGAGCCTAGGTATTAGCATTTTTTTTTAGCTTTCACTTCCCAGATAACGCTGTGGGGCATCCAGGTTTGGAACACTGTTCTAGAGTAGAGGTGCTTTGAGTTACTTTGGATTTGAAAATCCCAGTAAGTGTGATAGCAAGTGACAGGCGTTTTTATGTGGCCTTCAGATTTAATTGCTTCCAGCATTAAGACACCAGAGACTTAAAATTTTGTCCTCCTTCATTCTTCCCTCTTTTCTTCATCTCCCATCAGCGTCCTAGTGCACCACTAACCACCATAATTCCCTCTGCTCCCCTGACCCTTCCACTCTTCTCACTATCTGACTCCCACTTTGAACTCCGAGGACTAGTTTCTTGACAATTTCCCTTACATCTTGATAGGAAGCGAAGTCATTATCCAAACCAGCACCCTAACTGCCCTATGCGCAGTGTGAAAAAAATCCATTACAGACTGCTGATAGAAATGGTTCAGATTCTGCTTTGAGCTAGTTCCATAATAATTAATATTGGGGACAACAAATAGAAGGGATCTGAGATGATCTTTTTTATGAGGTTAGAATTTTTGACATGTCTACATTGTTTATATAAGCATTTTATTTAAAGTTAGGCTTGGAGTTTATTGTTTATTTGATTCCAAAATATGCATGTCCTACAGTTTTAAAAATATTCTGAAGGCATTAAAAACAAACAGTTCTCATCCTCTGAATAACAATTATCTAAGCCAGAGAGGCAGTCTCCTATCCTTAACACGATCAGGGCTATTGGGAGTTAGGCTTAACTCCCAGCTGTTTACCATCTGCTTAACCACAGGCAAGTTAATTAACCTCTCTATTTTTTTGACAGGTGTGAAATGGGTACATCACCTCTTTCTCAACATTATTATGAATAATAAACAAGAATTTATATAGAAGACTATAAATATTATTACCCAATTATTTTTATATTTAGAGACAAAGAGGTGGTAGTGTATATAAAAATATAGATATAAGTTATTCTTTGATATAGACACATTAGCTGTTTTAAGAAAAATAACAACATAAACATGTCTCTTCAAATACGTTAAGTAAAACATCATCAATGTTAAGTTGGCAAAGAATAAAATGACTTTAAAGCCTTTGTATGATATTTGTCATCAAATAGTTGAATTTATAAAAAGATAATTATATTTCCTTCCAGGAATCAGGTTCTTGATGTATTTGAATCATGTGCACATTGATGTCCAGCTTTTATTTTTTATTAATACAAATAATGAAACCAACCCAGGAAACAACTCAAGTATGGATAACTAATACAATCCCATGCAATTCTATTTACTAAACAAAAATATGGTTTACAATTTAATGCCACTCTCATCTTTATTAAAGTAAGGGTATATCCATATTTATGGCAATTAATTGTGAGTTTATGTACAGTTACTAATTAATTGTGGTTAATTAATTAATATGAGATCATAGTTCTTTAACAAATCAATGTCAAGATAAAATGTAGACATAAAGAAGCACAGAGTAAGGAAGTGTGATAAACTTTGGAATAGATTTCATCATCAATCACTAGTTATACCAATTTCAGTTCATCCAATTTTGTCCTAAGAATAATTTTTTCTCTTCTCTTCAGTAAAACTGGACAATGTAGTTTTTCATATTTTTTAACATACCGAAGCTTAAATATTACTATCGTAATAATTTTTCTCCTTACCCAGATGTTACCTTTAGACAGCAAGTGTAATGTTTACGGTTTTATTTCTGTAACTTTTTGCAACCTCATACATTTTTATTACAATTAAGCATATATAGAAGCCTAATCTGGGAATTGAAGAGAGCCAGTCTAGCCCCGTGACATCTGTGAAGGAGGGAGGGAGATGAGGCCTGGATTAGAAATGCTGATGGATGTGGTTCTGCGGAGATGGGATTTTCAGCCCCAAACACCCTGCCCTCTTTTTTCCTCACAGCAACAGCAACAGCAGCACAGGAACCTCTCAGCTCTGGGATCACAGCAAGTGCGTGATGTATTTTCCATTTTTGCTTTGAGAAGAGGAGGAGAAAATGCAAGTTGTCCTCCTCCGACTCTAAGAAAACCTATTCTTAGAGTCTCCCTGCAGCAAGGATCACTTGGGCATCAACTCTCTGTGATGATTAGCACCACTCTCTTCAGTGTCTCTGACTTGGAGATGGAGTGAAATGCCCTAGTCTTTTGGTTGTAGTTCTGGGAAGACTTCAGCGAACCTTGACAGACAAACTGGCCAAGTTCCTACGCTTGCAGCCTTTTCAAATTGATGGAGAGAAGCCTTTCCAAACGTTGAGACAGAAGCGTGCCTTACTACTTGCCGGTATCTTCCATCAGAGCTGCTCCTTCCATCTTAATCACCATAACACAGAAGTCTGAAAAGTCCATGTATTGCCATGTCTAGAACTCTCATTGACACCCACCAACGCTAATTTATCCCAAATTTCTGGGTTACTCCAGGTCACTATAAATATATCGCTTGAATTCAGGAGTTGGTAAATGGAATCTGGCTTCGAAGAAGTACCATGGTGACTTATAACATTATATACTGCAGCTTATTTTCTGCAAAGTCCTGGCTATACTTCAAAGTTAAGTCAGTGGTGTCTCATAAGAAGTCTTGGGCAAGAGGTTATATTCTACTCAGAATTTAATCTCATCTACAGTTCCAGAGGTTTCCAGTAAAATAATATAAACCTGACTGGCCATCACGGCCCATTTAAACCATTAAAGTCCCCAGAGCATCTTGGTTCCTTCCTATCAGATGTGACATCTCTGATAAGCCACTTCCATGAAACTGTTCTCAAACCAAAGAGCGGCCTTGAAGAACTAAGAGACTCTTTTCCATCCTCCCCTAAATCTATAATATCTCTGGAAACAAAACGTAGAATACAAAATTTCATTTTTCAACTGCTGCTCTACCCTCTTTTGGTAATACCGGCTGTCCTAAGAACACTGGCCTACTTCGACCCTTCTATAGGCCCCTTCTGTCTACCTGTCCTGTTTGTTCTGGATATTGTCCACCCCATGAACTTCAACAGATACCAAATATCATGTAGCAAGTTTACAATGAGTTTTAGAAGGCTTGATAGAGGGGGTATAGATCAAAATTTCATCAACAAACTTAAGCAGGAGATTAGGTGTTCCTTCAAAATCATGGGGATCACCATGGTTGTAGCCTCCCAATTGATTTTTCCCCCTAGACTTTTAAACCAAATCTTCTATATTATGCCCAGACCACTAAGACACTATTTGTCCAACTATAAAATTCCAAGGTACAAAGCAAAAATACTAGGAAAAAACATATACTCATTAAGTAACTGAAAAGAGGTGACAATGTCTTTTAAAAGAGACTTTGTTCTGCTATCTTCAGGAGAAAGAGAGAGAGAATTTATTTCTAATTCTAATCAGGAACTGACCTGGGGGGGAGCTGGACTGCGATTTTAATAAGGTTTAGTTTCGCTCTAGTTTGTTGTCCTTACTGCAGTATGTTTATGCAAGGCTTTTAATTGAGAGCCTGGCAAGTCTTATCCACGTAGACCTAAATGACTGAAGGAGACTCATTTCTGCTCTTCAGAGATTTTAGGATTAATCATCTAGCATTTTTGCCCCATTCAGCTTCAAAACTTACACAGGCCATGAGGGAGAAGCTGGCCCCAGGGGTCAAGGTTCTGCATTCCAGTCCTGTGCAAATGCTAAAGTCTCTGTCGAGTTCTCCTGTCCTGTAGAAGGTCCGACCCTGAAGTCCAAGCCTCTAGCTGTAAGGGATTCTGGGTGGAAGAGTGGCAAGTGACTATAGATCCTCATTGTCAATTCGACCTTCCTTCTCTGATTTTCAGTTCATGTCTTTTATTTTCAGATCCTTGTCCTTGGCAATTCTTGTCCTTGGCTGATTGTTTCCTAAATCCCTTGAGATGTGGACTATTACATGATAATTTAGAGAAGCTTTTCAACTCAGCTTCTAACCTCCTCTCAGCCACTTCAGAAAATATCTTGTAGGGGGAAACCCACCATGTGTTTGAAGATTGTCAGATCTCCAATTCTGTCACTCCAGCCCTGCACAGCCAATACCAGATTTTCTGGGAACTCTTTCTGCCTGTGCCAAACCTCAGTTCTAGCCTGCAACCATCATCAGAAAGCTCCTGGGGAAAAGTATCTGCAGTCCTCAGCTCACTTCTGAGAAGCATTCTTTCTCTGGAATTTTAGTCAAGCTAATTCTCTTTGCATGCATAGTTATCTGATGACTTTCATTACATGATCTTAGTGTTTTATCTAGCTTTTTCAGCTGTCTTTAGTGGAAATGTCAGTCTGTCCTAACCTACTACCTCTACTCAGGAGCAAAACTCTTACCAATGTGTTAACCAGAACAACCCAGTGGAATTTCATTGATCTTTCTCTCTATAGTATTTGATACTATGTTTCCATCTGGAAACCTGCCTTGTTCCAGCGATGCCTCTATTTCTTCAAGGTCCTTTTTTTCACCCTTACGACTAGTGGTCTACTTTTACTTATTGAAATATAGCAGTCTAAGGCTACCTCAAAATATGGCTGCAGGAGTTCAGAACATGCTTCCCCAAAATATGCTGCTTTGGTATATTGATTATTTGAGCTGTAGGCACTTGGAAACAGCATATGCACGGAGAGGATTTCTCTGAACTCCCCTTATCTGCCTAAAGACAAATCTTCCAAAAAGAAGTCAACTGTCATAAATCCCCTCTTGGGGAATTTCATCAACCACGGAAGATTGACTCATGGGAGAGGAGACCAGAAATGGACATCACATCCAACCAGACTTTGTCATAAATTATCCTAACTCCCATCTGTTTTTCTAAGGGCCCATTCATCTTTCCTAAAAATCATTTACTCTCCTCTAAGAGGCCTACATCCCTCCTTCCCTGTCCCTCTTAAGATAGTATATTTAAATCTAAATTCTAAGCTGCCTCATTTTTCCATGGGTATCTCCCATGTACACACAATGTATACATGTTAATAAACTTTGTTTTTCTCTTGTTAACCTGTCTTTTATTGCAGAGGTCTTGGCTAAGAACTCAGAAGGGTAGAAGGGAAATTATTTTTCCTCCCCTACACTATTCAATAGAAGTCTCTGTTCCTCACCCCCACTAATTCTTTTTTCACATGCTTTATCCTTAGAGACCTAGTTTTTTAACATGGCTTCATTGTCCTTTTTGATGTTTATGACACTAAATCTATAATATATTTTCTTGAATTACTCAATTTTACTGAAAATGTGTATTTCTCAACTCAGCTCATCTTTCATCTTAAATTTTATCCATTTCCTGAATCCCCTGCCTCAGTGAAGACCATCCCCAGAATAGTACCTTGTCACACCTACTTATTTCTAGCCTTCAGTTATTCAGGAATCCCATTCAAAGCTGTTCACTTTTTGACTCACTTGATGAATAGTTACTAATGAAAATCTAAATGTGTTAAATGGCACTTCATACAATCAAAAATAGAACTGTAAAGGAGTACATTCCCTTTATAAAGATAAGGGGTATATATTATGGCAGCTGTTTCTTTTTCATTTTAGAGTCTGTATCTCTATATGACCCAGGCCACAGGATCCCCAGGAAATTTCCTGTTTTTTAAATAGGATATAACTCTTGCTCCTCTCACATATGTCTTATCAAGAAATCCAGGCTACCTACACTTTTCTAAATACATATTACTATATATATCCTGGAGAACATAAATGTTCAGTAGAAAGGGGAAGGTGTTAATAATTTTGCAACAAATCTAGTGAATTACAGAGTAGGGAAGCTTACATAATAATAAAACAGTATGAAAACTTGCAGTGATGGTCTTGTCACACAAAAACTACTGGAGGTTCCTATTCTCCAAGAGTATAGACATTTATTAACGACATCAATAGACTCAAGCCCAGTGGCAGCCGTTGATTTGATTTGGGGCAGCAAATGAAATATGAGTCATCAATACCATATTTATTAACCTACCATATTCTACAAGATGCCTTAGTCTTTTTCACTGACAAACTGAAAAATTATGTGAATATGTGACCGGAATAATCTCATGCGCATCTTTGAAATCTTTATGGAAGTACAATTTCTCATAATATCTCCAGGGATGTAACATTTAATTTTGATTTATTACTTGTGTAGTAAGTTGGAGCTCTGAAACTTTCCATTTGGAACATTCAACTAGCATAGTCCTTGTGCCATAGGGTGGAAGCTAACATGGAATTTGGCCACTTGAATTCCAAAGTAATACCAAGAGCTGGAGAAATAATCACAGTGTTTTTAAAATTCTACTGCTCCCAACACTAGGTGAAATCTGTTAGAGTATCTTTTATAATCTGGCACCCATAAACTCTCACTCATATTGGCAGTTCAAAGTGGTAATTCAGGGTTCATAGGAGCTATTGTTAGCTCAGAGTCAGTATTTAACAATCTTTGAAAAGTTTGGTTACTTTTTCTCCATTGTTCAGTTGTACACATTAAATTTGCCATTATGATTTGTTAGGAAAAAGAAGGTTCAAAAATGTGTCATAATTAAAAGTCACTCACTTGAGTCAGGCACTTGAGTCGTTTGGCCAGGATCTGAATTCTGAATCCATCACTATCTCTCAATACGATACTGCCAAAGAACCTTCTTTAAGCTTCAGTGACTTTATTGATATAATGTGTATATGAATACCACCTGATCAACAGAATCTTTTCAATTAATTGAAAGGGTCTGTTTAAATACTTAACACATGGCACTGAATAAATAATCCATGTTAGCAACAATAATAATCGTCACTAAAAATAATGTGAAAGTATGATACTGACACTGAGAATTAATTAAAAGTCTCCCCTTCTGGATTCCATTGACATTAGCCACTTTCACCAAAAGGCTAATCATTTTTCTTTGCTAATGTTTTTGTTTTCACATCTTTTATTATAAATAACCAAGCAGTTTCATTTTCTACGTTTGGAAATAGTTTTTATGGAGGAGGACAATTGCGCTGCAATTCTTTTAACCACATGTTTCTCTGTTATGAATGAAAGAATATATTTAGTGTTCATTTCTGGGTCAACAGTCTGGCTATTTCGTTTTCATCTAAACTTAGCTTTTTCAATCCAAGTGTCTCAGCCCCCTACACCCGAAGTGTAATTTTGTCTTTCATTACTGGCATTGTTAACAGGCATTGTTAAAGATTTCATTTGATACCAACACTGTATTTACCTTGGGTTTTACTCTACCTCTAAAATGTAGTGGTCTAATTTTAGGACTGTACTGAAGGGTTGAAGTACGTTATTTCTAAATTTTACTCTTGCAGAGAATGTTCATGAATAATAGAATTTAGTATTTCCTTCTCCATTATCTGGTTATAGACACTATTACAATGCAGTATTCTTAGAAAAGTCTTTCTATTTTAAAATCTGTGGCATAAAGTTTCCAAAAAGTGATATAAATACACGCCATTCCAAGTTACTAACTGAAATCTACCTGAAATGACCTGGATAGTCTAATTTTGTCTTAGGTTTTTTAAAAAAACATAATATCTATACAATTTGATCTTTTCTGGAGATTACACTTATATTCAACTCATACAGAGACATTCTACTCTAAATATATTTTCAAATGGTCTTGTGAATGCCACACACATACAGGGACAGTAAAAACCATGCATCTTTCTGTCCACAAGGAACTGACCCTCCTCTCTCATTTTCTCTTCTCCCAGTCCCTTGGCCAAGATCTCTTACATTTGAACCTATAATCACAGAATTTTTCAGCTATAAGCACATCTGAGAGGAAAAGTTGAAATGTGGAAGAACCAGCAAATTCAAATGCAATTCAAATGAAAGTCACAGGGACTACTCAGAATATGAACGTGAATCATTACAAAAATCATAAAAGCCTTATTTTAGGCAATTATTCATTATTAGGTAACTAGAAAAATAATATTTAAAATAACATTCCCAATAATTGTTCAAAAATAGTACTGTGCCAAACATGTACAGTTGCTTCATATTTGGCAGCACTGACATTACAATTTGGTGGAGGAAAGAATGGGCTACCTTACATCATACTCAAGCGCACGTGCGCGCGCGCACACACACACACACACGTGCACACAGACACAAACACATATACCACATGATAACAATTATTTACAATTAAAAAGCAAAACTAAAACTTTTAGCACATAATATAGGATAATATGCTTATTGTATTGAAGTAGCTTAGAATTTCTTAAAAGAGACACAAAATAGACAAACATAAAGAATATTACATATGCAACTACATTAAAACTGAATATTTCTATACATTAGAAGTCAGCCTACAATATCAATAGAAGATATTTTCAATATAAAGAACTTCAAAATAAGCTAAAATATGTAAACTTTCCTACATATTTAAAAGTAAAATAAACACCCAGGATACAATTGACAATGAATATGAAAAAGAAACTGTTAAAAATTATATAAATGTTGCCAAAACTTACTAAACTCATAGAAATGCAAATTAAAACCACAACATACTTTAAAATCCTCATATTCTGCAAATAGTCATGAAGCTTAAGTTTTAAATTATAGCTCCTTTGTTTTGAAATCCAGTCTATGTTCACCTTACCATCTACCAAAACCATCAGGATAAAGTAGTTTTTCAGTGGGTGTAATCACCACAGGTAACCTTTACTCTTGAAGGATAAGTCTAAATTAATATGACTGTCAACAGAAAAAAATACTTGGTAAGACTGCAAGTTTATGAACTTTTTCAAGATTTGTTATCTTTCCCATAAGGCAGTCTGTCTTGGTGAGTCATCAATATACACTTGAAAATAATGTGTATTCTGTAGTGGTTGTGCCTGTTGTGCTATAAAAATTAATTATTTAGATCAAATTAGTAGATAGTGTTCAAACGTATGCTTTTGTTTGTTTGTCATTCAAAATTTTAATATATACTATTATGTTTATATTTTAGAATATGGGATCCAGCAATGTTTTGCAGTTTATTAAGAATGTTTTACCGTAATTCTATTTTTAGTTTTTTAAGGAACCTCCATACTGTTCTCCATAGTGGCTGTATCAATTTACATTCCCACCAACAGTGCCAGAGGGTTCCCTTTTCTCCACACCCTCTCCAGCATTTGTTGTTTGTAGATTTTCTGATGATGTCCATTCTAACTTGTGTGAGGTGATACCTCATTGTAATTTTGATTTGCATTTCTCTAATAATAAGTGATGTCAAGCAACTTTTCATGTGCTTCTTGGCCATCTGTATGTCTTCTTTGGAGAAATGTCTATTTAGGTCTTCTGCCCATTTTTGGATTGGGTTGTTTGTTTTTTTGATATTGAGCTGCATGAGCTGTTTATATATTTTGGAGATTAATCCTTTGTCCGTTGATTCATTTGCAAATATTTTCTCCCGTTCTGAGGGTTCTCTTTTCATCCTGTTTATGGTTTCCTTTGCTGTGCAGAAGCTTTTAAGTTTCATTAGCTCCTGTTTATTTTTGTTTTTATTTCCATTACTCTAGGAGGTGGATCAAAAAAGATCTTGCTGTGATTTATGTCAGAGAGTGTTCTTCCTATGTTTTCCTCTAAGAGTTTTATAGTGTCCGGTCTTACATTTAGGTCTCAAATCCATTTTGAGTTTATTTTTGTGTATGGTGTTAGGGAGTGTTCTAATTTCATTCTTTTACATGTAGCTGTCCAGTTTTCCCAGCACCACTTATTGAAGAGACTGTCTTTTCTCCATTGTATATCCTTGCCTCCTTTGTCATAGAGTAGTTGACCATAGGTGTGTGGGTTTATCTCTGGGCTTTCCATCCTCTTCCATTGATCTATATTTCCGTTTTTGTGCCAGTACCATATTGTCTTGATTACTGTAGCTTTGTAGTATAATCTGAAGTCAGGAATCTGATTCTTCCAGCTCCGTTTTTTTCCCTCAAGACTGCTTTGGCTATTCGGGGTCTTTTGTGTCTCCATACAAATTTTCAGATTTTTTGTTCTAGTTCTGTAAAAAATGCCATTGGTAATTTGATAGGGATTGCATTGAATCTGTAGATTGCTTTGGGTAGTATAGTCATTTTCACAATATTGATTCTTCCAATCCAAGAACATGGTATATCTCTCCATCTGTTTGTATCATTAATTTCTTTCATCAGTGTCTTGGGCATATACCCAGAGAAAACCATAATTCAAAAAGACACATGCACCCCAATATTCATTGCAGCACTCTTTACAATAGCCAGGTCATGGAAGCAACCTAAATGCCCATCGACAGACAAATGGATAAAGAAGATGTGGTACATATATACAGTGGAATATTACTCAGCCATAAAAAGTAACAAAATTGGGTCATTTGTAGAGACGTGGATGAATCTAGAGACTGTCATACAGAGTGAAGTAAGGCAGAAAGAGAAAAACAAATATCATATATTAACACATATATGTGGAACCTAGAAAAATGGTACAGATGAACCGGTTTGAAGGGCAGAAATTGAGACACAGATGTAGAGAACAAACGTATGGACACCAAGGGGGGAAAGCAGCAGGGTGGGGGGTGGGGGTGCTGTGATGAATTGGGAGATTGGGATTGACATATATACACTAATATGTATAAAATGGATAACTAATAAGAACCTGCTGTGTAAAAATATAAATAAAATTAAATTAAAAATTAAAAAAATAAAATAAAATAATTTTTAAAAAAAGAATGTTTTAATTTAAAGGGTTGTTCCAGTTAACCTACAAATGAGAAAGAACAAGGAGGTGGAAGTACTTTTGGACTCACTCATGTAACTACATTCTATCAGTCTAGGCTTGGGGCTGGGCTCAGTTGGGTTGTTTATACTTGGGCTATATGTTCCATGAATTATTAAGTTAGTGATGTTAAAGTATCCAGCTATGATTGTGAATTTATCTATTTCTCAATTTAGATTTGTCAATTTTTGTCTTACTATTTTTACAGCTCTGATATTATGTACATATATTTAGGACTGTTATATTTTCCAGGTGCACTGAGTCGTTGTCATTAGGAGATATCCTTCTCTGTCTCTGATACTACTGTTTATAGCTACATCACCTTTCTTCTGTTGACCCTTTCCATGATCTATGTTTTCCCTATACTTTTACTTTTCTCCTATCTTTTTGCCTCTGAGACAGAATAAAGTTGGATCTCGCTCTTTTATTCAGTTTGACAACTTTTACCTTTTTTTAGAGTGCTTAGTACATTTATATTTAATGTAATTTCCATATAATGGCTTTTTATTTTCTTTTTGTTCTATTTGTTTTTAAATCCATCTTTCTTCTTTGTAATTATTTCCTTTAAATTATTGAAATATCTTTAGCATTCTATTTATTTTTTTATTATTATTCATCTTTATTGGAGTATAATTGCTTTACAATGGTGTGTTAGTTTCTGCTTTATAACAAAATGAATCAGCTATACATATACATATATCCCCATACCTCCCCCCTCTTGCATCTCCCTCCCACCCTCCCTATCCCACCCCTCTAGGTGGTCACAAAGCACCGAGCTGATCTCCCTGTGCTATGCGGCTGCTTCTCACTAGCTATCTATTTTACATTTGGTAGTGTATATATGTCCATGCCACTCTCTCACTTCATCCCAGCTTACCCTTCCCCCTCCCCATGTCCTCAAGTCCATTCTCTACATCTACGTCTTTATTCCTGTCCTGCCCCTAGGTTCTTCAGAACCTTTTTTTTTTTTTTTTAGATTCCATGTATATGTGTTAGCATACGGTATTTGTTTTTCTCTTTCTTACTTCACTCTGTATGACAGTCTCTAGGTTCACCCACCTAACTACAAATAACTCAATTTCGTTTCTGTTTATAGCTGAGTAATATTCCATTGTATATATGTGCCACAACTTCTTTATCCATTCATCTGTCGATGGACACTTAGGTTGCTTCCATAGCATTCTATTTAGATTTTTCTATTTTTCTATCCCAACCTTTGTCAAAAGACATTCTAACCTTGGACCATAAAACTATGTATATCTCCATTCAGACTCTGTCCACTCCCTCCTCTCCACCTGCACAGCTGCCACTTCTCATCTACGTGATCAGCAAATTTCAGCTGAAATCTTCAGCAGCTCACAACGCCAATCTTTTCAGATTACACTTCACCTTCCTCACACGAAAGGCTGGGATGTTTGTGTGGCTTACATTGTTTGTTTTTCTTTTCTCAAGGACCAAAGATTTTTACTGCTCTTTACACAATGCTTGAAAACAATTGAACTATATATTTTGTCCAGTTTCATAGATGTGAAAGGCAGCAGGGTGAGTCAAGTACCAGTTTTTATGTTCTGGCTGGAAGGAAAAAGCCAGGAACTACTTTTTAGTGGATACTAATTATCAGCAGAAGAGGTTCTGACCTTACCCTAAAACCCAGACCTTCACTATAATTATTCCTGGGGCCTGCCATTGTTTTTACAACATCTTTTTTTTAACAAAGATTCTCCTATTCCATGGAGTGTGCTACACTGTAACAAAGAAATGGCCGAATATCTTCTGTCACAACCAGAATTTTCTGCAGACCCCCTTTTTTGTTTCCAGGTCACATTCAAGAGTGACAGTTATTAAGTAGTCCAGCAAAGGGGTTAGACCAGGATGCCCAGATATAGAAAATGTTGTCACCAAAATCAAAGGCGATCCACAAAGTACTGTTTCTCTTTCTACAGGATAGGAGGTGCAAGTGCAAAATGTTGTCTCTCATTTCAATTTAATATTTAGTTTATTTAAATTTAACATACTCTCAATATTATTAGGATTAATTATTCCATTCTGCTATTTGTTTTTTATTTGTTCCATCTGTCTTTTGTTCCTTTTATCCTTCTGTCCATCTTGCTATTAGATCAATTATATTTCATATTCTACTTTATCTCTTCTATTTGTATTTTAGATACATGTTTTTGTTTTATTTATTAATATTTTATTATGTTGTCAGGGGATTAAAACATGTATGCTGTATTCATCTGATCTACAATGAATATTCTCCCACTTCAAATATAATATAGAATATAAACCCCTCATACTTCATTACAACTTGGCCTCTACTTCTTCTGTGACCCTTCTTTTTCTATTGATATCAAACAATCTATTTCCATTTCAGGATTCCTAACATCATCTCTGAGCTACAGAGAATTAGCAGTATAAGAAAGTTGCATTCTCTGCACCAATTAACTTGTTTAAAAATTGGTGAGTTCTTTTGACAGTATTTTTAGGAGATGGCTAAGCAGGTTCTATATAATATATCCATTCTAACATTCTCATTTCTCTGGGCCACCATCTATTGTATGCCAGGGAGAAGCTGACATTTCAAGCTTATCTACTATACGCCATCATTGACTTCAAGTTCAATTTGTCTTTATCAGATTATTAAAACTGTTCCCCCCTGGGATTCAGACAAGGTACCAAAATTCTAATCCACAGTAACTTCTTCCATATTAATACAATAATCTTATTGAGCCTTGTATCGCTCCTCCTTGGTATAACACCTTTAGTATCTAATCCCATGTGTACTCTGCTGACACAGCCTGTGAAAGTATGCCATTCTTTCCATGTATAGTTATCAGGCCCATGAGCTTTCCTTATAATTCCCAATAGACTATGTTGGATGTCATAGACTCAGTATTTGTGTCCCCCAAAATTTATGTGTTAAAACCCTAACCACTAATGTGATGGTATTAGGAAGTGGAATCTTTGGGTGATGATTAAGTCATGAGGGCAGAGCCCTCATGAATCTCATGAATGAGATGGATACCCTTATAGAAGAGACCCCAGAAAGCTCTCTTGCTCCTTCCACCATGTGAAGACCCAGTGAGAAAAAGGTAGTCTGCCACCCAGAAGAGACTCCATAGGGGAGACTCCTGACCATGCTGGCACCCTGATCTCAGACTTCCAGCCTCTAGAACTCTGAGAAATAAATTTCTGTTGTTTGTAAGACACACAGCCTATGGTTCTTTGTTACAGTCCCCTAATGGACTAAAATACTGGGTATCCACCTTAAGTCATGGACACAGAGGAAATGTGTTGGTACGATGTATCCTGAAGAGAATCAGCATCACCAGTGCCCTGAGTGTAATGCTTAAAAGACTTTAGGCAGACAACTGTAGTTTCCCTCAGATAAATTTGGAGGAGCTTCTCCCCTTAGTTTGTAGAATTTCAGGTAGATTTGTGGTCACAATTTCTCTGCTTCTCAGTATCTACTCAGATATCTCTATCCCATACATCAGGCCCCACTTCTTCTCCACCAGCATACCTCCTTACCATGGAAAACCAGGGAAGGGTGAGAATTTAGTTTGCACTGAATATATGGAACCCTCAGCATAATTCCACATGTGAATTTTCTAGCTGCAAGAGGAAAAAATAGACCATGAAGAATCATCTGCCTAACATCTTAATGTTCAGACACAGAAATGGAGCCCACTGGTTCTGTACATATGCCGTTTGTGAGAACTCAGTCACATGCAACAACATAGAGCAAAAGAACTAGGAAAGTACAGTCTAGCTGGACAACTATACATGGTCTTACTACTCTTACTCTGAACGAAGGGAATAAGTATCACTCTGTGACACATGTATATCGCAAATTTATAGAAATTATGGAAATAATACATTTCAAAATTAGGAAAGTGGTTTTACATATATATACGGAACATATAGAGAGAAGTAAGAGTGGAGATGGATACACATGTTATTTTAAGTGTATTTATATTTCCAATTTTATATCTTAAGTGATGCATTAGTTTTCTGTCACTGCTGTAATTACAACAAACACAGTGACTTAAAAAAACACAAATTTATTCTCTTACAGTTCTGAAGGTCAGAAGTTTACTCATGGTGTTGGCAGTGTTATGTTCCTTCTAGAGGCTTTGGGGGAGAATTTCTTTCTCTAGTCCAGATTCTAGATGCCACCTGCATTTTTTGGTTCCTGGCTCCTTCCTCTATCTTCTAAGGGCATCACTCGAGCTTCTGCTTCTATTGTCTCATCTCCTTCTACTTTTGATACTTTTTCCTCCCTCTTGTAATGACCATTGTGATTATATTGAGCCCACCTGGATAATCTGGAATAATCATCCCATCTCAAGATTTTTAACTTAATTTCATCTGTAAAGTACTTTTCATTATGTAAGATAACACAATCACATGGGAATTAGTACATGGATAACTTTGGGAGCCCATTTTTTCAGCCTATCACAAGTGGCATGATGCTCACATATATATTATTTTGCTTTGTTAATATATCTTCATTACAACTGAAACATAAAGATGCTTTCAATAGAAAATCTCAATAGGTAGGCTTAGAAGCCAGTGAAAGCTTTGAATGAATCTTAAAAAAATAATAGGAAGGAAAATGGAAACTGCCATAGTAATGTCAAGCATGATGGTATCCAATTAACTCTATCAGATATACTGGAGTATATATAATATGTAGTAAATTTTAAAAATTGATTTAAATTTATTTGCTAAAATGTAATATAAACAGAATAAACATGGTGGCATATTGTAAGAATTCCACCCTTAACTTGTGGAAAATTATCCAAAAATTATCCAAAGCAAGTATAAGGAATAAACTTTAGTTTTGGGCTTCTAGCTTCCAGAAATGCAAAAAAAAAAAAAAAAATTTCTGTTGTTTTGAGTCACCCCGTTTATAGTACTGTTATAACAGCCCTAGAAAACTAACACAGAAAGTAAATGGCAAAAATGAAAAGAAACATGTATAACTCAGTTAAGAATAAAAGACTAATTTCTTCAATATGCAAAGAGCTTTTCCACATTGAAAAGAAAGTAGAAATATGTTCAAAGGTAGTACATAAATAATTATCCAAAGAGGAAGTACAAATATCTAATTATATAAATTAATATGATCCATTTCATTCACAGTAAGAAAAATGTAAAATGGAATTGCATTACCATCCCATTTTTTACTTTCTGAACTGAAAGAACTCAACATATTATAGCATGCTTTGTTGGCAAGGGCATAGGGAAACAGGCACTCTCATGGATTCTTCAAGAAAGTTTAAGTAATAAAAATCTACATATATCATCAATGGCAATTTGTGTCTCCCCCCCAAAAATATCCAAGTAATTTGATCAAGAAATTCCACTTGTAAAAATTTATTCTAATTTTTTTATTGCAAATTGTGTTTTAATTTCTGCAATTACAGCTCTTCTTGCACAGATCCAAATTGAGTTGCTTGTAAATTTATCATTACGATTTTGTTTATAATAGCAAAATACTGGAAATTATTTTAATGTCTATCAATAAAAAATGGTTTAATGAGCCACTATAAATCCATAAAATGGTATAACACAGGGCTGTAAAACAAAATAAGAAATTTCCATATGTGTTGAATGTAAAATGATCTCCTAGATGCACATGTAAGAGAAAAAAGCAAGACCAGAATACTGGGTATGGCTTGCTACCATTTCTTTTAAAATGAGAAAACAGCAGTTTGTATATTTGTGAATATGCATTTTTTTATTTATGCATAAAATTTCTCCAGAAGATAAAATCATTAATAATATTGTTGGCTTATAATGAGGAAACCTGGGTGGTTGAGGGACCAGGATATGTAAAAGAATTGCTTTGTCATTTTGAATTTTGAATATAATTGCAAATTGTCTATTACAAATTTAGAGAAAATTAAGATTTGATAAAATTCAGCAAAATTTTATTAAGCATGACATCATGTAGAGTTCTTTGATTTAATTTTATTAATGTAACAAATACTTACATGCTGCTTGCTCTGTGCCAGTTACTGTTCTAAGCCTTTTGGTCTCTTGTGGGTCTGGTGGTTGGCAGTCTACCAGAGTCACTCGGTGTAGAGGTGGGCATTTATCCAAAGTAATTGATGGTGAGAAATTGAAAATAAGAGACATTTACTACTACCAGCTAATAAGTACCAGGTATACTGTTTTACCTTAAAGAATTACAAGTGATTAAAGTCCAATTTTTACCTAAAGGTTTCAAAATCTAATTGATTATGGAAGAGAACATTTATAACCTTAATTAGTAAAGATTGCTCTATTCTGACTCTTTCATTTGGCCTAGCTTGTGAAATTGTGGCCTTTGGTTTATCTACTGATAGTAAATTATTGACATCCAAATTTTGAAGGTTTTGTGAGTCTTGAAAGCAACTAATATGCCTGGATTATATGCAATTATAATTGTATAAGATTACTGCAGATAATTTTTGATGAGATTCTTGTGTATCTATATGTTTTGTGAAGAAGCACTGATAGCTATATTCTGGACTGCTTTTTCAAGGATATTTGTATATATCAATATAAGAGCCTTAGAAGTTAGAGACAGTGTTTCTTCTGGGATGAAAAGCAGATGTTTCCTATCCAGGATTATAAAGATAACAGCTCCCTTCAGAGCAAAGGTTGGAGAGAGTTGACAGTTACCCCCTTTTAAGATTGGGGTTTCCTATGCTCAGGGTTCCTCACCTGTGACACAAACCCACTGTGTGTGCAGTATCTACCTGGGTCCTCCTCAGCATCTTCCACTATGGGAATTGGTGGACAACAAAAAACAGATGCAAACATGAAATTCACACTGTCATGCTGTTGCTTTTGATGCAGGAGTCACCAGTCTTCTACTAACATCTATAAAACTGCAGCAAAATTAATTGTTGGGTTGCATTAAGGTAACATCTCATACCCTCCACAATTCTTGCTAGTTGTTTTCAAAGAACTACTTTTTTTTTTTGATGAGTACATCTAGATACAAAACATGGACTCCTATTATAACAAATGAATATACATTTTATTTCTTTTTCTAACAAAGAATCAAGGCAAATCTTAAAGATTTGTGTAAAGTCATAAAAATGCTGGAGCACCACAAACATACAAGCAAATACCTATTACTTTAAAAAATTCATATAAATAATATCTTTAAAAGGAAGTTATTGAGTTATTGGGGGAGACCTTCAAGATGGCGGAAGAGTAAGACGTGGAGATCAACTTCCTCGCCACAAATACATCAGAAATATCAGAAATACATCTACAGGTGGAACAACTCTTACAGAACACTTACTGAACTCTGGCAGAAGACCTCAGACTTCCCAAAAGGCAAGAAACTCCCCACATACCACATAGGGCAAAAGAAAAAAGAAAAAATAGAGACAAAAGAATAGGGACAGGACCTGCACCTCTAGGAGGGAGCTGTGAAGGAGGAAAAGTTTCCACACACTAGGAAGCCCCTTCACTGGCGGAGACGGGGGATGGCAGGGGGGGAAGCTTCAGAGCCACAGAGGAGAACACAGCCACAGGGGTGCAGAGGGCAAAGCAGAGAGATTCCCGCACAGAGGATCGGTGCCGACCAGCACTCACCAGCCTGAGAGGCTTGTCTGCTCACCCGCCGGGGCAGGTGGGGGCTGGGAGCTGAGGCTGGGGCTTTGGAGGTCGGATCCCAGGGAGGGGACTGGGGTTGGCTGTGTGAACACAGCCTGAAGGGGCTAGTGCGCCACAGCTAGCCGGGAGGGAGGCTGGGAAAAAGCCAGGACCTGCTGGAGAGGCAAGAGACCATTGTTTTGGGGTGCGAGGAGTGGGGATTAAGAGCACCGCCTAAACTAGCTCCAGAGACGGGCGCGAGCCGTGGCTCTCAGCACGGACCCCAGAGATGGGCATGAGACACTAACGCTGCTGCTGCAGCCACCAAGAAGCCTGTGTGCAAGCACAGGTCACAATCCACACCTCCCCTCCCAGGAGCCTGTGCAGCCCACCACTGCCAGGGTCCCGTGATCCAGGGACAACTTCCTGGAAAACACACGGCGCGCCTCAGGCTTTGCAACATCACGCCAGCCTCTGCCGCCACAGGCTTGCCCCGCATTCTGTACACCACCCTCTCCCCTGCCTGAGTGAGCCAGAGCCCCCGAATCAACTGCTCCTTTAACCCCGTCCTGTCTGAGCGAAGAACAGACAACCTCAGGAGACCTACACACAGAGGTGGGGCCAAATCCAAAGCTGAACCCCGGGAGCTGTGCAAACAAAGAAGAGAAAGGGAAATCTCTCCAAGCAGCTTCAGGAGCAGTGGATTAAACCTCCACAATCAACGTGATGTACCCTGCATCTGTGGAATACCTGAATAGACAACGAAACATCCCAAAATTGAGGCGGTAGACTTTGGGAGCAATGATATTTTTTTTTTTCATTTTTCTCTTTTTGTGAGTGTGTATGTGTATGATTCTTTGTGTGATTTTGTCTGTATAGCTTTGCTTTTACCATTTGTCCTAGGGTTCTGTCTGTGCATTTTTTTTTCTTTTAGTATACTTTTTAGCGCTCATTACAATTCGTGCATTTGTTTTTTGGTTTGGTTGCTCTCTTCTTTCCTTCTTTCTTTTTTTTCTTTTTTTCTTTTTAATTTTTTTTTTACTTTTAATAATTATTTTTTATTGTAATAATAACTTTATTTTATTTTATTATTTTTTCTTTCTTTCTTTCTTTTCTCCCTTTTCTTCTGAGCCGTGTGGCCAACGGGTCTTGGTGCTCTGGCCAGGTGTCAGGCCTGTGTCTCTGAGGTGGATGAGCCCAGTTCAGGACATTGGTCCACCAGAGACCTCCCAGCTCCATGTAATATCAAATGGCAAAAGCTCTCCCAGAGATCTCCATATCAACGCTAAGACCCAGCTCCACTCAATGACAAGTAAGCTACAGTGCTGGACACTTATGCCAAACAACTAGCAAGAAAGGAACACAACCCCACCCATTAACAGAGAGGCTGCATAAAATCATAGTAAGGTCACAGACACCCCAAAACACACCACTGGATGGGGTCCTGCCCACCAGAAAGACAAGATCCAGCCTCATCCCCCAGAACACAGGCACCAGTCCCCTCTACCAGGAAGCCTACACAACTCACTGAACCAACCTTAGCCACTGGGTGCAGACATCAAAAACAAACGGGAACTATGAACCTGCAACCTGCAAAAAGGAGACCCCAAACACAGTAAGTTAAGAAAAATGAGAAGACAGAGAAACACACAGCAGATGAAGGAGCAAGGTAAAAACTCACCAGACCAAACAAATGAAGAGGAAATAGGCAGTCTACCTGAAAAAGAATTCAGAGTAATGATAGTAAAGATGATCCAAAAGCTTGCAAATAGAATGGAGAAAATAAAAGAAACGTTTAACAAGGACCTAGAAGAATTAAAGAACAAACAAAGAGAGATGAACAATACAGTAACTGAAATGAAAACTACACTAGAAAGAATCAATAGCAGAATAACTGAGGCAGAAGAATGGATAAGTGACCTGGAAGACAGAATGGTGGAATTCACTGCTGTGGAACAGAATAAAGAAAAAGGAAAAAAAAGAAATGAAGACAGCCTAAGAGACCACTGGGACAACATTAAACACAACATTCACATTATAGGAGTCCCAGAAGGAGAAGAGAGAGAGAAAGGACCAGAGAAAATATTTGAAGGGTTTATACTTGAAAACTTTCCTAACATGGGAAAGGAAATAGCCACCAAGTCCAAAAAGCACAGAGTCCCATACAGGATAAACCCAAGGAGAAACATGGCGAGACACATAGTAATCAAATTGGCAAAAATTAAAGACAAAGAAAAATTATTGAAAGCAGCAAGGGAAAAACGACAAATAACATACAGGGGAACTCCCATAAGGTTAACAGCTGATTTCTCAGCAGAAACTCTACAAGCCAGAAGGGAGTGGCAAGATATACTTAAAGTGATGAAAGGTAAGAACCTACAATGAAGATTACTCTAGCCGGCAAGGATCTCATTCAGATTCAATGGAGATCTCAAAAGCTTTACAGATAAGCAAAAGCTAAGAGAATTCAGCACCACCAAACCAGCTCTACAACAAGTGCTAAAGGAACTTCTCTAAGTGGGAAACACAAGAAAAGAAAAAGACCTACAAAAACAAACCGGAAACTATTATGAAAATGGTCATAGGAACATACATATCAATAATTACCATAAACGTGAATGGAATAAATGCTCCAAACAAAAGACACAGGCTTGCTGAATGGATACAAAAACAAGACCCATATATATGCTGTCTACAAGAGACCCACTTCAGACCTAGGGACACATACAGACTGAAAGTGAGGGGATGGAAAAAGATAGTCCATGCAAATGGAAATCAAAAGAAAGCTGGAGAAGCTATACTCATATCAGATACAATAGACTTTAAAATAAAGAATGTTACAAGAGACAAGGAAGGACACTACATAATGATCAAGGGATCAATCCAAGAAGAAGATATAACAATTATAAATATATACATGCACCAAACATAGGAGCACCTCAATACATAAGGCAACTGCTAACAGCTATAAAAGAGGAAAATGACAGTAACATAATAGTGGGGGACTTTAACACCTCACTTACACCAATGGACAGATCATCCAAAATGAAAATAAATAAGGAAACAGAAGCTTTAAATGTCACAATAGACCAGATAGATTTAATTGATATTTATAGGACATTCCATCCAAAAACAGCAGATTACACTTTCTTCTCCAGTGTGCATGGAACATTCTCCAGGATAGATCACATCTTGGGTCACAAATCAAGCCTCAGTAAATTTAAGAAAATTGAAATCATATCAAGCATCTTTTCTGACCACAACGCTATGAGATTAGAAATGAATTACAGGGGAAAAAACATAAAAAACACAAACACATGGAGGCTAAACAATATGTTACTAAATAACCAAGAGATCACTGAAGAAATCAAAGGGGAAATCAAAAAATTCCTAGAGACAAATGACAATGAAAACACGACGATCCATACCTATTGGATGCAGCAAAAGCAGTTCTAAGAGGGAAGTTTATAGCTATACACGCATACCTCAAGAAACAAGAATAATCTCAAATAAACAATCTAACCTTTCACCTAAAGGAACTAGAGAAAGAAGAACAAACAAAACCCAAAGTTAGCAGAAGGAAAGAAATCATAAATATCAGAGCAGAAATAAATGAAATGGAAACAAAGAAAACAATAGCAAATATCAATAAAACTAAAAGCTGGTTCTTTGAGAAAATAAGCAAAATTGATAAACCATTAGCCAGACTCATCAAGAAAAGTAGGGAGAGGACACAAATCAATAAAATTAGAAATGAAAAAGGAGAAGTTACAACAGACACCGCAGAAATACAAAGCATCCTAAAAGACTACTACAAGCAAGTCTATACCAATAAAATGGACAGTCTGGAAGAAATGGACAAATTCTTAGAAAGGTATAACCTTCCAAGACTGAACCAGGAAGAAATAGAATATATGAACAGAACAATCACAAGTAATGAAGTTGAAACTGTGATTAAAAATCTTCCAACAAACAAAAGTCTAGGACCAGATGGCTTCACATGTGAATTCTATCAAACATTTAGAGAAGAGCTAACACCCATCCTTCTCAAACTCTTCCAAAAAATTGCAGAGGAAGGAACACTTCCAAACTCATTCTGTGAGTCCACCATCACCCTGATACCAAAACCAAACAAAGATACTACAAGAAAAGAAAACTACAGACCAATATTACTGATGAATATATAAGCAAAAATCCTCAACAAAATACTAGCAGACAGAATCCAACAACACATTAAAAGGATCATACACCATATCAAGTGGGATTTATCCCAGGGATGCAAGGATTCTTCAATATACGCAAATCAATCAATGTGATACACCATAGTAACAAATTGAAGAAGAAAAACAATATGATCATCTCAATAGATGCAGAAAAAGCTTTTGAAAAAATTCAACACCAATTTATGATAAAAACTCTCCAGAAAGTGGGCTTAGAGGGAACCTACCTCAACATAATAAAGGCCATATATGACAAACCCACAGCAAACATCATTCTCAACAGTGAAAAACTGGAAGCATTTCCTCTAAGATCAGGAACGAGACAAGGATGTCCACTCTCACCACTATTATTCAACATAGTTTTGGAAGTCCTAGCCACGACAGAGAAGAAAAAGAAATAAAAGGAATACAAATTGGAAAAGAAGAAGTAAAACTGTCATTGTTTGCAGATGACATGATACTATACATAGAGAATCCTAAAAATGCCACCAGAAAACTACTAGAGCTAATCAATGAATTTGGTAAAGTAGCAGGATACAAAATTAATGCCAGAAATCTCTTGCTGTCCTATACACTAATGATGAAAAATCTGAAAGAGAAATTATGGAAACACTCCCATTTACCATTGCAACAAAAAGAATGAAATACCTAGGAATAAACCTACCTAGGGAGACAAAAGACCTGTATGCAGAAAACTATAAGACACTGATGAAAGAAATTAAAGATGATACAAATAGATGGAGAGATATACCATGTTCTTGGATTGGAAGAATCAATATTGTGAAAATGACTATACAACCTAAAGTAATCTACAGATTCAATGCAATCCCTATCAAATTACCAATGGCATTTTTTACGGAACTAGAACAAAAAATCTTAAAATTTGTATGGAGACACAAAAGACCCCGAATAGCCAAGGCAGTCTTGAGGGAAAAAAACGGAGCTGGAGGAATCAGACTCCCTGACTTCAGACTATACTACAAAGCTACAGTAATCAAGACAACATGGTGCTGGCACAAAAACAGAAACATAGATCAATGGAACAAGATAGAAAGCCCAGAGATAAACCCATGCACCTATGGTCAACTAACCTATGACAAAGGAGGCAAAGATATACAATGGAGAAAAGACAGTCTCTTCAATAAGTGGTGCTGGGAAAACTGGACAGCTACATGTAAAAGAATGAAATTAGAACACTCCCTAACACCATACACAAAAATAAACTCAAAATGGATTTGAGACCTTAAATGTAAGACCAGACACTATAAAACTCTTAGAGGAAAACATAGGAAGAACACTCTTTGACATAAATCACAGCAAGATCTTTTTTGATCCACCTCCTAGAGTAATGGAATAAAAACAAAAATAAACAAATGGAACCTAATGAAACTTCAAAGATTTTGCACAGCAAAGGAAACCATAAACAAGACGAAAAGACAGCCCTCAGAATGGGAGAAAATATTCACAAACGAATCAACAGACAAAGGATTAATCTCCAAAATATATAAACAGCTCATGCAGCTCAATATTAAAGAAACAAACAACCCAATCCAAAAATGGGCAGAAGACCTAAATAGACATTTCTCCAAAGAAGACATACAGATGGCCAAGAAGCACATGAAAAGCTGCTCAACATCACTAATTATTAGAGAAATGCAAATCAAAACTACAATGAGGTATCACCTCACTCCTGTTAGAATGGGCATCATCAGAAAATCTACCAATGACAAATGCTGGAGAGGGTGTGGAGAAAAGGGAACCCTCTGGCACTGTTGGTGGGAATGTAAATTGATACAGCCACTACGGAGAACAGTATGGAGGTTCCTTAAAAAACTAAAAATAGATTTACCATATGATCCAGCAATCCCACTACTGGGCGTATACCCAGAGAAAACGATAATTCAAAAAGACACATGCACCCCAATGTTCATTGCAGCACTATTTACAATAGCCAGGTCATGGAAGCAACCTAAATGCCCATCAACAGACGAATGGATAAAGAAGTTGTGGTACACATATTCAATGGAATATTACTCAGCCATAAAAAGGAACGAAATTGAGTCATTTGTTGAGACGTGGATGGATCTAGAGACTGTCATACAGAGTGAAGTAAGTCAGAAAGAGAAAAACAAATATCGTATATTAACACATGTATGTGGAACCTAGAAAAATGGTACAGATGAGCCGGTTTGCAGGGCAGAAGTTGAGACACAGATGTAGAGAACAGACATATGGACACCAAGGGGGGAAAACTGCGGTGGGGTGGGGATGGTGGTGTGCTGAATTGGGCGATTGGGATTGACATGTTAAAAAAAAAAAGAGACAAAATGCATTAATTTACTGAAAAACACAAAATGCTAAATTGGTAAAGAAAAAAATGAAATACTTGAGTAGTCTCATAAACACTAGAGAAATTAAAATAATGTTCAAAAATATTCAGGTCCAGGCAATATTATGGATGTGTTTTACCAAGATTTTTAGGAATGGTATTTTGAAGGTTAGTATTTTCTGTAATTACACAAGTAGTTCTGCAACAAAAAAAGGGTGAAAGTTGATTAACTAATTTTATGAGGATAAGATAAACTTCATTCCAAAACTTGATAATTAGACTATAAATAAAGATTATGTCATTTCAAAAATCATTAATTATTTATTAATAATCATTGCTACATTAATACTAAAATATTCATAAATCACTGTATTCAATACTTCATATTTATTATATTAATTAATACATTATTGATTGTATTAATCATTGATATATTAATAATATCCTTTCCAAAGATATTACTGAAAAGCAATGTGAAAATCAGATGGATTTTTTAAAATGGGTTTTATAAGGAAGCAGCAAAAATATTTTTATATTAGTTAAATCATCTCTTTAAAGTGCATACTAGGATAAGACATATTGGAATAAAACATTAGAAAAGCTTTCAAATGGAAAAAATAATTTATGAATTAAAACAAAATGAATATGCTTGCCTTTGGGAATACCTTGCCTAGAGAAATGAGTTGTTTCCTTTTTTTATTTTTTTGTTACTAAAGCAGGTATAGATACACTTATAAGTGTATATCTTAATCTTATAAGGGTATGATATCACAAATGGGAAATAAATTCTAAGTTTTTCCAATTAACTACATTGAATGTCAACCATTGAAATAAGTCTGGATTGGATCTCAAATCCTGTGTTAGCCTGACTCACACAAACTTTCAGTTATTTTTTTCAGGGATAATGAAAGTGAAACTCATCTTAATTATATCCTGAGACATCCAGGGTTCATGATGATCTCTGTGTGGATTCTAGGATCATAACACATGTATATTTTGTTTATGTATGTTTATATCAATAAATTGATCAGGTGCATATGGTTCTCTGATGTTTAATTTTTCTACTGTTGCCATTAAGATTTTATAATGAGTACTTATGCAGGCATAATCTTAGAAAATTTATCAATATCACATCATGTAAGTAAATAGAATATTTATTATTTACAGTGATTCATGCATTATAGAGGTTTTAAATGACTTTCTACCTTTTGAAATTTGAGATACATCTTTAAAATAAGGGTATACAATGAAAAAATAACTTTTGGGGAATATGTAAGTAAACAATATTTTTAACTTATCTAATAGCTAGTCAAAAATTGTTTTAGGAGTTCTTTGTGCAAGGCACGACTTTACACATTGCACTGTCAGTAGCTGACAAAACAATCAGACAAAGAAAAAACACTCCTACCTTCATTCTAATGGGAGGAGATACATGTAAAAAACCAAATATATAAACAAGACATACCATACAAACAGAATCAATAAATATAACACATAATATATTAGATGAGGAAAATAAATCACAAAAAAGGGATTAAGTACTGTTAGGATAGGATCTTCAATTTTAAATGGCCAGGGTAAGCTTCATTGAGAAGGTGGCATTTTTAATAAAGACCTGAATTTTGCGAGGTATTGAGTAATCTGTAAATTTGGGGGAAGAGTATCCCCAAAAAAGAGAGTGAAAACACCGGTGTTCTGAGGGAGAAGAATGCCTGATGTGTTTGAGATACTACAACAAAAAAATCAAGGTTGATGCAAAGATATCAATACAAGGCAAAATATGGCTAGTGAGGAGTTGCTGTTAAGTGAGATTAGATGTCTGTAGAAGGAGTAGGCTTTGGAGAAAAGATCAGAAATTCAGTTTGGGGTATGTTTGTGATGCTTAGCAGAAACCCACATAGAAAGGCAAAGTAGGAGTAGAGAAGAGTTGAATAGAGAAGTCTGGAGTTCTTGGAGAGGTCTGGTTGGCAGTGAAACTTTGGGGGTTTCAGTTGCAACCAACTGTGTTGCATTTTGTTGGCACCAATCCAGCTCTGAGATGAAATATCAAATTTCAAAAGGGAGTGGGTTTAAATAGAGAAGTAAAAGTATCAAGAGTATAATAGGAAGAAAACCATGAGAGTGTTGTGCCCTGAACCAAATGAAGAAAGTATATTCAGGAGAAAGTCGTTATCAGCAGAACAAATGCTGTTGTGAGAACTGAGAATCGTCAGTGGCTGCAGCTGCCTGGAGCCAGAGTCACGTCCAGGGATGGGCCTTGAAGTTCATGTTTTATAATAATATGAATCATTGAGTTTAAAATTAGGTACAATATTATATGTTAATTTAGAGTGACAAAAGAGTTCACATCATATTACAGATTTTTTTTAGGGAAGTGGCACATACCACAAATACTATAAAATCCAGAGAAAAATAATACAGTGTTTTTATTAAGTAACTACCTGACATAAATCTACATTTTTTTCTGTACATTTTTGTCTGCATATTCTTTGTTAACGCTTTATATGTATGACAAGGATTTCGCAGTATTGTTTCTGAAGAGAAGTAAAAACATTAGTCTTTTCTCTAATTGGTTTTTTAAAATTTTCATTATCATTTAGAAAAGTTTCTTTCATGAATTTTGACAATAAAATTCATAGGTTTCCATGGAGATATAATGAGTTTGGGTATTAAAGTTTCTACCAGCCTTCTTTCTATTACTTTACATTTTTTTCTTTTTATTAGTCACATGTGAATTTGTACAGGACCAATAATTCTGAATATTAATTTGAAATTAAGGCAAAAAATAACAATTCAAATAAAATGAATTGTAACTATAGTCTATTAAGTAACCTAATGTTCAAACGACTTATTTTTATGTAATACACATTGAATTATTGGTAAATATTTGACGTTTTATCCACAGAATTTTTATTTCTTTAGGCATATTTACTATAAGAATAGAATCACCATACTCTTCAAGATATGATGTATCAGATATGCTCAGATTCAATCCAATATGTGGAGATTCATTAAAATTTTACTTCACACATAGATGTATTTACTGCTTATATTATGGCCCTGCAAACATATGATTTCTGATAAATTCTGTTTTTCACAATTCACATAGGAAAAAGTACAGTGCATATATACTTATTTGCTCTGCATTGTCAAGTATATTCCTGACAGGTGAGAACATTCATTTTGACTAGGCATCTGTAAGAACTAAAACATTGCTTGCAATTCTACACATCTGATGACTGGATATATTTTCCACAGTCTAGCATCTGGCACTGTATATTTCAAGATTTATATCTCCTATACTGCCTACGTACTTCCAAATTTCAGATGCACAGGCTATATTCACCTGCACCTTTATGTCACAATTGCAGGTGAATTTGCAAACTAAGTAAGAATGTATTCCTAGAAGGTATTCCTATCGCACTTTGGCCAGTAATAAACAAATACATACAGAAGTGACTATAGACAACATGATTATGTCCTAATAAGCCAAAATTCAATGTCTCCAAAGTAACTTGCCCTTGGCTGGATTCCTAAAATGCCCAGGACCATTGTTCTCCAACTCAAGGAGAAGTATGAAGAAGAAATATGGAAGGGGAAGAGGGACTGGTCTTAGCAATTTGAGGTAAAATAGTTTACTTTTCCAAATTTTATTTAAACATATTTTAATTAGGACCCTCCAAATTACAGAAATAGAAGTGGCCCATGAAAGTGAGCGGTCCCCGACCTTAAGCGCAATAAGGTTCACAGTAAATCCACCTTGGCTTGGAGCTTGATTAAAATGTCGATAAAACAATTTGGCACAATGGTGAGAGGCAAAGCCAAATAGTAATGGGATTAAGAGAGAGTGAGAGGAAAAATTTAATAGCCTTATCCTCCAGTTCTAATGCTGTCTCCACTCTAATGCTGTCTGCCGAATGAGCTCTAGCTTGACCTCCTCTCTGAAGTCCTTCCTGAAACCGGTACCTACCACACCAGAAGCAAAGATCATCACATCCTCATTTGTGATGACCAGGAATTTTTTGATGGGGGTGGGGTCAGGTTTGGAACTCACAGTACAGCATTATAGAATTTACATACATATATTTTCTGTAAAATATTCATTATGAAAGAGCAATGCATTTTAAATTTGAGGTTATTTCAAATTTATGCCATACACCTTAGAAACTGCTCAATGAGTAGCTCTTGAATATAGAAATAAATATGGAAACATGGGCTTGGGGAATAAAATAAAGGTTATAAATTTTTAGAAATGCTATCATCTGCAGAGTAAAAGAAGGCCTGGGGCTTCCCTGGTGGTGCAGTGGTTGAGAATCTGCCTGCCAATGCAGGAGACAAGGGTTCGGGCCCTGGTCTGGGAGGATCCCACGTGCCGCGGAGCAACTGGGCCCGTGAGCCACAACTACTGAGCCTGCGCATCTGGAGCCTGTGCTCCGCAGCAGGAGAGGCCGTGATAGTGAGAGGCCCGCGCACCGCGATGAAGAGTGGCCCCCGCTCGCCGCAACTAGAGAAAGCCCTCGCACAGAAACGAAGACCCAACACAGCCAAAAATAAATAAATAAATTTATTAAAAAAAAAAAAAAAAAAAGAAGGCCTGAATACCAGCGAAATAACTCAGGTGAAAAATAATTTAAAAAAAAAAAAAAACAGGTAATTGAGGAAACTTTCTTTTTTATAGTAGTATCTGAGTAATTATTTTTCTTTAATTAATTTACCATGTCTTTGTCATATAATTATTTGCTAAAAATAAATTCCAGTGTTTAAATTTTTCCAATTATTTTCCATATGGGAACAGTCATTTTCTGTTCATTGGTACCAGAAATAGAACCATGCTATGCATAAAGCATAGTATGATTTTTCTTCGGTTAAATACAACTTAAATTTTCTCACATTTGTTCAAAATATACCCTTGATTTTGAATTAATGTAGTATGTGTTAATTTGTATTATACATACACACATTGCATATTATTACCTTCTATTGTGCAACATTTAAACATCAATATTCTGAAGATGCAACAAAAGTCCTTCTCTCTAAGATAAAATTCTGGGCCTATAATCAAAAGTTTATATACATTAATGTTCTCCCACTGTCAATAATAAATACTATCAACACAATAATAAAAATTTAAAATCAGAGATTAATGGATCAAGACACTGAACTACATAAAAATAACAAACTATATTAACTCTGACATTTTTTAGCCGTTCTTTCGAAATGTCTAGAAAAATGTGTTAACAATGCATACTATATGATCAGCTTTTTGTCAATGGCTATTATTTCCAATATGTGTATCTTGCTTTTTACCTGCAATGCTATTTAAAGAATAGATACTCTGTGACTGTGTGTAACTTACTAGAAGAGATAACTTACAAACAGAAATCAAAATAAAATTTATTAGGCAACCAGAAAAGATGGTCATTACAAACAGATAATAAACATACCAAATCATCAATTTCCTGTTTGCCTTGCTTCTTCACCATTACTCTTGCATCTTTATTTTTATCTCAAAGAGATAAAATTCCTTGAATAAAAAGAGTTTTACACTTAGTAATTGCCTTAGTACATAAGAAAATATAGATGCTCTAATAATGTTTATTTCCTCTGCTGTTGATTAAACCTGGACCAGTTGATAAATATGAGTTGACAAATTCAAAAATGTAAAAATTAGGATGGCTTGGGCTTCAGGTAGATGTCTCAGGTTATTAACCTACCAAAACTGTGTCCTATACTTTGCCTCAGCCATCCACTACTATGGTTGTATGTCACAATCTTTTCCTAACTAATAATTACCTCAATACCAAATCCCAATATCAAGTATTCTGTTCCGTTGTATTCATTTCTTTAAGTATTCTTCTTAGTAAAATTATCCAACCCCACCAAGATTTCCAATCCTGTGGGGCTGACACCTTTTTAATCTCTGTAACTCACAACCTTGCATTTCTCATTACTTCCTAGTACAACTGAGTCCATGATCCAGCAACAGAATTAATTGATTGTATATATCAACTCTCTTGCCTTCCTTTCTCCCCAGATTACCAGCAAAACCCTACTTAAACTGTATTTAAATTCAACTAAGCCTACTTTATTTCTGCACCAGAGAGTTTTCTCAAAGCTGAAGGAATTCACAAAGCGATGCTGACTGGATCTACTCTAAGTTTTTAACAACAAGTCTTAAATGGGAAGTATCTCTGCTGCCCGACCTGCTATACTTCCCTTGTGAATTCACTATCTCACTTGCAAGTATGTCTTTCACACCTGCTCTTCCTCCTTGAGCCTTTCTCCACCTTCACCCTCTCTTGATTACCTTTTAGTTCACTAAGAGAATATAATCAATCAGAAGAGGATTTTAATTTCCCTCTAAAACTGTCTCCACCTACCACCACATACTCTGTCTTCCCTCTTGGTTCAACAGTTTCTATATAAGGCAATCTCTTCTCTGGCACAATCGATTTCTACTCAAAGACACTGTTCTGGAAATTACTCCCATCCTCTACTATGGCATTAATGTTCATCTCTACTGAAGCATGTTCATCAAAATAAAAAGCTGCTGCAAAAGCTCTTTCTTATTAAAAAAAATCTGCTGTCAATTTCTTCAATTATTGTATAGGAAAACACTCAGAAATGCCAAACCTATACAACTGGTCCCACTTTATCTGTTATTTCTTCAGTCTACTTCAAAAAGTCTTATGAACCCATGTCTTTTTTAAAAACTTTTATTTATTTATTTATTTATTTTTATTGGGGTATAGTTGTTTTACACTGTTGTGTTAGTTTCTACTGTACAGCAAAGTAGACTTCCCTATGCTATACAGCAGTGACCCCATGTCTTTACTGAAAATACTCCCATTGAGTTTACTGATATCTATATTGTCATGCCAAATGGTCTTTACCTTTTTCTTTGTTGATTTCTGAGCAATTTTTGATTCAATTGATCTCACCATCCTCCCTGAAGCACTTTATTCATCTAGATTCTGGGAAATAACAATTTCTCAGTACTTATTTTTCTACCTAGCTTGCTGTTTTCAGGCTTCTTTGATGGATATGCTTCCTTCTTCCTGCTCCAAGTTGCTGAGTACTATAGAGCTCAGACCTGCAAACTCTTCTCTTCCTTTCACTATGTCTATGGTCATTACCTAAGTAAACCAGACCATGACAGTGTGCAGAAATTCCACTTATAATCTGGACAATCTATTTTTTTAAAAACTTTCAACCCAAACTTCTTCCAGAAATGCCAGAAATCTGAGAATGAATATCCAAATGTTTTCCCAATATCTTTACATGTTAGGTATAGCAGACATCTCACACATAACATATTCAAAACTGAACTCTTGATTTCTTGCCCTAAAACCTTTCCATTCTCAGCATTCTTATCTCAGTTCTCATCATTCAGTGATTCCTCTCCCCACCCAAACTTGTGCTTTCTATGTCACTTATGAGGCAAAAACCTTGGCCTTAACCTAGACTACTCATTTTGGCTAACCCTCCATATCCAAGCTATAAAGAAATATTATAATATACCCAGATTTTGAACTGTTTCTCACAAATTCTGTGACTAATATTCTGGTCCAAGCCAGCCCTTAAAACTTACTTGGAATAATCCTACAAAATCAATTTGTTGTCTTGCCCCTTCTCCTTTTCAATAGTTCCTGCTTGAAACATTACCAGTTTATATCAACATCCTGAACAAAACACCTCAGTAGGCTTTCTCAAAGAAAATGTAAAACCTCTGTCATGACTTACATGTCCTGCTATTATATCTCTGATCTTTATTCTCATTTTATAAGGTTCATGTTATACTTATCGCCTTATTAATTTTTTTACTTTCTAAGCATGCTCACAACTCAGGTATTTACACTTTTATTGTCTCTGGAAAGATCCCTCCCTTTTATTTAAATAATCTTATCCTTTCTTCAGATAATACCATAAAGAAGCCTTCCAAGTTGCTCTATCTAAAATATCACCCCTTAACCTTTCCATTCTCTTAAATTACCTTACTTTATTTGTCTTCTTCATTGCTCTTATCACTGTCTGGGCTTATATTTCATATGTATTTATTTGTTTACTGTTTATTACCAGTATCCTGAAATAGATCGTAAAGTCCACAAAGGCATAGACTTTATCTCCAGCACAGTTAAAGTGAGCACATGGTACATGTTCAATACTCCTGATAAATTGATTGGAAACTGCCTTAACCTGTAAAGAACATGTTAATTTATTTTTCTGAATTTTTTGATGTCTATGAGAAGTTGGATTATGGTTTGTATTAGTTAGGGTTTAGTCAAAGAAGTAGAATTACTATGAGTAATACTGAATAAAGGATTTATTTTTGAAATTAGCACTCTGCAGTTATGAGAGTTAGTTGGTCACCTTTCTTTGTACATCCTCAGGACCTCTGCATGTGGTCTCTCTCTGTGAGCTAATTTAGACTTTCTCACAGTATAGTGGCTTTAATGACGTAGGACCTTGTATTTTGCCAGCTTAGGTTTCCAAACCAAGTGTCCTAGTAAACCAGGCAGAAGTTGAATTATGTTTTATGATATAGCCTCAAATATATTTACCTTCACTTCTGTTCTATTCTATTGGTTACAAGTGAGTCATAGGCCACCATAGATACACGTTGAAGGGATTTAGGCTCCCTATTATAGGGTAGTGGTAAAGTCACATTGTAGAAGACCACGTGGGTCCATGTATAATGGTTGCACTCATCTTTTGAAAATATGATTTTCTATCATTCACCCTCTAGCCACAACAATTCATATCCTTCCCACATGCAATACACACTCATTCCTCCCCCCACTCCAAGTCCCTTCAAGTCTCGTTCTATTAAGGAATCAGCTTGAAGTCCAGAAGTCAACTTCTTAATCAGGTCCAGGAGATCATGAGTTCCTCTGGTACAGTTCTTTCTACATCAGTCTTCTTATTTAGAAGATCTGGGAGCTAAAGAGACAAGTTATCTCCCCCAGTCCACCACATACACACACACACACACACACACACACACACTCTCTCTCTCTCTCTCAGTGCTATGACAGGACAGGATGACCACTATAGATAACACCCATTCAAAAAGTAGAAAGGGAAAAGCACACAGCAATGTCCATAGCACTTATGAAATCCAGCAGGTCACAAGTTGCCAATTTCTTGATTAGGGCTCAGTCCTATTTGATAATTTCTGTCTGTGAATATTGGCTCTGTCATCTATACGTTTGATTGTACCTTGTAAGTAATACTTTCTTCTTCATAAGAAAACTGACTTTGCAACTGAGTAGACTTCTCACCATGCTCCCTGCCAATAAAAGTGTGTGGATCCGAAGGCCCCTTTTCATTTTGTATATTTTCTGTAACTTTATAGTTCTAGCTGTAGGTAACTTCCACCAGGAAAAAAAAAAATCTTAAAAATGTGTGGGCTTTTTTATTGCATTGTATTAGAGTACATTTAATTTGAAAAAAGGAACAACCAACAATCTCTTTGAGACAAATCCTTTCCTATTTTAGGCTCTGGGTGAGGTTGCTACAGAACAATGTTTTTAAGTTTCTTGCAATCTCCATTGTTTAAGTGAAAGGATCTTGAAGGCATGCCTTTAAGATCCACTGAAGGATTTTGGTCTATTTGAAAATGTGAGTCATTCGTATAAATCTTTCTGAAATCTTAACAAAAGACTTTACAATCGCACTTTGATTTTGATTTTTATACTAAGGTTCTTACTTTCGAACTCTTGCTGGCTGAAAGATTATTCAGAGCCCTTTACATTTTCTCCAAATGTCATTCCAATGCAGAATAACTCATTCTTTAGTACGTCTCTCTCCTTATTCCTTTTGTTGTAAACTTCCTCTAGGTGGTAGCCTCAACATTCTGCCTAGGAGCGTCCTGAGCAAGTCAAGTTATTAGGTATATTTTCTATTTTCCATGTTAGCACAGGTCATAGTTTAGCTGCACTTCCTGGCACTGTAACATGGGTCTCCTTTCTATCAGCTTTCAATAAGTTCCTGACTCTTTAATGCCTTACTGATAATGCCTCTAGGTCATTTAAACTTCAGTATTTACTCTGATCAATGCCATACCTGCTTCAATTAACCATCCCCTCAAAGGCCTTTCAGCTTTGTCCTAACTCTCAGTTCAAAAGCCAATGTCATATTCTTTTGTAAAAACATACCCTTTCCTGTGATTAATTTTAGGTTTAAGTATGAGAACCAATTTCTGCCAATGAACGGGAGACCTGCCAGTTGGATACAAAGAAAAAGTTTTTTGTTTTTTTTTTTTCAGTTTTATTAAAGGAAAAAGGGAGTTATCAGATTTATTTTTCTGCTGAATATTTTCATGAAAAATGAAATAACTGGAACTAATATAGCCTTACTACATTTTGAAGGAAAAGTGGCTTGGATGAGCTGATTGATATCACAGGGAAGCTAAATCTCCTTTACACCCATCACAGATCTCTGGCTATATGTATAAAAGGGATAATGATTCCATACAAATAGGTCTTTCATGAGGAATAAAGAAGATGCTTTCAGGAGATTTCCTGATAAATTTTATCTGCTTAAAAGATTATAGTCCTCTCTTTCTTTTACTAAAACAAACTTCATTTGTTTTAACTATAAGTTGAAGTTACTCAGATCTTCACATGGATCATGTGGGGAGTATTCTTGGTGCACAAGACTGAA
Organism: Eschrichtius robustus; assembly: GCF_028021215.1. Taxonomy (NCBI): domain Eukaryota; kingdom Metazoa; phylum Chordata; class Mammalia; order Artiodactyla; family Eschrichtiidae; genus Eschrichtius; species Eschrichtius robustus. Next base: position 57,639,959 of record NC_090841.1, on the reverse strand, counting down.
TAGTTTATGATTCATTTATACTCCATTAATAATATACTTAAATACTTGAAAGACTAGACATGCATATCTTTCAACTGTCCTGTATTAATAGGTTAGGGATCATAAAATAACTTCAGAAAGTTACAAAATATGGAAAGTGTCAAAGTCTAGGGAGTTTGGCCATTCAATGAATTGAGCAAATTGCCCTCTTGAATAAATATTTTAAAATTACCAAAAATAAGCCTAAAAATATATGATATTTAAATTAATTTCATCCTACATGAAGAAAGCAAGGAAGGAGAGGGGGGTGTATATTGGGCACTTCTTATTTCTACTTTATTCCTTTTGAGTTCAGCATTTACTCAAGCCATTGCAATGACAATCAGCTTTTCTCAGGTGTAACCTGACTATTCTTTCACCAAGTTGTGCCACGTATTTCTCAGTTTCAGACCCAGATCTCTGCTAACACTTCAGTGTGGAATTAAGCCCCAGTTGCCCACACATTGATGACCAAAGTGATCATGCACGCTTGTATTAAATTTCCATTATTGTCTTTTTTAATATATACTTTATTTTTTTACAGCACTTTTAGATTCCCATCAAAATTGAGTGGAAAGGGACTTCCCTGGTGGTGCAGTGGTTAAGAATCTGCCTGCCAATGCAGGGGACACAGGTTCAAGCCCTGGTCCGGGAAGATCCCACATGCCACGGAGCAAATAAGCCCGTGTGCCACAACTACTGAGCCTGCACTCTAGAGCACATGCACCTAGAGCCAGTGCTCTACAGCAAGAGAAGCCACTGCAATGAGAAGCCCGCGCACCACAATGAAGACCCAACGCAGCCAAAAATAATAAAATAAATAAATAAATAAGTAATTGAGTAGAAAGTACTACCTGAACCCACACAGGTGCAGCCTTCCCGACTACCAACATCTCTCACTGTAGAGCACATTTGTTACAATCGCTGAACCTACATTGATTGACATATCATCATCACCCAAAGTCCATAGTTTATATTAGGGTTCACTCTTGGTGTCATACATTCTATGGGTTTTGACAAATGTACAATGACAATAGAAAACATAGGGAATAGTTTCACTGCCCTAAAATTCTCTGTGCTCCACTTCTATTCTCCCCTCTCCACTAACCCCTAGCAACCACTGATCTTTTTACTGACTCCATAGTTTTGTCTTTTCCAGAATGTCATGTAATTGAAACCATACAGTATGTATCCTTTAAAGATAAGCTTCCTTGACCCAGCAATCCCACTACTGGGCATATACCTAGAGAAAACCATAATTCAAAAAGAAACATGCACCCCAGTGTTCACTGCAGCACTATTTACAATAGGCAGGTCATGGAAGCAACCTAACTGCCCATCAACAGACAAATGGATAAAAAAGAAGTGGTACATATATACAATGGACTATTACTCAACCATAAATAGGAATGAAATTGGGTCATTTGTAGAGATGTGGATGGATCTAGAGACTGTCATACAGAGTGAAATAAGTCAGAAAGAGAAAAACAAATATCGTATATTAACGCATAGATATGGAATCTAGAAAAATGGTACATATGACCTGTTTGCAAGGCAGAAATAGAGACACAGATGTAGAGAACAAACGTATGGACACCAAGGGGGGAAAGTGGCGGGGGGGTGGGGTGGTGGTGGCGGTGGGATGAATTGGGAGATTGGGATTGACATGTATACACTAACATGTATAAAATAGATAACTAATAAGAACCTGCTGTATAAAAAATAAATAAAATAAAATTTTAAAAATAAAGATAAGCTTCTTTAAATTAGTAATATGCATCTAAGTTCCTCCATGTCTATTCATGGCTTGATAGCTGATTTTGTTTTAGTGCTGAATAATATTCTGTTGCATGGATGTACTACAATTTATTTATTCACTCACCTACTGAAGAACAACTTGGTCACTTCCAAATTTTGTCAATATGAACAAAGCTTCTATAAACATCTATGAGCAGGTTTCTTTGTGCACATAGGTTTCAATTCATTTGAGTATCATCTGTTTTTCCATTCAGTCATCCAATCTTCATCCCTGATATATATATTGCATAAATAAACTACACAATACTACATAAACTACTTACATTCAAACTTTTTATCATTTGCTTCTTTCTGAGAGGCCCCTGGGTAAAACAGTTGGTACCAGAAGGGATTACTGAAAGCACACCTTCAGGATGAAATTCTGGAACTGGATCACTCAATAGTTAATTAGCAATACTATCTATTGCTGATGGTAAATAGGGTGGTGGTCACCTCTGATACACAGGAACATCACAATTACTACCATAGTCCCTGGTGGCAGGTTGGGATGAGTTGCAAAAAGAAAGTGAGCATATGCAGTAGCATCACAGTTATTAAGACTTTCACTGGCTGAGAATCAGAAAGAGTTTTAGGTGGAAAGTGAAGCACTGATTTATATAGCAGCAGTGGCACCTGAACACCTATATGGGGGAATGACTTTAGAGGCCATAAAAAAATAAGTTCGAGCTAGGCTACTGTCAAAAAAATTCTGTAAAAATCAAAATACCCTTATGACAGTATGAAAAAGACCCTTATTGACTGCAGCTGCAGAACAGACCCTGAAAATCAAGACCGGGATTTATTATGAGGCCAAATGACTACAAAGGTGCTGAATGAACAATGCTAACATATCGCCTATGCCTAACTCAGGACTGTGAGTAAAAACTAGTGGAACCCTGGGACAAAGGTAGGAACGTTTGAGTGGATGCACCTGAGAACCATGAATCTCCAGATTCCCTCGAAACTTTAAGACCGAAAGAAATGTTTCTATCATCTTCTTAACAACTCTTGCCTCAAACGTTGTTCTGGCCATCAGCTTCCAACAACTGAAATACAGGCACCTCATCTAGATGGACCAGTTATCTGTCTTAGAGCTTCTCTGGCACCGGAGTTGGTCACCTACAGGAAACACTGGGGATTTGAGCTCGTACAAACTAAGAATTATAGAGACTTAACACCCCATTAGGCAACTCCTGATCAATGTCAGAAGGAGTCATTGGATAAAGGGTTCTTTCAAAAATGCTCTGCTCTTTTGAACTTTAGGTGGACTATTCTGAATTTCATTCTATATTGCTTCTTGAAAGATCCCAGATGGACTGAGCCTCAGCTGCCCACACTGATGGACCAGCTTGATAACACACTCCTGTACTGACTATTTTCTGTCTAATTTTCCCTAGTCCCCCACTCCTGGTCTCTGGACTTTCCAAAAAAACAATTTGTGTCAAGGCTTCCGCTCAGGCTTTGAGTTTCTAGGAGAATCCAGGAAGAGACCCAGACCAAACATTAGATACATGTTTACAGCTTAATGAATCTATTAATAACAGGAATTTATTCACTATTCAAGGAGAATAATAACTCAGATTTGTAAACACAGAAATGCCCGTCTCTCTTCTTTACCATAGTTCATCCATTTGGTGCTTGATTTGTCAAATAAAAATAAGTTGCTTCAGTCTCTGGGGCCCCATTTAATTACTATAGCACCTAGATAAATTCTATGATTGTTTGCTCAATAAGCAAAGTTTTGGGAGCTGTTCCTAATAAAGTTGTTCTTTGCCTCATTGATTTGTATGGTAAACTGTTGCTGCAAATTAAATCTATCAAAATGCTAGTCTTTTCTTCAATATAAAGTCCAGTTTTATATTTTAAGAGAAAACTAAATAAAATTGAAAATGACTCAGAGAAGAGAAATAGCAATAGTTAAAGAATGGAAAATGGAACTTAGAGTAAAGGCACTGTTTTTGTATCTCTAAGACAACAAACATTGGTTAAGGTCTACTTTCTCTTTCAAAAAATGAGTATATCATTTACATCTAAAATTAATATAATTCACTTTTTATAAAAGTTTGATTATAAGTTGGGGATTTCGTTAGTTTTTACTGAGAAATAGACTACAATCTTGTTTTATGGTTAATAATGAAAGCCCTTTGCTCTCCAATTTTGGATTTTGATTTTAAACTAACAATTAAACCAAAACAGTTTTGATAATATTAGTCTGGAAAAAAAGTGAATTTCAGCAGAAAAATTAATCTAAAGAACACTTAAATTTGTGATGTCAAGATAATATGATTTATTAAAGCAAAGCAAATAATACTAAATCTTCAATGTTTGTAATTTCAAAAGTGTTGTTAGTCAATATTTTTTATGCTTTCTTATTAGACATCAAAAGCCACAAAATATAAATTCTTAGTAAAATGTAAAGAATGGCATAACATAAATCTAATAATAGAATATTAATTGCATAACTTCTCCAACTTTATTATAGAACATTCCTTTTGACTCATTTCACAAATGAAACAGATGAATTATTTTCAAAATTTTAAAAAACTATTGAAATAGAAACATTTGTCAGGTAAATGATTTTGCATAATCATCAAACTATGAGAAATATTAAAAAGTGAAGAAAACTAACAAGGCTCAAGCAATGAAGCACAAAAACTAAAGGCATTTTTATCACATGTATAAAGGTATTTTATGCCATATATGTCAAATTAATGTGAGTTCCAAAAACGCTAAAGCAAATGGAAGAACACCCTGAGCTAGCAAATATGATAAAAGCTCTACAGTTCTCCAGGCCCAAGAGGGCATTATCATTTACATAAAGTGGGACTGAGTCAATAATGAGGGCCATTTTGATCTCTCAGAGAATGTGAAGAAAAATAAGGTAACAAAGGGTACACAGGAAAATAGAAAAGAACAGCATCCATAAAATAGATTGTGCATTGATTATGGGAATTTCAATTACTGGGAAAATGTCTTGCACAATAGCACTGGAGTCAATAAAGTAGAATGCACAGTCTTAGGAGGAATGCTGGATGATTCGCACACACTATTTGTTATGGAACCTCAACAGCAAAGTAAAAACAAGAGCTCCTGAACAGAATCCTGATGAGCAAAATCAGTCACCATGAAATTTCTAGAGCCTGGTGATCACTAGACTTTAAAATATTTTTAGTTTCTATTGAAGTAGATAATGTCTGTTGTTTTTAATAAAGTCTGTAAAGTACCACAGCTTTGATTCTTTGTCTTCTCTTACCCAGAAATCTTCAATTTTGTTGCCTTTTAAAGCAAAAGTTATTCTCATGCATCACACTCAACAATCTTAAAATCATGACCCACACCTTTGAATAATTATTTTCTCTAATTTAATTCCCCCCCAATTATCCTAATTCTAAATATGGTTATCATAAGTGATGTATCTTTTTGAAATCTCCACCTACTTGGCTAATTTCTGTATTTTTCCGCTTTAGAGTGTATTCATATGACAAGTTTAACAATGTTTTTAAAGAGAAATTATTATTTAGTGTAATTTAAAATTGAAACAAAAAAGACATCCATTTTATTTATGTGAAATCCAAAACTAAGTATCTAACATGCATTAGTGGTATTATAAAACAATTAGAGCTTTTTGTTTAGCCACCACTTACCAACATGTTCAGGTAAGAACTATTTATTTGAAAAACAACCCTCATATACCTATATAAATATATATTTCACTTCATTCTCAGTGAAGAAAATGTAAAATTCTAATTTCCATAAACTTGCCTTTCAAAATCTATTACCACATCTGGGATATCTCAGCATCATGAGCAAATATAATTGACAAATATAATACTAATATGAAGAAGAAGAAGAAGAAGAAAAAGAAGGAGGACAAAGAGAAAAGTTTAGACGTAAATTCTAAATATTAGACTCCTCTGATGTAACAATATATAAGAACATTTTGTGATTCTTTATGCAATAAACTAAAATCAAATTAATGGCACAACTGACGAATTCAATGACAATCACATTTCTTCTTTAACTGAATTACCTAGTCATGTTAATATAAATGACTGGTAGGCAAATAAAATAAATGGAGTAAATGAATTATGCCTACCATTGGTATTAAAATCTACAGGCGAAATTGTATGTTTGAACACTGGTTATATTATATATAAATCATAGATGAATTACATTTTGAACGCTGAGATATATTCACTAACATGCTCTTTTTTGAACACTAATTTTGAGTAGAAACTAATTAACATTGTAGAATACTCACTTTGACTCTATACTGATATTTTTGCAGATCCTAAACACTAATAAAAAGAACTGCAGTGAAGATTCAATACAAAAATAATTTAAAGCAAACAAAAATTTAGAAAGAAAACTTAAGGTGAGATTTAATGAAAGTCAAATATTGAGTGATGTTTCTTAAAAGGTAAAATAGGCAAACAACACTATACCGGGCATTTTTTGCTAAAGACTAGAGAACATTTTTATAAATGGCATTTTTCTCTGAAGAAATACATCGCACATTTACCTATAAGAAGGCACATGACTAGCATATGTTCCAAATAATTAAGCCCTTAAATCTGGCAGGGCATCTGTTTTAGGCTCATGCACGGACATAACAATTGAAGGGCAGCTTGGACTGAAACCTGTTGTCTTGCTAATGAAGAACCTCTCTAACTGTGGGGACAACAGACAAATGCACTCACATTCGCTTTTTGCTCTCTCTTCTCTTTATCATTTACTTTTCTTGTTTTCTCTTTCTCTTTTTCCTTTTCCTCACCTTTGGTAATTATTTTCTATAATATCCTTTCTTTGTTTGACTAATATAATACGTTAACAAAATTTATATCATCAAATGGGATGCCTTCTATTTCCCTTGGAGATCATTCTGAGAATCTACCTTTTATATCCTGTCGTGGAAGAAGATTTGAGGGACATACAGAAACATACAGACATCATGCACCATGAATGAAGATGGTGGAGTCAGATGGGTAAGAATTCTGGATATGTATTAGATCAATGTAAAGTTATAATCTTGTTTCCACCACCCGATAGGTAACTATGGGGAAGTTACATAATCTTTTTAAGCCTCAAATTCTTCATTTAAAAATGTTTATAGTAATATTCGATTGTAGGACTATATCTGTAGGGTTTTACGAGAATTCAATGAGGTAGCACATGCAACAATTTTAATATTTTTTCATTGAGTGCCTGTATGTGTCAGATGCTATATTGATAAATGTTTAATAAAATTTGTTTCAAATGGTGTCCCATCAGGCATCTAAATGACAGTAAATCAAAAGACACAAATTTAAAAACGACTGGAGTCAGAATGTCTATCTGGCAATAAAGGCTAGAGAGACAGCACTTAAACACTTAAATCAACTCATCAAAAGATGGAAGAAATAGATAAACCAATAGAATAATCAAAGAACTGTAAGAATTTTGACATAAGATTTGTATATTGTTGTCCCAGACCTCTTAATATTAGTATTGATAACAGTGAGGATGATGGTTATGAATATAAGAATGCTCAAGATGTTGAGAATGATAATAGTAATAATAAAATGAAGTGCTCATTATTGCCTTGAATTGCAATATAGTTTTTGCAATTTTAAGTAAAATGTAAGTGAATTTATAACACAGTATATTAACATAAAGCATCAGGATTTAAATTTTCTTTGTATCTCAAGAAATACCATGAATAGAACTACTAATAATATTAAGACTTTGCCTTTGAACTTCTAGTATTAAAAAGTAGACAAAAAAACTATGATAGTTATGAGTGGAAGATACAGGAAGAGGGGTGTGTGTGTGTGTGTGTGTGTGTGTGTGCGTGTGTGTGTGTGCGCACGCCATGAGCATAAACAGAACTCTGTATTAGTTATTTGTCATTCAGAATAATGATGAAAATCTAAAATAACAGGAACTCACCACATTTACCTTGATTACAAATCCCTCATAATTATGGCTGATTGCCACTGAATGAGTTTCAGGTTGTATATTCTCTCTTCAAATACAGTATCCAGAAGAAAATATTATTTTTCAGATGTAGTCATGTCATCAGATTAGAGTTACTAGTTCAATTTTTCAGGATATTACTCTACCATAAAAATTGCTTAAATTCATATTCACATTACACTGTTGTCTCATAACTGAAATAAATATTAATCATTCTCCATGGAGTTACTTAATCAAACTCCTTCAAGAGTCACTATCAATTTTTCAACTGTGATTTCCTCTCTTCACCATGCCCTTCACTATGTACTTAAGGAAATGAACTTTATATCTTCTATGCTTCTAAAGAAATTTGAACATACATATTTTAATAATATACCATAATTTATCAATATTTATTAGCATACACACTCAGTTAAATTGTTATCATTTTTGGTCAATGCCATGTAGTCAGCTTATAGTTCATGTTTACTGAACAACTGAATGTATATTTAAGGATTGACTCCAAATATCTAATAATTTGGTCATACAAATGCTTAGAGTAAAATATGTTAAATTTTTGAGAAAAAATGTTAACTTAAGGTATAAAAAATTTCAGTTTTATGAAACAATATTACAGTCTCTTATAAAGAAAGATTTTTTTAACTTATATTCTATAGGAACAGTAGGGCCTCATAAATATTATTAAAATACAGACATTTATATGTGATAATTTTAATAAAGTTGGATAACTATCTTATTTAATATGAATTTGATAAGGAGTTGTGATTTTTTTAATTGTATCTATTCAAACTTAGACATAATTTTGGTCATGAAAAAACTGGATTTAAAAAAAAAAAACTGGATTTTGAGGTACCCTATATTAAACTTTTGCCAAAAATTAGTGCTGCCAGTTATAATATGATAGTTCCCTATTTACCTCTAAACACTGTATAAAATATAGCCAATTATACAGAACGTAATGTTTGCCTTCTTGAATTTAATGGCAGCAGAGTTTGTTTGCTCTTTATTAATTTGATTTTTATTATTAAAATTCAGATCCCTAAATTTTTGGTTGAATTTGTTTTTGGTTGAAGAATTTTCATTACACATGATTACCTCTAGCTAGAGTTTCCTTGAGCTTAATATACTTTTGAAAGATTTTGTAATACCAATGTATATTAAATCCAAATAATTTGGCAAGGTTTTAAAAATGCTTGTTTTTGATAACCTTATTATGGTGATAAGAATTTCTTTTATATTTTTTAAAATTGACAACTCTTGAATTACTATTGCTAAGACTATTCAAACTAAAATATACCATATATACCATTTTTCAGCCACAGCTGATCAAATTCTTCATCTTTTCCCAGGCATTCAAAAAGGTGTCAAAACTTCACGACTGACTGTAAGTCTTAATTACAAGATGTGGGTTTTCACATTATTGGCTGGTGGAGTGAAATGACGGACAGATGTAGTAATGCCATGGGAGTCTCCCTGTAAAAGACATTCTAACAGAAATAATGTGTACAGGAGCAGAACACCTGCACTGATGGCTCGGGGTTCACAACTTCCAGACTCTTCTCTCCACACATTAAATTAATTGGAGCTTACATGGACAGGGCTTCTAGATAATACTTCTGAAAGAGGAAGTCTCCAAATTTCAAAAGGTTAAGTTCTGTCTTGGTGGAGGAATCTTCTCTGCTGATCAATACTTACTCAATAAGAAATGTAGCCAAAAAAAAGAAAGAAACCTGGCCAAGTCAGTTATTCTTTCTTAACATTATTAAAAAGCAATCATATCATTGGGTTCAGCACAACATACGTATCTTGCATGTCTGAATAGATATAAAATCACTGAGAGCAACCGCTTATAAATAAAAATAAATATGGACTAACTAATATTTGATACAGTCATTTGTGCTTCACATACATTTTCTCTTTCTAAAATCCTGCAATATGGCTTACAGTAAAAAACAAAAAAAGGGAAAGAAAAATAAATAAAAAGTAGGATAAGGAAATAAAAAGTATGCCTGTTATTGGGCTAATAGCATTTTAAAGCTCATTTGCTAGGAAAATGCAAAACTGACTAACCTTTAAAAAGATCAGTATGAATTAGTAAAAAATCTGGTTATTTAACCGACTCCATTACTCAACTGCTTAAACAAATATTTGTTGATTTGTTTTCCAGAAATACAGATAGACATTTTTAAACAAATTTAAACTGTTTCCCACCAACTGATCCTAACTAGAGTAAATGCTAAGGGATATGACTGAGTTAAGTACAAAGTGGTTTTCAAGAGAAGGTTCTGATTGTTTTCAATACAAGATGACCAAAACAAGAAATTGTTTCTGGATAAATATAAAAAACCTTTACCATATGTATTAGTTTTCTAGAGCTGCCATGACAAATTCTACAAACTGGGAGACTTAAATAACAGAAATGTATTCTTTTATAGTTCTAGAGGCCAGAAGTCCAAAATCAAAAGGTCAGCCGGGCTATGCTTCCTCTGAAGGCTCTGGGGCAGCAACCTTCCTTGCCTCTTCCTGGCTTCTGGTGGTTGCCAGCATCCTTGGCACTCCTTGGCTTGCAGCTGCATCGCCAATTTCTGCCTCAGTCCTCACAAAGATGTTTCCTGTGTGTGTGACTGTGTCTCTGTCTTAAAAAGACACCAGTCATATTGAATTCAGTGTGACCTCATCTTAATTAATTGCATCTCCAGAGACCCTATTTCCAAAAGAGGCTGACTTCACAGGTAACTATTTTTATTTTCTTTTAAATTTAATCTTTTTCAGATAGTATTTTCCAGATAAAGGCTCAATGCCCATAAAACATGGCATTATTTTGGTAAATTTACTATCTTGCTTAGACTTGCAATCTCTAAAATCTGTTTTGCCAGCAAGGAGGACTGTTCCCTTACATTAACTAATCTCAACCAGTTTGTCCTGGTGTAACTGGTGTGATAATTATAGCTACTGTTGGGACTTGATGATCTGGGGGATACATTATCTACATGGAAGGCAAATGATAATTATGAAAGGCCATTTTATGATCATAAAATAAGAGCAGGGACTACTTAGACAACAAAACTCTTCCTTTCTGTCTCTATGTCTCTTTCTCTCAGCAAGTCAGAGAAGCTTGAAGGATGTTAGTAGTCATCTTCTCTAATCACTGACTCTTGGCAACGCTGCATTTTCACATAGAATTTTGATACTCAATAAAGGATTTTCATATTTAAATTGAAGAACTATATATCCTTGTCAAAGTCATTTAAAACTAGATGATAAAGTATTCGGTATAAAGCCTATAAGCACCCATAAGCAAAAATAGGATTTCAATAAAGCCTACTATATCTATTAAAATAAAGCTCAAAAATATAGATATGTAATCTTCTATTATCATGTTCTCTTAAAAGTTTCTAGGCGAATTCATTGGAACTATTGGAAATGCCTACCATCTTCTGAGATGCAGCAGTTCACGTTTTTCATCTTCTACACACATATATGCATACACGTATACCACTTACACATGTATATATATATATTTATACATACATATCATATACACATTTACTTGCACACACAGACACACACACACATTCTGTTAAGATTTTATTATAGAGGGACACCATGTTTTCAGCAAACTCAGAAATGCAAACATTACCTACTTCATTTAAGACGTGTTTTACTATAATATCTCTATCACCTATAATATCTATAATAACTTTTCTATCACCCCAAATATTTGTTTATAATGGAAGTAGGTACTTCATAGCTGGCTTTGGAGGCTCATTATTTAAGATAAAATTTCTGAATGTGCTTTATTAATGCATTTTTACTCTTTTGAATTCACTATTAATGATTTAGAATAGATATTTAAGGATAAATTCAATTAAGAATGCATATACTTCTTGGAAGCTTGCATGATTATAGGTACATCTATGCTGGGTTATCCATACTAAATGAATCCAGGGATTATCTAAAGAATATGTGTCGGTACTACAGGATATCACCTCTCTTTTGATCCAAAGTGTTGATTTTCATTTTCGTGGAAAAATCTTCAAAGACAATTGAAAATTTTACCATCTCAATCAAAAAAAAATTTTAAAGTCCACTGGTAGTGACAGTCACAAATACATACTTGACATATGTCACAGACTGATTAAAACAAATTATATACATTAAAGAACTTTTTTTTTGTGCAGTCAAGTTCTAAGTCAGGACATCAGATAATTACATATAATTAATATTGTCTTTATGTATGTACTAAGAATGTGTTATATTGGAGACCAAGATATCAGCAGTCTAGCTGAGCCACTCTTTGCTCACAATTGTTTGATAAATCCTGAGCCAAAACCATCTTGCCAAGTCCTTCCCAAAATCCTGACCAATAAAAATCCATGAGAGGAAAACAAATCATTATGGTTGTTTTAAGCTTCTACAATTTGGAGTAATTTGTTATGCACTGTAGATAACTAGAATGAATTAGATCTAACCCCAGTGTGGTAAATGCCATTTCCACACTGTAAGAATCATCCATTCTCTTATTGGTACTTACGCTTTTTGAGTAAAATACCTGGTTGAATGTAAAATTATTTAAAAGTAATCTCTCTCTCTCCTCTCTTTCCCTCCCTCCCACACACACACTCTCTCTTCCTCTCTCTCTCTCTCCTTCTCTCTCAGCCCAGAATGCATAGTTGAATTCATGTTAATACATAGGGGCATATAATATCCCTCTGTTGTATCTCTCTTAGTCCTAAGTAAAACATGAGTTAGATATTAGGTATCAATCATATTAGTCATATTTAGACATTGGTAACTGAGGCTTGGAGATGTTGAGTAATTTATAAAAAAAAAAAAAAGGAAAACCACGCTTTTGTGCTATGGAGATGGGGATCAAATTCATGGATCTCTGACTCAAAATACTGTCAATGTTCTTAGTCAAGTTACTAGGGTTTCTATGGTTACTAGTAATTCATTTTTTTGCCATGTCCACTTATGCTTTCATTTAATTAGTAGTTTTCTTAATTGAATCACTTTTAAAAATTTAGTTTATTCTAAAGCACATCAGTGATATTACAAGTTTGATATATTTGCAATAAATGTTATTGGAAAGTAATTACTAACTTATGCTTCCAAACATAATCAAGTCATTAGTACCAGAATGACTTTCCTATTGTGAACAAATATAAAATCTGACAAACATATGAAGCAACTGCTTTTATGCACTACACAGCAAACAATGCAAGAAGGTAATCCTTGAAAAAGGGAAATTCGTGAGGAAGCCCAACCATTTCCCAGGCTTCTGTCTGAGGGAAGTCTCCTTTCCACCACACAGGGAGGTAGAGTCAATGCAGAACACATAGCTCTCAGTGGGCTGAGGAAGCACGCTTCAAAGTTCATTGCTACTCTAGCTGGATTTGGGGGCCAAAGTCCTGAAGAAAAGAGAGCTGAGCAGAGCAGGTGACAGACACTTCTCGTGGAGGTTCACTATGGTTCCTCAGATGAAGGCTAAGCTGCACACGCACAAGGCAGAGTCTGTGAGACCCAGCAGTTTCTAATTGCAACATGGCTGAGACCTGGATGGAATTTGTTATTCAGCGCAAGGGATTCAGGGTGTTGGAATTCTAGCAGAGTCAGAGGAGAGAGACCTCAGTGGGCTCTTTAGTCATTCATTTGAGAAACCAGATAGGCCATAACTTAAGAGTTAGTAACACAGCCTAAATGGAGAAACATGTTCTAGAAATAAGGCCAAAAATCAAATTTATCATTCCTCAAAAAAATCTTCATATAAATAAATGAAACATGTATGAAAGCTCAAGAAGAACTGCAAGTTACTTATTTGACTATTAGAACAAAATTTACCATCTTTTAAGTGAAAACAACACAGTTCAGACTCCCTATAATCCTACAACATATCATCTGTCATGTCTGGCACACAATTAAAAATTGTCAGGCATGGAATTTGTGAACTATTTAAAAATTACAAAAGAATCAAAGATTATTCAAATTTTGGAATTTGTACAAAAGGACAGAAATGAAAATAAATTAGCAATCAATAATATCAATAAATCTTGAAAATCATAAATTATTTAAATTAAGCAATACTCTACTCAATAACCAATTGATCAAAGTAGAAATCATAAAGGACATTAAATATATTTTGATTGTCATTACAATATAACAAAACATATCAAAATTCTAGAGTTGCAGCTAAACAGTTCTTAGATGAAATTTGATAGTGGTAAATGGTTATTGAAAATCAAGAAGATGAAGAAAAAGAAGGCGAAGGAGAAAGAGAAGGAAGAGTAGAAAGAGGAGTGAGAAGAAGAAGGGGAAGAAGAAGAGGAAAAAGAGAAGGAGAAGAGAAGGAGAAAGGAGTAAAAATTAATGACTTTATTTCACCTAAAAGAACTAAAAAGAGGAAAGAAAATTATACCCAAGGCAGATAGAATGAATGAAATCATAAAAACAAGAGCGCACACACAAACAGAAAACCAACACTTGATAGAGAGGATCAAAACATAATTGATTTTGAAGCTGTTGACCTAAAACAAATAGACTGCCAGATATTTCTTCAGCACAGACAAGTTTATTTGGGATCAGCAGGAAATTGCAATATGGGGTCTGCAATCATGGCCAGGAAAAAAACAGGAGTCTTTCATCTCCCTGTTGGATTCCACTATCTTCACCCGGCATGAGAGCTCCCCCTTCTGGTCTCCCTACTCTATTTAGCTGAGTACTACTTTATTTAATCTGTTCATTAATTTTTTTACAAAGTATTATCCGTCTTTATTAACCACTGGATCCAATTTTCTAATATTCTGTTAAGTATTTCTGCGTGTATGTTTTTCAGATATACTGTTCTGTCATTTCTATCTTATAAGTTCTTTATCATTTTATTAATAGGATTGATACTAGCCTGATCCAAAGGCCAGCTGTAACGTACCTGCTTCCTTTATAAACAAATAGTTTGATGGAGAAGTTCAATACACTGAGGTAAAAATCTGTCTTAAAAGAAGTAAATAGTGAAATAGTGTTGGATTCCTGGTTTTGCTAAAAATACATGGTGTTTCTTTGTAATAAAATTTTAATGGAGTGTGTATAGTGTATGTTTGTGCGTATGTGTCTGTGTTTGTGTGTGTTAAGTTTCCAAAAGAACATTGGTTTCATTCTTTTCTAGTAATATAATAATATTGTAGAGCTAAATTAAATTGCAGATTTGTGCATTTGTCTGGTTCTTATGCTGGTTGTGTAACTGACATTAGTGACAACTATAAAATATAGGTTGAAAATAGCCAGCTTTTCTAAACAAAGATAGACTGGAGTCTCAGATACATTTACAATCACTTATTTGATATCCATATTAAGCTTCTTCAAAGCAAAATTTTAAATTCAAATAACATTTGAGATTGAAGAGAAGGTCATTCCTGTATATTGTAGCCTAGCAATGATTATCATGTTTTCCATGCTAGATGCATTTTTTTATTATTTCTGAAAATGTCTGCTATAAAAAATCATACTATTATCTACCAGATTTAATAGATGGAGATTATTTCCAGTTCCCATATCTGTCCTCTTTCTGTGGTAGCAAATATTTTTGTAAAACTTCAAGTGAGGTATTATGTGAATGTGATTTTACAGTTTAAAATATCCAATTCCATTCTTCACAGTTGATGCTAGTCATTGAAGCAAAATCATAACAATCTTTAGCAACTGCTAAAATCAAAGGCAATGATAGATATATATCATTTTAAGTGTTTCAAATACACATTTTATTATGTATAGATCCAAAATGAATAAGTATTGAGTGAAAATTTCATTTGTTTTATGAGTAAGAAAGTTTTTGAACAATGAGTTTTTACAACTATATTGATAATTAGAATAGATTAACATAAAAACTCAGCAAGTCTTGGGATGTGATGGAAATGTAGTAGCTGAAAGTTCTTTAGATATAGGGTCTTTATTTAATTCTGATAATTGATTAGCTATCAGATTTATTTCTATGTGGAAGTCTTGTTGTGGAGTGACATATGAAAGAACAACATACATATAAACACACACATATACACACATACACATCTCCTACCTATCTTTCTGGATATACATACAAATTATATATATACACATATATACTCAGTATATATGCACATAAATATAGATAGTATACATATATATCTATGTATACATATATATATGTATGCCACTACACTTCTATCACAACCTAAGACTTGCTGAATTTTGTTTTATTCATACCTATACACAGATAGGCAGATACAAACATATAGATATGTGGGTTTGCACAGTTTATGTATATGTATATATTTCCTAGCTCATCTACTAAGCTGTGCTTAGAAGCAGTGAAACTGCAGTAGCAAGAGTCACAACTAACACCCATATCTTGGTTTCTAAATACCATTTTCCAATGAAAAGAACCAGAGCTCTTTGGATAGTTGGTTGATTCCAGTGTTAGAGGAAGCAAAGAAGGAACAATCTGAACAACAAAATAAATAGCAGAGTTTGAGGTTATGACCCAGTGAAACAAATATTCATGAGTCCATGCTGATATAAAGAAATAACAATAAATAAATAAGGATAAGAGACAACTGTTCCTTATAGAAAGGATTTCAGTTAATAAATGTAGAATGAATGAGGGAAACAGAAAGTTAATGCTTGAAATGCCACGTCAGAAACAATTGCTTTTGGCAAAATCCACCTTCTACAAAATAACTGACCAATACTTTCCAAATATGGCAATAGTATGAAAAATAGACAAGCAAACAACATACTGAGGAACGGTCACAGACTGGGGGAGACTAAGGAAATATGGCAACTCAATGGGGAATCTGGGTGAAGGGTCCATGGAACTCTAGCATTTTTGCAATATGCTTTTATATTAAATTATCTCAAAATAAAAAGTGAAATGAGAATAAATATAAGAATTGCATGCAACCAGTCTTTAAACAACTTAAATATTTTAGTTTTTAAACAAATACAGTAAGTCCCCTACATACGAACGAGTTCCATTCCAAGAAGGATGTTCGTAAGTCCAATAAAGCCTAGGTACACAACTAACACAATTGGCTATATAGTACTGTACTATAATAGGTTTATAATACTTTTCACACAAATCATACATAAAAAACAAACAAACAGGGCTTCCCTGGTGGCACAGTGGTTGAGAGTCTGCCTGCCAATGCAGGGGACACGGGTTCGAGCCCTGGTCTGGGAAGATCCCACATGCTGTGGAGCAACTAGGCCCGTGAGCCACAACTACTGAGCCTGCGCATCTGAAGCCTGTGCTCCACAACAAGAGAGGCCGCGATAGTGAGAGGCCCGCGCACCGCGATGAAGAGTGGCCCCCGCTCGCCGCAACTAGAGAAAGCCCTCGCACAGAAACGAAGACCCAACACAGCCAAAAATAAATAAATTAAAACAAACAAACAAACACAAAAAACAAAGAAAACATTTTTAATCTTACAGTACAGTACCTTGAAAAGCACAGTAGTACAGTACAACAGCTGGCATACAGGGCACATTCGCATCTTTGAAAGTTCGCAACTTGAAGGTTCGTATGCAGGGGACTTACTGTATTTTTAAAAGTCATTTTCAGTAATAAAAAGGAGGGGAAAAAACTGTAATAGTTAATTTTTAATTCTGATAATCAATAAAACAACTACTTCTCAATAATATATTAGGAAGAGAAGAATGCCAAATTATTCTTTAATCAGAAGAAATTGTTTACCTAAACAGTGTCATATCATTTTTAAAGAAATAAATGTCTTTAGTAGCTGTTTTTTGTCTGCTCCCCTTATCATGTACCTTTCTATAATGTATTCTGCACCCTTATCATAGGGATGGGCATGTGGCCAAGGCAGGATAAAAATAGCTACCCATCTTCCTAGCAATAATTGGACCAAAAAGAATCTTTTAGTGAAATAATTGGATCTCTTTCCTCCTGTATCCTCTCAACTCTGGTGCTCTAACGATGTGAATCCAAATGACCTTGTAGAGCTGGAATGAGTATTTGTATTGTGAGGCAAACAGAAACAGAGACTGCAACCCAGGATGCAAATTAATAGTAGATACCACCATTACCTCTACTCTCTACTTTTTTCTTGGAGAGAGGATGGGGTGAAGAGGGTGCCTGGTATTATAAGCCTATTATAATTCCTCCTTTTTCCTCCTTTCTTTTTAAGCTAGTTACTCTAATACTAAGATTTCCGTCCTTTGTTGCTTTGTCCTAATATCATGGCTATATATTAAGCTGAGTTTAGCATAATGAAACACTTGCTTATAATAATCCCAATTTTTGTCTGCTTTCCCAGAATAATAGTGCCCCTTTCTCTCTGAAAAATACCCTAGTTGGAAGGACAAATTAAACAATGATGATTTTCATAGACAATATAAAATATGAAATTATATAGAATTTTAGAGTCTTAAAATGGCAAGGGCATTTATAAAAGTTATCACAGAACATATTTTGAAACTTGTGATTCTGGTGCTGTATCAAGTTTTGGACAGTGATGGCATTCCAGATACTTAAAGTTGTTCCAGATCACTATACCATGTTAACTTTCCCAGATCATTTTGGGTATGCCAAGTTGTTATGTTCTGATCTAACTTCTAAATATACAGGAGGAAGCCATATTTCCTAGCTATGATATGGTTTCCAAAAACCTATGACTAGCCAGATTTTCAGGCTGTCATGCCATTTCCAAACACCTTTAGGCATGCCAAAATTTTATACTTGGGTTTAATTCCCAAATAGTCAAGAATATGCCAGATTGTTGGACTCTGAAGTCATTGTTTGAACAGTTCATTTCTTGGGAGAGAAAAACCTCATATGAACAGACTACTTTAAAGTTTATAGTCTTGTATAATTTATACATTTGTCTTTTTTCCCCTAAGGAACTCTTTATTATGTCTCTGTGTTTATAATTATACTGACAACCTTTTTACCAATTCCAAAGCTAACAGGTTTAGTAATATGAAGGCATATTTGCCTATGTTAACTGTTAAGAAAAATTTAAATTCCCCAATTCTAAAATTAATCTACCACTTCCTTACCTCCTGCTAAATTAGCTCTACCTTCTGACTTTTAAATTTAAATTCATAGCACTGCAATGTTATCAAATCCCCAGTTCAAAATATTACCTACTACTCATCCTTCCACTTCTGCTACATTCAATTTGGGAAACTTAGATTATGCTGTCACATTAACCCTAGAGCCAATGCCTGGGTTATGTCCCCACTATGATTGTTATAGAACAGATTTCCATCTCTTCTGTAGTCTTTCACAATAGACTCTCAAAAACATATGAATATAGGTTGGTCCATCTAGAAAATCTGTGTTATAACCATTTTAACAGACAGCTTCTCCTTTCATATGGAATTCCTTGGGACCAAATTGGATCGCTCGCTAATAAAGAATAATGATGATGATGTTTGCTAACATTGAGTGCCTACTTCATGCTTTACTTACAGTAGTATTATTTCCATGTATTAATCAGAAATACAATAACTATCTGAAAAATAAAGAGCTATCAAGTTTTTCAAAAATGCATGAAGACCATTAACACAAACATAAATAATATAGTGTTTGTACCGGTTCTCTCCCTTTTTTAAGTAGAATTTACTTCCTAGAGCTGTTTTAGGTTCACATCAACACTGCGCAGAAGGTACAGAGGTCTCCTATATATGCCGTCTCCCCACACATGCGTAACCACCTCCATTATCAACATCCCCACTGAAGTGGTGTATTGGTTATAACTGGTGAACCTACACTGACACAGTATTGTCACTCAAAGTACACGCTTTACTTTAAGGTTGACGTTTGGTGTTGAACGTTCTATGGGTTTGGACAAATGTATAATGACAGGTTTCAACCACTATAGTATCACACAGGGTGCTTTCACTGCCCTAAAAGTGCTCTGTGCCCGCCTCTTCATCCCTGCCTCCCTCCTAACCCCTGGCAACCGCTGATCTTTTTAACTTTTTCCACAGTTTTACCTTTTCCAGAATGTCATATAATTGGAAGCATACGGTATGTAACCTTTTCAGACTGGCTTCTTTCACTTAGCAATATGCATTTGAGTTTCTTCCATGTCTTTTCAGGCTCAATAGCTCATTTCTATATGATACAGAACTCCTTAATCATAACCATTACGGGCAAACAAGGAAAAAATTACCAATTGTACAAAACCCCGAGGAATAAATTAAGAAATATTAAGCTCATAAAAGACCACATTTAGGTATGTTTCTTTAATAATAAGTTTTCGCTAATTTACATTGATTTTTCTCTTTTAGTATATCAATTCCTATTTTATCACTCTCATTGCTTCCTTCTGATATCTTTTGATTTGGCTTGTGTTCTATTTGTTACCCCTTGAGCATAACGTTTAGTTCATTAATAATACTACTTTGTTGAATTTTATGGTAAAGCATCTGTTACTACAAATTATTTTTTCTTATTATCACTTTAGCCAAAATTTTTAAAATGTGAAAATTATTTTTATTTTTCTTTATCTAAATAATATGTAACTGCACTTTGGAATTCCAATGTAATGCAATAATTATAATGGAGATTATATTAAACTAATTATCTTAAAATTAACTTTCAACGGACTGGGCTTCTGTATTGAGTAAATATATATTTATTTACATTGTTTATCTTTTCTTTAAATGCATTAAAATAAATCAGTCTGTTACTTCTTTTTTTAATTTATTTTTTATTTATTGGCTGCGTTGGGTCTTCATTGATCTACGCAGGCTTTCTATAGTTGCAGCGAGCAGGGGCTACTCTTCTTTGCGGTGCGCAGGCTTCTCATTGTGGTGGCTTCTCGCTGTGGAGCATGGGTTCTAGGCACGTGGGCTTCAGTAGTTGTGGTACGCAGGCTCAGTAGTTGTGGCTCACGTGCTCCAGAGTGCAGGCTCAGTAGTTGTGGCGCACGGGCTTAGTTGCTCTGTGGCATGCGGAATCTTCCTGGACCAGGGCTCGAACCCTTGTCTCCTGCATTGGCAGGCAGATTCTTAACCACTGTGCCACTAGGGAAGTCCCTGTTTGTTACTTCTTAAACTGTTTCAACACATCTCTGTTCTTGTTGCTATATTTTCTATTAACATTTAATTGTGTGGCAATAATCTAAGACCAGTCTGATTGTAGCAACTTTGTTTTAAACTTTTTTTTTAGCTGATTTTTTTTTTTAGTTTTAAATTAAACATTTCATTAAAAAATATTCCCTTTCTTTAATTTTATCTTCTGACTCTTCACTCAGAGAGGCAGAATTTTGTTTGGCTAATATTTTTGGTTTCTATTATATCTTAGTTACTGCATTTATAAAAGATTTTTTTGTGGCTTCCTCACATGAAAAAATAATTATCTGTAAGTAAATTTATATTTTTGGCCTCTAATATCTTTATTTTAAAGTATTTGAACAATGATCCCTTTGTTCCTTTCTTGTACATCTTGGGGGACTTTCTTGACACTCCTCCACAAAATTTTGTGTT
This sequence comes from Eschrichtius robustus, assembly GCF_028021215.1. Taxonomy (NCBI): domain Eukaryota; kingdom Metazoa; phylum Chordata; class Mammalia; order Artiodactyla; family Eschrichtiidae; genus Eschrichtius; species Eschrichtius robustus. The sequence continues at coordinate 57,618,704 of NC_090841.1, read as the reverse complement.
TTTTAATAATTTTTATAATATTAAACTTCCTCAGTGAAATGTTAGCCTCTTTACCCCCCTCCTTGTCTTATTCACTTTATTTATCTAAGCTTGTTTTAGACTACTCCCTTGTCAACTGGATCTGCTATTTTATTATCAACTGATATTTGGTCTTTCAGTTCTTTTTTTTTTTCAATTATGCCAAGTCCAAAATAGATCCTATTTTAAAAATCCTTTTAGATGTTTGCCTCTGCTTCTGATTATGTTTTTCAAATAAATGTCCCAGTTTCACCACAAGTTTAATATTTTCCTCATGTTGAAGAATGTTTTCAAAGTTCTATCTTTAAAAAAAAAAAAATTGTTCTCACCATTTGAAAAGAAGAAATCTGTTTAGGCCTTGGTGGCCTTCCCTATCTGTAGATCCTGTATCAAAAATTTATAGCTGACCAGTGGTAAGGGTAAATGTGTTACAATTTTCATCATCTATCAATTAGAGGGCAATTATAGATGAAATAGGTAATCTTGAACAGAAATAATTCTTTAATATTTTTTTTTCTTATGGTGATGTGAAAGTGTTGTGTTGGCTTTTTCCCCCTATCTAGTTTACATTTGAATCTGGCTTCTGTTAAAAGTACATGTTGTGGCTGTGAGCTGCCAGCTCTGTCAGGGAGAATTGCACTATATTCTAGTTCTTTTTCTTTGAGCTATATTTCCTAAATGAATAAGGCACAGGCTCACTGTCTCTGCTTTTAATGCTACTCACCTGTGGCATGTATTGAGTAGATAAGTGATCAGCCCCACATAAGCTTCATCATTGGGCGTTGACTTATTTGGCCTTCCCAACATGATTTAGTTATTAGACTTTTTAACCATCCAAAGTGATCTCCTCTTAACCTATAGCAAAACTCCTTTGTTCCCCATAAATGAAGCTTAAGTCCATCTTCTGAGCCTGTCTTTAACTTGGTTTAATTCAAACTACATCTTTAAGATTATCCTTGAGGTTTCTGGCCTCTGGATGATTCTCTTCTTTCGTTTATATTCTTGTAATTTTTCCCCTTATATTATATTGGTTGTTTCAGTGTTTAAGATACATAATGGTTTTTAATTTCTTTGTTATCTTCATACCTTTTGAGAGATTATCAACATTTCATTTTCAAAGAGTACACTCCCTTACTCCCTACTGAGCATTAAAATCCTTTGGCTACAGCCAAAAAGACTCGGTGGACATCTGATTTAAGAGGAGCCAATTAGATTATTTTTTCCAAACATTTAAGGAATTGGTTTTAGATACTTCAAATAGTTTGCTGAGGGCACTATACTTTTAAGGTTGATATAAACTTGGTGGATGAGGGCTGTGTTTGAATAAATCAAGCTTGGCCTGTGAGCCCAGAGTATCAATGCACCTTGGTCAGCACAGGGGTAAAAGAAGGAAGCTGTCACCGAAAAAGGAGTATCAACAAGAGGCCTTGATTTTGAACTTTCTATTTCCTGGTTACAGGCCTTGGGGAGCGGGGGCAGTGCTGAAATTTCTTCCTGCCATTGGGAAATCTGTGAGGTAATCTTTATCTTCAGAATATGTGGGTTCTGTAGATAAACTTAATACTTGTCAAAAACAAGTAAGAACAACCTGAATTAGAGAATTTAGATAACTGAACAGAAATAATTAGGTAAAGTAAGTGTATTATGGAGGGTCTAATTTGCACTAGAAGTAATATCAATGGAAAGAGAAGAAATGGGAAAATTTTGGAGTATGTTTTGGAAGAAAGCTCAGTTATTTCTGATGGGTTAATTTTGGGAGTTGAGCGCATAAAAGGAATTAAGAAGTTTTACTAGTTTTTAACTTGAGAATCTGAATGGTTGGTGGTGTCATTTACAGCGATATATTAGATGAGAAAAAATCAGATTATGGTGATGAATGACAATTTTTTTTAATGTATTTAGTTTTATATGCTTGGTAGATCTCCAATATCTCAGGCAGAAAGACTGGCAAATGCATATGCCCAGAGAGGTTAGTACTAGAAATATTAACGTGGGAGAAATCACACAGAATGTAAAACTTTAGGAATGGATGAGATGTTTTAGAGACAGTACACATGGAATAGAGAAACAGAAGCCCACGACTGAGCCATGAAGTAGAGCAATGATGGACACTGACACAAGGTAGTCATTTAGATAAGAGAAAAAGAATTCAGAAAAGTGAGGTGTCATCGTAGCCAAACCACTAAAGTGTTTTAAGAAAGAAATCATAGTTACCAGTGAAAAATTCCTAAGATAAAAACGCCTGAAAGATGAGGACAGAAAAGTGATTTATTTGGCTACAGGAAGATTGTTAGGGACCTCTATCTCGGCATTTAAGTGGGATTGATAGGATTATATTACAGACTGGGATGAGTTATAAAGAAAACTTTTGCTTTGAAGGAAATCAAACAAATGGCTAGATAACTGGAATAAGATGAACCACTGAAGGCTTTTATAACTTGGATGCTAAAGCATGTCTGCCGGCTGATGGTAATGATCAATAGAGAGAGAAAAATTCTATTTGATGATGTCAGGGATAATGGATAACTACATAAGCAAGGTCCATGATAATGAGACAGATCTGATATTCAGAGCATAATTAATGGCAGGAGAAATACCAAGTCCACTGCAATAGAGAAATGTAGAGAATACAAGTACAGATACAGGTAGGTTGATAGATGATTGATGACTAAACATTTTCAATAATCGGTAGTCAAGAGAAAGCATCAAAATCCAAACTTCATGAGTCCAAATCCTACCTGTTTTACTAACTTATCAGTATTTATTAAGTATCTACTATTTGGTGATCACTGCTCTAGCTGCTGAGGAACCAGTTGAGCAAGACAGAGAAAGCTTCAGCCTGTATGTAATTTATATTATATCATCATGCAATGAGGAGTTACGGCAAGAAATAGCAATGGGCATGTTGTTATGGATGGGGTAACAGAAAAAGCTAAGGGCCTCATATATGAGCCAAGGCTTGAATAAAGTGAGGGAGCCAACCATGAGATTATCTGGAAGAAAAGCATTCTTGGCAGAGGAAACAATAAATAAAATGGCCTTGACTTGACAAAATGCCACGCTTGAGAAACAGCAACCAAATGTTCAATAATAAAAAAAATTGCTGTTATAATATTGAAGGCTGTGGTAAACGTTAAATTCCATAACATATGCAAAGCTCTTCACAAATATGCAACACATAGTAAACATTCAGTAAATGATAAGTACTACATTATTATTTTATGAATTCACATAGATGTTCTACTGCAATGAAAAAAACTACAGCATATACAGTAGAATGTGGGTTTTCTTTATATTGTGAATATTTAGAGTCTTTATTGCAAGAAGCTTGTTATTACTCAAAATACTCTTGAAATCTGCTTTTGGAATTTCATTCAAAGTTAGTTTATGAAGTACAAATGTGTATATGCTATACAAATCTTTCCTCTCTATTTAAGAGTCTCCTGGAGAATATTTTACTTATCTCCTTTCCCAAAATGAGAAACCCCATTATCTTTTCTTCTGTCCTTCAAATATACTTCCATTTTAGAATGCATTACCTTTCTATATTTATTTATTTCTCCGTAAGTCTGGGAGGACTTTTGTGGCATTTGTTCCTTCAACAAATAGTTACTGAGCGTCTAACATATGCTAGGCATTGTTCTACATGGAAGGGACATAATGAATAGGACAGAGAAGTTCCCTATCTTATCAGTTCTTATTCTAGTTTGCAAGGTTATTCATAAATACTAAAGAAACTAACTAATTAAAATGATCAGGCAGTGATATGTTCTAATTCCAATAGCAGCAAACCCATATAGTGTTTACGCTGTGCAAATGCTGTTCTAATTGTCAAAAATACGAACTAATTTTCATGGAAGAAGTAAAACAGAATAATGTGGTAAAGAATGACCCAGATGGACTCAAGGTATGGGGCAACATTACCTAATCACGCTTGAACTGTTAGCAAAAGATCACATGTAGTCACATGGAAGCATTAAATGAAATTTGGAGAAGGAAAGGAGGAAGGGAAGGAGACAGGAAGAAAGAATAGTGAGAAGGAGGAAGAAAGAGTGGGGAGGAAGGAAACAGATGATGGATAGAATGTTAAAGAATTTTACATACCCTGTATCATAATTAAAGGGAGGTGTAAGAAACCTTTTTTGATCATGTGTTGTGGGAGAAGAGTGGTTAGCTGGTCCTTAAGGCAGAGTAGCCAGAGATTTATAAAATTATTTTCCTTTTATTTCCCAGGAAGTTGAGTTATAATATTCATATTAAGGATAGGAGATTCTTATTATCAGTTGCAGATCCATGTAAGTGTGTTTGAAGGCCAGTAATGCATATTTAACATGTCTGCTAGAACATTATATGGGAATAATTGTAGTATTTGGCTATAAGTGTCCAGTTCCGCCCTATTTGAAATATTGCAGATTAAAGCTATTGGACCATAAGAATTCAGAAACAACTCCAGAAGAGTGTAAACTAATAACACTCCCTCAAAATTCCTCCCTGTTGGTATGTGAGTAATTTGATGGCTATTCTCAGGGAAGAATTGAAAGGAGCTCAGTTTTTCATTTATGAAGTCATTTTAAAAGTTTCTTTCTCTGAAACAAATTTGGACTCAATGTTTATTGAATTCAATTGCTTGAGAGTATAATATTTGCTGAAATAAAATCTCTAGATTCTGCCAGCTATATACTATGTGTCTTCTTTTAAGTTTGTCTGGGATTTCAAAAGTGTAATAACTTCTAGGGAATGGCACATGTTGAACAACAAATCCCCCAACAGTTTAGATTCTCCAAATTCAGTAGGATGTTAAGCATTTTCACGAGTCCCTTGTCATCTTTCCCTTTTCACAAAGTGTATTTCAAACTTTTATCACTATCGTCTAGTCTACTATCTCACCACTGGATTCTCAGAAGACCCAAGCTCCCATTTCAAGTGGATAACAGAATTTATCAGGTAGGGTCTATCTGAACTTACTGTTTCCTTCTACTGTTAATCATCACACATAAAAATCATCCGTCATTTTTCTTCCAGTTACTATTTCTCCTTCTCTGTCTTGCTCAATACCTGTGTGCTGAGGGGGCTGCATCTCTATTTGTCAACTGTTTCAGGTTATCTAGTCCTATGTAACCAACTACCCCAAAGTTTAAGGCTTAAACCAACAACCATTTGTTTCACTCATGATTTTGCAGGTCAGCAATTTGGGCTGGTCTCAGGTGGGCAGTTGTTCGTATCTAGGCCCCATTACTCATACATCTGCTGTCAGCTAGAGGATGGTAGCTGGGGCTGGCTGGTTTCTGACACCTTGTCTGGGAAGGCTGGGATAGATGAGGTCTCTCTCATGTGTGTTCTCCAGCTGGCTTGTCTGGGCTTGCTCACATGGCATCAGAGTTCCACAAGCAGCCAGAGAGCAAGCTTAAGGCACAAACAATTGTCAAGTCTGCTTTTGCCTCATGTTTGCTACTGTCACTTTGGCCAAAGCAAGTTTTAAAGTTACCTATATTCAAGGGGTAACAAAAATGCTATCTACTGATAGGAGAAGTTACAAAGTCACATTTCCTTTCAAGATTATATAAATAGGGAAAGGAAAATGCCTTAATAACTCATCACAATAGCTCACAACTTTTGGGGACAAGTTAAGACACAGCTAGATAACCAAACACAGTACAGGAAATTCATTCACTCATAAAGATGGGTCTTGACTATACCTTTAATTTGTTTAGTTTCAAAACATAGGGTATAGATTCTTTATACTGAACATTTATAATAAAATTAAAAATTGTCTTCACTCTCCTAGGCTCCTAGTAGAGTGTTACACACAATGAAGACACTAAAGATATAATATTTACTTAGAATATTTACTGTTTATTGAGCAGTAAATGCAGTCCTGCTCTTTTATAGTTTTATCACATTAAATAGTATTTTCAGCTCTACTTACATATTTCTCTCTGTGCAATCTTTTATTATTTCTAAAATTAAGCTCCCTTCTCATAGGAGAAGGAGTATAGTGGGAAGACTATGGGTTTAAGGTTAAACAGATCTTTGTTCAAATCATGGATTTCATAAGCACTGGTTGGATGTGACTTTGGGAAATTACTTGCTTTCTTAAGGCTTATTTTTTTCCATGTGTTAAGTAGGATAACCATACAGACACTTCAGGATTGCTCTGAAGACTAGAGGAATTTGGGGAATATGAACCTCAGGGACACAGAATGGTGATTCTGGAAGGCTGTGATAATGGACAACTTGTATTAGGAAGCCACGATATGTCACTGTTCTTGATGGAACAGTAACTTACCTGAAGGTTTAGGTCTTAAATAATTGAAATGGTGTTTTAAACTGTATATAAATATATGATTATATATAATATAGAATTGTCATGGATTTGTGCTCCCAGCCAGGTTTTCTGTCTACAAAAAGCACCACCCATTGCTCATGACCCACCCTGCTCACGTCATCCCATTCTTTCCCAACCTGACTCCATTCATCCTACTAGCAAAGTCTGTGAAGACACTGACAAGGTAGGAAGACTGTTTGGTAAAAAAGCAGGTACCATGGTACTAATGTTCACAAAATTTCCCTGGGGGGCCATTTCCCAAGAGAGAGGGAGAATATATGTACATCACAGGGTAATACTACTTTGAATACCTCTCTCTGTGTCTTCAGCTCTTTCCACCTGGTCTACTGAGGCACAGGCATTTCTACCAGGAACGACTGATGGTGAGGCCTCACTGACAGATAGCTCAGAATAAGCATTAGTCATGTGATAGTATGAAATATTATATTTAGCACAGGAAATATGCTTTGGGGATGTTAACACATAACGTGAGAGTTTGTGGGTTGCAGATATTAAAATCAATATTATTCCTAAAGTAGGAAAAATCATTTAAATTTCAAGTTCTTACATATGCCATTGAGATGCAAGTCGCATCATTTTGAAACTACATTGTAGAGGGGCTGAAAGACTATATTCACCTGCAAGCCCTGTTCCTACAATTTCAGTCTCACTTTGCCTCAGAACTGTGCTCTAAAGCAAGAATAGAGGACAGGTCTATTGAACCACATGGTATATTTTGAGATTTTAGACACTGCAATAGGATATCCAAGACAGTAACTTATATCACCTTGCATTTGTGGGAAGCCCTGAAAAAACCACAGTGTAAGTGAAAAATGCCAAATCAAGGTATAGCATACATTATAATCAGGCATCAAAATTATCATGATAGTTTCTTTTAAAAAATAGAATTAAACTGTCATCAAACAATTTGACTTTGCAAATATATTCACAGAAATTATGGTTATTCTTTGCTTTTTTAGGCTTTAAGATAATGAAGAAAAATGAAGTTATTAAAGTCAGCATCTAAGGTTACCTCAGAGACACATTTTCAGCCCAGGTCTATGTAGTTTTAATGACAACAATTTATTTGGTATTAGTACTCCCTAGGAAAATCAGTTTGTAAGAACCAAGATAGAAAAAAGCCCAATGCATTATCTTTACAGAGAACTACTTTATACTTATTATACTTGTCTCAAGGCTAATGTTTGTAAAATGTATTTTTAGTAGTTATCTATAATTCTGTCCTTTTATTTCCATGATCTGCACCAGCTCATAACAGCTTTGGCATCATATTATTATTTGATTGAAAGGTAATAATCAAGGCAAAAGTATAACATTTTCATGTTCTTCCCTCCTCTGATTTTAAAAATACAGAGAAAGGCAGAAAAAAAATCCTCTTATTTTGAAGCATCATTCTTATATAATCTATACCATAAATTTCTAACAAAAGCGTTACCTTTTAAAATAATACAGCCCTATAGTAAATGTGTGGCTTTCCCAGTTAAATTTGCATTTTCACAAAATAATATTGCTCTTTCCTAATTATTAGACTTTTTGTTGTTTACTGTATTTTAGAGTTTGACTCTTTAAACATCTAATACATGCACTAGTACATTATTACATGCAGCAGCAAGCATCATAGAACCAGCACTTTGTATTTTATTCAGCTCAAAGAAGGTAAAGTTAAGAGAAGTAATGATATTAGATTTCAAATATGTGATGGATAGAAATGCTTTAGTAAACAGCTTCAATTACAAACCCTGGAATGTTTATCTAAAGTAATGGACATTTATTGGGGGAAATAAATATTTGTAGCGAAAACGAGACTCTTTGATGTAGTAAACTTTATTTTTGTGATTGAAAATGTATCATTTCTGAAAGCAGCAAATTAGATTTGGATATGTCTTCTTCAGGCGTCTGAGCCAGATTTTATAGAGGCGAAGGGAATTTCTGGTTGTCCTTTATATGCCCCTTTATATGTGAGCACTGTGGTGAGCAGAATCCAAAGATGTCTCCTAAGATTCCCCTGATGTACATGCACCGTGTTATCCCCTCCCCTTGACTGTGAATGGGACTCAACTGATTGGATGCCTGCTCCCTTGATGGAATTATGTTATACGATCAAAGTGATGGGAGAGACACATTAGCGAGGGTATCATATTACATAGGACTCCATCTTAGCAAACTGGAGAAAGGCTCTACTGTTGGTCTTGAAGAAGCCAACTGCTATGTTGTGGAAAGGGCCAAACTAATGACAGAGAAGGGCTAGTGGCCTCTACTAGCTGAGAAGAGCCCCCAGCTGACACTCAGCAAGAAAGCAGGGACCTTAGTCCCACAAGCAGGAATTGAAATCTTCCAACAAGTAAGCTGGAACGAGGACTCTGAGCCTTAGATGAGACTGCAGCCCTGGGTGGTATGGACTGCAGCCTGACCCCTTGAGATCCCACGTAGCATGCACCCAGAGATGACCTAAGGACACTGTGAGATAAGGAATTTATATTTTTTTAAGATGCTAAAGGTGTAATAAATTGTTATGCGACAATAGCAAACAAAAACAAACACATTTCTTTTCACACATCCTATGGAAATAAAGTGAATACAATATAGTATTACCATAACATAGATATCTATTTCTTTAACAAAGAAATGTTGAGATTTGTATTTTCATTTTAATTCATTTTCATAACTGTTTATTAAACCACTCACTCATTCAGTCTTGTGTTCAAAAATAATTACGGAGCACCTGCATTGTATTTAGAATTTGGGACACATCTTTATAACAGATGCTTTATATTACACATTCCCCGGCATTCTAAAAGCTTGCACTACAACTAAGCAGACACTTGGTAAAGTAACCTGGGCATAAAGACAAATTTCAACAAATGTTGCCATTAATAATGGAAAAAAATTGCATTTATGCTTTATGGATATTTACTAATATTGGCAAATATTAAACAGAACTATTTCCACTACATTATGATTTGTTTCTCCTTTGAAGTTGCTTTCTAGCTACAAGTTATAGATGGACTTCATCTGTGCATCTCAAACTTTAAAGTGAAGAAGAATCACCTAGGGATCTTGTTAAACTGGGTTCTGCTTCAGTAGGTCAGGTATGGGCCCAGGATTCTATGTTTCTAACAAGCTTCTAGGTGATACTGATGCCACTGGTCTGAAGATCACATTCTAAGTGGCAAGGGTGTACATAAGCTCTGCAGGTTTCTGCTAAGATCAAGGAAGGCACCTTGTTATAACTTACAGTAAGTACACTTTGATGCGGCCTTAAATCAGTGGCCCCATCTTCAGAAAAAGTCTAGAGCCAAATAAATATTTTCTTCTAGAGTAAATGTATACAGCTACGAATAAATCTTTGAGTTGTTCATTTGCTTTATTGTCCTTCCTTAAAATTAGATTAAGTAATTCTATACATTTTTACTATGAGATATTGAGCATGTATAGAGACCATTATATTCTCAGGTAGGAAAACAAAATATTGCCAAGTTGTTGTGTATTTCCTTTTTTATATACTTAATGCATCTCCAATCAAAACTAAAATTTACATCATTTTTGAATCATAGACAATGTATTTTGAAAATATTCAGAAAAAATAACAGGCAAGGGTAACACATCCTCAAAAAACAAGGAAGAAAATTAGATATGACAGTCCACTGGGACTGATTACAAATTGAGAAATTTAATATATTTTTTATTTTCTCTGTTTATACATCTGCCCTTAATAAAATACAATAAAGTTTAAGGTTATTTTAGTAATATTTATAATATGATAAGTAATGTAGATTTTCTTTATTAGTTAGTACCATTTATCATTAAATAACAGGTAGATTACAAAACTAAATGTAATAAAATAAAATCATACAAAAACTAAAACAAAATTTGGGAGAATAGTTACTTGATTTTAGAATTAAGAAGAATGTTTTAAATGTAAAAGAAACAGAAGAAATTGCAAAAACAAGTAAAATAATTTTCTAATCTCTTTTTTGGATTTTGTATTAATAATATATCAAAATACAACTGACCTGTATATTGATCTTGTATTCCATGAACTTGTTAAACTCATTAGATTAGTCTTAGTATATTTTTTAATACATTACTTACAAGATCATGTGACAGGGAAAAAACACACACACATACAAAAACCCCACTTTTAAATTCTTTCTTTCCTATCTGACTGGGCTTTACATTTTCTTTTACTTCTCTGATAACACTGGCTATAACTTCAAGGATGATGCTGAATAGAAGTGGTGAGACCCAACATACTTGCTTTCTTTCTAATCTTAAGAAAAAACCATAGACCTTTTTGCATTAAGATTGCCAGTATCTCTAAATTTTTGTAAATACCCTTTATTATATTGAGGAGGTTACCTTTTATTTTTAGTTTATTTAGTATTTTTTCATGAATGTATGCCTACTTAAAAAATTTTTATGTATCTATTGTGATGATCAGGTGGGTTTTTTCTTTTACTTTATTAATATAGTACTTGAAGAAAAACGGCACTGGATGAAAACTAGGTCTAGAATGGAATGATCGCCATTAAAAATAACATGTGGGTAAACACAATTATACTTCCTTTTAGACATGTATTAAAATCTTTAATGGTCAATACATATTTAAAATAATAATATACATACAGTTATATATTTTGTGTTATGGAGTCAATAAATTATGTAGTCAACTGAGTATGATAACTAAAGGACAAAAGAAAGAATTGTGTACATGACAGTATGCAATAAGTTATTTATTCAGGAGCTGTTATACCGTCACTTGGAGGTAGATTGTGATAATGAATGATGGATATGTAATGCCTAGATCAGTCACTAAAATATAAAAAAGGCAAAACTACAATATAAGAAAGTAAATAAAATGGAATTCTAAACTAAGTACTTAAAATAGATAACAAGCATTGGTGAGGATATGGAGAAAAGGGAACCCTGGTGCACTGTTGGTAGGATTGTAAATTGGTACAGCCAGTATGGAAAACAGTGGGGAGATTCCTCATAAAGCTAAAAATAGAATGGCCATTTAATCCAGAAATTTCACTTCTGAGTATTTACCCAAAGAAAACAAAACGCTAATTTGCAGTTATATGCACACCAATGTCCACTGCAGTATTATTTACAATAGCCGAGATATGAAAGCAACCTAAGTGCCCATCAACAATGAATGGAGAAAGACACGTGATAAGTATATACAATGAATATTACTCAGCCATTAAGATGATGAAATCTTGCCATTTGTAACAACACAGATGGAGCTAGAGGATATTATGTTAAGTGAAATAAGTCAGACAGATAAAGACAAATATTGTATGATCTCACTTATATGTGGAATCTATAAAACAAAACAAACAAAATGAAGACAGATTCATAGATACAGAAAACCAAAGAACTAGAGGGGTGGGTAGTGTGAGAGGGGAGGTAAAATAAGTGAAGGGGATTAAGAGGTGCAAACCTACAGTTATTAAAAAAAATAAGCCACAGGGTTGTAATACAGCATAAAGAATATGGTCAATAATATTGTAGTAAATTTCTATGGGGACACACGTTTACTAGACTTATCCTGGTGATCATTTCACAATGTATGCAAATGTCAAATCATTGTGTAATACACCTGAAACTAATAGAATTCTGTACGTCAACTATATTTCAATGTTAAATAAATGAATAAAATTCTTGAGTCAAGCAAAATGAGTCAGAAGAAGAAGAATAAAGTAACAAAGGTTGGAGGGGACAAGTACACAACTCAGAGCAAGATCGTAGACTCGAACAGTACCATATCAATAGTTTTCTCACATAAACATAGACTGTACTAAACATTCCAAAAAAAGATGGATTTCAGCCTAAATAAAAAGCTGTGTATTATTTACAAGGGACATACTTTATATATAAAGTAACAAACAGATTGAAGGTAGATGAATGGAAACAGCTATACCAAGCAAGCACTATACATAAAACAGCAGATAGGACAATATTATTAGCCAATATAGATTCTAAGACAAGTAGCATTACCAGAGATAAAAAGGAATATTATATAGTGATAAGAAAATCAATTCATAAAGAAGAGATAACTACCTTAAGTGGTGATGTGTCTGATAACAGAGCTTCAACGTAAATGGACATACAGAAAAACCAAAAAAAATACTGTATCTATTAAATTATTTTAATCCTTAATGCTTATCCCTTTATCTACCTAAAAATTGAATTCCTAATGAAAAACATTCTCACAAAGAGTACTTCAGGTTGTGATGAATTCACTGGTAAATTCTATCAAATATTTAAAGACCATCCAGAGAAGGAGGGAATTTTTACCAACTCATTTTCAGAGGCCAGTACTACCTGAAATCAGACAGAGGCAATACAAATATATTTCTGTTGACTTATCTATCTATCAATTAATCAATCAGTGTCTATCCTGTGAACATAGATGCAAACAAACATCCAAATCACAAAATATTAGATGATCTAATCCAGTAACATAAAAAGACTAGTACATCTCAAAGCTTATTTCAGGAGTGCAAAGTTGTTTTAATTTTTACTGTCATTCAATTTACTAGATTAAAACAATAAACATAAAATTCATGTGATTATCTCAATAGTTGCAGAAAAGGATTCAACTTCCTAAAAATGCCCCAGTTGAACACACATTAAGGCAAAAAATGTTGGCAGATATTTTACCATCAATTAGTAATTTTTATTCAATGAAGAATACCAAAAACAAAGAAAACAGATATTAATAACTTTTCACTTCCTAAAACAGACCAGGGATTACTACCTAGAATAGACAATGAATTCCTAACAATCAACAGGACAAGAATAAAAAATCAAGTGGCAGATGAGCAGAGGCACACATAAACAATTTCACTGAAGCAGAATAAAGACATTCTCAAAGTCACTGGTAGTCTGAAATTCACATAACAAGTAAAATATATTTACATACTTAAAACTGGCCCCCAAAAATGCAAACTCCCAAAGATTGGTGAATGTAAGGTGGTCTAAAAAGTCTTATGTACTTCTGATGGAAGTGTAACCAGGTGCAACATTTACAGGAAAGATTTTGGGAATACTTAGTAAAACTATGCATATGCCCCATGACCTAGCCACCCCACTCCTGGCATTGGGGCATATCTTTTTAGAAAGTCTTAAGTATAATCATAAAGGAAGTGCATGAAGATAGTTATCTGAGCCATTTAATTTTTTATTTATTTATGATTTATTTTATTTAGTTATTTATTTATGATTGATTGTTATCATGGATTTGAACAACACTGAGAAGGCAACCAAGGAAGGAATGGATATGTAAAATATAGTAGATGCAAACTTTGGAATAATTTTTACATACTTAGAAGCAATGAAAAATTATGTACGGTAATATTGATAGTACTTAAAAGTATTGTGTTGAATTAAAAAAAAATGCTACACAAGATTGCATGGGTCATATACACAAAACTACATCCCAAGAAATACAGGACGATATGCACATTTAAGGATTTACATTGAACAGGCTGGTGTAGGGGCTGAAGAGGGGATAGGAATAGAAATGGGGATCAGGGTAAAGGGCAATAAAAACAAAACAAACACAACACCAAACCAGAAAGGAGCCTTGGGTGATGAGAATAACTCTGTTAGGAACTGACTGGTTGACAGAATTATGTACCAGATTTGCTTGATAGTAAAACTTCTAAGCTTACATTTCTAAGCACATGTAAACTGCAGCATATTGTAATAAACTGAAATCAAACCCCTTCTCCATGGAATCCCCACACCTCCATGGGAATAGCTTGAATATTTCACGTGACCTGTGACACATGACAGTCTGACATAAAAACTGAGCCAGTGACAAATTCTGTGTGCAATTTAAGTACTTATAAAATTAAGTACTAAATTTAAGCACTAAATTAAATTTAATTAAATTATTTACATAATTAAATTATGTAAATTAAAATTACATTAAATTTATTACATATAAGTAATAAATGATCTATAATCACCTATAATAAAAGTATTTCATCTATAATAATGTGTTGCTATTATAGACAAAAATAAATATAAGTAGTTATGTTTAATATTTTCTTTCTAATTATCCTGAAAGATTGCCTAGTATATTCCCTGGATGTACCGGCTCCTTTTTGAATACTCTCACTAATGGATGCTTATGAAATGGTAGAATAAAAATGTTGAGTCCTACAGAGATTAAAAACTGTTTTACATTTTTACAGTGGTAACTAACAGAAGGACTCACATTTCTTTTTTTTTTCTTATGAAGAGCCAGATTGTGTCTAATGTTTACAGAAAGAAAGAAATTTAAAAACTATATATTTGATTTTTAAATGCTTTTCCATTCATCATTTATTAGATTAAATATATGTATATATGGATATGAATAGATAGGTAGGTAGGTAGATAGATAAAGTATTTTCAATGAAGAGCAACAAAAAAGAATATAAAGACTGGGAAAACTTGAGTGTATGTCAAGGTTCTTCAAATTGCTAGCTTGTGACATTTTCCATATTGATGAACTGCAGCTTTGTCATGAATAAATTAGATCATGAATAATAATGATGCCATCTCTCTCCCTCAGATAGAGTGGGAGAGAACAGATTTCTGTGGCCATTATTTGAGCAGCTGGATTCAGACATGTGCGAGGCAAGGATGATTCCATGAACTTCTCAAGTATATGAGGTAATAAAATTCTTTTCCTCTTCAATCATTTGGTTGTGACTTAAAACTGAGATTCTAGACTAGAACATAATACTCAAAAATATAAGCAACAAATAAAAATAATTTCACAAAATTTACTTATGAAGTAAACTGATTGAACTCTTGGTCTACTTTCCACATGATGATTTCCTAATTTTTTTTTTTTTTTTTTTTTTGGCCACGCAGGGCGGCAAGCACGTGGGATCTTTCTCTCTCTCTTTGCTATTGTTTCCAGATGAGTTCCCGCAGATGTTCTTTTTACAAAATTGGAGAGCATTTCAGGTAGTGACCTACATTTTTGATATTTTCAGATATTTAAATTTCTAGACTAATTAAAACTTCATGTTCAAATATAGCCTAAAATTTCTTCCTCAGCCCCAGCTCAGGCTGAATCACAGCCTAGCAGCCTGAGCGTCTCTGAAAGGGGATAATGTCTTTTTTGTTACTTAATTTCCACTCACTTGTCATCTTCTCTTTTGGCTTCCCACGATCCACAAGGTTGATGATGGTAAATGAGACAGAATGAGAGAAAAGAGGGCAAAGGTCTCTTCACTTGAGGCTCTTTGTAGTTATCCTCTGGCTGCTGAATAACCTTTGCCGTTTCTAGCCACCACTGCCTGCTCTTGGGGTGGGCGTTTCTAGTTTTCTGGGTACTCTGGGTCCCACTCAAGCTTTCTTCATAGCATCATTTCCTGATGAGTGCTGACAAATCCAAGCTGAATTCTTGTGACAACTACTTTGCTCCTTCCCCTGATGGTACACTACCAGTCATTTTCTGCTCCAGGTCCCAAGTTCTTTGAAAATGCTGCATTCTCAGATACCCTCCACAATGTGGCAATATAATTCTTGCCCTATATACAGAGAAATGAAATTTGAAACTGCTTACTGCTCTCTTCCAGTCATGTCATTGCCTGGCTAGAACCTCTTCACATCTCCAAGTGAAAAGCAGAGTCTCTTCTCTGTCTCCCAAACTGTAGGAGGACACAGGGCATGCTTCTTTATAATGTTCTGGCGCTCCACACCTACCAGGGTACAGAGGGGGCCTTTGAGTGCTTGCATCTGCGGAGTATGATACAAATCTACATTCTTGCAACAATCCTCTGTCTTTCTAAATGGGCTCACTTGCACCTTCTTCATTTGATTCTCGGAGAATGGGAGAGCATCACCTCCACCACAAAAAGGGACAGAGAAATGCTCACGAACTCTGATGAATTATCATCAATGTCGTTGATTAATGTCTAGCTTTCTCTTATATAGTCTAGACAGAAAGATGGAATTGTCATTTGTATCAATTAGACATATATTTTTCTATAAGAAATCAAATTCCTGACCAACTGCGACTTTAAAAGTAGGAGTTTAAGTTTATTTTCTCATCTTACAGGAAGTCTGAGAGTGTAGAAAAGGTCCTAATGAGTGCTCTATAAAACTGTTCCAAAGAGCTTTAGTTACTGTTGAGCTAAAATACCCCATTCAACAATGGTAAAATGTCATGGCCTGAAGTCTTGCAAAGAAACTATTTTCCAAGTTATTTTGTTCAATATATGTTTGTTTGAGGAATATGATAAGAATCTATGGAAAATCTAGGTATATTAGAGAGAAATTTATGCATGTGATTTTATTACAATATGAATGTATAAAAATATAGACTGTAAAAAATTAAAAGACTATATGAAAATATAAAAAATTATCTAATCGCATATACATTTGATTCATTCTTTTTTTTTCCCTTAAGTGTGAGAAGCGATAAAAGAAATTGCTCAATGTCCTAAAAACTGAAAAATAGGACACCTTTTCAAAGAGAGGGAACAAAAATAAAAATGTCAGAGGACATCAAGTTGATCATCAGCGCAACTGGATTGTTTCTTATATCTGGGTCACATTTCAGTGCATGTAGTTAGTTGATAGACGCACTTCTGAGTTTCCATATGTACATATGTTTTTAAACATAAAGCTGCATCACCATGTGGCATCCATAACACTTCCCTATAAAATCTGCAATGCTTTTTCCAGTGGTAAAATATAAGCAACATGTTATAATAAAAGTGGTATGAAAAGTACACAAACCATAGGCTACTTTATATTTTAAATGATTGTTTTGCCTGAATTATTACTACTGCCTTTCCTAAAGTTTCCTTAGTTACTGAACAAAATGTTTTGAAATCAACTTATGATCCCCTTCATTAAAAAATACCATATACAGGGAAGAAAAAGTGCAGTGAAGAGTGAAATTCTAATAAACATCTGTGACAGAGCTTGGCATGCCGGGGGTTTACTGGGAGGACCTGTGTTATCAGCAGCATGGAAGCTAACGGAAAGCAGCAGAGGCAGGCAGAGGGAGAGGCTGAGGTGCAATGGAGGTACAATTAACAGCCCTCTTCTAAGCCCACAGGGACACTGGAACCAGAATGGCCGCTCAGATTTGTCCTGCGTTGGGCCGACATGTCCCGGGCTCTTCACCCCCAAACAAGAAGAGGCATGTTCTTAGGCAAAGAAGCACACTGCAAGGGAGGCTGATCCTAGAAGGGCCAAGAGGTAAAGACTCTCTGCGGACAGCATTCCCAGCAATTGTGCCAAAAAAATCTTTCTTTGAAGGAGCATTTGACTAGTGCATCTCAGTCTAAGTAATAAGTTTATTATTTGATTAAGTTGGGAAGCACATTCTTTCCTCCTGCTTCCCACAGTTCTTTTTTTTTTTTTTAATATTATTTATTTATTTATTTTTATTTTTGACTATGTTGGGTCTTCGTTTCTGTGGGAGGGCTTTCTCTAGTTGTGGCAAGCGGGGGCCACTCTTCATCGCGGTGCGCGGGCCTCTCACTATCGTGGCCTCTCTTGTTGTGGAGCACAGGCTCCAGACGTGCAGGCTCAGTAGTTGTGGCTCACGGGCCTAGTTGTTCCGCGGCATGTGGGATCTTCCCAGACCAGGGCTCGAACCCGTGTCCCCTGAATTGGCAGGCAGATTCTCAACCACTGTGCCACCAGGGAAGCCCCCCACAATTTTTTTTTACACTGAAGTTTGTTTAATAAAGGGATTTAAGTTGCAGGGTTCGGTTAAGGGAAAGCAATAAAGAGTAGTGAAACACATTGGCAACATCAACAGTTGTTAGACTTACTAACCTGAGGTGAAGGGACCCGGTGACCAGATCAGAAGAAGGCACGTAGATGAAGAAGGTCTTGGATGAAGAACATGAGCGCTACCTCACGGCAGCTTGTCAGGGAGGAACGGTGGGAGGAGATACACTGACCTCTCTTTGATCCAGCCCCGATCTTCCAGAGCATACAACTGACTGAACCCCACAAAGAAAAGGAGGACAAGGGATCCTATCGACATTGTCTTAAAATCAGCCTCCTGAAGCTTCGAGCTGCATGGCAAATGGTGGAGCACGAACCTGGACAGGCAGATGGAGAATATTCAATGCACATCTCTCTCCTGTGAAATTCAAGATTTCTAATCTATATCAAAATAGTCTCTGTGTCCATAACTAGCTTGGGACATTGACTAATAGACTAGGTAGTCAATAAATACATGGTTAATTAATCGTTAATCATTGACTAGACAGCATTTCTTTTTTCTTCTTTTTTTTTTCAGACATTTTATGGAATTTGGTGACCTCAACACATTTTCTCAAGTATCCCAAGACTGTTCATAGCACTACAGGAAAAAATACTTTCAAAGGCCCTTCTTGCACAGCATAAAAAACCTGCTTTTGAATACCCCTGCATTGTCTAGCCCTATCCACCTGTTTCTCAACTCAATATCCATTTTTCCTTCAAAATGAAGAATATAAAAGTAGAGGATTTCTCAGGCCTGTGGAAGAACAACAACTTTCTCAAGCAATCAAAGAAAACAGGACAAGAATAAATAATGCAATAATACCAAACTTGTTCAAATGAAACAGTCAAACTAAAATTAAAGGGAAGACTACAGACTGCATTAACATTGATAATGGATTCAAATCCATATAATTATTTTAAATATATAAGAAAAACTCCTGGAATATAATAGATAGATGATTAATCACTTACTACTATTACTTTTGGTTACCATTGCTTGACCACTTCCTATGTGCCACATCCTGTGCTAAAATTTAGTTTAGTCCTCAGAACTATGTTTTACTCAAAATACCATTATTATGTCCCTTCTAGCAGGGAGGAAACTGAAGCACTGAGAGGTTAAGTAAATTGCTGATGTTCTTATTTTTACGTAGTATTGGAATTTAAAACCAGTTCTTGCTGGACAAATACAATTCACATTATATAAACAAGACATAATAGATATCGACAGTTAACCAATAAGTGGAAACATGTTCCTTCTCACTAATTGCTGCAGAAACTCAAAATACATTACTATCTGAGGGCATTATACAACTATTAAACTGCTAACACGTTCTTTTTTAAAAGATCCCCACTGCAGATTAGGTGGCATTGAAAAGTATGGTCACATAATCTGTGCCAGCAAAACACACCAGAAACTTTGTTCATACCTTTGCTTCTGTGACCAGTCGCCTGGTATATCTGGCTGAGGAAAAAACAAAGGGCCAAGAGAGGAACTCATATTGTCTGAGTAATTCTCTTGACATCCTTTATTTGAGTCTGTGTACTGAGATTTCTTAATATGCTAGAATGTACTGAGTTATCCCGTAGTTTTAAGAGATTAATTTTAAATTTTATTTTTTACTCTTTAACTCAGTGTAGACGATATACTACTCTCACTAGTTAAAACAGAAAAAAAAATCTTTTAGTTCTTTGAATCTTGGACTTTCAAAAACAATGCTACACCACCAAGGAAGAGAACACGGCAAGCTCATATCTAACTGCCCAGCTGGAAGGGCCTAAGGAATTTCTGAAGATTATGAGCAGTATGGACTTTGTGAACCTCTGTCTTTCCTGTGAAAATATTTCTTGAATTTCTCTGGAATATTTTATCTGAATTTGATAATCCGATCATAATGTCTAATCCATATACCCATATATAGTATGGGTTTCTTTATAAAATATTTCTCAGAGGAATTTTTTTATATATGATTCTTGGCAGGCTTGCATATACATTACTGGGCACATTCATCCATTCTACTTTCATTGTGAGATTTCTACGGTCTAGAGAGGGTGAAAAAACAAGCATGACAAAAAAAAAACAAAAACAAGCATGACATTTGCCTTCATAAAGCTTGTACTCTAACCATAAGCAGTTATTAATCAAGTCATACAAATAAAAGTAAAATATTAACTGCCATAATAGCTATAAAGGTGGAATGCTATGAGATCATATAATAATGGGCATTAATTAACCTAATTAATGAGGTCAATGAAGCCTCTTTTTTTACTGGTGACTTGGTTGAAATAATTGTTTATTCTCTAAATCAAATTTAATGCTTCTCCAATCATATGGTCAGATTGGTGGGAATTTCAGATTGCTAGGGCTGAGAACTCTGGCTCCTTGGATTTACCCTTCAGCTAATGGAAACTCCAGATCCATTCCTTTATGAGATTCTGTTACTTTTTAGAGGCACTTACTGGGATTCAGGCAAGGATCTACACTTCTAGTCATATTCTAAATCCTGTGTCCTTCCCTGTCGTGATCAAAATGTCCCTGTCTTGAGAGAAACTGCTACAACTTCTCATGATTCTTTAGTCTTCAAGAACTAGAGCCTCTACCTTATTATGAAAAATGTATTATTTTCCCATTAAATGTTTAGGTTTTATTCAATGAAACCAGTTAATTATTTACTATGCATAAACCACTCTTTTCCTTTGGGATGGAGGCAGGAGTTGATTGAGAGACTAAAGCAAATTTCACTTCTCATTTCCTTACCACTTTCCTTCTATTTATTTGAAGTAGTGAGAATAAAACATACATGGCTATTTCAATGAATTATTTTGCCACAAGTTCATCAACATTAATTCTAAAAATATATCTCAGTGCCTATGTTAAAAACTATTGACAAATCTTGGCTACAACAATGAATGAAGCAGAAGAATCTCTGTCCTCTTAGAGCTTACATTTCAGTGAGAAAGATAACTTTTCTCTTTTAGAAGCTGACCAAAAGCAGAAACAACTTCCCCACACTGTTTTTCAGAAATAATAAGTAGCATAATGGCTAAATATTTTTCAACGACATCTTGTAAAAGCCAATGATTTGCCTGCAACAGAATTAGAACTTGGCTTTTGTTTGTTAAGTTATTTAAAATTTAATTTATTTGACTTCTAATTGACTTTCCCCCTTTGTTAGTCTTCCTTTTGTTATCAAAACTATTAATTGCTTGCCTCTTCTATTTAGTTGTATCCAAATTGCTCTCTTTTAAACGTTTGGCTTTGTTTTGTAATTGCTTTCTTGATTCTCATCAGCTTTCAGGAGGGTTGGTTTTAGTTACATTTATGTTCTTGGAGGAATAGAGGAAGCTTGCTATAAAAACACTTTTGAATTCAATTTTTCAAATTTAAATTATTTCTGCTCTAGTTTAAACTTTAATTTTCTTTCTCCTTCATGCGTCTTTGTTTTCATATTAATTAAAATTCCTTCCTCATTTTTCTTCTCTACTTTTTGCTGTTATTGATAAATTCTATTATTCAGCACTTTTCCTAGAAAGATGCAAATTAATGAAAATCTTCCCATTCATTGCCTATACCATCTTTGTCCATATGTAAACAAAACAATCAATCCCTTGAAAAGTGTTGTCAAAGAAGACGTGGCAAAGGTCAGTCAGGCAGTCTAAATCCTATTTGGATGGGCATGGAATAACAAGTAATCAATTTTACTTTTTTGTTGAAATAGAATTGTGGTTTGAATTGACTGAATGTACCATAGAACTAATGATGTAGAAAGCTACCTGTAAGAAACTGGATGAATCCATTCAAATCAAGCACCAATATAAGTAAAGGTAAAGCTTATGGTAAATTAATAAACATTCTTGTGTACTAAGATCAGTTCTTTTTAAGAGACAAAATTTTTTTTCTCTATTTCCATCATGATAGCATTTATTTTATTGACTAATAATAGCTTATTTGCTTTTCTGTATCTCCTATTAGACATGAACTCTATAAACACAGAGATGATATTTTAATTTTTTTTCCTTTTTAACCCCAATATGTTGCATTTTACCTGGTACATTGTAGGCTTTCATTAAACTCTGATAACTCGAGGGATGGTGAGGGTGATAGCCACATCTCCACTGGCTATAAGCAAATAAAAGTGTCATTCTCAGGGGAGTTGTAGGAAAGTTGTACAACTTTCAACTTTGTAAGTTGTTATTACAAAGCTAACTTACAGTAATTATATCAAAGAGATAAATCAAAGTCTCTTCATAGAATATCATTTGGGGTGGTTGCTGGGTTATACAAGTTTTAGAGGGTAGTAACATTCATAGCCTCCTCTAAACCTCTACCAAAGTATGGGAAACCTGAGGGTTGCTGGTCACTGGTGATGCTTCCGTGCCAGAGAACAGAGTTAGGGGATGCTCCCCATAGGAATCTGCATTTCCCTTGAAAACATCTGGGAGAAATCTTTCTCAAAAGCAGAAGAAAATAGGAATAACAATAAATCATTTGCTAGAAACAGCACTATTTTTTTTAACATCTTTATTGGAGTATAACTGCTTTACAATGGTCTGTTAGTTTCTGCTGTATAACAAAGTGAACAGCTGTACATATACATACATCCCCATATCGCCTCCCTCTTGTGTCTCCCTCCCACCATCCCTATCTCACCCCTCTAGGTGGACACAAAGCACTGAGTTGATCTCCCTGTGCTATGCGGCTGCTTCTCACTAGCTATGTATTTTACATTTGGTAGTGTATACATGTCAATGCCGCTCTCCCACTTTGTCCCATCTTACCCTTCCCCCTTCCCATGTCCTCAAATCCATTCTCTATGTCTGCATCTTTATTCCTGTCCTGCCCCTAGGTTCTTCAGAACCATTTTTTTAAGATTCCATTTATATGTGTTAGCATACGGTATTTGTTTTTCTCTTTCTGACTTACTTCACTCTGTATGACAGTCTCTAGGTCCATCCACCTCACTACAAATAACTCAATTTCATTTCTTTTTATGGCTGAGTATATTCCATTGTATATACGTGCCACATCTTCTTTATCCATTCATCTGTCAATGGACACTCAGGTTACCTCCATGTCCTGGCTATTATAAATAGAGCTGCGATGAACATTGTGGCACATGACTCTTTTTGAATTATGGTTTTCTCAGGGTATATGCCCAGTAGTGGGATTGCTGGGTCATATGGTAGTTCTATTTTTAGTTTTTTAAGGAACCTCCAAACTGTTCTCCATAGTGGCTGTATCAATTTACATTCCCACCAACAGTGCAAGAGGGTTCCCTTTTCTCTACACCTTCTCCAGCATTTATTGTTTGTAGATTTTTTGCTGATGGCCATTCTGACTGGTGTGAGGTGATACCGCATTGTACTTTTGATTTGCATTTCTCTAATGATTAGTGATGTTGAGCATCCTTTCATGTGTTTGTTGGCAATCTATAAATCTTCTTTGGAGAAATGTCTATTTAGGTCTTCTGCCCATTTCTGGATTGGGTTGTTTGTTTTTTTGATATTGAGCAGCATGAACTGCTTGTATATTTTGCAGATTAATCCTTTGTCAATTGCTTTGTTTGCAAATATTTTCTCCCATTCTGAGGGTTATCTTTTTGACTTGTTTATCGTTTCCTTTGCTGTGCAAAAGCTTTTAAGTTTCATTAGGTCCCATTTGTTTATTTTTGTTTTTATTTCCATTTCTCCAGAAGCTGGGTCAAAAAGGATCTTGCTGTGATTTATGTCATAAGACTGTTCTGCCTATGTTTTCCTCTTAGAGTTTTATAGTGTCTGGCCTTACATTTGGGTCTTTAATCCACTTTGAGTTTATTTTTGTGTATGGTGTTAGGGAGTGTTCTAATTTCATTCTTTTACATGTAGCTGTCCAGTTTTCCCAGCACCACTTATTGAAGAGGCTGTCTTTTCTGCATTGTATATTCTTGCCTCCTTTATCAAAGATAAGTTTACCATATGTGCATGGGTTTATCTCTGGGCTTTCTATCCTGTTCCATTGATCTATATTTCTGTTTTTGTGCCAGTACCATACTGTCTTGATTACTGTAGCTTTATAGTATAGCCTGAAGTCAGGGAGCCTGATTCCTCCAGCCCCGTTTTTCTTTCTCAAGATTGCTTTGGCTATTCGGGGTCTTTTGTGTTTCCAAACAAGTGAAATTTTTTGTTGTAGTTCTGTGAGAAATGCCATTGGTAGTTTGATAGGGATTGCATTGAATCTGTAGATTGCTTTGGGTAGTAGAGTCATTTTCACAATGTTGATTCTTCCAATCCAAGAACATCGTATATCTCTCCATCTGTTTGCCTCATCTTTGATTTCTTTCACCAGTGTCTTATAGTTTTCTGCATACAGGTCTTTTGTCTCCTTAGGTAGGTTTATTCCTAGGTATTTCATTCTTTTTTTGGCAATGGTAAATGGGAGTATTTCCTTAATTTCTCTTTCAGATTTTTCATCATTAGTGTATAGGAATGCAAGGGATTTCTGTGCATTAATTTTGTATCCTGCTACTTTACCAGATTCATTGATTAGCTCTAGTAGTTTCTGGTAGCATCTTTAAGATTCTCTATATATAGTATCACGTCATCTGCAAGCAGTGACAGTTTTACTTCTTCTTTTCCGATTTGGATTCCTTTTATTTCTTTCTCTTCTCTGATTGCTGTGGCTAAAACTTCCAGAAACTATGTTGAATAATAGTGGTGAGAGTGTGCCACCTTGTCTTGTTCCTGATCTTAGTGGAAATGGTTTCAATTTTTCACCATTGAGAATGATGTTGGCTGTGGGTTTGTCATATATGGCCTTTATTATGTTGAGGTTAGTTCCCTCCAGGCCTACTTTCTGGAGGGTTTTTACTATAAGTGGGCATTAAATTTTGTCGAAAGCTTTTTCTGCATCTATTGAGATGATCATATGGTTTTTCTCCTTCAATTTGTTAATATGGTGTATCACATTGATTGATTTACATATATTGAAGAATCCTTGCATTCCTGGCATAAATCCACTTGATCATAGTGTATGATCCTTTTAATGAACAGTACTATTTTTAAAAAACATTTGGTCTAATTTATAATATATGTAAATTGGCATGTTATGAGCTGGAAAAAGCAAAATCCATACTAAAGAAATGATACAGAAGGACACACAGGTATTTATTTTAGAAACATTTTTTCACAATTCTAAAGAGGCTGTCTTACCACAATTGAACACCTCAGGTGCCAAGGCAAGGCTTTATAGTTTGTTCTTGGCTTCACCTAGAGAGGTATGAACTGCAGCACAGGGGAAAGATATGTCTAAAACACCATTTGAATAACAAAATGAATATAGATGGAAAGCGTTTCCTTTCTAATCCCAACATGAAGAATTCACAATGGCTTTGTGCCTTGCTTTTGTTACAGAAACACCTATCCCAGTAGTAGTATCAATTTCAAGAGCTCTAAGCCAGAATACTGCTCTCGTTCTGCCAGTGGAAGGAGGGACTCACCAAAAGTAATGGGAATCAAATGGCCTGCTTCTGTGAATCTGATCCTGCTTCAGGCAAGATAACAGAGAGAATGCTGAAGTCTGTGATCAAAGTCCAGTGAACAAAGGCTCTCGTGAGTGTGATTTATGGAAGCTGAGACTGTATGGTGTCTGTCCTCATTCAGTCACACAACTGAGATTGGAAAGCCTTATTTTTTCTTAAAGTTTTTGGAAAGAAGATAAAAAGAGTTTGAGAAATCAAATGTAAAGGTATCAACTCTTCAAGTGAGTTTCTTTGGTTGAGAGATGAACAGGAACTTCATACAAAATATTCAGAATCACAACAAATGTGAGAGGAAATACACTTTCTTGTGACTCAGCTACTTTTTCACTCAATTCTTTAGGCAGCCAGCCTGCCTGCAGAAAGGAATCCTGCTTTATCTCCTCCATGTAGTAAGGAATATTTGTGCTAATAGGCCCAGGCTTGTGATGGTTCAGCTGTGCCTGTGGTGGGGATGAAAACATAGAAAATGGTGGAAGGGAGGAGGTAAACTTGTATAATTCTTAGTGTGCTCATAGAAAGCCCATTGTTGCCACATTCTCAAACCATATCCTACTGATATGTTATTACTTTTTTGTGTCTTTCTCTCATGCTTAAGGACTCTGGTGGAGAGCTATTCACAAGTTCTCTAAAGCCCTAATAATAAGGACAAGGAAAATGTGTCATTCAGCATGTCGTATTAACTTGTAGTTGTTCTCAAAGTTCTTGACACAATGCAAATTACCAAATAACTATGGTAACACCTGTGTTTCTAATACAACAGTAATTATGGGCATCAGAAACACAAGTTTGAAGGTTTCAGAAAAAAGATGAAATGTGATCATTAATAATGACTGAGAAGGACACTAAAGAATCAGAGAAACATGGTCATTCTAAAGACAATAAAGTAACTTTTCCTCAATCATACTTCTATATATGAAGTGATATTAAATATATTTTATTTTATGACTTTTACCATCATCAAGATAGTTATAACAACCATCAATAACCAAAAAAGACAATTCTACTTTAAAATATTAGGAAAAAAACAATGTGACAGTAAATTTAGACACATATAATACTGAAGTACTTTTCACTATATTTATTATGGTTTATAACATATAAATGCAGACTAGTTTGTTGGCAAAAATAGATTAATAAACCTCTTTGCATCAATATATCACACCTTGCATTTCCCTGGACAATTAATGTCAAGTCGTAAATGAACTTCTTTTAAAACAACTTTGCCCCCTTTTATAACAAAATAACTTAAAAAATTTTTACATTATATCTATTATGAAAACAACAATATATATTAATGGCAAACAATAAACTATAGAAAAATAGCAGGCATGAATGATATATGATATACAATATCATATATACAATTTATATGATATACAATATTATCTTCTATTTGGTATAAAGTTAGTTGTGGTGTATTCAAAAAATTGTTATTAATATATCAATCTCATGTATCTCATTTTAACAATTTAAACTTTTCTTGAACTCCAATTTTTTTTCTGATAGAAATGGGAAAAAGACTTTCCTAATTAATGGACTATTCTTTAAAAAATTGAAGTAATCTCTATATGTTCTTAATTATGAAAGTATATTTAGTATTTCCCCTTTGACCTCCTTCCCCATCAGAATCATAGTTTCCTATGGTGCATTTTGTGCACTGATGTTGTCCCAAGAGATTGCATTTCTGACCTCCTCATTCTAAGTCTTCTCTCCACATGTAGAGGATACATTTTCTCAAGGTAAACAGGTTTAAAATGAAAATAATCAACATCAGTCCATTTTATGAAGTCCAGATCCATTTGCTTTCATATTCATACAGAAATATTATGGGAACTCTCCAATACACAACTAACAGAAAGAGTAATCATAGTATCAATGATTCTAGAGCACTAAAATAGCTGTCTGAAAACATTTCAACAAGAGTCCTTGTCTTCATTTTTTCATCTGTAAAATGAGAGGTTATAGATCTCTCTCTCTCTTCTTGCCTCTCTCCCTCTCAACCTCTTTCTCTGCAGCCATCTTTAGAGAACACCCTTCTCACATTAACAGATGAGCCTGCCCAAAGAGGATTCCATAAACTCACCCCAGACTCTTTTGGTGCTAGGAAAAGGCATGTCTCATAGGCTCTGTCAAGTACATACATGAATAAAAGACTTCGGTGTGAAGAGAAAAATATGGAGAAGAACCTAATACAATTTAGAAACTCATTTAGTAGCAAAATATTTGGGGCAATCAACTCCTGTTTATGTGTTTACTACTAGTCTTAACCATATTTCCCAAATGTCCAAATTTTGGTACCTTCTGGGAGACAAACTGAAGGGCTTGGAGTAAATGATTCTCATGAATAAAAAGTCTATAGTGGGACTTCCCTGGTGGCGCAGTGGCTAAGAATCCGCATACCAACGCAGGGGACGCAGATTCGAGCCCTGGTCTGGGAAGATCCCACATGCCGCGGAGCAACTAAGTCTGTGCGCCCCAGCTACTAAGCCTGCGCTCTAGAGCCCGCAAGCCACAATTACGGAGCTCGTGAGCCACAACTACTGAAGTCTGCGTGCTTAGAGCCCTTGCTCTGCAACAAGAGAAGCCACCGCAATGAGAAGCCCGCGCACCGCAACGAAGAGTAGCCCCCACTAACTGCAACTAGAGAAAGCCTGCATGAAGCAACGAAGACCCAAGGCAGCCAGAAATAAATAAATAAATAAATAAATAAACAAACAAATGAAAAGTCTCTAGTGACATTTTTTCAAGAGTCAAAATATGTAGATTTGGAAAGGAAGGTGGCGAAGTATAAATTATACATCTCTCTGTTACAATTTCTGATCCATTCATAGAATTTTTGTTATTTATTGTAGCAATATGGGCTCTACTCTTTGTAGGTTTTTTAAATTCAAGGAAGTAATATTACCCCAGGGTTCATTTAACTAGATTATGGAACTGCAACTTAGTTAATTCAGAAATTCATACTTCTCATATAATTGTATAAATAGGCAAATATAGATAGATAGATATATAGATACACAAACACAGCCATCCCTTGGTATCTGCGGGGGATTGGTTTCAGGACTCACCACAGATACCAAAACCTGAGGATGCTCAAGTCCCACAGCCCGTCCTTCGTATCCATGGTTCCACATCCACATTTTCAACCAACGACAGATCATGTCATACTGTAGTATTTATTTTAAAACATCTGTGTATAAGTGGACCATACAGTTCAAACCTACAATTCCCAATGTTGTTGGGAAGGGGAACATTTCCCTTCCCCCTTCCCTTCTTTGGTTCTTTTTGGCTAGTTGAAGAATTAGAATCACATAATTAACAAGAGACATATTAACAGAACTTAATCAAATTTAATTTCGTATTTATAGAAACCCCACATACATGAGAGGTTCAGAGACAAAAAGGTAAAATGAAGTGTATATGCCATACTGAGCTAAGGAATGGGATGGGGGCTTGGGGCTTCCAAGAACAGGAGGGTCATTCACAGGACGATAAGAAGATAATTAGATGTTTGTTTTGCCATATGGATGGGGCCACTTAGATAAAATTTATCTCTGGTAATAATTATTTTTCTGGAAAAAAATCCCCAATTTAAATTTTCCCATGTAGTTAAGGGAAGGGCAATAGTTTATCTTGAGTCTCAACTGCTTTTAGCTTGAAATAATCCAAATGCCAAAGTGCCATATCTTGGGGAGGCCTGTTCTGAACCCTTTCTCTGTCTCTCTCTGTCTCTCTCTCTCTCTGTCTCTATTATTGTCTCTCTTTCTCTGTCTCTATCTCTATATACAGATATAGAGATAGAGATATATTCAAAATATATATAGAAGACCATGACAGCCGCTTAGAAGTAGGGCTAATAAAGGTTCATGTTCCTAAAGAATGAATGACCAGACCACACTACCAGCTACAGAACACATACTAAAACATACCTTTGAAGGGAAAAAAATGAAGTACAGAGTGTATAATGGAGAAAGAATGCTCATAATATTTGCTGAAACAAGGATTATATATCTAACCATATTTCTTTCTTTCTTTGTTAAACATTATAACTCATCTATTAAGAGTTTTCCCATTTCCCCTCTTTGTCACACAGGTCTGCTGGTGATTAGTAATTTAACAGTTTTATCCATATATTAGAGACTGAATAAGCAGTACGTGGACATGACAGAAGAAGAGGTATGTGGAGACCTGGACTTGACTCTGGACAGAGTAGCTAACCAGACTTTGAAATGTTATCTCTGTAGATGGAGTAAGCATGATATTTTTTTAGCTTCTTATACCACTACTTTTTAAATGAACTTGATTTTTTAGTACAGTTTAGATTTACAGAAAAATGCAAAGATAGCACAAAGAATTCCCATATACCCTGTACTATTTTTCGTCATTATTAGCATCTTACATTGATGTTACATGTTACCATTAATAATAGTAATATTAACTAAAGTCCATATGCTATTCAGATTTCCTTGGTTTTTACATAATGTTCTTTTCCTGTTCCACAAGTCTACTTGGGACATCACTTTGGATTTAGTCACTGATTTATACTCCAGGTGGTCCAGAGTTCAGTCCCAGGTTGTAGTGTGTCTATGTGTGTGGCTGTGTGTTAAACTAGTTACTCTTTCTAAGGGTCTCTATTGGTCACCCTAGTAAAGCATTCATAGCCTTATACTGGGAGAGTAACATTACCTCCACCCTAGAGTTCAGCTGGATAGACAACTTTATCTGAGCAGAACATAGGCAAAACCTAGCCTGGAAATTTTAAAAGTAGACTGGAACAGCTCTAGTAAAGCATGAATTTTTTTGAACAGAGGACAGCCGCATTACTTCTCAGAAACATATTATTGCTATTTGAAATTTAAGTAGAATTATAGTTATTCCTTCAAGAATTAGATTTTTGAACACCTTGTGCCTGGGATATATATATAATTTGGTATCTCTTGAACTGTTAATAGCTATTGCTTATCTGAATGTGATTGATTATATCTTTCTGTTATAATTTTCTTTAAGTTTTATAAAACAATTTATTACTTTATAGTAGAGAATAACTGATCATTACTGTCTTGCCTCGACCTCATCTATGTTGCACTTGACATCATATTTTTAATAAATAAGCATTTTATGATAGTTTGGTTATATTCTTTACAGTACCATTTTTTAAAAACCTTCCTTAGTAGAAAAAATAAAGAGAACAAAGATGTCTAATTTGGATAGGTTTATTATTTGGAAAATGGACTATATTTGTTGATGAAGTTTAAGAAAAAGAAAAAGAAAAGAAAATCCAAAAAGCTTAAAAACAAGTTTAGATCTTCAGACTACAGATTTTATTCATAAAATCAGAAACAAAGTTGTGCTACATCTACCATATAAATTTTAAGCATATATAACTATCATATGTATTACAGGGTTTCCATATAAAAATATATCCTAAATTCTAAGTAAGCATCTTTATTCCTGATATCAGCATGAAGGGACTCAGTACTCATGCTATATCCATGTAAAACATCACACACATATATATATACAAATGATATAAATTTATTCAGCCACTTCCATTTTTATATCATACTGTCATATTAGAATGGGTCTATGCATATAATATCTTGAGATATTGGGACAGGGGCTCCAGAATAGAGTCTTTCTGTATGTAAATATGTTTCTTATACCTAGTATTCTAATACTTAGGGCTTTTTTATTACTCAATTTAATGACAATTATTAAAATACGATGTATTTTACATGAACTCATATTACATATGGAATAAGACTTTTTTAAATGTCTCTATACAGTCAAAGCTTTTCAAATTTGTTAAATAAATTATTAAATGATTAAGTAAATTAGATTTAAATGAATTAAATGATTAAATAAAACATACTTAAAAATATTTCATCTACTCTTGTTTAAAATACCTCTAACTGACCAATGCTCGTTTTGATGTTTCAAGTTCCCCACCAAGAATTTTGCCAGGAAAAAAAAAATGTGCAAAAGAAAACTTAACATAATGTCACCAGCATTTTTTCATAATCACAGAATCACAGTTTCATTATAAAAATGAACTCTTTGGGGGTCTGGGCAAGATGGTGGAAGAGTAAGACGCAGAGATCACCTTCCTTCCCACAGATACATTAGAAAGACATCTACACGTGGAACTGCTCCTACAGAACACCCACTGAACGCTGGCAGAAGACGTCAGACCTCCCAAAAGGCAAGAAACTCCCCATGTACCTGGGTAGGGCAAAGGAAAAAAGAAATAACAGAGACAAAAGAATAGGGACGGCACCTGCACCAGTGGGAGGGAGCTGTGAAAGAGGAAAGGTTTCTACACACTAGGAAGCCCCTTCGCGGGCGGAGACTGCAGGTGGCAGAGGGGGGAAGCTTCAGAGCCACGGGGGAGAGCGCAGCCACAGGGGTGCGGAGGGCAAAGCGGTGAGATTCCCGCACAGAGGAATGGTGCCGACAAGCACTCACCAGCCCAAGAGGCTTGTCTGCTCACCCACCGGGGTGGGCGGGGCTGGGAGCTGAGGCTCGGGCTTCGGTTGGATCCAGGGAGAGAACTGGTGTTGGCTGCATGAACACAGCCTGAAGGGGTTAGTGTGCCACAGCTAGCCGGGAGGGAGTCCGGGAAAAGGTCTGCAGCTGCCGAAGAGGCAAGAGACTTTTTCTTGCCTCTTTGTTTCGCGGTGCGCAAGGAGAGGGGATTCAGAGCGCCTCCTAAAGGAGCTCCAGAGACGGGCACGAGCCGCGGCTATCAGCGCGGACCCCAGAGACGAGCATGAGACGCTAAGGCCGCTGCTGCCACCACCAAAAAGCCTGTGTGCAAGCACAGGTCACTCTCCACACCTCCCCTCCCGGGAGCCTGTGCAGCCCGCCACTGCCAGGGTCCCGTGATCCAGGGACAACTTCCCCGGGAGAACACACGGCACGCCTCAGGCTGCTGCAACGTCACGCCGGCCTCTGCCACCGCAGGCTCCCCTGCACCAGCACCCCTCCCTCCCTGCGGCCTGAGTAAGCCAGAGCCCCCGAAGCAGCTGCTCCTTTAACCCTGTCCTGTGTGAGCGAAGAACAGACGCCCTCAGGCGACCTACACGCAGAGGCGGGTCCAATTCCAAAGCTGAACCCCGGGAGCTGTGGGAACAAAGAAGAGAAAGGGAAATCTCTCCCAGCAGCCTCAGAGGCAGCGGATTAAAGCTCCACAAACAACTTGATGTACCTGCATCTGTTGAATACCTGAATAGACAACGAATCATCCCAAATTCAGGAGGTGGACTTTGGGAGTAGGATATATTAAGTTTTCCCCTTTTCCTGTTTTTGTGAGTGTATATGTGTATGCTTCTGGGCGAGATTTTGTCTGTATACCTTTGCTTTCACCATTTGTCCTAGGGTTTGGTCTGTCCATTTTTTTTTTTTTTTTTTTTTTTACTTAAAAAATTTTTCTTCTTAATAAATTTTTTATTAATAATTTTTTCCTTATTTTTTATTTTAAAAAACTAAAAATTTTTTTCTTAATAAATTTTTTCTTAATAATTTTTTCTTATTTTTTATTTTAAAAAATTAAACTTTTTTTTCTTAAATTTTTGCTTAATAATTTTTTTCTTATCTTTTATTATAAAAAATTAATAAATTTATTTTTAAAGCTTAAAAAATCTTTTTCTTAATAAATTATTTCTTAATAATTTTTTTCTTATTTTTTATCATAATAGCTTTATTTTATTTTATTTTATTTATTTTATCCTCTTTCTTTCTTTCTATTTTTTCTCCCTTTTATTCTGAGCCGTGTGGATGAAAGGCTCTTCATGCTCCAGTCAGGCATCAGGGCTGTGCCTCTGAGGTGGGAGAGCCAACTTCAGGACACTGGTCCACAAGAGACCTCCCAGCTCCATGTAATACCAAACAGCGAAAATCTCTCAGAGATCTCCATCTCAACATCAAGACACAGCTTCACTCAACGACCAGCAAGCTACAGTGCTGGACACCCTATGCCAAACAACTAGCAAGACAGGAACACAGCCCCATCCATTAGCAGAGAGGCTGCCTAAAATCATAATAAGGCCACAGACACCCCAAAATACACCACCAGACGTGGACATGCCCACCAGAAAGACAAGATCCAGCCTCATCCACCAGAACACAGACACTAGTCCCCTCCACCAGGAAGCCTACACAACCCACTGAAACAACCTTAGCCACCGGGGACAGACACCAAAAACAATGGGAACTACAAACCTGCAGCCTGTGAAAAGGAGACCCCAAACACAGTAAGATAAGCAAAATGAGACGACAGAAAAACACACAGCAGATGAAGGAGCAGGGTCAAAACACACCAGACCTAACAAATGAAGAGGAAATAGGCAGTCTACCTGAAAAAGAATTCAGAATAATGAGAGTAAAGATGATCCAAAAATCTTGGAAATAGAATAGACAAAATGCAAGAAACATTTAACAAGGATGCAGAAGAACTAAAGAGGAACCAAGCAATGATGAAAAACACAATGAATGAAATTAAAAATACTGTAGAAGGGATCAATAGCAGAATAACTGAAGCAGAAGAACGGGTAAGTGACCTGGAAGATAAAATGGTGGAAATAACTACTGCAGAGCAGAATTAAGAAAAAAAGAATGAAAAGAACTGAGGACAGTCTCAGAGACCTCTGGGACAACATTAAACGAACCAACATTCGAATTATAGAGGTCCCACAAGAAGAAGAGAGAAAGAAAGGGACTGAGAAAATATTTGAAGAGATTATAGTTGAAAACTTCCCTAACATGGGAAAGGAAATAGTTAATCAAGTCCTGGAAGCACAGAGAGTCCCATACAGGATAAATCCAAGGAGAAGCATGCCAAGACACATATTAATCAAACTGTCAAAAATTAAATATAAAGAAAACGTATAAAAAGCAGCAAGGGAAAAACAACAAATAACACACAAGGGAATCCCCATAAGGTTAACAGCTGATCTTTCAGCAGAAACTCTGCAAGCCAGAAGGGAGTGGCAGGATATACTTAAAGTGATGAAGGAGAAAAACCTACAACCAAGACTAATCTACCCAGCAAGGATCTCATTCAGATTTGATGGAGAAATTAAAACCTTTCCAGACAAGCAAAAGCTGAGAGAGTTCAGCACCACCAAACCAGCTTTACAACAAATGCTAAAGGAACTTCTCTAGGCAGGAAACACAAGAGAAGGAAAACACCTACAATAACAAACCCAAAACATTTAAGAAAATGGGAATAGGAACATACATATTGATAATTACCTTAAATGTAAATGGATTAAATGCTCCCACCAAAAGACACAGGCTGGCTGAATGGATACAAAAACAAGATCCATATATATGCTGTCTACAAGAGACCCACTTCAGACCTAGGGACACATATAGACTGAAAGTGAGGGGATGGAAAAAGATATTCCATGCAAATGCAAATCAAAAGAAAGCTGGAGTAGCAATTTTCATATCAGACAAAATAGACTTTAAAATAAAGACTATTACAAGAGACAAAGAAGGACACTATATAATGATCAAGGGATCGATCCAAGAAGAAGGTATAACAATTGTAAATATTTATGCACCCAACATAGGAGCACCTCAATACATAAGGCAAATACTAACAGCCATAAAAGGGGAAATCGACAGCAACACAATCATAGTAGGGGACTTTAACACCCCACCTTCACCAATGGACAGATCATCCAAAATGAAAATAAATAAGGAAACACAAGCTTTAAATGATACATTAAACAAGATGGACTTAATTGATATTTATAGGACATTCCACCCAAAAACAACAGAATACACATTTTTCTCAAGTGCTCATGGAACATTCTCCAGGATAGATCATATCTTGGGTCACAAATCAAGCCTTGGTAAATTTAAGAAAATTGAAATCGTATCAAGTATCTTTTCCGACCACAACGCTATGAGACTAGATATCAATTACAGGAAAAGATCTGTAAAACATACAAACACATGGAGGCTACACAATACACTGCTTAATAACGAAGTGATCACTGAAGAAATCAAAGGGGAAATCAAAAAATACCTAGAAACAAATGACAATGGAGATACGACGACCCAAAACCTATGGGACGCAGTAAAAGCAGTGCTAAGAGGGAAGTTTATAGCAATACAAGCCTACCTCAAGAAACAGGAAACATCTCGAATAAACAACCTAACCTTGCACCTGAAGCAATTAGAGAAAGAAGAACAAAAAAAACCCCAAAGCCAGCAGAAGGAAAGAAATTATAAAGATCAGGTCAGATATAAATGAAAAAGAAATGAAGGAGACAATAGCAAAGATCAATAAAACTAAAAGCTGGTTCTTTGAGAAGATAAACAAAATCATAAACCATTAGCCAGACTCATCAAGAGAAAAAGGGAGAAGACTCAAATCAATAGAATTAGAAGTGAAAAAGGAGAAGTAACTACTGACACTGCAGAAATACAAATAATCATGAGAGATTACTACAAGCAACTCTAGGCCAATAAAATGGACAACCTGGAAGAAATGGACAGATTCTTAGAAATGCACAACCTGCCGAGACTGAACCAGG
Source organism: Eschrichtius robustus (assembly GCF_028021215.1). Lineage (NCBI taxonomy): Eukaryota > Metazoa > Chordata > Mammalia > Artiodactyla > Eschrichtiidae > Eschrichtius > Eschrichtius robustus. The sequence goes on along the minus strand of NC_090841.1, from coordinate 57,582,531 downwards.
AAGAAATAGAGAATATGAACAGACCAATCACAAGCACTGAAATTGAAACTGTGATTAAAAATCTTCCAACAAACAAAAGCCCAGCACCAGATGGCTTCACAGGAGAATTCTATCAAACATTTAGAGAAGAGCTAACACCTGTCCTTCTCATACTCTTCCAAAATATTGCAGAGGGAGGAACATCCCCAAACTCATTCTACGAGGCCACCATCACCCTGATACCAAAACCAGAAAAAGATGTCACAAAGAAAGAAAACTACAGGCCAATAAAACTGATGAACATAGATGCAAAAATCCTCAACAAAATACTAGCAAACAGAATCCAACAGCACATTAAAAGGATCATACACCATGATCAAGTGGGGTTTATCCCAGGAATGCAAGGATTCTTCAATATACACAAATCAATCAACGTGATACATTATATTAACGAATTGAAGGAGAAAAACCATATGATCATCTCAATAGATGCAGAGAAAGCTTTTGACAAAATTCAACACCCATTTATGATAAAAACCATCCAGAAAGTGGGCATAGACGGAACTTTCCTCAACATAATAAAGGCCATATATGACAAACCCACAGCCAACATTGTCCTCAATGGTGAAAAACTGAAACCATTTCCACTAAGATCAGGAATAAGACAAGGTTGCCCACTCTCACCACTATTATTCGACATGGTTTTGGAAGTTTTAGCCACAGCAATGAGAGAAGAAAAAGAAATAAAAGGAATCCAAATCGGAAAAGAAGAAGTAAAGCTGTCACTGTTTGCAGATGACATGATACTATACATAGAGAATCTTAAAGATGCTACCAGAAAACTACTAGAGCTATTCAATGAATTTGGTAAAGTAGCAGGATACAAAATTAATGCACAGAAATCTCTTGCATTCCTGTACACTAATGATGAAAAATCTGAAATTGAAATTAAGAAAACACTCCCGTTTACCACTGCAACAAAAAGAATAAAATATCTAGGAATAAACCTACCTAAGGAGACAAAAGACCTGTATGCAGAAAATTATAAGACACTGATGAAAGAAATCAAACATGAGGCAAACAGATGGAGAGATATACCATGTTCTTGGATTGGAAGAATCAACATTGTGAAAATGACTCTACTACCCAAAGCAATCTACAGATTCAATGCAATCCCTATCAAACTACCACTGGCATTTTTCACAGAACTAGAACAAAAAATTTTACAATTATGTATGGAAACACAAAAGACCCCGAATAGCCAAAGCAATTGTGAGAAAGAAAAATGGAGCTGGAGGAATCAGGCTCCCTGACTTCAGACTATATTACAAAGCTACAGTAATCAAGACAGTTTGGTACTGGCACAAAAACAGAAACATAGATCAATGGCACAGGATAGAAAGCCCAGAGATAAACCCACGCACATACGGTCACCTTATCTTTGATAAAGGAGGCAAGCATATACAGTGGAGAAAAGACAGCCTCTTCAATAAGTGGTGCTGGGAAAACTGGACAGGTACATGTAAAAGTATGAAATTAGAACACTCCCTAACACCATACACAAAAATAAACTCAAAATGGATTAAAGACCTAAATGTAACGCCAGACGCTATAAAACTCTTAGAGGAAAACACAGGGAGAACACTCTATGACATAAATCACAGTAAGATCCTTTTTGACCCAACTCCTAGAGAAATGGAAATAAAAACACAAATAAACAAATGGGACCTAATGAAACTTAAAAGCTTTTGCACAGCAAAGGAAACCATAAACAAGACCAAAAGACAACCCTCAGAATGGGAGAAAATATTTGCAAATGAAGCAACTGACAAAGGATTAATCTCCAAGATTTACAAGCAGCTCATGCAGCTCAATAACAAAAAAACACACAACCCAATCCAAAAATGGGCAGAAGACCTAAATAGACATTTCTCCAAAGAAGATATACAGATTGCCAACAGACACATGAAAGAATGCTCAACATCATTAATCATTAGAGAAATGCAAATCAAAACTACAATGAGATATCATCTCACACCGGTCAGAATGGCCATCATCAAAAAATGTAGAAACAATAAATGCTGGAGAGGGTGTGGAGAAAAGGGAACACTCCTGCACTGTTGGTGGGGATGTAAATTGATACAGCCACTATGGAGAACAGTATGGAGGTTCCTGAAAAAACTAAAAATAGAACTACCATACGACCCAGCAATCCCACTACTGGGCATATACCCCAAGAAAACCATAATTCAAAAAGAGTCATGTACCAAAATGTTCATAGCAGCTCTATTTACAATAGCCAGGACATGGAAGCAACCTAAGTGTCCATCATTGGATGAATGGATAAAGAAGATGTGGCACATATATACAATGGAATATTACTCAGCCATAAAATGAAACGAAATGGAGGTATTTGTAGTGAGTTGGATGGAGTTAGAGTCTGTCATACAGAGTGAAGTAAGTCAGAAAGAGAAAAACAAATACAGTATGCTAACACATATATATGGAATCTAAGGGAAAAAAAAAAAAAGGTCATGAAGAACCTAGTGGCAAGACGGGAATAAAGACACAGACCTACTAGAGAATGGACTTGAGGATATGGGGAGGGGGAGGGGTAAGATGTGACAGGGTGAGAGAGTGGCATGGACATATATACACTACCAAATGTAAAATAGATAGCTAGTGGGAAGCAGCCGCATAGCACAGGGAGATCAGCTCGGTGCTTTGTGACCACCTAGAGGGGTGGGATAGGGAGGGTGGGAGATGCAAGAGGGAAGAGATATGGGAACATATGTATATGTATAACTGATTCATTTTGTTATAAAGCAGAAACTAACACACCATTGTAAAGCAATTATACTCCAATAAAGATGTTAAAAAAAAAAATGAACTCTTTGATTTTTATGCAAAAATCAACCGTGTTAAGTATAGGGATGCTAATATTTCAGTATTCTTTATTTATTCAGTTTAATAGTTTTTAATACTAGAGAACTCTGGAAATCTATTTGTCTTTCATTGGAAGTTCATTGGTTATGTCACAGACATAGAACAGATCATCCTTGTTTTTTTTATCCTTGTTTTTATGCCTGTGCTTATGATACTGACACAGGAACTTAACTGAGAGTTCAGTGCCAGCTTTTCTACCAGTCAGCTTGCTAAACTGCATATGTCTGAAATGAGCTGCTTGGATAGCTCTGAATGTTCAAGCTGTAAACCCTTAAGCAGGGATTATATCCATGGGAAACCACATGATACAGTATGCTTTACAGGCACACAGTAGCAGAATGCCCTAAAATGGAAACCAACTTGGTTTGTGCACTTGACATACAAAGAAACAAATATACCTCAATGCATTTTGTCTATTCATCTTTTTGGCCCTCTTTTTTCCTTTATCTTCTCTTAGAGAAAAGCTATTTAATTCACATTTCCTTGTCTGATGTAAATTCTGTTCAGACACCATGGAGATTTGTTATAAGTTGAGCACAAATTAACCTTTATTTTTACATTGCCTGAGAATATATTACTGTGTCCAAAAATACATATAGAAGAACAAAAAGAGCTGAGTAATTACTGGCTAATTAAATATTTTATCTTACTACACTATGTGTGAGTCCAGGGTTCCTGGGAGATAAACAATTATGATATATTTCGAAGTCTAGAAAATATGACAAAATGACTTTACATGCAAATCTGAGAGAAGAATGGTTCAGCCTTAATGCAGTATGTGCTATGTCAAGGGCATTATGTTTTAGTATAGCTTTGCAATGAGTTCACTGAAAAAGCAAATGAAAGTATGTATTTATTAACTTCTTGAGAATGACTTTTAAAAATACTCTTATTATAGAACCTTTTTTGTCAATGAACTGAACTCCCAGGGTATAGATGGAGAGGGATAGGAGGATCTCATTATTTACAAGAGAGAAAGAAACCTAAAAGCCCACTCATCATTGTGTTGGTTGTTTCATTTCACCTACGTGTTTCTATGGTCCTTTCCCTCATTGAAGCTGACCCAATGTTATCAATAAGGTGCAATGCTAAGGCTACCACAGGCAAAGGTTTGCCTTTTTCTCTGAGCTTTGTTCTTTCAGTTATGATTTTCCCATTACTTTTAAAATAGTTAGCATCTGGTAATGCCTACTCTTTCCCTGCCCGTGTTCTGGATAGTTAGGTGAATCGGAGAGGAAAGTGATGCAAGAGAGCATCTCACTTCCTCTCTAAATCATCACATTTTCAGTTCTCAACTGGTATTTTCAAATTTCTGGGATTCTAAAAAAATACTAAATTAATAGATGGTATTAAATACTAAGTGTTAGCAACTTGATGATATCTATCCCCTTTAATAGCTTTGCATAATGATTTTTATGAAAAAAAAAATCTCTTCTCTTCACATCTGTTGTCTCGGGGTACGAGAAAAGCAATCCTAAGAAGTGTCTTCAAGAATTGACAATATGTGTGGCCCATAATTCATCTCCTGTAACAGTGTTTGTCTATCCAGTATAGCACCAGTCATTGTTAGATAACTAAGCAGTGAAAGCAGCTATCCCTAGAACCTAGCCTCTATCCCGTATGAAATCAACTCATGTGCCAACATTAGCTGACCAGGTTTTTTAAATGTACTTAGGAAAATGAATGGATGGAGTGAATGCATGATCTTTACTTCACCTTTACTTGGGCGAGAAATCCCAATCTACCCAGATATCTATTTTCTCTCCTTGAAAGAAAACAACTGTCTCAATCTATAGTTCTACGTTCTTTTCAAATTATAAACATAATTAAATATGATATATCCTTTATATGCCTTATACAGTTTTAGTGGTATTTAAAGAATAATAAAATGTTTAAAAATTAAATTTATGACATTGATACTACAGTTTAAAATTTAGTTACAGAAACAAGAATGGGAAATGATATTAACTTGTTCTAATCTTTTCAGAAAATCTCAGATTTTTATTTTTATTAAAGCCCATAGCATTTACATTAATGTGGACTGATATTTCATTCCATGTTGCTAGATAATTACTCAGTATCTTCTGCCATGCACACTAAAATTTCTTCAAATCCACATCTGGTTCTTCCTGCCCTCCTGCCTTAGCATTGGGAATGATTTCTGAGCCTACTGCCCTCAAGCAGTATCCAACCCAGCACACTCTGTCATTTCAGAGCCAGAGCCAGAGACTGTGCCAGCTGAGTCTCAACCACTGAATTCAACTAGCTGATAGGATAAAATTGAGAAAGATTAAAAAAAATCACATTCAGTCAAAACATGCATAACAGACACCACTAAAATATTTGAAATTAGTAAAATATTTTACATTCTCTTTTTCCATTCCAATGTCTACTACCCTTGGCATTGTATAGGTATCACCTTATCTCATGGCAAAAAAACACAAGGTACCTCTTATTTTGTGGACATTTCAACTTAATTATGGCCTTTATTTCTTATAAAATGACATTTTTCTTTACTTGAGAAATATATTAGCATACATAAACACTATAATCAGAAAATTAACCATGTGTTTGAAGACTTACAGCATTCATAAAAATGAGCTATGAACCAGCTTATAAAACAAATTAACTATGCTTAAAGTAATATAACATTAATGAAGAAAAATTTTAAAGGATATATATTATAAGGATGATCATGTTTTTATAGAGTCAAACAGACAATCATTCTAAAAACGCCATAAAATTTATTGATAGGAGAAATGAGTAATTGTCTCATCACTAGCAAGTTTCAAATTGACAATGATTGGGATACAAAAATAAGGAATGAGAGCTGGAATTCAGGAGGTATCTGATTTATATCTAAACACAATAGCCAAACATTTTAGAAGTTAGAGAAAATTGGAGCAATGAAAATATTGGACTAGACATTCCCATTATTAAATTCAAATGAAATTTATATGTTGCCTTTGGGCAGTTCCACTTACTTTGCTTGAAATTTCTGAGTTTTAAAAAATATATCAGATATTGTTGTGTTTATACAATACGTGTACCTTTCTTCCTCCTGCATTTAAGGAAACACAACTATGTTTGGTACAATATTTTCAGTAAAGGTGGGCCCCTACCTTAAATCCCTTACATCCTCTATGAAGTTCATTTTCTAAACTAAGTGAAGAGTGCTTACTTCATTATCCTTTGCCAATGATTGCTTTAAAGATGGACACATATCCCAATTCTAGAGTATTAAGGAGACATTTTATTCAAAGAATATTGCACCCAAAAATTGAGATAGGTAAAATATCCTACTCTTTCTTGCTGCTTGAATTGACTGGTGCTGTGATTCTTGATGCTGCGACCTCTTCTGCCCATAAAGCAACAAGAGACAAAGAGCCAATAGGCAAGAATAGAACAGCAGGATGGAAATAAACAATACAGATCTTTGATGTTTTCTTTGAGTGGCTGCATCTACCCTGGAACTGCCTATCTCAAAACGTACTATTTAAGTGAAATGATTACACAACTTTAGTGCTTAAGCCATTTTAATTCAAGTGGTTTTGTTACCTGTAAGAATCCTAACCAACACAAACATATTTAAATTTGCCTCAAAAAAGAAAGACTAAATAGGGACTATTATTCGGGTTGTAATGAGTAAGACAAAATTTTGTAATATATTACGTAGATAAGGTGCTTACTTCATTAATGTACATATATATGCACATATATATGTATGTACATATACATCATATAGGAAGAAAAAAAAGCTGAGTTCAGTATAGCTTTATTTGTGGAGATATAAGAATGATAGTTTTTTTAAAAAGAGCTTTAAAACAAGAGGAGGAAGATCAAGCAATCATTACTAACATATATGTCATTATATATTTTAGTGCTGAATAGAAACTTTCTTCATAAAATTTAAATGTAGATTTTATTCAATTAGTTTGTCTTTTATCATTTTTAAAATTTTTCTTCACTAATTTTTTTCCAAATTACAAATAGATTTCTAATTCATGAATTTAAAAATATTTCAACATTATAACACTAATTTTGACTGTGTATCTTCAAAAATACAAATATAAGACAGTGACTATCTAATTCAAGAATTAACCAAATGCTTTTTTAAAATTGAGATATAATTGATATATAACATTATATTAGTTTCAGGTATATTGATTTCAACATAATGAACCAATAGTTGTATAAATTGTGAAAAGATCACCACAGTATTTCTAGTTAACATACATCATCACACATAATTACAAATTTCTTTTCTCGTGGTGAGGATTTCTAAGATCTACTCTCTTAGCAATTTTCAAATATACAACACAGTATTATTGTTTTCTTTTTACTTGTCTAACTCCAAGGCAATGTAAGTTCTAAAAGGGCAGGCATCTGCTTGGCACCTGCCTTTCCTCCAGTTTCTAGAACAATGCCTGTTACATATTAGCTGAAAACTATTTGTTGAAAGAATAAGCAAATTTGACCTTTTCAGAATTGTAATATATTAACTATATTATATACCTTTTTCTGTAGAGACTTCTAATTTGACAGATAATACTAATATAGATTTGCATTGTATAATATGTAATATAGTAATTAATCTTGTCAAAATATATTTATAAGAAGTAGATCAACATTAAGCTTTCAGTTTGATGTCTATATTACCTTTCATGAGGTTTAGTGTTTACATGGTGCTTTAAAGTACTCCTAGGAAGTGGCACAATATATTTAAAGTGATGCAAGGGAAAAACCTACAACCAAGATACTCTACCCAGCAAGGCTCTCATTCAGATTTGACGGAGAAATCAAAAGTTTTACAGTCAAACAAAAGTTAAGAGAATTCAACACCACCAAACCAGCGTTACAGCAAATCCTAAAGGAACATCTCCAGGTGGAAAAGAACAGGCCACAACTAGAATCAAGAAAATTATGTATGGGAAAACTCACCAGTAAAGGCAAACATAAAGTAAAGGTAGGAAATCATCCACACACAAATATGATATCAAAACCAGCAATCGTGAGAGGAGTACAAATGCAGGACATTGGAAATGCATTTGAGATTAAGAGATCAGCAGCTTAAAACAATCTTGTAGATATACAGACTGCTATATCAAAACCTCATGGTAACCACAAACCAAAAATCTACAATAGATACACACAAAAAAGAAAAAGCAATCCAAACACATCACTAAAATAGACATCAAATCACAAGAGAATAGAACAAAAGAGGAAGGGAAGAAAAAAGACCTTCAAAAACATATCCAAAACAATTAACAAAATGGCAATAAGAATATTCATATTGATAATTACCTTAAATATAAATGGATTAAATGCTCCAACCAGAAGACATACACAGGGTGAATGGATACAAAAACAAGACCCATATACATGTTATCTAAAAGAGACCCACTTCAGATCTAGGGACACATACAGACTGAAAGTGAGGGGATGGAAAAGGTATTCCATGCATATGCAAATCAAAAGAAAGCTGGAGTAGCAATACTCATATCAGACAAAATAGATTTTAAAATAAAGAATGTTACAAGAGACAAAGAAGGACACTACATAATGATTAAGGGATCATCCAACAAGAAGATATAACAATTATAAATACAGATGCATCCAATAGAGGATCACCTCAATATATAAGGAAAATGCTAACAGCCATAAAAGGAGAAATCAACAGTAACACAATAATAGCGGGGGACTTTAACATCCCACTTTCATCAATGGACAGATCATTCAGACAAGATCAATAAGGAAACACAGGCCTTATATTACTCTTTCAAAATAAATACTTCACCTGAGAGACAGGAGAAATCTATGAATTCAACATATGCTGTAATCCTGAAAGCTATATGATTACAATTTGGTTCTGATATTCAGTGAGCTCTGTCTTAAAACAATAAGGAATAAGAGATTGTTAGGTGATTCTTTTGAGGGTTCCATGGGAGCTCTCGGGTTCTCTATCATGTGAGCTGAAAATGTAAAGTTGTAAGCTTGGATTTCCTTTACATAAGCTCTTTGGTGCATTCACAATCAGATTCCACCACACAGATCCTGTACTCATCATTACAAACATAATGGTCATGTACAATAGCCTCTTGCCACCCAATTCCCTTGCTTCAGCAATTATTACAATAACACATATTAATTTAATAAATTTTATTGTCAGTGCAATCCACTAATATTCCATTTTTCATTGTCAAGGAACTCATAATGGTCTTCAAGACAAAACATAAACAAGCAATCCCATAATCACATGGAGCAGAATACACTTTCTTCTCAAGTGCATATGGAACATTCTCCAGGATATTCTCATCTTGGGCCACAAAGCAAGCCTCAGTAAATTTAAGAAAATTAAAATCATATCAAGCATCTTTTCCGACCACAACACTATGAGATTAGAAATCGATTACAGGAAAAAAAAATGGTAAGAAACACAAACACATGGAGGCTAAACAATATGCTATTCAGCAACCAACGGATCATTGAAGAAATCAAAAAGGAAATCAAAAAATACCTAGAGACAAATGACAACAAAAACATGACGGTCCAAAACCTATAGGATGCAACAAAAGCAGTTCTAAGAGGGAAGTTTATAGCAATACAATCTTACCTCAGGAAACAAGAAAAATATAAAATAAACACCCTAACCTTACACCTAAACCAACTAGAGAAAGAAGAACAGACAAAACCCAAAGTTAGTAGAAGGAACGAAATCATAAAGATCAGAGAAGAAATAAATGAAATAGAGACAAAGAAAACAATAGCAAAGATCAATGAAACTAAAAGCTGGTTCTCTGAGAAGATAAAAACACAATAGATAAACCTTTAGCCAGACTCATCAAGAAATAAAGGGAGAGGACTCAAATCAATAAAATTAGAAATGAAAAAGGAGAAATTACAACTGACACTGCAGAAATACAAAGGATCACAAGAGACTACTACAAACAACTATAGGCCAATAAAATGGACAACCTAGAAGAAACAGACAAATTCTTAGAAAGATACAACCTTCCAAGACTGAACCAGAAAGAAATAGAAAATATTAACAGACCAATCACAAGTACTGAAATTGAAACAGTGATTAAAAAATTTCCAACAAACAAAAGTCCAGGACCAGATGGCTTCACAGATGAATTCTATCAAACATTTAGAGAAGAATTAACACCTATCTTTCTGAAACTCTTCCAAAAAATTGCAGGGAGGAATAAACACTCCCAAACTCACTCTATGAGGCCACCATCACCCTGATACCAGAATCAGACAAAGATACCACACAAAAAAGAAAATTACAGGCTAATATCACTGATGAACATGGATGCAAAAATCCTCAACAAAATGCTAGTAAACTGAATCCAACAATACATTAAAAGGATCATACACCATGATCAAGTGGCATTTATCCCAGGGATGCAAAGATTCTCCAATATCTGCAAATCAATCAGTGTGATACACCACATTAACAAACTGAAGAATAAAAGCCATATGATCATCTCAATAGATGCAGAAAAAGCTTTTGACAAAGTTCAACACCAATTTATGATAAAAACTCCCCAGAAAGTTGGGATAGAGGGAACCTACCTCTACATAATAAAGGCCATATATGACAAACCCACAGCTAACACCATTCTGAATGGTGAAAAACTGAAAACATTCCCTCCAAGATCAGGAACAAGACACGGATGTCCATTATCGCCACTTTTATTCAACATAGTTTTGGAAGTCCTAGCCACGGCAATCAGAGAATAAAGAGAAATAAAAGGAATCCAAATTGGAAAAGAAGAAGTAAAACTGTCACTTTGCAGATGACATGATACTATATATAGAAAATCCTGAAGATGATACCAGAAAACTACTAAAACTCATCAATGATTTCAGTAAAGTTGATGGATACAAAATTAATACACAGAAATCTCTTGCATGGCTATAAACTAACAAGAACAGATCAGAAAGAGAAATTAAGGAAACAATCCTATTTATCATAGCATCAAAAAGAATAAAATACCTAGGAGTAAACCTACCTAAGGAGACAAAAGATCTGTGCTCTGAAAACTATAAGACGCTGATGAAAGAAGTCAAAGATGACAGAAACCGAAGGAAAGACACACCATGTTCTTGGATTGGAAGAATCAATAGTGTCAAAATGACTATACTACCTAAGGCAATCTATAGATTCAGTGCAATCCCTAACAAATTACCAATAGTATTTTTCACTGAACTAGAACAAAAAATTCTAAAATATATATGGAAATACAAAAGACCTCTCAGAATGGCTAAAATTAAAAAGACTGAACATAAAAAAAAAGTGTTGGTTAGTATCAGCAGCTGCAATCATCACACACTGCTGGTCCGAATATGGACCAACCATATTCTGGTAAAATGGAGCAACCACTTTGGAAAACATTTCTTAAAGTTAAGCATACACCTGTTGTTCTACTCCTATTCCCAGGATAAATAAAAGTATATGACAAAGTATGTACTTTTACTCAAATGTTTTAAATGTAATAGTCAAAAATGAGAAACACCACAAGTATGTATCACTTTGCAAATATGAATATTGTATATCCTTACAATGGAACACTATTCAGCACGCACACAAAAAAGGAACGTACAAATGACAAAACATAGGTGAATCTCTACATAGTTTTGCTGAGTGACAAAAGCCAGCCCTCCTACCCCAAAATCATATGTACTATATCATTGCATTTACATAAAATTAGAAAATATGAGCTATCTACAGTAACAGAAAGCAGATAAGTAGTTAACTGGGGATAGAAAGGGGGCAAAGAGAGGCGGGAAGACGCAAATGTAAAAAGACGAAAGGAAACTTTGGGGTTGACTGTGGTGATGTTTTCATAGATGTATACATATGCCAGATCCTGTCAAATTATATACTATCAACATGTGCAGCTTACTGTATATCACTTATACCTCAATAAACCTGTTAAAATTTTCAAAGCAAGTTATGAATGTGAATGGAGGTGACATAACTGGCATATATTCCTCCATCAAAGTACCCATCCCACTCTCAATTAAAGATGTCCACTCTCTTCTACAAAGATCTGTTTCCAATATAATGACAATGTTGTATGATAAAATGAGACACACTTTTGGAATAAAAAGATACAAATTATAGTCCTAATCTGACAATGTTTAGTGGGTGATCATGAATCACTAACCTTCATGGTTCTCAGATTCCCTTCTTAAAATTGGAGGGTAGAGCTATTTAGTGTTTTTATGCACTTTAACACTGTAAATATAAAGGGGTCTTCCATGTTCTGGTGTGAATTTTAGCATTTACTACTATAGCATAAAACTTTTCATTTTCAGTGTCTCTCTACATTCAATCCAGATAATTAGTCTATGGGAGCACATTCAGTTCTAGCTAGGAAACCCAAATACATGAGTTTATATATCATAATTATGTGCATAGTCATGTGTATATATATTACATATAATACATATAATTTTATATAATATAAATGATACACATTGAATATTATACTTATCCTATCATTTCCTTTAACTGCAACTAATGATATCATGCACAAATGATTTTTAATTATCATGAAATGCTTAAAAATAGCAACCTTTATTTACTTTTCAATATATTTTGTGCTTCTTCTTTAGCTACATTCTTGGCAGCTGTGCATAGAATATTAGCCAGGTAGTTAAATTCTGGGCATAGAACAAATTCAGGTTGTTTCCTCAATTACTCCACATCTTCACAAGAGAGAGAAAGAGACAAACTGAAGCACTGACTTTTGTTTTCAGTGGACAACTGAGAGTACTTAAAAGTTAATTTCGTTAGAATCATTTTTTTTTTTTAATTCAAATTGGCGCTGTGTTATGAAAGGGGATTTTATCTCTTGAGTTTTATCGGCATGTTGCCAGAGTTTTTTATCTAACTATTAACAGTGTATCATATCCAAATGACATCAATTTTGGACTATTCTCAGAAACAGATATTCCATACTAGTATAACACAAACCTCTTAATTGTTATTCAGATGGGAAAATAACAAAGAAAGAAAAACCATTGTCATAGGTGATCTATAAAGGTTACAGTATTTAAAATTATATCCCCTTAATGTGTAGTTCAACTCAATTTTGTAATTTGAAAGATTATAGCAATCTCTGTTTTGAATGTGAAATGTTATAGTCAAATGTAGAATGAACTTAATTTACACTGAGACATACATTTCTCTATATAATTAAATTTACCTAATTGATCCTGTTTGTTAAACTCATTTTCTGACTTTGACATTTTGACATTAATAAAGTGGATGGATACTAGAAATACAACATACATACAGTACACTCTTATTTTTGGAGAAAATATAGCTAAATCAAGTGAGAGATATTTAAAAAAAAACAAAACTATTTTTATTCCAAGAACACTTACAACTAACCTATATACCTAACTTATAGTTTAATTTATAATTTAATAAAAATACAGGTTAGATATATTTTTTAAATCATCAAAGAGATCAAACTTATTAGGCTTCCTGTAGTTTTTAAAATAATTCTCCAACATGTATTGCCTTTTTCTGTTATAGGGTATGATAATTTAAGAAAGTGACTGAACTTTATTGTGCATTTTTAACAAATTCATTTTATATGAAATAAAATGAATGACAATTTTATCATATTTTAAAAATATGTATATTTTAAAAATTGGAGCCCATTACATTTGTATAAAGCAACATTCTCCAATGAAAACTTTAAACTAAACTTAAAAATCCTTCCATTCTAAGTTCATCCTTGAATTTCTAAGCAAGCCAGTTTGGAAAAAGAAAAAAAAAAAAAAAAGAGTAATAAAATTTCACAACCCAGCCTTGCCAAAGTTAGTCAAAATAATTAGGCAAACCTTGAATATGTATGATTTTCCACCTGTAGACGTTATATTTAATATTATGCCATAAGTTAGAAATCCAATTTACATTCATTATAATATATGTTTATTTATAAAAATGTTTTTGCCCCAATCACATGCATTCATTTTTATTTTCTTTTAACTTTTATATGAAAAACCAAACCACCATCTTTTATTAGTTTTATTCCATACCACTTTTAAGTGATAGTTTTCAGTAAAGCTATGTATAGAGATAAAATTCTTTGTCACCACAGTCTCTAATTCTAAAGTGTTCTATATTCTTATGCATGAAAAATATCTTCTTTTGGAAAAAAAAATTATCACTAAAATTTCAGATGATTTCTGGTTTTCGTTTCTATGATATTACCCAAGAATTTTCTAGGACTTCCAGGCGGTGCAGTGGTTAAGAAACCATGCTTCCACTGCAAGGGGCACAGGTTCAATCCCTGGTTGGGGAACTAAGATCCCACGTGCCACGTGGTGCGGCGAAAAAATAACAATAAAAAAATAAAAAGAAAACCAGGTGTTAATTTTTTTAAAAAAGAAGAATTTTCTAATACATAATCAAAATTTGTTACAGCAGACATATCCTAATTGTTACTGAACTCTCATGGCCCATAGTGCCCTCAAGTAGTGAATTGCAAGCAATTCTTGGCCAAACTATAGTCACAGTCATAAAGACTCAGCTCATAAATGCTCACCTCTCAAGAGCTTTCCCTGAATGCCATTTCAGCGAAAATTCAGCTAAACCTTCTCCATGAACTTGAACTCACACCTATTCAGTCACAACCTACAACTCTTGAAGGCACTCTTCAGACCATATCTTATTCCTTCTGCAGTGTGATTATCTGTGTGTGTAATTGTTTATGATACAGTAATGTCTTCCCACAGCTTCACACAGTGCTTATTGCAAGATTGGTGCTCAGTCAATATTGGATGAATTAACACTAGCAGATAGTATCTAATGAAACTAATAATTAAAATTTACAGTTTTCCTAAGGATTACAAGAAATCCAAAGCAGTCTCATAAACTTGAAAACAATAAATTAAAAGTTTGTGAAACTAAAGTGATACTTGCCAAATACAATGTTTCAAATAGCTGATTACAGTGGTTCTTAAGCAAAATTTCCCTAATTAATTCCATTCACATTTTCATATTTAAGTACATAATTCGCAATGCGTACCTTGCTTTTTATACCTTTCTTTTATAAAGCTTCTAGTTATTATTTCCTGTGCCATGTATGTTTATCCTTTTTTTACCTTGATGGCCAGTTACAAGATTAGGGTTTATATTTCTCACTGAGCAACTGTTACATAAATGTTGACCTGCTAGACAGTTGCACACTGGACAAAGTCAGGCATGAAAAAATTACGTCAAAGTGCAGTAAATGTATATATCCAAAAATGTGAACAGTTCATATAATTCAAGATAAGAAAGATCATGTTTCTGTACTCTTTTGATTACAGAGACTAAAAAATATACAGGAGAAAAAAACAAGTGATATTATCTTACTTTGTAAAATAAAATTTAATTTCCAGTTTTCTGTTTTGAAAACACTTGGATCATCTTTAAATTTAGCATACATTAATTTCTTCAAAAATTTGTGATTGTATAATATATGCCAGGCCCTCTGATGACTTCGAGTTAAATATGAGGAGACATAAACTTTACCCTTCAGAAACTCAGCTGTGCAGTGACTTGCAAGTTTAAAATCACCTGCCATATTGATGTTCTTATTGAATTTCACAAGTTCTGCAATGAATTACATAATAAAAAGAGATTCACAGAGTTTTACAGAGTCTTATAACTTCAAAATATTTGGGATGGAAATAATGTGCAAACTATTTTCCCACTTCTACTTCATATCTCTACAGAATTCTGGCTTTAACGATCATTTCTCATTTTGAAATCTGTACTACATTCTAATATATATCACCAACTTTATATCATATTAAAATTTGATTTGCTAGTATTTAGCTATTATCATGCAAGTGCCACATATATAAATATTAGCATTTAAAAATATAAAAAAGCAGAACATTAATCGGAACAGCCTTCTCTGTAGTACATTTCATAGCATTCTTGATTAAAAATATGAAAATAAAATTATGTACTAGCTACATGACAATAGGATTTTCAGGTGAGGTGCAGCCTGGTTTTTACGTTTTGGATCTTAAATTATTTGCAAGCTCTTATAAGTGGTATTGCTTTGTAGACTCATTCTAGTTCACAGCTATAAATTCTTATTATTTTACAATAAATTTCATATGATTCTTATGCAAAATTTAGACCTAAAGTGTCATGGAGGAATCATACAAAATATTTTCATTTGTGCCTTTGGGTTTAACACTGCTGTTACCCAAACACTACTACATGTGTCCAGTATTAACAGTAATGTAATAAGAGCTCACATCCTGGTTTTCCTCCAATTCACAAGTACAAACAACTCATGGAGATCACAGAGCCTACAGGTAAGTTTTTTAAATCCCAGAAAAATAAATAAACAATATATGTTTATACATATAAGATTTCTATCATATATATATATAATATAGTTATTCTAATATTAGTTAGAATTTTAGTAGCATAGTTATTTGTTTTCTTTGAACACAGGATACTTTTACCTTTATATTAGAAGTTGAGTAAGAGAGCAGGTATTATATAAAAGGCAGGGAGAGAGTACTGGGTGCTTTCAAAAGGCATGGCCAAGTCCAAAAGATCAGAGAAATGTTATCTCCACTATTTTCAAAACAGAAAATTTGCAAAGTTAAAAAAAAAAAAAGAAAAAGAAAAAACCTCTGTGTACCTCATTAGCACCAATGAATATCACTGTATGACTATAACTCATTAATATTTGTTGATATGACCTTGAGCCATCATGAGAAAGCATATCATATTTAATTTATTCTACTGAGGAAGGGAAAACTGCCTCTAATTTGAAAAAAATGACACATTTTACTTGGTATTTTTTCAAACTTGTGGCACATCAAGAGAAATAAATCAGTCATCTATAAAAATTACTTTTGCAGAACATTTCATTTTGTCATAATCTCAGGTAAGTACCATATATAATTCTTTATTCTGACACAGAAATATTTACCATTATTTGCAATTTTTTCGCAATTCAACCCCAATATTTTAACAGTACAGTCATTGCCATGGTTCAACGCTTATACATTTTGTATCTTATATAAATTGGTTAAGTTTTGTGGTTGTACCACATTCTAATTCTCAAGATATATTTTTGGTATATATTTTATTTGTTTCTTATAACAATTTTATTTAATTCTATATAAATATTTTTTGCTGTATATAGGGTACATTTGTAAATATCATAGTTTACCACCCACTGAACACCATTTTTATTTTTCTTTTTTATGTGAACCATTTTCAAAGTCTTTATTGAATTTGTTACAATATTGCTTCTGTTTTATGTTCGGGCTTTTTGGCGGAGAGGCATGTGGGATCTTAGCTCCCCAACCAGGATCAAACCTGCACCCCCTGCATTGGAAGGTGAAGTCTTAACCACTGGACCACCAGGGAAGTCCCTGAACACCTATTCTTGACCACGCACTTTTATTCATTTTTGGTAATTCAGATATAATGTACAAAAGACAGTAAGATTAATAGTTATAAAGTTTAAGTAAAAATATGAACCAGGGGTTTCCCTGGTGGCACAGTGGTTAAGAATCTGCCTGCCAATGCAGGGGACACAGGTTCGAGCCCTGGTCTGGGAAGATCCCACGTGTCGCGGAGCAACTAAGCCCGTGCGCCACAACTACTGAGCCTGTGCTCTAGAGCCCGCGAGCCACAACTGCTGAGCCTGCGTGCCACAACTACTGAAGCCCACACGCCTAGAGCCTGTGCTCCGCAACAAGAGAAGCCACCACAATGAGAAGCCCGTGCACTGCAACAAAGAGTAGCCCCTGCTCGCCACAACTAGAGAAAGCCCATGCGCAGCAACAAAGACACAACACAGCCAAAACTAAAAATAAATAAAATAAATAAATTTATATAAAAAAAATATGAACCAGAAACAGATCTGGACGTGCATTCAGTATATACAAATATGGGACAATGCAGAGTGGAGTGTAGAAAAGAGAAGAAAACCTAGAACAGAACAATGACACTCAACACTTGTAAGAGAGCTACATGAAAAGAAAGTATGCACACTGAATCGGCAGAATTCCAGTTCAGCATGTAAGGCACTTGGGAGTCACCACTGTGTCCTAACTACTGTGAGCAAAGAATGTCGCCTGCATTCTTCACCCACAGTAAACAAAGGATGTTGTGGCCATCAAGCCACTGGCCGCTGCAGCTGTCCCCAAACTATGCACCCTGAGGGGATTAGGATGAAGAACAGGCTACTGGCCCTAGGTATTTTAACTTGCATATCAAAGGAATGAGTTCAATGAGCCAGACTCTTGCATCTTCCCATACATAGAAAAGTGCTAAATTCATTAAACTGAGATGTCTGGTTACCTTGAATTAACAGTAATGTTTTGATGTTCTGACTCCCTGGTTTTTGTTGCAAAAACTCCTATACATCCTGGCTCCTCCCTTACTCTTCGGAGCAGTCCCCTCAGAGCTGTCTGAGAGGCTGTCTTCTGGGCTTACGTCCTCAGTTTTGTCCGCCGAATAAAACATAATTCTCAACTTTTAGGTTGTGCATTTTTTTTTCAATCGACGCTACACGTAAAAAGCTGAACAGACTGAAAAACTAACAATCCTTCTTGGACTTGTAAGAGAGAGGAGGACACAGGGCAAACTGCTCCCCGCAAGACTGGAAAGATAGGCGGGCAAAGTCTTACCCCAGCAGAGACTCAGAAGCAAAAGCCACTGTGGGAACCAGCGCTAGGAGGAAAACTGGACCGTTATTGACAAATTGTTGGAGGCTCAATGAGGACGACATAAAGAGTTTAAAGGCTCCAGGGGGACACAA
Source organism: Eschrichtius robustus (assembly GCF_028021215.1). Lineage (NCBI taxonomy): Eukaryota > Metazoa > Chordata > Mammalia > Artiodactyla > Eschrichtiidae > Eschrichtius > Eschrichtius robustus. The sequence continues at coordinate 57,563,788 of NC_090841.1, read as the reverse complement.
TCAAAGAGAGGCCCCCACAATATTGTGAGACTTACCTCCAGGAGCTCGACCAGATTCCTGTAATAAACACTGGAGAGAAATCTCTTTGTGCTTCTCGCAGGGAGAGGGGAAAAGGAACCATCTTGAAATACACCAGAGCACTCTTTTCCTCTTAACAAGGCCTGCCCTCAGGGGAAACTTGTTAACCAGATTGTAAGCTGCTGGGGTATTATCAGAGCCTAACTGCCCTGGGGGAAGGGAAATATGCAACTCTGGCCTGCTCTTGCCTTCCTTGTGAGAGATGGAAAATATCCAACTCCAGCCCATTCTAGCCATCCTGTCACATCAAAGGGGAAAAGAAAAACTGAGAAAGTTGTGAAGTTCACTAAAAGACTGAGACCTAATCATGGCACTATGGAACACTTCCCCTCACCCCATAACTCACCACCACATTACTAAAGACCTATTTACAGAAGCTTCTTTTACCCAGTACATCATGTCCAGCTTTCAAGAAAACATTATGAGGCATACCACAAGACAAACAACACAATTTGAAGAGACAGAGCAAGCATCAGACATGGAACCAGAACCAGACATGGCAGAGATGTTGGGATTATCAGACTGGGAGTTTAAAACAACTATGATTAACATGCTAAGGGCTCTAATGAAAAAGTAGACAGCATGCAAGAACAGATGGGCAATGTAAGCAGAAAGATGAAAATCCTAAGAAAAAACTAAAAGGAAATACTAGAGATCAACACAAAACAAAACAAAAAAACAAAAACACAATTCTTCAGAAATGAAGAATGTCAGTGATGTAGTCACTAGTAGACTGGACACAGGTGATGAAAGAATCTGAGTTACAGGCATAGCAAAAGAACCTTTGAAAACTGAAAGAAAAAGAATCAAGACTGAAAATAAAACAAAACAGAATATTCAAGGACTGTGAGACAACTACAAAAGGTGTAACATGTGTGTAATGGCAAAGAAAATTGTCAGAAAAAGGCCATGGCTAAGAGTGAAACCAGAAGAATATTGAGTTAAGAGATCAAAAAAAAAGACATTAAGAAGTACTTAAGCAAGATTGCCAGTGGTGACAACAGGTCAAATAGAATAAGCCTGAAAGATGTGTATTGGAGAAAACGACGGAGAACATATCAATGTCCTGAAGATGTTTTGTTTGGAGGAGCAGTGAGCAAAAAGGTCAGATTACAGTGGTTTGAAGACTGATTGGAATACAGGAAGTAGTGGCATTAAGTGTAGCCTTCTATGTTATCCAGGATACCACTGATTTTCCCTGAGCACTTTTTCCAACTGAAAGGATTTACTTCACACTGTCAAAATATATTGAGGGGTTTTAAAATCGGTGCAAAGGCAAAACTCATTAATTCTTGCTACTGAGGCAAATATTTAATTACCTTTTTTCATTTCATACATTTTTTTAAACTTTATATTTAGCATTTGAGTTTGCAAAACCACCAATACCTAAAAATTTCTGAATCCTATTATTTATTCCTGCTTGAAAATCAGCCAATTTATTTTCTTATATTATGTCTTATTTGAATTATCTTACTAAATGCAGCTGCCAGAAACCAACCATATGATACCACTTTTCTCCTTTAGGAGTTCATTAGGTGTGTAATCTGCATTCTAATTTATCTTAGTCAACAGTTTTAACAGTGTTGCAATACTGCGTACCATGGGTCACCATGAATCCATCCTCTGAAAACAATTTCTTGAAGCCTGCACGCTGTATTTAACCCAGTGCCATACCTTTTCTCATGTTTTGTTATGACACCATCCTATTCCCAGGAATACATTTCTGTATCAAGTCAGGTATATTAGATTCTTATGGAGTAACAAACAGACCCAAATATTTGAGTGACTTTAAAAAAATATATATCTATTTCATTTTCATGCTAATAATGACTTTGCTATTGTCAGAAGTATGACTAAAAGAGAAAGAAGAGATCAAAGAGAGTTGGAAGGGAATGAGATGTGAAGGAAATCTTACTGTTATGAGAACTCTTTATTTGGCTATTTTTATCTAAGATGAGAATTTTATCTAAGATGGGAGATATATGAATATGTTTAAATGCTGATAAGAAGGAAACTGGTAACCTAAGGAGAAGAAAGTATTAATGGAAATATATCAAGAAGAATTTGAGAAGGGTGGACTCCTTCAAGTCTAATAGAACAACCTCTTCAACTGTAGGTCAAGAAGGGAAAGAAGACATGCTGATACAGTTTATAAAATTTTTGCAAAAGAATAGAGGAAATTGTATCAGATAGTTTTGTTTTTTGTTTTTTCCTATGACTAGTAAGCAAGATAATCTCCTTTCAGTGAAGAAAAGGAATAGTCTTTGGATGAGAATTTTAAGGGTAGAAAAATCTGAAATTACAGGACAGGTGAAAATAACTGGGCTAACAAAGGAGGCTGGCCAGTAACTTTAAAGAACTTTGTAATTAGAAACTATAAAGCAATAGGGGGGAAATATAAGCAAATTTGTGATTGATTTCCTTCTGCTCTAAGGAACTAGGCTTAGACTCAAAGTAGTGGAGAAACTATATATATACAACAAAATGTGTAATGTTATAGAATATGGAATATAGTCATGAGAAACAAAAACAGAAAAGGAAAAAAACCCAAAAAATCAAAAACCGTGAAATTAGACAATGTAGAAATTACTCAAGTGATGTTAAAGCAAGGGATATTCTAAGAGGTAACATTGAGAATGATAGGTTTGCCAAATATGCTGGAAGGATGAATGATGAAAGCCAGAGAATCAAGTATTTGAATTTTTTTTCATCATATATTTGAATTTATGATTTCTAAGTTGGGGCTTCATTAAAAGAAAACATTCCATTTTATTTGCTAATTTAAATTCCAATAGCTGCAAAATACAGGCTGTTACTATGTTGGGAAAAGGTAATTAAAACCATGTAATCAATGAGCAGTACTTCAACAGCACAGTTGTAAACTAACAACCCACCCCTCTTCCTCTCTTATTCTTTTATGATGTGTATTGTATTCTTCTCTGTTAAAGCAAACTTGATAGACTTTACTGTTAAATACTATTTAATAGATGCAGAATGTTTCTTCTTACCAAATAAAATTTACATACTACACTAAATTTTCTTGACTAGTTAATAAATGAAGTTTAATTCTCACATGAAATAAATACATGAAATAAATATTTTAAAATACATTTTAAGAAGTGAAAATAAAATTACCTTTTTTTGGTAGTACTTTCTTTTGAAGAAAAATATAAGCATTTAATATTTTCACCAAAACTCTGATGCTGGGCTTCCCTGGTGGCACAGTGGTTAAGAATCCACCTGCCAATGCAGGGGACATGGGTTCGAGCCCTGGTCTGGGAAGACCCTACATGCTGCGGAGCAACTAAGCCCATGCACCACAACTACTGAGTCTGCGCTCTAGAGCCCGCAAGCCACAGCTACTGAGCCTGTGTGCCACAACTACTGAAGCCGGCGCACCTAGAGCCCGGCTCTGCAACAAGAGAAGCCACCACAATGAGAAGCCTGCACACGGCAACTAAGAGTAGCCCCTGCTCTCTGCAACTAAAGAAAACCCATGGGCAGCAACGAAGACACAGTGCAGCCAAAAATAAATAAATATATAAATAAATAAATTTATTTTAAACGAAAAAAAAAACTCTGATGCTGAGTTCATGACTCAGAAAGTCTATTGGTTTGATCTTGGTAATACAGATAATTTTCACTCAGAATATTTTAATGCAGAAAATGCACTGTAATATTGAAAAACATACATACATGGAAGAAGTAGGTGAGATATTTATACCCATGTATGTTGGGGGCAAGAAGTAACAGCTGGTGAAATGGCCCTAAGGTAAGGAATGCACCTGGCATATTCAAGGAACAGAGGAGAGTCCAGTGTGCGACTAGATTTGAGTAAATAAGAGGGAGGATGGTAGATTGGGAGGTCAGATGGCATACCCTACAATTTAAGGACACAATATTCCCTTTTCCATTTACTACTTCTACTAACATTCTAATGGCTGTAACTCATTTACATGCTCACAGATATCTGAAATAAAAAAAAAGGCTAAAAATAGGATATTGTACTCTTTATCTGAATGGCCATTTACCAAGATAAAATAGCTTTACTATGGACCCACTGAACATCTGAGATCAGAGTCAAATAGAGTTTCTATCACATAGTATCTTTTAATATGGTGTATGTGTGTGTGTGTGAGAGAGAGAAAGAGAGGGAGACATTGATTTTATACTTTTAAGAGTTAAACTGCTTTTGTTGAAGTTACAGAGGTTACAAACTAATCTCTCAATATGTCTGTTGGATTCACTATGTCAGTGATATTATAGGTTGCAAATAGAACAATAAGACAACTAATTTATTATATTATATAAAACTTTGATGTGAAATTAAACTACATCTTTTGGAAATCATTTTGGACTGTTATATTGGACACAAAAATCATGTTAGAAAATTATATCTGACACAAAATAAGTGAACTATATACACGTAGTTGTATATCCATTTGCACTTTAAAAAAATAATTATTTTATTTACTATTTACTTTTCATGAGACAAGCTTTGCTTCATTATGAGGAATTGTATGTGGCTTGTGTTTTAGGAAAAAGTCAATGGGACGAACCAAAGTGACTCATCAAGAATATGTAATAAAATCTCCAAATGAAGATTATATTATGTATAAAATTAACTGCCAAAAAAGAGTGAAAAGCAACAGATGGCCAACAACAAAAGATGGGATTTAAACAGTCAGGTCTGATATTGACTAAGTGGAGAATTTTAATCTAAACTTGCATATAAGATGCACAAATAATGGCTGACAAATAGAAGATTTTCTAAAGTTTGTGAGGTATATAAAGAAAACTTTTTTATATGGCAAAAAAAAAGAAATGGTGACTAATTATAATGTTGTACATGTAAAATCATGCTGAGATAATGTCCTAAAACTTAAGAACTTATAGATGAGAAGATCTGGGGAAAAAAAAGCAAAGAATATAAGTCAGATGTTGCAACTGAAGTTGATTTTTCAACTTAACATAAATCCCCAACAAGTTTGAGCACAGGACAATGAAATTTTCTCATCAGACAAAACCAGGATGATATATACTCTTCAAACATTTAAAATAACTATATATATTTTAAAGTTCTGAGACAATAATAATAGGATGAAGGTGTATTGATTACTTACTGCTGCATAACAAACCACCCCCGAAATTGGTGGCTCTAAAAAGAAGCATTTATTATTTCTAATAAGCTTAGAAGCCCAATAAGCTCAGCTGACCGGTTGTAGTGTTCTGTAATCAGCTGTGCTCACCCAAGCATTAGGATTAAGAATAGTGCAAGCTGGCTGATCTACAATGGCATCATCCATGTGTGGAAGTTGGCTGCCTGTTGGCCAGCTGGTCTTGTTCTCATGGCATGGTGTATATCCTAGAGAACAGTATAAAATGCAAGGTCTTTAAGGCCTAGACTTACAAGACTCATTGATACTCTACTACCTCTGACTCATCATATTGGTCAAAGCAATATAAGGCCAGCCCAGATTCATTTCCAGCAGGAAATAGATACCACTTCATAGAACTATAAAGTCACATTGCATGGGGCATGGGATACATGGAGGGGGACAATTTCAAAAACAAGTTTATCATGTTCCGCCCCATGGCCCCCCACATTCATGCCTCTCATGCATTCAAATTATGGTCAGTTTACCTAAAGAGGCTCTAAAGATGTATGCAATCATGGTATAGGTTCAAAATCCAGAATCTTATAATCTACATAATTACAGATGTAATTGTTTAGATGTTTCATTTTTTGACCTGAGGACCTATGTTTACAACGACAATTGATCTGTCACCTAAAATACCTAAGATACAGTGATGAAAGACAGACAGGATTGCTACAATAGATCCATATAGGGAGCCCACAAATTTGTTAAATGAGTTTTGTTGTTGAAGAACCCAAGCCTTCAGCAGGGATAAAAGGCACAGGAAATTATGCAGACTGCAAAAAGGTCTCATAGTTCCTAAATTTTTATGAATAGAAATCAACCTGAGAAAGCTATTTATCTTTTTGTGTAGGCAATTTTTTCAAAAGTAACCAATGAGGGCAATGAACAAAAATTTCCCAGAGGATCTGCCAACAATAGTAAATCAACATGCATTCTTCTTCTCTGACATGCTTCTATTCAAAACTTGAAATGATGGAACTATAGATGAAAATCATCACTGTGCTTCTAAGTATATGGTGCTCCAGATATCCCAGGATACGGTTTCAAAATGTTTGTCAAAATAGAGTTCTTCATCTCAAGGCCATAACACTTTGTTTATAACCCATCTGGTCAGGGAATGCAAAGCCATCTTCTTAAAATGTTGAACTCACATAAATTTTATATGCCAATGTTAAGGTGAATATTAAACATTTTTTATATATAGTCCAGAAACAGGCCGCTCTGCTTACAGATTTCTGTAGATATTAAATTTCTAGTTATTTTAATACAGTTGTTCAATTAGTCTTGGTACCCAAGAATTAGAGACATGGAAGAGGTTATCTAAAGATTATTTGAGGGAAAAAAGAAAAAGGAATATCCCAGAGGGAGAAATCAAGAGTCCTTAAATCAGTGGACTAAGGGGACACAACCAGGAAGCAGAAACTAGGTCTATTCATGCAACACTTCTTACCCATGGGATTGATTAACCTGGCAATATATGCCCAGATGTAGTTCAGAATACCTATGGATCCACAGTGACTGCATTGTGCCTCTTATTCTCCCCTATGTCAAATGACTATTTATGTCTGATTGTAGTTAATTCTTTTTCATAAAAGCCAAAATCACATAGAGCAAGGCTAAGAGCTCTGAGAGTTCCCAATCTCCCATACTGGATTAAATCTGTGAAATGTAATGATTTCAGTGTAGCTAGAATTATCTGAAATGCTGAGGTGTAAAGATTCATAGGTACAATTTTCTAATTTGAGAAATGATTTTTTTTTTCAGAATAACTCACACTGAAAAACTAGAAAAGCTAAAAAGTAAAACATAAAACATCGTAAATATAAGTTTCTAGAAAACACTGAAGACAAAAGAACTTGTGTCAAGGGGCTAGAAAGGAGAAAATTCAAATATGTGGGCCTTTTATTTTGTACTGCTCTTACCTCAAGGCATTTGCAAACTGGAAAGTGGTAGCTGAGAGATTAAAAGCAGAGATTTTTATAAGCTCTATGGCCAAGGAGAAAACCTTCACTTCAGTGGATATCAAAAAAAGATAGTGCAGGGAAAGCACCCTAGGTTTTGCAGTTGGGACAAGTTAGGAATAAGGGTGAACAGAAAAATTAATAGCCAGTCCGAAGACTAAAACCTAGATTAATCATTTCCATCCTGATTGGTTGAAGGTGTTCTGCCCCTCCTTAGTTGTTTAGTAGAGGCGAAATGAATTCTCCATGGATGTAGAAATACTATCCTATGCCTCAAATTTTTCTGTATAATTATGCATGTATCTGGTGTTGAATCAGAAAAAAAAAGGGCAAATGCACAAGAACTGATTAAAAACAGAGAGTAAACTATAGAAACAGATGCAAAATATTCACATATTTTGATCCAGATATTAGAGTTATTGAACAACGCCTTTGAAATAACTGTATTTAATATGTTCAACAAATTAAATTACAATGTAGAGAATTGTGAAAGGGAACTGATAACAATGAAATAATAGAGTAGAATTTATAGAAGTGAAAAAGATTAAAAATCCAATTGATGGGACTATCAATCAGACAGCCACCTTCACCACTGAATAATGGGTGCTGAAGGAAGGGTTATGAAGGAAACAAGATATGACTGGCAACATATGAAAAAATGAAGACATTCTACACAGTTTACACTCCACTGTAAGCAGACCAGCCTTTAGTTTATGGAAATACATTGCATCATCCTTTGGTTAAAGCAGAATGCTAGAAATTTGTCAACAAGATAGAGTTGATGCTTGCTACCACATCATTAAATAATTACATTCCAATATTATTTAGTTCATCCTTAATTTGACAAACTTTTAGCTTATTTGTAAACTCATATGGTAAGTATCTAGGATTAACATTAACAAAGCAAGAGTGAAGTGCATAGGCTTCAAGACATAAGCTACTTGGAGACTTAGACATGTTTTACTTTGAATTCTGCAATGCAACAATTAAAATTATTTGAAAATATGATATTCTATATCACAAATGCATGTTTTGTAATCTCATTTACAACTTAAAATATTGACAAAGCACATATTTATATACTATATATAAATATTACAAAATGTCTTAGAGAGGGAATACAATCATTCCACTCTATTTTATATTAACTAGGGGATTAATAATAAATGTATTAAATATGTAACTGATATCAACCCATCTCAGTGAATGATTTATTAATATTCTCATTAGAATGGCAAATTAAATGTGGGTGAAGGTAGCACACAACAATTCATTCTGAAAGAAGACTGAATAAATCAATATTGATAGAACAGAGGGATCAGAAAGATGACTGTTTAGAGATATGCCTGAAAAGGACAAAGAAAGCTGTTTACAAGGAGTCTAGTATGTTAGGCTAAAGAGTAATTGTGTTTGACTAATTCCTATATATCTTTTCTATCTCAATTTAGGTGTTACTATTTTCAGTAAATAATAGATCAATTACACCTAGTCCTCAGATATGACTTCTAAAACTTGGATTTCTAACAGCTATCTCAAAATTAAGGTAACTCAAGATTTCATTTGCTTTTTTTTCAAATCACTCACTCTATTTCTCATGCCTCAAACTGGTAAGCCATTATTTCTGTATCCTCCCTGTTTATTCCCATGTTTCATGCTAATAACTTAAAGTCATTACTATCACCTTCATTTATTCTCTAGATTCTATATATCCCACATCCATTCTATCCCTCCTCTTCTATCTGAAATATATCCAATCTCTCCATTACTGTTTTGCTCCCCAAAACTCAAACCCAATCTATGATCTCTCACATGTATTATCATAATACACTCCCTTCTTCTCTCCCTGCATTTGCTATCAATTTGTCTGCACACCCAGTATGATCTACTTTAAGTACATGTCTGAATATGTCACTCCCATGATGACACCCTTCAGTGAATTTCCATGGTGCTTAAAATACTCATCATGGCCTAAGAATATGTTTATGACAGGCTCCTGATCATGTCTCCAATCTTATTTCTTATGTCAAATATACATTATTTTGAATTTGTTTTCCATCTCTCCTTTTTCTCCCCAGGTCAAGTCACACGACATCCCGCTCATCAGACAATTTAGAATTTAGGTTACCAATCCAGTCTGTATTTTTATATACTTTTTTCCCATATCTCTGTCAATCTTCTCTCTCCCTCTCTGTCTCTGTCTGTCTTTGTCTCTGTCTCTGTCTCTCTCTATATATATATTCAAAATATATTCTCTCATATATATGCATGTGTATAATATGTATCTATTCTCTCACATGTATCACATTGTATGTGACATATATGTTGATTATACTCTGATATCTTTCTTTTTTCACTAATTATGTCAGGAGCTTATTGAGCCCTTTTGGCCTAAGAATGGGTGCCCTATTTCAATCCTTGAAAAATTACATTTAAAAACTATTTACCTATTTCTAGTGGTTTCTAGAGAATAAAAACAGCCAATCTATAAAGAAACAAGAATAAGGGTAGCAGATATTTTCCCAACAACACCAAATTGCAGAAAACAACAGAGATTATGAGGAAATATTAATTTAATAACTTATTATATTAATTACTAGAATTTAATAGCAGGACATATTATCAATTAAAATTGAGAGTACTATAAAATACACTTATGGACGTGCAAAGAATCAGATATTCTTCTTTATTCACTTTCTTGTAAAGTTTATTAAGAGACAGAATGAAAATAAAAATCACTCAAAAAGTCATGGTAAACTCCTCCCACCAATAAAAGACAACCCAAGACAATTAATTAACTATATAGTCTAATAAAAAAAATTATAGGTTGACAGTTTTTCAGCAGACATAGGAACACATACATTCAAATTTCACAGAAAGTCACTGGAGACCACAAAAATTTAATTCTTGAATATGAATGGATTAGTGTCCTGGATGGAATTGTTAAAAACTGCACAAGTCCCAGAAGACACTCTTTTCTGTAACATGTTGATAAATACAAAAATGAAGGGATCACTCACATCTTGGATAAGTTCTGTGGTTTTCTCCACAGTAAGCCAGATATGATTATAGGGGATATTGCCATTGAAGTGGGCTCCCTGATTTCAGTGGGGATTATGGGTTCCTGAGAGACTGAGTACCGATATTAACTGACAAGGAGGCTCTGGGCACATCAGCAATAAAGGTAGCAGGAATGTATCCATCTCAGAATGCCTTGTCCAGTGTATATCTTATGTAATGGTAAATTGATTAAAGTGTCCAAATCAGATGGACATATTACAAGAGAATTACTTGATAGGTATATGAAAAAGCCCTATGTCTGGTAGCCAAAAACTTGACAATATTTGCCATAAGGAAGGGTCAGGAACTCTAGTCCAGTTTTTAGACCTAAGGCCATTCACTAATCTAGAACAACTTGATTTTTATTTAAGTAGTGCCCATGAAGGACTATGCACGTGGGCATGTGAAAATTATTAATATTTAAGTCTTCTTCAAAGAGACCTCCTGCCATTTCCTATAGTGACACAGTAACTTTCTGTGATTAGATTCCCCTGGCACTCCAAAGAGGTTGTTCCCAATTAAGTGCTGTCAGCAGGTCCCCTTCCCCATGGAAGACATTTTTCAGCAACCCCTTGGGCATCTGTGTAGCAGGTTCCAAGCTACAATACTTCACTCCACATGGATGGTTTACATTTTTAATTACTGTATGGTTCCTGTCTACTAATTGTAGACCCTGACTGGTACAGTAGACTCATTTTATTTTCTCCATACTGCAAACACTTTTGAAATGAAGAGCTTAGTTATGAATATACAATATAGCTGAAACATAGCAGGTACATGGTATATGCAGATATCTGGCTACACCAAGCTGTCTCAGTTTTACATAGTATTGAACCTCTGGTACAATCACACTGGTTGATGGAGACTACTGGAGACACAAGTTAAGTACACACATACATGAATTTTAAAATAATACCTTTCTCAACATTGATTTTGTGAGGGACTGGGTGCCACATTATGAGAAACATTGGAGTGGGTAATAAAATTATTTAGATCTTACAGAAATCAGTAATTTTATTATCTGGGTTTATTTTTTTCCATACACATGCAGTCCCTGGACATGTGGACAAGTGTAAGTCTTTTTTATCCACATAATCATGATTATTTCTTTTTCTATGTAACCAAACAAAGAATAGAAGGGAACTTCTTCAGCCTGATAAATGGCATCTATGAAAAAACCCCAGCTAGCACGATCAATGGTGAAAGACTGAAGCATTAAAAAAAAAAGAAAAAAGAACTCATAGAGAACAAATTGGTGATTGCCAGAGGCAACTTGGGGAAGGGACGAGGCATTCAGGGAATGACTGAAGCATTAAAAAAAAAAAAGAAAGAAAGAAAGAAAGAAAAAAGAAAAGAAAGGAAAAAGAACTCATAGAGAACAAATTGGTGATTGCCAGAGGCAGCTTGGGGAAGGGATGGGGGCATTGAGAAATGGGTGAAAATAGCCAAAAGGTACACACTTCCAGTTATAAGATTGGTAAGTCCTGGGAATATAATGTACAGCATGGTGACTATAGTTAATAATACTGTATTGTGTATTTGGAAGTTGCTAAGAGAGTAGATCTTAAAAGTTATTATAACAAAAAAATGTCACTAGATGTGGTGATGGATGTTATCTGAACTTGTGATAATCACTTCACAATCTAGCACATATATCAAATCATATATTGTACACCTGAAACCAGTACAATATTATATATGTCAATTATATCTCAGTAAAAGAATTTTGTTTAACTACCAATAAAAAATAGCTAAAATTGATTGTGTCTCCCTAAAATAGATACAGATGATTTCTCCTGGAACTACATAAACTTGAGCCCAATTAATTGGAAAGAGTATTAGGAGACTGATAGGCATCTAACAGGTGCTCAATAAAATTCAGTTTAATGAATGAGTTTTCTCTGCAATTATGATCTAAACTGCATTTCAAGGTAGTATGCTAACTTTTGCAAATACTAAGAATGAAAACAAGTTAGATAACAATGCTATTATACCTGTATTCATTGAAATAGTAAAAGGAGTTAACTGTAAAACAATGTTTTAGGTGGGTGGGTATGGAAAAGTTTCTGAAAAGTTTTATGAGGGAATAAGAAAATAGACATGTAAAGTTATATCAAATGCTAGGAGGCAGGAACAAAATTATGAAAGAAACACCTGTGGAGATTCATGAAACCAAGCAGCAACATAAAGTATATACTTTAGGATAGGGCAACTTTGTTTTAAATTTTGGAGATGACTTGTTGAAAATACTAAAAATTTAGAATAGTTCTTTCTATTTATTTTTTTAAAGCTAGTTGCAAGGTAGCATCAGTAATCCTCTTAGCCACGCTGACCTCATGAAACTGATGATATTCTTGCAATACGAATCTGAGAGCTTTTCCTTCTTTCCCCCACCCAGCCCATTCACAAATTTCACATTTCAGTCTACAAAATTAACAACAACAACAACAAAAAGAAGAAAAATGAGAGTTTTTTCCCTAAGATAAGAAATAAGACAAGGATGTCCACTCTTACTACTTCTATTCAACATTGTACTGGAGGTGCTAGTCAAGGCAATTGGGTAAGAACTAGAAATAAATGGCATTAAGAATGAAAAGGAAGAATAAAGATATCTTTATTTGAAGTTGACATAATTCTGTATATCAAAGGTCCTAAGGAATCAAAACACAGATACATACACTATTACAGCCAATATATGAATACAGGAAGTTTATAGGACAGAAGATCAATACACAAAACTGAATTGTAAATCTACATAGTAGCAATGAACAATTTGAAAATAAAATTAAGAAAGCAATTCCATTTACAAGAGCATAACAATGAATAAAATACTTGGGAATAAATCTGACAATATAATTGCAAGTTATGTACACTGAAAACTAAAAAAATCATTAAAAAAATTTAAAATATTTACATAAATAGAATGACATTCCATGTTCACGGAATAGAGATTTAACAATGATAAGATGGCATTACTTTGCAAATTAACCTACAGATTCAAAGCAATCCTTATGAAAATTCCAACTGCCTTCTTAGCAGAAATTCACATTTATCTTAAAATTCATATGGAAATGCAAGAGACTCCAGAATAGCCAGAACAGTCTTGAAAAATAACAATAAGTTACAGGACTCACACTTCTTAATTTCAAAACTTACTACAAAGCTACAATAATCAAGACAGTAGGGTACTGCCATAAAGATAGACCTAACAATAAATCGATTGGAATCGAGAGTGAAAATAAACTCTAATATCTGTGGTTAACTGATGTTTTACAAGTGCTCCAAGAGAATTCAATGAGATAAGAATAGCCTTTTACCAGAAAACTACTAGAGCTAATCAATGAATTTGGTAAAGTAGCAGGATACAAAATTAATGCACAGAAATCTCTGGCATTCCTATACACTAATGATGAAAAATCTGAAAGTGAAATTAAGAAAACACTCCCATTTACCATTGCAACAAAAAGAATAAAATACCTAGGAATATAACTACCTAAGGAGACAAAAGACCTGTATGCAGAAAAATATAAGACACTGATGAAAGAAATTAAAGATGATACAAACAGATGGAGAGATATACCATGCTCTTGGATTGGAAGAATCAACATTGTGAAAATGACTCTACTACCCAAAGCAATCTACAGATTTAATGCAATCCTTATCATGTTCTTGGATTGGAAGAATCAACATTGTGAAAATGACTCTACTACCCAAAGCAATCTACAGATTCAGTGCAATCCCTATCAAACTACCAATGGCATTTTTCACAGAACTAGAACAAAAAACTTTACAATTTGTATGGAAACACAAAAGACCCCGAATAGCCAAAGCAATTGTGAGAAAGAAAAATGGAGCTGGAGGAATCAGGCTCCCTGACCTCAGACTATACTACAAAGATACAGTAATCAAGACAGTATGGTACTGGCACAAAAACAGAAATATAGATCAATGGAACAGGATAGAAAGCCCAGAGATAAACCCATGCACCTATGGTCAACTTATTTTTGATAAAGGAGGCAAGAATATACAATGGAGAAAAGACAGCCTCTTCAATAAGTGGTGCTGGGAAAACTGGACAGGTACATGTAAAAGTATGAAATTAGAACACTCCCTAACACCATACACAAAAATAAACTCAAAATGGATTAAAGACCTAAATGTAAGGCCAGACACTATCAAACTCTTAGAGGAAAACATAGGCAGAACACTGTATGACATAAATCACATCAAGATCCTTTTTGACCCAGCTCCTACAGAAATGGAAATAAAAACAAAAATAAACAAGTGGGACCTAATGAAACTTAAAAGCTTTTGCACAGCAAAGGAAACCATAAGACAAAAAGACAACCCTCAGAATAGGAGAAAATATTTGCAAATGAAGCAACTGACAAAACATTAATCTCTAAAATTTACAAGCAGCTCATGCAGCTCAATATCAAAAAAACAAACAACCCAATCTAAAAATGGGCAGAAGACCTAAATAGACATTTCTCCAAAGAAGATATACAGATTGCCAACAAACACATGAAAGAATGCTCAATATCATTAATCATTAGAGAAATGCAAATCAAAACTACAATGAGATATCATCTCACACCGGTCAGAATGGCCATCATCAAAAAATCTAGAAACAATAAATGCTGGAGAGGGTGTGGAGAAAAGGGAACACTCTTGCACTGTTGGTGGGAATGCAAATTGATACAACCACTATGGGGAACAGTATGGAGGTTCCTTAAAAAACTAAAAATAGAACTACCATATGACCCAGCAATCCGACTACTGGGCATATACTCTGAGAAAACCATAATTCAAAAAGAGTCATGTACCAAAATGTTCATTGCAGCTCTATTTACAATAGCCAGGACATGGAAGCAACCTAAGTGTCCATCAACAGACGAATGGATAAAGAAGATGTGGCACATATATACAATGGAATATTACTCAGCCATAAAAAGAAACGAAATTGAGTTATTTGTAGTGAGGTGGATGGACCTAGAGTCTGTCATACAGAGTGAAGTAAGCCAGAAAAAGAAAAACAAATACAGTACGCTAACACATATTTATGGAATCTAAGAAAAAAAAAAAAAAAAGGTCATGAAGAACCTAGTGGCAAGACGGGAATAAAGACACAGACCTACTAGAGAATGGACTTGAGGATATGGGGAGGGGGAAGGGTAAGATGTGACAAAGTGAGAGAGTGGCATGGACATATATACACTACCAAACGTAAAATAGATAGCTAGTGGGAAGCAACCGCATAGCACAGGGAGATCAGCCCTGTGCTTTGTGACCACCTAGAGGGGTGGGATAGGGAGGGTGGGAGGGAGGGAGATGCAAGAGGAGAAAGATATGGGAACATATGTATATGTATAACTGATTCACTTTGTTATAAAGCAGAAACTAATACACCATGGTAAAGCAATTATACTCCAATAAAGATGTTAAAAAAAAAAAAAAAAGGATAATCTTGGACTCCATCCTCACATATAACCTCTCTAAGACCATGAAAGGATACAGTATTTTTTTTTTAAATCAGGAATAAAACTTGCTTCTAATGCATAAAAAAAAAAAAAAAAAAAAGGATTCTCAAACCAAGGGTCAAAGAAACCATCAGATCTTGACAAAGCTTAGGAATTCTTGGCCAAATCCAGGAATAAGGCTTCATACCAGTAATCATCACTGAGATTTTCAGTGGACATCTTTTTACATAAATAGATAATATTTCCTTTAAATAATAGAATATTTAAAAGATATGTATAAATTATGTTTTCAAAATGTAAGCAAAAGACACGTACACTGAAAACTTTAAGACATTGATGAAATAAATTGAAAAAAACACACAAAAATGAAAATATATTCATGCTCATGGATTGGAAGAATTAATGTTGTTTTCCATAATACCCAAAGCAATCTACAGATTCAATGTAATCTCTATCAGAATTTCAATGGCATTTTTCACATAAATAAAACAAACAATTCTAAAATTTGTATGGAACCACAAAAACACCATATAGCCAAAGTTGTGTTGAGAAAGAAGACCAAAGCTGGGGGTACCACATTTCCTGATTTCAAACTATATTTTGAAGCTATAGTAATCAAAACAGTATGGTATTAGTATAAAAACAGACATATAGATCAATAGAACAGAAGAGAAACTCTGGAAATAAACCCACACATATGTGGTCAATTAATTTACAACAGAGGATCCAAGAATATACATTGGGAAAAGGGCAGTCTCTTCTACAAGTGGTGTTGGGAAAACTGGACAGAGAAAAAATGAAAATGGACAACTAGCACATACCATACACAAAAATTAACTCAAAATGGATTAGAGACTGGAACATGAGACCAAAAACCATAAAACTACTAGAAGAGAAAAGACAGTAAGTTCCTTAACTTCAGTCTTGGTGATGATGTTTTGGATTTGACACCAAAAGCAAAGGCGACAAAAGCATAAATAAGTGGGAATACATCAAACTAAAAAGTTTCTGCACAGCAATGGAAACCACTGACAAGTTAAAAAACCTACAAAATAGGAGAAAATATTTTCAAATCATGTATCCAATAAGGCATTAATATTCAAAATATATAAAGAATTCAAACAACTCAATGGCAAAAAACCAAACAATCCAATTAAAAAACGGGCAGAGGATCTGAATAGACATTTTGCCAAAGAAGATATACAGATGGTCAACAGGTCCATGAAAACATGCTCAACATCACTAACAATAGGGAAATGCAAATCAAAACCATAATGTTATCACCTCACACCTGTTAGAATGGCTATTATCAATAAGTGAAGAAATAACAAGTGTTGGCAAAGATGAGATAAGGGAACCTTTGTTCACTGTTGATGGGAATGTTAATTGGAGCAGCCATTATGCAAAACAGTATGAAGGTTCCTCAAAAAATTTAAAATAGAATTACCATATGATCCAGCAATTCTATTACTTTTGGTTCTTTATCTGAAGGAAACAAAATCATTTACTCAAAAAGATATTTCCACGCCCATGTTCACTGCAGCATTATTTACAACAGTCAAGATGTGGAAGCAACCTAAGTGTTCACTGATGGACAAATAGACAAAGAAAATGTGTTGTATATATATACAGTGAAATATTATTGAGCCATGAAAAAAGAAAGAAATCTTGCCATTTGTGACAACTTGGATGAATCTTGAGGGCATTATGCTAAGTGAAATAAGTCAGTCAGATAAAACAAATACCATATGATCCCACTCATATTTGAAATATAAAAGCAACAAACAAATAAACTCACTAATACAAAGAACAGATTGGTGGTTACCACAGTCTGGGAGTGGCAGCGGGCAAAGGGGCTGAAGGTGATCAAAGGTAAAGTTTCATTTACAAAATAAATAAGTCATAGGGATGGAATGTACAGCATAGTGACTACAGTTAAAGTACTGTATTATATAATTAAAAGTTACTAAGAGAGTGGATCTTAAAAGTTCTCATCACAAGAAAAAAAATTTCTAACTACATATGGTGTCGGATGTCAACACCATATTTGGTGGTCATTTTGCAATATATACAAATATTGAGTCATTATATTGTACACCTGAAACTAATATAATGTTGCATGTCAACCATATCTCAATAAAAAATTTTAAGTAAATGTTAATAGATTTGAATATGTCAAAGTTTAAACTTTATTAGACAGAGCATACAATAAATAAAGAAAAAATAACACATGAAAAATATTCACAACATGGATTAGCACTCAGGATATTAAAAAAAAAATAGTATAATTGCTCATGTCAAAAGGTAAGAGTGGCTTAGCCTGGAATGCTTCCATTGAAGGTAGTTAGAGTGATCAAATTTGGGATATACTGCCTTCTTTCAACTGTTCAGTTTACGTCGTTTTTGCCATAATATCTCATGAAAAATGATAACACTCTAGATAGCAACACCATGGGTGGGGCTAATCATGGCTTTTGTCAATCAAAAATACACTAACATATTCTTTTTGGTTTATATTCAAACCAGAGGATGTTATGTACCTTTATACAAATTCAAGAGAAAACTCTCCTTCATGATTCTGCTATAGCTTTCTAATATTAATAAAGTTTCTTTCAAGAAAGGGACATCTCAGGGAATAGCACTGACATTTTTATCATGCTTACCATTGAGAAAGTGTATCATGTGCATCTTATTTATATATACCAGTGCTGTAAGGCAGACAGGCTAAACATTATTATCACCATGCTGCTAATGGGGAAAGTGACAACAAGACATATTATTTATAGGTCATTTAATTTCTTAGTATAACTCTAAGTAATATTGAGGATTATGATTTTTAAAAAATGGTCCTTATCTTCTAGGGAGATCACTGCTAATACCATCAACAGAAGTTTAAATGCATTTCAGGGGAATTGGATAACTCAGAAACGCTTCTTAGATAATCAGTTAAATAATAAATTGACCTAGGCCAAAGTGAGAAAGATGGAAATTGAGAAATAAGAAGGGCTTCCAGCAAGAGCAATAACTTAAGCAAAAGTCTTGAGGTGTGAAATTGCAGAGTATATTCTATGAATGAAGAAATCAGTATAATGATCAAAAAAAAGTGATAGAGCTGAAGAGGCTCAATTGTAAATAATATGCTGAAAGTCTTTCTTCAAATGTGTGGGGTATAATTGGAAGTTTCTGAACAGTGGCTTACCAAGGTCAGATTTATAATTCAGGAAGATCATTATGGTAAGTAAGGTGTAAATTTGATTGGAATAACAAAAAGCTAAAGATTAGAAAAGAAATAGGAGATTTACAATAATCCAGGCAAAACATATGAGAACCTGAAGACAGACATTGGCACTGGGAACTTGAAGGTGATAAATGATACTAAAAGGAATACAGAGTCAGAAAGATAGGATTTCCTGAATGATTGGCAAAAGAGGATAAAAGGAAGGGCATTATGATTACAGTGAGATTGAGGGAGAAAAGTGGAAGAGGAAGTCAGACATGCAATAGGTGGGGAAAGGAGTTTAGGAGATTATGAGGATTTTAGGTTGTATTTGTGTTAAACAAAAAGCCATGGAGGTCTTGATTACAAAAGAAACACAATTTGCATTATGGTTAAAATCATTTTGGCTGGCCTGTGTTTACAATGAAAGATAAAAGTAAAAGCGGGGAGATATATGAGGTATTATGGTAATACAGGTGAGAGACAATAGTGGTTAAGACCAGGGTAGTCCCAGTGGAGAGGGTAAATAGTGGTTGGATTCAAGATACATTTTAAATGTGGAGGCAGTCTTTCATTAAAGCCTAGGCATAGGATTTGACATAAAGAGAGGAATTAAAGGTTACTCCAAAGGTCTTCATCTGAACAACCTGAAAGATAGAATTACCCACAATGTAGCTGTAATGGGTAAATCTGAAAGCGGAGCGGAGCATTACAGTTTGAGGCATGTCAGATTTAAAATGTCTATTAAATAGTCAAGTGGAGATCTCCAATAGGCAATTATGTATAGAAATATAAAGTAAATTGAGAATTTGGGGGTAGAAATATAAATAGACATTATAGACAGTTTTAAAATTATGAGATGGGGGAATTCTCTGGCAGTCCAGTGGCTAAGATTCCATGCTTCCACTGCACGGGGCATGGGATCGATCCCTGGTTGGAGAACTAAGATCCCACAAGCTGTGTGGCGTGGCCAAAAAAAGAAAAAAAATAAAAATAAATAAATAAATAAATAAAATTATGAGATGCGATGAGGTCAAGACAGTCAAAATACGTAGAAAACAGAATGATGGACAGAAATTTGGGACACAGTGGAAGAAACAACCAAAGAGATTACAAAGGAGCAGCTAATGAGGCAGAGAGAAAACTAAGAAAGTACACTATCTTAGGAGTCAAGTAAATGAGGTGGGTCAAAGGGAGGAAGGGAGGTGAACTGTCAAGTGAGATGAGGAGTAATCATTGATCACTGAATTTAGCAACAGAGAAGTCATTGCTCACCTTGATGAGAGCAAGGTGCCTTGATAGTCAGGAAAAAAGATAGATAGAGCTCGGTGTAATAGAAAATTGGAAAGCAGCTGGGAGAATGGAAAAAAAAAAAAACTATTTAAGGAGTTTTGCAGTAAAGAGTAGGAAAGAACTGGGAATTGTTTGTTGGGTTACTTGGCATCCAGAAAAGTTTTTTGTTTGTTTTCCAGTTGTTTGTTGTTCCCTCTAAAGAAGGAGAGGCTTCACAAAATCACCAATAGGACTTTGTAAACAAGGGTTAGGGAAAGTCTCCACTAGCTTCAACAAATCGAAAAGCACCGGAATTGAGGAATCAGAGGACACTTCTGTTAATGATCTGATCTGTGTAAAGCACCTGAGGTTCCTGATGGACAGGAGGACCCCCATACAAAGTTGCTGGCAAAACCTAGCTTTAGCCTGATACCCAAAAACCACGTCTGCCCCAAATGCCTCAGGAGCAACAATGGTTTTCTTTTCAATTCCCTCTTCCAAATCAGGTAAGTAGCCTTCGTTATCAGATTCTAAACAGAAATTCTACCTGAAAAGATTCTGTGAAATGTATATTCAAGACTTATAAACTTCATGATATAAGAGAAAATACCTAAAGAAGAAAATAGTATAGTCACTGGTTCCCTTGACTATTAACCCACATAGCAGTAATAATAGAAACTCTAACACTTTTTGTACTAAGTTGAAATTTGCATTTTTAGAAATTTTATCAAAAGGATGAGAAAAATCCCAATCTTTACTACATGGAAAAGTAGCAAAGTGAATAAAGTTTCAACTAAGAAAAAAATTCAAACTATTAGAAAAGTAAAATATGGTATGATTTTTTTCATTATTACAAATATATTTCAGCTTAGGTTCTTTAATTTACCTTGAGGTCTGAATTGATTATTGTGATGTCTTAGACTGTGGAACTCTGAGTTATTTCTATTTCATCTGTTGTATCCATTTCTTAATTCTAGGATTATGTCTTCTAAAATTTAAGGGATAATATTTCAATTTAACTTATCTTACATAATTTTTATTTTGGTCAAGTTGTTTGCATTGTCAGGAAAGCTATTATAAATGTCACCACAGAAAAATTACAAATATAGGCCTTTAGGCATATAATGGGAATATATTTCTGTTTAGATGTAAGCATATGTGTCATTTTCCAAGCAAATATCTGAATATAGGTAAAGTATAAAATATTTTTATTAGAGATATAAGGTATATTATTTCTTCTTATCATTCCTCAAGTTTCTTTTTCCCTGTGTCATAATTACTCTTTTCCTACTCTCTTTAGCCAATTTTCTTTTTAATGGAGTTTGAGAATTCTCCTTCTCTCCATATTTATTCTTCTCTTTCCTCTCATGCCATATATTCATATTAAACAGTCAACTAGAGTTTTTAATCCAAATATTTTTACAGAAAGCCTGACTCTTCTATTTTATTCCTCAGGATGCTACATGGTTAAAAGCAGAGGTTTATATTAAGTAAAAATAGTATTTGCTAGCTGACAATTTTTCTAAGTTCCTAGTATTATCTGGTAGTGGTTAACTAAATTAATTTGTATTAGATTTATTCAAGATTATATATTGCAGAGTAATATATAATCCAGAGTAATCACTGAAATAAAAGAAAATATAGAACTAAAATTAATCAAGGGAAATGGAATACAAATAATTCACAATGTTTAGTTGCTCTATCATCTTGAAGAAATTATAAGTAAATATGTAAATAAGTAAATAAAGAAATATTGAAGAAATTATCACCAGCATACCTGTACTACAAATATATTCTAAAGTAAATTCTTGAGGCTGAAGTGAAATTACATCAGGTCAAAACTTGGATATATAGGAACAAATGAAGAACAAAGGCTGTTGTGCACATGTAGATAAATACAAAGGACTATGTATAATTTTATTTTATTAATTTCTTTTTAAAATTGAGGCCTATGGGTTTACAATTATGGAAAAAATAATGTATATGCTAAGCAGCACTTCAGAGAGGAAAGAGGAAATACATGATTGTGAATTTTCTATATATTACCTACTATAATTTAATATTAATTCTAAGTTGTGGTAAGTTAACAATGAATATTTTAATCTCCAGAGAAACTACTGAAAGACATTATAAAGAGACATAGCTAGAAATCTAATAAATAAATTAAAATTGAATATTAACAATACTTATTATCATACATTCATACATGTAGGCAGTAAAAGAAAGTGAGAAACCAAAAGCAGATGGGGACCCAAAGAAAAAAAAAAAACCAAGACAACAGACCCTAAAACAACCATATCAATAAATACTTTATTTAAATGGATTAAACTCTCTAACAAAAAACCAGAACTTGTTAGAATGAATAAGAAAAGAAGACGCAACTATACACTGCCTATAAGAAATGTACTTAAAATATATTGACACAAACAGATAAAAATAATAAGTTGTAAAATGTATATCATGCCCGGGAAACATAAGCATGAAAGTTTGGCTGTAATGCTAAAAAGACCAAAAAACGAAACAAACTAAACCAAACATTTAATGCAAAGATGGCACTCACTAATGATAACTGATTAACATATTAGGAAGTTATAACAATTATAAATGTATTTGTGTTTAATATCAGAGTTTTAAAATATACTGAGTGAACACTGACAGTGCAAACAGAGATACAGACAAGTCTAAATCACAGTGAGTGACGTTAACTTCCCTCTCTTAGTAACTGGTACAGCAATTTGACACAATTTCAGTATGGACATAGAAAATCTGAATAATACTATCAATCACCTCACCTAATTGACATTTATGGAACACCAAACCCCCAAACTGCAGACTTTACAAATTTACAGTATTTTCAAGTACACATGGCACTAGCACTAGGACAGAATATATGCCAGTCGTGAAGTAAGTCTCAGTATATTAAAGAATATACTGCAGAGAAAGAGCAGAGAAAGAGCTCTAATCATAAAAAAATTTAGAAATCAACAAAATAAAACATTTAGAGAAAGACCTACATTCTGATTTCTAAACAAATTATGTGTCAAAGAAAAACATCAAAAATATTTTGAACAATGGTAATAAAAACAACACATATCAAATTACTAAGGGCTATTAAATCAATGCTTGGATGAAATTTCAATGTTCATATTAGATATTTATATTCTTTTAAACTTAAAGAAAAGTTTAAAAATCAATGATTTTTTTCCGCCAGAACATGAAGCTAGAAAGAACACGAAGAATAAATCAATCACAAAGTAGATAGTAGAGATAAGAAAATCAAATGCAGACATTAATCAAATAAGGCAAATCTGCTGCTTGGAAAGGTAGGGAGAAGGATTATTTTTAAAAAAGACAGAGAAAATAAGCATTAAAAATATCAAGAATGAAAGACAAGATCCAACTGCACATTTGATAAGAAATGTATAATAAGATTGAAGACAGAACAAAACAAAAGCCTCCATTTGCAATAACTTTAAAAAGAAGTTCAGAATAAATTTAATGAAAAATGTGCAGAACCTGAAGGCTAAAATATGCAAAACATTGCCAAGGAAATTTAAAGATCTCAATAAATGGAGGAATATAGGTTGAAGGATTTGCATTACCTAATTTTAATACTTACTATAAAGCAATGTTAAATAAGAAGAGCATGACATTAAAATTAAAATAATATAAAATCATTATAAAATCAATATAATATTAAAATCAATTAAACACAGTAATACACGTTAAGTAGACTGTTGGTTCAAAATCTGGGAAGCTTCCCAGGTGAAATATGAAGTTGATCCCTGTATACAAGGGACAGGGAGAAACCAGAGGCAGACTACTTAGATTGGTAGGTGGCAGTTTTAATAAGCAAGTGAACTTGCATACAAGGTTTGTCTTGGGAGGCCAGAAAATGAGTCAATCTCTCCACTCACCTCCCAGAATAGTAAATAAGAGTTTACACAGAGGCCTTAATTGGGTTCAGTCATGTATACCAACCAGAGACCCTGAACAACACATTACTCTCCCAAGGCTACTTCCTTGAAAACGGCTCCCACTGTGGGAACAGTGGGCAGAAGGTACATTCCAAGGACAGGGTAGGGGGTGATGTGCTTCTAATTGCCCAGGTCTAACTTCTGGGTCAACTGTTGGTCACATTCTCTCCGTGACCTTCCCCAACATAGATCCACACTTATATGGTCAATTGGTTTTAAAGATTTTTTTTTTTTTTTTGATGTGGACCACTTTTTTAAGTCTTCATTGAATTTGTTACAATATTCCTTCTGTTTTATGTTTTGGTTTTTTGGCCATGAGGCATGTGGGATATTAGCTCCCCAATGAGGGATCGAACCCACACCCCCTGCATTGGAAGGCAAAGTCCCAACCACTGGACCTCCAGGGAAGTTCCTGGCCAACTGGTTTTAATACAAGTGCCAAGGTAAACAAATGGAGAAAAATAATATTTTTTTGAGTAAATGATGCTGGAACAACTGAATATTCATATATACTTTTCTACTTCGTATAATACACAACAGTGAACTCAAAATAGAACATAAATGAAAGAGGTGAAACTACAAAACTTCTAGAAGAAAAGAAACAAAAAGCTTTGGCGCACTTAGTTAGGCTCCACTTTCTGAAATACACATACACACACAAAAATTAACTGTAAAGAATAATTCAAAATAAAAATTTTGCAAAAATGCAGTTTTGAAATATACTGTTAAGAAAACAAAAAGGTAAGCCCAAGCCAGTAAGAAAATATTTGCAAAGTGTATATATAACTATAGAATATATTTTTAAAATACTGTGATATTTCAATAGTAATGCAATTTTTAATCCAGTAGAAATTAGCAACAACTTCAAATGGACATTTCACAAAAGAAGTTATAGAAATACCCACTGAATACATGCAAAGATGAGCAAGATCACTGTTCCTTAGGAAACTGCAAATTAAAACAACAAAGAGATACAATTAAACAGATATTAGAATGGTTAAAATTTAATAACAGAGACTAATAATATCAAGTGTTTGTGACAATGTGGAGGAATTTCAATTCTCAGGGTGGAAGTAGGGGGAAATGCAAAATG
This sequence comes from Eschrichtius robustus, assembly GCF_028021215.1. Classification (NCBI taxonomy): domain Eukaryota; kingdom Metazoa; phylum Chordata; class Mammalia; order Artiodactyla; family Eschrichtiidae; genus Eschrichtius; species Eschrichtius robustus. The sequence continues at coordinate 57,538,491 of NC_090841.1, read as the reverse complement.
GTCCATCTCTGACACTTTGGAAAACAGCTTTAAAGTTTATTACAATAACATATTACATAAACATATGGTAAACATATTTGTTACATAACCTGAAATCTACACATATTTTCCCTAAAGAATTGAAAACATGTTTATACACACACATGCAAATGTCCATACCAGTAAAAGTCATAATAGTGAAAATTAGAAATATCACAAATGCCCATCAATTTATAAATGAATACAAATATGTGATATGTCCACATCATGGAATAATATTTAGCAATGAAAGAATCCAATGGCTATCATCATAACATCAATAATTCTCAAAAGCCATAAGTTAGGTGAAAGTAGTCAGACCCAAAATACTATATTCTGTATTATTCCATTTATACAGATTTCTAGAAAAGGCAAACATTTATTGAAAGAAAATTTTAATGGTAGCTTGGAGCCAGGGTCAGGGAGGTGTAATGAATATAAATTTCATATAAATTGAATATAAACTTTTGGAGATGTTTCAAGTGTCATATGTCTCGATTATGGGGTACTCATTGTATAAAATTCCAAAATTTATTAAACTGTACATTTAAGTGGGTAAATAAATTGCACCTAAAGCTGGTGGGAAGGATGGAAAATGAACAAATATTATGAACCACCTTGTGGTAATTAATTTGAAAACTAAAATGAAATAGAGAAATTCCTTATAAGAAATACATTACGATAACTTACACAAAATAAATAGCAACTTGGATTTGAATTATATTTTAAAGACATTGACTTTGTAATTAAAACTTTCCTGTAATGGAGATTCCAATTACAGATAGCTTCAATGATAAATTCTATCAAATCAAATAAGAAATAATATTGATCTTACACAGAGTCTTTTAGAAAATGTAGGAAAAGTTAATAAATCTCAGCTTATTTTTCAAGAAATTATTATTCTGATCAATTAAACCACATAAATATAAGAAAATAAATGTCAGGGAATATTTTCATAAACACAGATACAAAATTTCTTAACAATATATTAGGAAATTTCCAACAATATATAAAAAAGATGATACACTATGACCAAGTGGAATTTATCTCTCAAATATAGGACTAAATGAATATTAGAAAATTAAGCAATGTAATTCACCATGTCAAGAAAATAAAGGAGAGAAAACATAGGATCATCTCAATAAATGAAGAAAAATTCTATTGATTATCTCAATAAATGAAGAAAAATTCTCAAAAAAATGAAGAGAAACACCATTTATGATATATAAATCATATATTAAATATAAACCTTTTATATAGAAGGTTCCAACCAGCGTGATAATGCAAGAAAAATAAATGAAATACACATACATTGAAAAGGAGGAAGGAAAATTGTCTTTATTTGCATATGACATGCTTACACAAATAGAAAACCTTAAGGCATCTAAAAAACCTTATAGAACTAATACACAGTTGCAGGATATGACACAGATATAGAAATATCCAACAAACAATAAGAAAAATATTAGAAAGTTATTATTTAAAAAATCAAGTTATTAGTGGAATGTTTAACAAAATACAAGTATGACCTGTGTACTAAAGCCTACAAAACGCTATTGGAAAAAGAAAAGCCCTAAATAAAGTGATCATCAATGAAAAGACTCAATATTTTTAACAGATATACTTTCCTTATATTGAGATAAAAATATTTAACATATAGTTTACTATCTTAATTTTTAAGTGTACAGTACAGAGTGATAACTATATGCATATTGTTGTGTAACAGATTTCTAGAACTTGTTTATCATGCAAAACTGAACCTCTCTACCTATTGAACATCACTCCCCTTCCCCACTCCCCCCCAACCCTGGCAACCACCATTATACTTTCTCTTTCTAAGAGTCTGACTACTTCATATACCTCATATGTATGAAATCAGGTGGCATTTGTCTTTCTGTTACTAGTTTATTTCACTTAGCATAATGTTTTCAGTGTTCACCTATGTTGTAGCATATGACAGAATTTCCTTCTTTTTTTAAGGCTGAATCATAATATTCTGTTATATACATACATATATAGTATATATATGGCATATATATGTATAATATATATATATATACATACATTACATATTTTCTTTACCCAATCATCCATCGATGGATATTTAGGTTGCTTCCATCTCTTGGCTATGGTGAATAATGCTGTAATAAACACATGGTGCAAGTATTTCTTCAAGATCCTAGTTTCAATTCTTTTGGTTGTATACCCAGAAGTAGACTTGCAGTCTACTGCAAGATCATACAGTAATTCTATTTTTAATTTTTTAAGGCATCTCAATATTGTTTTCCATAGCAGCTGCACCATTTTACATTTTCATGAACAGTGCACAAAGGTCCAATTTCTCTATATCCCTGCCAACACTTGTTATTTTCTGTTTTCTTTTCTTTTTTAACAGTGGCCATCCTAGTGGTTGTGAGGTGATATCATACTGTGGTTTTGCCACATTTGCATTTCTGCAATGATTAGTAATGTTGGACATCTCTTCATATGCATCTTGGCTATTTGTATACCTTCTTTGAAGAAATGTCAATTTTGTCCTTTGCCCATTTTTTAATTAGGTTATTTGTGTCTTGGTTTTTGAGTTGTAAAAGTTTCATATGTATAAGCATATGAAAAGATGCTCCACATCACATGTCATCAGGGAAATGTAAATCTGGAACACTGACAACACCAAACGCTGGTGAGGATGTGGAATAACTAGAACTCTCATTCCTTGCTAGTGGGAATACAAAATAGTACAGACACCTTGGAAGACAATTCAGCAGTTTCTTACCAAACAAATATACTCTTACCATAGATCCAGTAAGCTTGCTCCTTGATATTTAACCAAAGGAATTGAAAACTTATGTACATACAAAATCCTTCACATGGTTGCTTACAGCAGCTTTATTCATAATTGTCAAAACTTGGAAGCAACAAAGATGTGCTTCAGTAGGTGAATGGGTAAATAAACTGTGGTACATCCATACAATGAAATAATATTCAGCTCATAAAGAAATGAGCTATCATGCCATGAAAAGGACATGAGGAGCCTTAACTGCATATTACTAAGTATAAGAAGCCAGTCTGAAAAGGCTACGTACTATACAATTCTAACTATATAACATTCTGGAAAAGGCAAAAGTATGGAAAAAATACAAAGTGCTGGGTAGGGGCAGAGCAAGGATGAATAGATGAAGCACAGAGGATTTGGAGGGCAGTGGAACTACTCTGTATGATACTATAATGATGGATACATGTCATTACACATTTGTCTAAATCCATAGAAGGTACAATACCAAAAGTGAACCCTAATGTAAACTATGAACTGGGGTTATTACGATATATTAATGTAGGGTCATCAATTTAAAAAAATGTACCACTTTTGTAAGTGATGTTAATAATGGTGGAGAGTTATATATGAATGGGGGTACGTGACATATGGGTAATGTTAGTACCTTCCTCTTAATTTTGCTATGAACCTAAAAATGCTCTAAAAAAAAAGTCCTTTTAAAAAAGGAAAAACAACAAAAAAACAAAAACATATAAGCGAAAACAAAAGACACACTTTATATAGATGAGAAATAATAGGTGAAAATAAACATTGAAGAAAGGAATGATAGGCAGATTAAACAATGGAAAGCTGGTGTGCCACTTATAAAAATACAAGACAAAGTAGACTTTTGCTCAAGAACTGTTATTAGTGATAGAGGGAAAATTCAATAATCAAAGGTAATTCCACCAGGAAGATATAGAAATTCTAGATAGGTGTACACAAAACAGTAGATTCACAAAATATATAAAGCAAAAGTTGAAAGATATAAAAGGAGAAATAAACATCTATAATCAGATTTAAAAACTGATTAAGAACATAGAAGATTTGAACAATACAATTAGAAAACAATCTAAACGATATGTATAAAAGCACACAAAATAAACATTTACCACAGTCAAGCATAAACTGGAGCAAAATCAAGTCAAAATAACTTCACAAGTTTGAAATAATACAGAGTGTTTTCTTTTCCCAGAGCGAGGTTAAACTATAAGTAAATAAGAAAAATGTTACTGGATATTCCACTGTCTTTTGAAATTAATTAAAACATTTCTAAATAAGCCATGGTTCAATGAAAATGAAAACTTAATAACCATTTAAAATCTATTAAAATAAAATTATGATATTTAAACTTGAAATGCAGCTAAATTGATGCTTACTGTTAAATTTATAGCACTAAATACATATAATAAAAATAAGAGTTTAAAATATTCCAAGTGTCCATTTTAAGAAGTAATCCAAAAAATTAAATTAAACTCAAATATACTACACAGAAGGAAGTGACATAATAAATCTAGGGAAATAAACTAATGAAGTAGAAAACATATGTTTTAAAGAGGATTAACAAAGGCAGATATTGTTTTTTGAAAAGGTTAGTACAAGTGATAAATTATTGTAAATACTGATTAAGAGAGAAGGGACAATTAACTAGTACCAGAAATAAATAAAAAGGACAGCACTAAAGACTGTATAGGCATTAACAGTAAATTAAAAGGTATTATGAAGAAAATTATGTCAATTTATTTTAAAATTTAGATGAAATGTACAAATTATTTTCAAAAAGACTAAACCAAGACTACCACAATATGAAGGAAAACATTAATAATCCCAAATCTATTGAAGCAATTGGAATCTTCAATTATAATTAATCCAAAAAGATATACAGATGTCCTCTCTAGTGAATCCATTGTAACATTAAAAAAAAACAAACAAAAAAACCCTTCAATTTAATGCAAATCACTCTAGAGAGTTAAAAATGTAGGACAACTTCCCACATTGCAATACAACAGAACAGAACTACCCTGAAACAAAGATCTGAAAAAATCTTGTGTGTGTATGTGTGTGTGTGCGTATAATATATACATGGCATTTAATTTTTTTTGGTAGTACAAATTTCTTTCTGCTTTCCAGTTTAACTACCTGGCTCTGTGTACTCAACAAAATTATTAGAGAGAATTACTCTATACCGAGAACACAATGTATTCACTGGGGCTCCTCCAGAATTAAATATAAAGTGTCAGCCCACTCAGTTATCCAAAGTTTGGCTGGTCCTGGTAATCTTAGCATACAGAATCCTTTTGTGTGATAGGCTAGATTAGCCTCTAGATTCAAGAATGAAAGCATCCCATCCCTTGCTTAATCTGGGAAGTGCTAATCAACTAGAGTTTATTTCTCTTAAATTTTCTTGTGTCTGCTGTTCTTCACTAGTTTTAAAGGAAAGTATGATTTTTTAAATTAATCCAATGATTTTTATTATAATAGAGGGAATAAAAATATTTTACATCCTTCTACACGCTAATCAAAGATGATCTTCCCAAATCCATTTTTTACATTCTGAATTAATTACAAAGGGAGGAATGCTAGCAAGTGATCAAAAGAAAACTTATCAAGTGTTGAATTGAAATTCTCCCACCAACATATTGAAATGATAGGACTACAATAATTACATGTTTAGTGAATTCACAATTTGGAAAGAATACGTAAATAATATCTAAAAATATTTCTTGCTTCATAACAAATTAGAGATAACATGAAAAACCTGTAATTTAAAAGGTTTTGTTTTGTTTTGCTTTTTTTCCCTACACCTTGTTTGAGAGTGGCAGTGATGTAAAAAAAAAAAAAAAAAAAGTCCCTTCAGAAGTACTAGAGCATTTATTTCCTTGACTATGCTTCTATGCTTGCAATAGAATCCATGGATTTCCTTAAAAAAAATAAAACAAGCAAGTAACAACTATGGAAACTATGGAAAATAACATTTTTTATTTTGGGTTCAAAACAGTGTTCTATTAGTGTGGATAGCTCAGTCACAAGATGCTTTGAGATTATAATAGCAGAGAGAGAAGCTTTAAAACGTGTACAATACTCTGTCCTTGGCCCACGGGAACCTCCTCCCTGTAAAGTGAAAATGGGATGTGGGAACTGGGCTTTGTTGCCAGAATTTCAGGCACTCTCTGAGGAGCCTCTTCCTAGGAGCAATACAATTAATTCCTACCTGCAGAGAGAGGCCTTTCACCTTCTACAGCAGGAGATCTAAATTCTCACCCCTATTCTTCCCAGGATAAAATGTGTAAAGCTGGGCCATCTACTTAATCATGTGTCTTGGTTGCCCTAAACCATAAAAATGCAAAGGAACACTTATCTTACTAGAGTCACAAGGGTGTTTCAGAGAGAAGAGAAGCATATTTGATTTGATAGAGGCCTTTAAACACTCTAAAATACAAGATATTAGTGAGGAATTTAAGTGTTACAGATGTATTTTATCACTGCCTACCTCATATTTTTCCTTCAAATGTTTATCAGATGAATTGTAAGGACCTGCAGGCATGACCTCTGACAAAGCTTAGAGACATCCAAAAGCAGCAAGGTAAATCATTCCACTTGTAGAAAATCTTCTGGGCGAAGACATAGTTGTGTGTTTCGTTCTGAAGTCATCATTCTGTCATGTCCTTCCAAACTTAAAAATCAGATCAGGGATACAGGAACAGCTGGGAATCTGTTCTCATTACAAGAAAACAATATATATTTTTTCTATTCTTTAATGTTGCATCTGTATGAAATGATGGATGTTCATTAAACCACTGTGGTCATCATTTCATGATGTATGTAAGTCAAATCATAATGTTGTACACCTTAACCTGATACAGTGCTGTGTGTCAATGATATCTCCATATAACCGTGGTGGGGGGAAGAACAGAGCATCTTTAAACTTATTATTTAAGACCATTAAAAATGGAATCCCTGTCTTACTTTCCACATTGTCTCCTAATGCATAGCACTATAATATGGCCATATTATTAAAACTGGAACTGACACCTATCCATACATACAATTTCATCTGAAAGACATGTCTTCCCGTGTTCTAAATCTGTACGTCTTTTGGGAAGTTTCCATTAACTGCCTCATTCTATTTCATTTTAGATTTCTGTCCTGAAGTTTTATGGTACTTAAGTCTCTTTTGTTTTCTTGTTTTGCTATTTAAATGTCTTTTGTATACACATGTAAAACACACACACACTGACACACACACACTGTTTTTGTGAATCTATAGTAAAGAAGCAAGGGATATTTTTATTCCAATAATAAATGCTTTCTAAAGCTATCAAACTACTATTGTGTATCAAAATTTTGGATGCATTTTAAAATCTTAATTCTCAGGATTATAGGTAATTGCATTTCATTCTTTGACTAAGGAAATTAAAACTTGGAAAGCTGATGTGCCTTGCAAATTTGCAAAGATATTTAAATGTCAGAACCAGGATTCCAGATAGATCCATCTAATTCCAAAACACATTTCTTTTAAACTTCATTGTTGTCTGGCCCATTTTTTTTCTCAATTTAATTTTTTATCATCAGTGCCTTCAATGGCTTCTGCACAATTTTGATACTTGTTAGGCTATACATAATACGTGCTTATAAGGGAATCTCAATAAATACTTGCAGAGTGATGACTGTTTACATATTGGGTTTTTCCAAGGATCCTGGAGGGACTTAAAAAGAAACCCAACTAACATCAAAACTGCAGATTATCAGGTATATGCGGACACTTACACTACCCTTTTCCTATGATGAGCTCAAGTAGGAAGAACTCCTAAATCTGGGAGTAAATACTATAGAAAACAACTGAACAGACTTGTCTATGTACAGAACATATTTTAAAGATAATCCCTGACTGATTTGGTACCATCTGATTTCAAATTTGAAGTGTTTGACTAGTACTAGTCAAAATTTAGGATTACAGGAAAATGCATATCCATTGATACTTTCCAGCAGGCTTCCCTGCATGAGATGAGTTGGATGATTAAAACCACGTTTCCACTAACAAAACCGATGGGAATTATAGCCAATGGAAAATGTAGAGATATGCCAAAAAGAGAAGGCCAATAGGCTATATCCAAGTAAATCCAGAGTATGGCACTACTGTGGTGAATTTACAAATTCCACATGCGCAGAGATTTTTGTGCTTTTCTCATGAACCTATTCCATGCTTCTTAAATAGCACCTGGAATAACTGCATTACTGAAATTACTAGATTCAGAATTAACCACTGAAAGTAGTTCTGTCTCTGAGAGAAAAAAAATCATATTAACTAAGTTCAATTTTATTTGGTTAAAAAAAAAAAAAAATTAGTGACACAGGGTCCAGAAAACACATCTGCAGATCCAATGAATTCTCTCCCTCTAGATAGCCCTATACAGGATCTCAGTTTTTTTGTAAAGTTGACTTTGTATGTATGGTAATCAGAACCATGGGCAGATAAGTAATATCAAATAATTATTTAATGGTTTTGAGCCAAAATGGCATAATGTGCCCTATTCCACAAAATACATGGACTAAATGATTGAATGAAATACTGAACATCCATCAACTACAGTGTTCTTTCTCTTTGGGCAGCATTTTAAAGTATATTCCCTTTCATGATTCTGTTCTTGTATAAATCCACATCAGACCAACACTCTTTTCTAATTGAGTCAATGTTTTTTTAGAAATGTTAATAAATTTTCTCAGCTCAAGCCTTGCATGGTGGTAAAGTGTATTTAATTGAATTTGTCAAGTAATTAAATTTGTATTCATTATTTAATACAACCCCCTTATTTTTCCCAGTATACAAACTTCGATTATGATTATTATTTTATTTTCTAAATAACAGAATTGAAAAGAATGAAAAACTTAAAAAAAAATGCAGTGATCACATATCAGAAATTAATCAATAAATACTCATTGAATATATGCAGTACATATTCAAATTTAAGAGAAATGGACAATATTAACATTAAAATATACAAATTATTTTTACTAATTATTATGACAAAATAAAACTCAAAGAAAATAATTTTTGAAATAGGAGTATTTAATTTTTTTTAATGGAATACAATGTAGTGTTACTAAACTTCACTATAATGGGAAAGAATCCTACAATCACAGTAGCTTGAAGTGAGTATTTAATTATCACGTGCACAGTATGTATTTGTTTTGGCTGCAGCTTTGCTCCAGGCAGTTCCTGGGCTTCAGGCTAAGATTGTTTCAGGCTACAGCTCTGCTCCATTTCGGGTATGACTGATGTGGCTCTTTATTTCAGAACATAGGTAAAGGAGCAGCACTTATACAGTACATGAATATTCTGCAGGAAAGTGGAAGAGTAAGAGCTGGTATAAATATAAAATACCTACAGTTTTGGTGTGGCCATTGCATAACTATGTTTGCTCACATTGTCCAAAACTAGTCACATGGTCAATGTAAAGTCCTTGGAATAGGGAATTACACTACCTCCTGGAAGGCATTGCAAGTCTCCTGCCTCAGACGGGGTTTGTCCTCTCAGGTCTCTTACAGGGAAGAGAGTATGAATCATTAATAATAAGCTGCCACAGATATATTATGATACATACATTAAACATTTAAAACTGAAAACATAGCAAGTGACTGAATTTATATCCATGACAAGATTTATGGAGGTTTATTAATAATGTGTATCTTTGTTAGTGATTTTCTGTTACTGTTCCCAGTTTTGTATAAACAGAAGTTGCATGCAGTTATTTTGGATAAAATGTTTAGAAAAGTAATTTTGGTTTATTTATGGCTAATATTTTGTTAAAAACCAGGTAGTCCTTTTTTTTTTTCTTTATGTCAGTAGAAAGGCAGTTGCCTAGGAGTCAAAAATGTAGGATTGAGTCAGACATCTTCCACATATTGGGAGGAGTGAAGAAAGGTCTTGACCTCTCTTTTCCTTTCTGTTAAAATGTGAATACTCAACTCACAGTGTCCTCAATGCTATGTTGTATAATTCTTAAATTATGTGAATATTATTAACTTATGGATACATCTTTGTACTGAAATACAAAAGCAACCTCCAAAAATCATTTACAAAATCAATCTCTGGTTTAACATCAATTTTAGTTCAGGGAAGTTTAAGATATCAGTGAAGCTATTTGTATAACCACAAATATATATGTAAGGAAAAGAAAAATATTTGGATGCTTAGATAGGAAGTTTTCTTTTTCATTCATAAATAATCATCATGGAGGTCACAGCTCCTCTTCCTGTCTTACCAAGTTTATCTTTGTGAATTTCACTTCTGAGACAAAAAAAGTCACTCCATTTTGTGAACTTATCAATACTATGATTTAACCCAACAGACCTCCGTTGATGGAAATTTGAATCCTTTCACATCCATTGCTATTATAGGTATTACTGCAGGAAATAGCCATGTTCCCTCATTTTGCACAATGTGTTTGGTAAAGATTTTTAGAAATGCAGTTGCTAGGTCAGATGGTAAATTTGCAAGATATTGACGAATTGTCCCTCCATTATGTATTTGCAATCTTATTAGCAGTGAATTAAAGAAATTATTGCCTCAAGCCTCTCTCCAGGACATGCTGTCACATGTTTAGATGCTTATAAATATAAGTAAAAAAAAGTGTTCCGATTTTTTTCATTTTCTGATTAGAAGCCAGTTTGAGCATATTTTCATATGGTTAAAAGTCGCTTCCATGTCTTTTAAGTTTTTACGTACATCTTTAGACTTTTTACAGGGTGGCTGGACTTTTTCTACTCCATTGTTTAGAAGCCCTTTACATATCAATATCTTTTGTAAGATATGATTTTGGACATCCTTCGTTATAGAATTTGAATCTGTGTTGTACCTGAGACATAGATTGCAGGATTGAAAGTTGGTTTAGTCTTTTCATGTAGATGCAGTTCTGAACTTATAACATTTTGCCTCTGGGACTGTGAGAAATGATTAACTATATCTTGTTGGTGCCTCTGTCATCATGAGCCTCCTCCAAGCCCATGGTGAATTTCTAGATCTTCCAGCTTCCCGCTTTCCTGTCAGCAATTCTCAGGTCGCACTCCATCTTTGATCCCCCTCCCCAGAGCATCACTCAGGCCTGTGCTGCTCCTCTGTCTCTGAGAATGGCAGCAGCAGCTCTGAAGTACACAGCCATTCCCTTTCCACATGCATCTGCAGGAGGGGCCATCCTCTCTCATTGCACCTGTGCCACTACTGTTCGTTGCATTTTGCTTTTGTTTAGGGTATTTCTGCAGATGTTTTTGCTTAATTAATCTGTTCTTTTATGGCTTCTGACTTGTATGTCACAGCTGGAAAGGCCTTGCTACTCCAAGGTTATAAAGGTATTCATCCACGTTTTCTCCTAATACACAGAGAATAGAATTTTGACATAAAATTTTTGATCCCGTTATAGTTTGTATCAATGATTTTTGATGTAATTTTTCTTCATTTATGTTATAGTTAAGTCTTTCTTTCATATCTTTCTCAGGTTTTGACAGCTCCAATTTCACAGTCTAATCTTTTAGGCCATCTCTTCTCTGTGTTTCTATATTTCTGCATTTTTTATTCCTATCTTCTTTCTTTAAAACAGGAAATACTTTATTAAACATATTTTTAGTTCATGTTGGAATATTAGATTACAATTTTTAACAACTATGTGACATAATAGTTACCATTTTCCTCTGTTTTCTTACTGCATTTTTGTTTAGAATTAGAATTTGTTCTTTTATTTGTTAGTCACTGCAGCCAGTGATTTTCAGGCAATGAATTTTCATGAACTGTTATTGGTAGATTCCTAGGCAGCAGCCATAGGATTGATCTGGAGTGGCTTTCCAAGCCTTCTTAGTTAACAATTTCCTTTCTGTTTCTGCAAAGGACTTAAAAATACAGCACGTTTGGCTCTCAAAGATCTACTAAAAGAAATCTTGAGCTAACAGTTCTGGTTTTTCCTACATCTCACAGCCTTTGCCTTACAATATATGCCTTCATTTATAGAAGTTCTATTTGCTGAAATTCTTCAAATCTACTATCTCTGGGAAATAACCCTCACCCCAATTTCTAAATCTTCTCTCTCTGCTTCCCTAGAAATTCTGCCCTATTCAATATTTATTCTAATTCCAATGACTATCTTCTGGTGGGTCCCTCTCTTTCTGAAAGTCAATGCAGTAAAATCTTGCAATCATATGGCCTGATAATGCAAATTATACTATAATTTGATGGGAGATTAGCTCCTGCTCTCTATGCATACTTACTCTAAATTGTATGTAACTAACATTTGATATCCTCTTAGGTGAGAGGGAAGATAGAATGGTGGACAGACTGAGAATTCACGGGGCAATGGCAATCATTCCCATCTCAAGGTGGGACTTTGAGGTTGTGTAGCCATAATCCCAGTATTCCCCTTCCTTAGTTTTTCTCCATTTTGAATATACAGAATAGGTATCAACTAACTGGAAACATTCCTGGAATAATAAATATTCTGGAAATTTTTCCATTGATATTTAAACAAAGGTAGAGAATTGCCATCACAAGACTCAAAAACCAGCTGCACCAGGTTGGATTTGAATTGCATGGCCCAGACACTGGAAAGCCCAAATAACCACTGTGTAGTCTCAACTCAGTTATCTGATTAATCTCACAGTAATGGAACCCAACATTGTACGTGATTTAATATTTTGCATCCACTAGGTTGGGTATTTATGTATCTCCAGCAATTTCTGGGCTTATAATATCTAGTCTTCTTGTATAGATTCCTGTTCACTTCATGGCACATTCCCATGTATGTACCTCATGGTTTGTTGAAGATCTCTGCTTTGGGCAACATTTGTACAGATTTGTTGCCTATAAATTGTTTTTTTCTGATCCTAGTTTTCTTGAAAATGTAGGTTGTGAATTTGTTGTTACTGTGGTTATTGTTCTCCTTAACACTCTATATGAATACCTGCATGTACCCACTAGAACTGGAATTCTGTTCAGGGATGTGGAAAGATATTTTTAGATCCCTGAATATAATTTCTTACCTCTGAAATTAGGAAGCTCAAGCTTCATAAAATACTATTTAAGATTCACTAGTAGACTCTCATAAGATTCAATAGTAGAAGCGATTTCACCTAAATAATTTTTACATTCTTCCTTTCTAGAGAATAGCAATTTTTAATCTATTTCTCCAAAGTTCACCACCAGAATAGATATTAAAAATTATATATACACTAGTTTCAAGAAAGCATAAAGGAAACTATATCACCTTTGACCTTGTGAATAACAAAACTGAACACATATAAGCCACTTAACTCAAAATATTCAATGTCGTTTCATTTACACTCTATAAAGAAACTTACAAGGGTTTCTAATATAGATACGTGAAATTTGACAATGTTCACAAATAATAGTATTTAGTCTTTGAAGAAAAATGTAATTATTTTATAAAGTGTTACATTGATCCCAAGCACTCTTTCAATGATGAATATGCTTGGATTGAAGAATAAGACAAGATCAAATATTTTTTGTTCTGCTTTGACTCATGCTTGTTTCTTCTCAAATTAAACCTAATTCTAGTTGGCAGGATCCTAGCTATTAGTGTGTCGTCTACTGTGACCATTTCCATCGTGATATGCAGAGGTCATCCGTATGATATTTGACTCTATTGATTTTAAAGTTATAAAACTCAACACCACATGGACTCTTTACAGTCCACGATAAAAATGGAATCTGGGACTCCTGATGTGTGGCAGAGGGCAGTTAAAAAAAAAAGAAAGAAAAAAGAAGAAATGTGCCATCCTAGGAAATAAATTTTGATAGGGAAATAGCATTTTGAATACATACTGTTAGGGAGAGGAGAAAGGAACTGATTAAGACTAAAAAGTAACAAAGTGAAAAGAAAGTAAAATTGAAAAGTAAAAGGGATTATAAAGTTAATATTGGAGTAAAAAAATTACCACCAGTAAGGGAAGAATGTGTCACTGACAGCTTCAAAGGAAACCTGGGGAAAATCACATGAATTATGAATTTGCATAGTGGTCATATATCATATCTTCTGACTACCCAGCAACTTTTGCATATCCTTCATGTGCTTGAGAATTTTCTTCTCTTATGAGTTCTGGATACCCAAGATAGAAACCAGAAAACATACCTGCTCAGTGTGACTATCTTTTTGTTGTGTCAACTTGGGAAGGTTATAGTCCCTAGTTATCCAAACACTAATCTAGGTGTCTCTGTGAAGATATTTTGTACATGTCATTAAATTCCATAATCAGTTAACTTTAAGTAAGGGACATTATCCTAGATAATCTGTGTGGTCTGATTCAATCAGCTGTAAGGTCTAAAAGCAGATCTGAGGCTTACCTGAAGAAGAAGAAATTCTACCTGTGGACAGCAGCTTCAGCCTGTGCTCTGGAGTTCTACCTGTTCTTCAGATTTTGAACTTGCCTAGCCAGCCACCTTAATCTGGTAAGCTGATTCCTTGCAATATGTCTCTCTTTTTACTTAAGTTTTGGGGTGTTTAGTTATACAGCAATACTGGCCCCATTTAATGGGAGTTTTGTCCTAAGCTTCCTCATAGATTGACTATCTTAGGGCACCCATATATAAAAAACAATCGAAGATTATTCTCTTAGTAAGCACAATGGGTCTGGAAATTTATCACAGAGTACAGCTGTAAAAAGGAGGGATATTGGGCTATCCTGTGGGGAAAAAAATTAAATAAAAAATGTATCCAACTTAGTATAATGGCCCACCTACTACTACTTTTGAAAAGTCAGAAATAGTTATCTTCCATACAAACAGGAACACCAGATGAAGATAAATTCATTTAATAAGGAGTTTCAGAGAAGCCTAGGGTTCCTAGAGAGAGTTGATTTGTAAAGACATACGGCTTTGGGTTTCTAGATCTGCCACACTGGGTGTTGTACACCCAAGTCAGTTAGCCTTTGGGGGGCTCCTGTGTACAGTCATTTTTAATCTAATTTTGGTCAAAGAAACCTTTGAGAATGTAGAATCATTGTCCTGATAAATATAAATTGCTACTGTGAGTTTACAAATTCCCTGCTTCTTTTGGAAAATGCTTCCTACCTGTCAGTTGTACCTAGAGAAATTTGAGTAATTCTAGGAGTTATGGTCCAAGTAACTCATGGTTTTCTGGAATTTTATAATTCAGAAGATTTTGAACTGTATGGTTTACTACAAACTTAATACTTCACTGCATATGTTAACTACTGCTTTGTAAATGAAGTTTTTTTGTTTGTTTGTTTCAGTAAGTGTTCTCTGTTCTGTTCCAAGGAAGCTGAGAATCCAAACCCTCAAATAGGAGTAGAGAGTTATCCAATCCTCATACAACTTATCAATAATAACCTGCCACAACACATATCTGTGTTTATTTAATTTATAAAATTATTGGTGTTAATAAATAATGTTAACTTATATTGGTACTCACCAAAGGAGATTGTTTATTAATTTTTCCAGCTTTACTGAGATATAATTGGTATATAAGTTTAAGACATACAACCTGTTGATTTGATATACTTATGTATTGCAAAGATTATTACCACCGTAGCCTTATTTAACACCTTCATCAGTTCACATGATTACCATTTCTTCTTTTTAATGAGAACATTTAAGATCTACAAGATCTAGCAACTTTCAAGTATATAATATAGTATTATTAAATATAATCACCATGCTATACATTAGATCCCCAGAACTTATTCATCTTATAACTGGAAGTTTGTATTATTTGGCTAATATCTTCCCATCTTCCCCAACCTCCAACTCCATATAACAACCATTTCTAGTCTCTGCTTCAATGAGTTTGGTTTTTGTCAGATTCCATGTATTAGTGACATCATACAGTATTTGTCTTCATCTGTCCTTTGGACTTGTTCACTGTGTATAATGCCCTCAAGTTCCGTCCATGTTGTCACAAACAGCAGAAGGTTTTTCTTTCTTATGACCAAATAATATTCACATATGTATGTAACATCCACTTTCTTTAGCCATTTGTTCATTGATGGACACTTAGGTTGTTTTCATATCTTGACTCAAAAATAATGCTGTGAAGAAGATGAAGGTGAATATGTCTCTTCAAGACCTTGTTTTCATTTCCTTTGGATATATATCCTTAAGTGAGATTGCTGGATCACACAGGGTTCTATTTTTTTAATTTTGGGGGAACCTTCATACTGTTTTCCATTGTGGCTATACCAATTAATATTCTCACCGACAGTATAAGGGTTTTCTTTTCTTCACATCCCCACCAACACTTCTTATCTCCTGTCTTTTCAATGATAACTATTCTTACAGGTGTGAGGTCGTATTTCACTGTAGTTTTTTTTTTTTTTAAACATCTTTATTGAAGTACAATTGCCTTACAATGGTGTGTTAGCTTCTGCTTTATAACAAAGTGAATCAGTTATACACATACAATATGTTCCCATATCTCTTCCCTCTTGCATCTCCCTCCCTCCTACCCTCCCCCTCCCACCCCTCTAGGTGGTCACAAAGCACCGAGCTGATCTCCCTGTGCTATGCGGCGGCTTCCCACTAGCTATCTATTTTACATTTGGTAGTGTATATATGTCCATGACACTCTCTTACCCTGTCACATCTCACCCCACCCCCTCCCCATATCCTCAAGTCCATTCTCTAGTAGGTCTGTGTCTTTATTCCCGTCTTGCCACTAGGTTCTTCATGGCTTTTTTTTTTTTTTTCCTTAGATTCCGTATATATGTGTTAGCATACTGTATTTGTTTTTCTCTTTCTGACTTACTTCACTCTGTATGACAGACTCTAACTCCATCCACCTCATTACAAATACCTCCATTTCATTTCTTTTTATGGCTGAGTAATATTCCATTGTATATATGTGCCACATCTTCTTTATCCATTCATCTGTCGATGGACATTTAGGTTGCTTCCATGTCCTGGCTATTGTAAATAGAGCTGCAATGAACATTTTGGTACATGACTCTTTTTGAACTATGGTTTTCTCAGGGTATATGCCCAATAGTGGGATTGCTGGGTCGTATGGTAGTTCTATTTGTAGTTTTTTAAGGAACCTCCATACTGTTCTCCATAGTGGCTATATCAATTTACATTCCCACCAACAGTGCAAGAGTGTTCCCTTTCCTCCACACCCTCTCCAGCATTTATTGTTTCTAGATTTTTTGATGATGGCCATTCTGATCGGTGTGACATGATATCTCATTGTAGTTTTGATTTGCATTTCTCTAATGATTAATGATGTTGAGCATTCTTTCATGTGTCTGTTGGCAATCTGTATATCTTCTTTGGAGAAATGTCTATTTAGGTCTTCTGCCTATTTTTGGATTGGGTTGTTCGTTTTTTTGTTATTGAGCTGCATGAGCTGCTTGTAGATCTTGGAGATTAATCCTTTGTCAGTTGCTTCATTTGCAAATATTTTCTCCCATTCTGAGGGTTGTCTTTTGGTCTTGTTTATGGTTTCCTTTGCTGTGCAAAAGCTTTTAAGTTTCATTAGGTCCCATTTGTTTATTTGTGTTCTTATTTCCATTTCTCTGGGAGCTGGGTCAAAAAGAATCTTGCTGTGATGTATGTCATAGAGTGTTCTGCCTATGTTTTCCTCTAAGAGTTTGATAGTGTCTGCCCTTACACTTAGGTCTTTAATCCATTTTGAGTTTATTTTTGTTCATGGTGTCAGGGAGTGTTCTAATTTCATACTTTTACATGTATCTGTCCAATTTTCCCAGCACCACTTATTGAAGAGGCTGTCTTTTCTCCACTGTATATTCTTGCCGCCTTTATCAAAGATAAGGTGACCATATGTGTGTGGGTTTATCTCTGGGCTTTCTATCCTGTTCCATTGATCTATATTTCTGTTTTTGTGCCAGTACCAAACTGTCTTGATTACTGTAGCTCTGTAATATAGTCTGAAGTCAGGGAGCCTGATTCCCCCAGCTCCATTTTTCTTTCTCAAGATTGCTTTGGCTATTCGGGGTCTTTTGTGTTTCCATACAAATTGTGAAATTTTTTGTTCTAGTTCTGTGAAAAATGCCAGTGGTAGTTTGATAGGGATTGCATTGAATCTGTAGATTGCTTTGGGTAGTAGAGTCATTTTCACAATGTTGATTCTTCCAATCCAGGAACATGGTATATCTCTCCATCTATTTGTATCATCTTTAATTTCTTTCATCAGTGTCTTATAATTTTCTGCATACAGGTCTTTTGTCTCCTTAGGTAGGTTTATTCCTAGATATTTTATTCTTTTTGTTGCAATGGTAAACGGGAGTGTTTTCTTAATTTCACTTTCAGATTTTTCGTCATTAGTGTATAGGAATGCAAGAGATTTCTGTGCATTAATTTTGTATCCTGCTACTTAACCAAATTCATTGATTAGCTCTAGGAGTTTTCTGGTAGCATCTTTAGGATTCTCTATGTATAGTATCATGTCATCTGCAAACAGTGACAGCTTTACTTCTTCTTTTCCGATTTGGATTCCTTTTATTTCTTTTTCTTCTCTGATTGCTGTGGCTAACACTTCCAAAACTATGTTGAATAATAGTGGTGAGAGTGGGCAACCTTGTCTTGTTCCTGATCTTACTGGAAATGGTTTCAGTTTTTCACCATTGAGGACAATGTTGGCTGTGGGTTTGTCATATATGGCCTTTATTATGTTGAGGAAAGTTCCCTCTATGCCTACTTTCTGCAGGGCTTTTATCATAAATGGGTGTTGAATTTTGTCGAAAGCTTTCTCTGCATCTATTGAGATGATCATATGGTTTTTCTCCTTTAATTTGTTAATATGGTGTATCACATTGATTGATTTGCGTATATTGAAGAATCCTTGCATTCCTGGGATAAACCCCACTTGATCATGGTGTATGATCCTTTTAATGTGCTGTTGGATTCTGTTTGCTAGTATTTTGTTGAGGATTTTTGCATCTATGTTCATCAGTGATATTGGCCTGTAGTTTTCTTTCTTTGTGACATCTTTGTCTGGTTTTGGTATCAGGGTGATGGTGGCCTCGTAGAATGAGTTTGGGAGTGTTCCTCCCTCTGCAATATTTTGGAAGAGTTTGAGAAGTATAGGTGTTAGCTCTTCTCTAAATGTTTGATAGAATTCACCTTTGAAGCCATCTGGTCCTGGGCTTTTGTTTGTTGGAAGGTTTTTAGTCACAGTTTCAATTTCAGTGCTTGTGATTGGTCTGTTCATATTTTCTATTTCTTCCTGGTTCAGTCTTGGCAGTTTGTGCATTTCTAAGAATCTGTCCATTTCTTCCAGGTTGTCCATTTTATTGGCATAGAGTTGCTTGTAGTAATTTCTCATGATCTTTTGTATTTCTGCAGTGTCAGTGGTTACTTCTCCTTTTTCATCTCTAATTCTATTGATTTGAGTCTTCTCCCTTTTTCTCTTGATGAGTCTGGCTAATGGTTTATCAATTTTGTTTATCTTCTCAAAGAACCAGGTTTTAGTTTCATTGATTTTTGCTATTGTTTCCTTCATTTCTTTTTCATTTATTTCTGACCTGATCTTTATAATTTCTTTCCTTCTGTTGGCTTTGGGGTTTTTTTTGTTCTTCTTTCTCTAATTGCTTCAGGTGCAAGGTTAGGTTGTTTATTCGAGATGTTTCCTGTTTCTTGAGGTAGGCTTGTATTGCTATAAACTTCCCTCTTAGCACTGCTTTTGCTGCGTCCCATAGGTTTTGGGTCGTCGTATCTCCATTGTCATTTGTTTCTAGGTATTTTTTGATTTCTTCAGTGATCACTTCGTTATTAAGCAGTGTATTGTGTAGCCTCCATGTGTTTGTATGTTTTACAGATCTTTTCCTGTAATTGATATCTAGTCTCATAGCGTTGTGGTCGGAAAAGATACTTGATACGATTTCAATTTTCTTAAATTTACCAAGGCTTGATTTGTGACCCAAGATATGATCTATCCTGGAGAGTGTTCCATGAGCACTTGAGAAAAATGTGTATTCTGTTGTTTTTGGGTGGAATGTCCTATAAATATCAATTAAGTCCATCTTGTTTAATGTATCATTTAAAGCTTGTGTTTCCTTATTTATTTTCATTTTGGATGATCTGTCCATTGGTGAAAGTGGGGTGTTAAAGTCCCCTACTATGATTGTGTTGCTGTCGATTTCCCCTTTTATGGCTGTTAGTATTTGCCTTATGTATTGAGGTGCTCCTATGTTGGGTGCATAAATATTTACAATTGTTATACCTTCCTCTTGGATCGATCCCTTGATCATTACATAGTGTCCTTCTTTGTCTCTTGTAATAGTCTTTATTTTAAAGTCTATTTTGTGTGATATGAGAATTGCTACTCCAGCTTTCTTTTGATTTCCATTTGCATGGAATATCTTTTTCCATCCCCTCACTTTCAGTCTATATGTGTCTCTAGGTCTGAAGTGGGTCTCTTGTAGACAGCATATATATGGGTCTTGTTTTTGTATCCATTCAGCCAGCCTGTGTCTTTTGGTGGGAGCATTTAATCCATTTACATTCAAGGTAATTATCGGTATGTATGTTCCTATTCCCATTTTCTTAAATGTTTTGGGTTTGTTATTGTAGGTGTTTTCCTTCTCTTGTGTTTCTTGCCTAGAGAAGTTCCCTTAGCATTTGTTGTAAAGCTGGTTTGGTGGTGCTGAACTCTCTCAGCTTTTGCTTGTCTGTAAAGGTTTTAATTTCTCCATCACATCTGAATGAGATCCTTGCTGGGTAGAGTAATCTTGGTTGTAGGTTTTTCTCCTTCATCACTTTAAGTATATCCTGCCACTCCCTTCTGGCTTGCAGAGTTTGTGCTGAAAGATCAGATGTTAACCTTATGGGGATTCCCTTGTGTGTTATTTGCTGTTTTTCCCTTGCTGCCTTTAATATGTTTTCCTTATATTTAATTTTTGACAGTTTGATTAATATGTGTCTTGGCGTGTTTCTCCTTGGGTTTATCCTGTATGGGACTCTCTGTGCTTCCAGAACTTGATTAACTATTTCCTTTCCCATATTAGGGAAGTTTTCAACTATAATCTCTTCAAATATTTTCTCAGTCCCTTTCTTTTTCTCTTCTTCTTCTGGGACCCCTATAATTCGAATGTTGGTGCGTTTAATGTTGTCCCAGAGGTCTCTGAGACTGTCCTCAGTTCTTTTCATTCTTTTTTCTTTATCCTGCTCTGCAGTAGTTATTTCCACCATTTTATCTTCCAGGTCACTTATCCTTTCTTCTGCTTCAGTTATTCTGCTATTGATCCCATCTAAAGTATTTTTAATTTCATTTATTGTGTTTTTCATCATTGCTTGGTTCCTCTTTAGTTCTTCTACGTCCTTGTTAAATGTTTCTTGCATTTTGTCTATTCTATTTCCAAGATTTTGGATCATCCTTACTATCACTATTCTGAATTCTTTTTCAGGTAGACTACCTATTTCCTCTTCATTTGTTAAATCTGGCGTGTTTTGACCCTGCTCCTTCATCTGCTGTGTGTTTTTCTGTCCTCTCATTTTGCTTATCTTACTGTGTTTGGGGTCTCCTTTTCACAGGCTGCAGGTTCGTAGTTCCCATTGTTTTTGGTATCTGTCCCCAGTGGCTAAGGTTGGTTCAGTGGGTTGTGTAGGCTTCCTGGTGGAGGGGACTAGTGTCTGTGTTCTGGTGGATGAGGCTGGATCTTGTCTTTCTGGTGGGCACGTCCACGTCTGGTGGTGTATTTTGGGGTGTCTGTGGCCTTATTATGATTTTAGGCAGCCTCTCTGCTAATGGATGGGGCTGTGTTCCTGTCTTGCTAGTTGTTTGGCATAGGGTGTCCAGCACTGTAGCTTGCTGGTCGTTGAGTGAAGCTGGGTCTTGATGTTGAGATGGAGATCTCTGAGAGATTTTCGCCATTTGGTATTACGTGGAGCTGGGAGGTCTCTTGTGGACCAGTGTCCTGAAGTTGGCTCTCCCACCTCAGAGGCACGGCCCTGATGCCTGGCTGGAGCACCAAGAGCCTTTCGTCCACACGGCTCAGAGTAAAAGGGAGAAAAAATAGAAAGAAAGAAAGAGGCTATAATATAGTGAAGTAAAATAAAGCTATTATAAAGCAGAGCTATACAGACAAAATATCACCCAGAAGCATATACATATACACTCACAAAAAAAAGGAAAAGGGGAAAAATTAATATATCCTGCTCCCAAAGCCCACCTCCTGAATTTGGGATGATTCGTTGTCTATTCAGGTATTCAACAGATGCAGGCACATCAAGTTGTTTGTGGAGTTTTAATCCGCTGCTTCTGAGGCTGCTGGGAGAGATTTCCCCTTCTCTTCCCTGTTCGCACAGTTCCTGGGGTTCAGCTTTTGATTTGGACCCGCCTCTGCGTGTAGGTCGCCTGAGGGCGTGTATTACCCGCCCAGACAGAACGGGGTTAAAGGAGCAGCTGCTTCGGGGGCGCTGGCTCACTCAGGCCGCGGGGAGGGAGGGGTACGGAGGAGGCGGGGGGAGCCTGCAGCGGCAGAGGCCGGCGTGACGTTGCAGCAGCCTGAGGTGCACCGTGTGTTCTCCCGGGGAACTTGTCCCCGGATCACGGATCACGGGAGCCTGGCGGTGGCGGGCTGCACAGGCTCCCGGGAGGGGCGGTGTGGAGAGTGACCTGTGCTCACACCCAGGCTTTTTGGAGGCGGCAGCAGCAGCCCCAGCGTCTCACGCCCGTCTCTGGGGCCCGCGCTGATCGCTGCGGCTCGCGCCCGTCTGTGGAGCTTGTTTAGGCGGCGCTCTGAATCCCCTCTCCCCGCGCGCCGTGAAACAAAGAGGCAAGAAAAAAGTCTCTTGCTTCTTCAGCAGCTGCAGACTTTTTCCCGGACTCCCTACCAGCCAGCTGTGGTGCGCTAACCCCTTCAGGCTGTGTTCACGCCGCCAGCCCCAGTCCTCTCCCTGCGATCCGACCTAAGCTGAGCCTCAGCTCCCAGCCCCGCCCGCCCCGGCGGGTGAGCAGACAAGCCTCTCGGGCTGGTGAGCGCTGCTCGGTGCCGAGCCTCTGTGCGGGAGTCTCTCCATTTTTCCCTCTGCGCCCCTGTTGCTGTGGGATCCGCGCTGTTAGCCGCGGCTCACGCCCGTCTCTGGAGTTCGTTTAGGCAGCACTCTGAATCCCCTCTCCTCGCGCACCAGGAAACAAAGAGGGAAGAAAAAGTCTCTTGCCTCTTCGGCAGCTGCAGACTTTTTCCCGGACTCCCTCCCAGCCAGCTGTGGTGCACTAACCCCTTCAGGCTGTGTTCACGCCGCCAACCCCAGTCCTCTCCCTGCGATCCCACCGAAGCCCAAGCCTCAGTTCCCAGCCCCGCCCGCCCCGGCGGGGGAGCAGACAAGCCTCTCAGGCTGGTGAGCGCTGCTCGGCGCCGAGCCTCTGTGCAGGAATCTCTCCGCTTTGCCCTCCGCACCCCTGTGGCTGCGCTCTCCTCCGTGGCTCCGAAGCTTCCCCCCTCTGCCACCCGCAGTCTCTGCCCGCGAAGGGGCTTCCTAGCGCGTGGAAATCTTTCCTCCTTCACAGCTCCCTCCCACTGGTGCAGGTGCCGTCCCTATTCTTTTGTCTCTGTTATTTCTTTTTTCTTTTGCCCTACCCAAGTACGGGGGGAGTTTCTTGCCTGTTTAGAGGTCGGACGTTTTCTGTCAGCGCTCAGTGGGTGTTCTGTAGGAGCAGTTCCACGTGTAGATGTATTTCTACTGTATCTGTGGGAAGGAAGGTGATCTCCGCGTCTTACTCTTCCACCATCTTCTCTCCTCACCCTCACTGTAGTTTTGATTTGCATTTCCCTAATGATTAGTGATGTTGAGCCCCTTTTCATATGCTTGTTGGCCGTCTGTATGTTTTCTTTGTGAAAACGTCTATTCAGATATTTTGCCTATGTTTTAATCACATTGTTGTTGTTGTTGAGTTGTATGAGTTCTCTATATATTTTGGATATTAACTCTTTACAGATATACAATTTGCAAATATTTTCTCCCATTTGGTAGGTTGCCCTTTCATTTTGTTGCTGGTTTCCTTTGCTGTGCAGAAGTTTTTTAGTTTGATGTAGTCTCACTTGTTTATTTTTGCTTTTGTTGCCTTTGCTTTTGGTTTCAAATACAAAAACTCATTGCCAAGACCAATATCAAGAAGTTTATATTTAAACCCCCCAATTTTCTTGCAGGAGTTTTATGGTTTCAGATTTTACATTCAAGTCATTGATCTATTTTGAATTGATTTGTGTGTATGGTGTAAGACAGGAGTTCAGTTTCATTCTTTTATACATGGCCATCCAATTTCCACAAAAAACATTTATTGAAGAGACTGTAACTTATTCATTTTATATCCTTGGCTCCTTTGTTGAAAATTAATTGACCAAATATGCGTGGGTTTATTTCTGGATTTTCTATCTTGTTCTATTGATCTATGAGTCTGTTTTATGCCAATAACATACTGCTTTGTTTACTATAGTTTGTAATACTGCTTGAAATCAGGAAGTGTACTGTCTCCAGCTTTGTTCTTTCTCAATATTGTTTTGGCTATTCAGGATCTTTTATGGTTCCATACAAATTTTAGGATTGTTTTTTTTTATTTCTGTGAAAAATGCCATTGAACTTTTGATAGGGATTGCATTGAATCTACAGATTGTTTTGGGTAGTATGAACATTTTAACAATACTAATTCTTCCAATCCATGAGCACAGAATATCTTTCAATTTATTTGGATTTTCTTCAATTTCTTTCATCAAAATCTTATAGTTTTCAATGCATAGATCATTCATCTCCTTGGTTAAATATATTCCTAAGTATGTTATTGATTTTATTGCTATTGTAAATAGGATTTTTAAAATTTCTTTCAGATTTTTCACTGTTAACGCATAGAAATGCAACTGATTTTTGTACACTCATTTTGTATCTTGCAACTTTACTGAATTCATGTATTTGTTCTAACAGTTTTTTTTTATGGATTCTTTAGAGTCTTCTATACATAATATCATGTCATCTGCAAATAGAGATGATTTTACTTCTTCCTTTCTGATTTGTACTTTTTTTTCCTTTGCCTAATTGCTCTGGCTAGGACTTAGGACTTCCAGTACTATGTTGAATAAAAGTGGTGAGAGTGGGAACCCTTGTCTTCTTCCTGATCTTAGAGGAAAAGCTTTTAGTTTTTCATCAGTGAGTGTGATGTTAGGGGTGGGCTTGTCATAAATGGCCTTTATTATGTTGAAGTTACTTCTCTCTATAACCAGTTTGTTGATAGTTTTTATAATGAAACAATGTTGAATTTAGTCAAATGCTTTTTCTGCATATATTTAGAGATGATCAAAAGCTGGAAGAATTTTGAAGAGCATAATAGAAAAAGCCTAGATTATCTTTAAGAGACTGTTAGCAGAGACATCAGTCTTAATGATTCTGCTAGTGAGTACTCTGAGGAAGTTAGAAGCATGGTAAAGCTAGTCTAAATCACTTTGCCAGGTATCTAAACAATTGTGAACAGATTATTAGTAGAAATATGGCAGCTAAAGGTGTTATTCTTGAGAGAAGGAAATGAGGAACATGGTATTGGAAACTGAAGGAAAGGGGATCCTTGTGATACAGGAGAAGAAAGCTTGGCAGAACTGTGTCTTTCATTTTGAGTAAAGCAGAAGTTGTAAGGGTTGAAATTGAATATTTAGTTGAAGAAATCTCCAAACAATGTGTTGAGGATATAGGTTGGTTCTTTTGATTTTTATAATAAAATTTGAGATAAATGAATACATTAAAGGAAGAATTTTGCAACACAGTGGAGCTAGGAATGTGATTTAGAAGTTCTCAGCCTATCTTGATTATAAAAATTGCTAAATTAAGAGACTTACTTTCAGGAAGAGAAAAAAAAACGAGTGTGTGGCTGAATCTTAGAAAAGATTGAGTATGTGACTTATAGAGCTCATCAGTCATCACAGCAGAATCAAAATTACAGCTGGAATTATCTAGGAATGACCTCTGCAGGAGCCTCCTAACAAATGCATACATTCATGCATACATGCATATATATATACACATATACATACAAAGCATTCTGTAACAAATGAAACATAAAATACTGGAGAGACACAAAGTCCTTGAGAATATTGTACCAGCAGAAACACTGCCAGATTGCATTAAAGGAAAGTAAAAGAGGACACAATAAAAGAAGGCTGTTGGGACCCTGGCTCTCAAATTTGACATGCAAGAAGCAGGCTGAATAAAACTACTTGGCTGCAAGCACATGATAGCATTGATCAAAAAGGAAGAATGATTCAGAGAATAGAGCTAAGAATCAAAGAGGATTATTTACAGGCTTGAAACCAAATAAAATTTGCCCAACTGGATTTTGAAATTGTTCTGGACTGGTGATTCCATTTGCCTTTCATTTTCTCCCATTTTGAACAGGAAAATCTGTAACTGTTATAGTATTCCTATCCCACCCACCATGTCATTTTGCTACCAGTAACATTTCTTGTGTTTCATGGGTAAACAGATGGAAAGAAATTGTCTTCACTATGGTTTATACCCAGAGCCTCATCTATCCCCAATTAAGATGATGTAGGTGATGAGATTTAAACTAATGACATTTTGAATGTTGAGCTGATACTGTAATGGGTTGCGACTTTAGGGGATCTTGGGATGAGATGAATGTATTTCATATGTAAGAAGGATGTGAATCTTTGGTGGCCAAAGGTGGACTATGGAAAGCAGAATAATGACTTCCCAAAGACCTTAAAATCCTAATCCCCAGAACCTGTGAATATGTTAGATTACATGACAAAATGTAATTAAGGTTGTGATGGAATTCAAGTTGCTAATCAGCTGACCTCAAAATAGAGATATTCGCCAGAAATATCCAGGTAGACCCACTATAGTCAGAAGGGTCTTTTGAAGTGGAAGAGGGATTGGAAAAAGGACCAGAGAGATGGAAGTATAAGGAGGACTCAGGCCCAAACTGCTGGTTTTGAAGATGGAGGAAGAGGGCCAAAAAAACAAGATATTAGGGTGGTCTCTGGAAGCCAGAAAAGGCAAGAAGATGGATTCTCCCTTAGAGCATACAAAAGGAACAGAGCTCTACAAACATATTGATTTTAGCCAAGTATGACCCATTTTGGACATCTTTACCTCCAGAACCGTAATATAATAAATTTGTGTTATTTTAAGCCTTTAAATTCGTGATAATTTTTTTTTTTTTATAGCAGCCATAGGAAATTAGTACACACAGCCTGCTTTTGTAGCCAGGTGTCAGGTACATGATGTAGGTTCCAGCATGTAGACTAGCTTCCTCAATACTTCAATTTGAAGGTGAGCGGGATGAACAGATGAGTAGTATTCAGAATTCATTTTCTGGTGAGGTTAGAAAAGGAGGCTTTGCCCTACAGAATTAGAAGTGGTGAAGGCCATGGTGCTGAGTCCAGCCCCAGTATTGTAAGGCAGAGAGTCTATGCCCAATTGCAGGTCATCGTGATCTTCATGGAACAGTCTTCTGGTGAAGTTTGGGCTTTGATTCTGGCTGTGGAGCCTCTAGAGCCCCAAATCCTAACTTGCTATCTCCCTTAGAGATTTCCTGACTTAATATCCTTTAAAAATTATTTTTTTGAACTAGCTAGTATGCTTTTTGTTTTTCCAGTTAAGATTTCTGACATACACAATTTATCAAGGCAGAAGCTTCATTGAATTTTTGAGAAAGAAACCATATTTTAGGATTAATGTGGAAATAAATGTGAAAGAATTGGAGAAACAGGGTAGAGATCACTTTGTTTAATAATCTGCACCCTTCTGTTATTAACTCCTGAGACGAGGAGAGTGCCAAATCAGTGTTGCAGTGAATGAACTAGGACCTTTATTTCCTCTCTGGGCAAATGAAATGCTAATTAGCTTGGTGTTTTAAATTCAAGAAGCTTATTCTTTCATTCACATGTGGGAATTCATGCAAGTATAGTCTCATGTAGGGAAATTCTCTATAGTTTCTAAAAGAGGAAACATATTATTGTTTCCCTTTACAGAGGTAGACGACGGAGATCTTTCTGCCTACAAAACTATATAAAATGTATTATTTTCCCCATAAACTTATTCACTCATTAATTCTTTTATTTTTGAAACTAATATTTATTGAAAATCCACCATTTGCTTGATTATGATGGTATAGCCATGAGTAAGACATGGTCTCTGCCTTCCAATAAGTCTACATTTAGAAAAAAAGGCAGGTATAATGAAAAAAAAATGAAATAAATGATACTGTAAAGTACTCAATGGTCATAGAAGAAAGTATGATTAAGCCTGCTTCAGAGATTAGAAAAGTCTTTAAAGCAAAGATGATATTAGGTATTACCCTTACTTGATAGAGAAGGCAAGAGGAGGAAATCAGAATAGGGTATATTCCTAATGGAGAAATTAGTATATGTAAAGCCAAAGAGATAATACTGAGGTATAATATATTCATGAATGATGAGCAGGCCAAAATGGATGAAGTGAGGGTTATGTATTTATGTATTTGTATATGAGTGTGTGTGTGTGTGTGTGTGTGTGTGTGTGTGTTGGGGGTTGAGTTTATGGGAAACAATCTAAATAGGTCTGTTAGGATAAACTGTGAAAAAGCTCACATCTCATGCAATGGCATTTAGATTTGAAAACATTTAATCATATGACCAAAAAGACCAAAAAGATTGCTTGCTGGCAATGTGAAGAATATACTGAAGAAAAAACAGAAGGAAAGCAGGGTAAATAACTAGATAACAATACATTAGCCCTAGTTAGAAATAATATTACTAAAACTAGATAGTGACATGTAAAGAAAAGATTAAATTTATAGGACATGAACAATAAAATGGGGAAAGGTGGTGGGGGAACAAGTTGTGGTGATGTCTTGATGGAAGATAGTACATTTAACTGGTGGAACTTCATGTGACATTTTCATTGACACCTAAATAAAATAACTCAATTCTCTCATCCTATTTGTGTTCAGTAAGTCTAATAATCTTTTGAAAAATTCTGAGCATTCTGAGGAATTGTTTTCATGTATTGTGTGTCTATTTTTACCTCTCTTGTGGATATGAACTCCGGGTTTTCCTTTAGTCACCATTGGCCACATCATTACTATCTCTCTATGCTCATTCAGCTCTCTTTGTTCTGTTTTGCCAAAATTTGGACTCATTCTGCCTCTTACTATTATTTATCAAGTTAAACCAAAGCAGACACTAATCTGAGGTTTCTAACAAACAACTAAAATATTTGTATTTCATAATCATATATTATTTAGAACATCCTCCAGTACTCCCCAAATCCATCAGCCATAGGTATTTACAGTGAATCTGCCATTATGAACATTTCCCACTGAAAACCATATTCCATTTCCCATTTCTAATCTTTCCCATCCTAGGCCTTCCAAACTATGTCCCTGTGTACTTTCAGGGAAGTAAAATATTTCTCTAAGATTAAATCCTCTTGAAGATGCATTTTCTAAAATTGAAGCAGACATTATAATGATAGCCTTTCACATCCCCATCTGAAATATTTGCATTTCACCAAATCCAGACTACCATAAGGCAAAGTTATTGAGGTGTAACTTGATTTCCAGATATGAGCAAGTAAGAGCTTTCACTGAACTTAATATTTACAACAAATAAAGGGTAGGAGAAACTTGAATTACTGATTTCATGTCTGAAGTCTGAGAAGATATTTTGGAATGTTTTGAAACAGACATTTTGTTTTTCTTGATAAGCACCCAGAATTCAGAGATATTGGAATCTAGTTTATACACTCTCCCTACTAACTAGAGAAGGGAAAAAGGCAAAAATAAGTAGGTAAATAATGGAGATGCTAAGTTTCATTCCTTGTCTGATGGGTTACCAGTTGGACATAACCAACGGGTTTAAAATACAAGTGAGGAGATTAGTAATGGGAAGATATATATTTGGTGATCAGTAATATATACACAAAATTAAAAGCTGTGAAATCAAATTCATCAAGTCAAAGTCAAATATATTGTGGAATCAAAAAAAGACAAGATATGAAATAAATAAAAAGGATTAAATGATAAAAATTAATTGCACAATGTAGAATAAAATTTGATTAAAAAATTGAGGCTATGTCATCTACTTAATGGGTTTTGCCCACATTCAGAAGCTTTAAGCAAAGTTCTACAAATTATATCTGTACATTAAGGTAAACACTTTAGCAGGAATGCTCTATGATGAGAGATTCTTTGTACCTAGCTCTTACAATAATTGCAGAGAATTCTCGGCCTTACTGTATGCAAATAGCTCTTCAAAGTTCTGAGTTGAAATGCAGGCACATAAGCAGTTATAGCTCATAATTTTTTAAAAACCTTTATTGCTGCTTAGATTTATACAAATAGACGCATTTAATGTTTCCTCTTTTCATAATAAACCTAATATATTACTATTCCATTTGAAACAATTGGATTATTTCTGTAACTGAACGGAGGTGTTTTGCTTTATTGTAATATTAGAAAGGGTAAACACAAATTTTAAATTTTAAAAATAATTTTTACAAGTGATCAATATTTGGGAATTAGTCCTTATTAATATGCTTTCTTCATTGTGTACAAATAAGTGACATTTTGCTGCTCCCTGTTTAGTACTATTAAAATTCCATAGATTTTATAGTTTAATATTTGCTGTATTTACAAAAACTACTGTAGCTGTGGTTGGAAAATTGAATTATGGAAAACCTTCTATATTTTATATTCTTTCTTTTTAAAATTGAGTATAAGGCTGACTTGAGCTTGGTTGTGGGTTCAGAATAATGAGTCAAATAGAGAGAGAAAAATTTAATATACATGAAAAAAAAATTTTTTTCAGGAAGGAGGCAAGTGGGTGAACAAAAGAGGTCAACAATTGGAAAGTATTATTTACTTTGTAATCAGATATATGAGGAATGGGAAAATGGGCTTATCTAAGAATATATCAGTTCCTCACTAATTTTCTGATTTTACATAGTTGGAGGGAAAATAAAATATCAAAATGAAAGTTCCATGTCTTAGTCTTATTACTTCCTAGTAAGTAAGGTACCACCATTTCTCCATTTTCCCCCAATTCCGAATATTTGTTGTGATTAATACCTTAAAGATTTCTTCTCTCTTAGTGAATAAAACTAATAAATTGGTACTTTATTTGGTTTTTAGTACTGGGAAAATGTAAGTTATATTTTTATGAAAATCCAGTGCCTTTTCAATTGATATCCTTTGCAAGTTTAAGACACCATGAAAGGCCCATCAGCTATAGAAAAAGTCAGTGTTATTGGAGTTTTTGACAGTCTTATAATTGCATTTCTGTAAATGCTTAAATGCACTTTGGTTTGAAAATGAAAGCCACATATCATAAAATGAGAAATTATAAATGATATATGACCCTTTCTGTGAGTGAAAATCAGATGCGTCAATGAATTTTTATCGTTCAAGAAAATGTTGCTTTTTCTTGAGGCTCTCCTTTCATAAGCAGTCTGAACTTTGTTACCACTAAAATCTCCAAAAGCTGATCATGTGAAAAAACATTTGACAGTTATTTAGCAAATCAATATAAAAGCTCAAAATCATTAATTTAGCATTTAAAACATCAATCTATTTTCCAGAATTTTTTACGGCTTCACTACCAGAAAAATTCTACCTTCAAGAATAACCCATCCACTCTTTTTTTGTGGGACAATCCTATGCACATTCCCTTTCTTACACCTTTGTTGCTGTATTTGCCTAATATAAAGAGGCTATTTAATGCTTAAATACAATTTTCATAAAGTCCTAGTTTTTAAAAATAATCAAAACCTTTTATGTTCTTAGAGATTTTTAATAATAAATAATATTCTGCTTTTATTTTATAGTTTAAAAATCTTCATATTGTCCTTATTGTTCAAGTGTCCTATTTCTATTTTTCTATCACACAAGAGAACATATCATGAAATGTTGCATAATAGACATTTAACAAATATTTGTTGAATATGTTTTAAAAGAAGAGTTCATAAAAATAGAGTTGCCATATGATCCAACAACCCACTCCTGGGCATATATGTGGACCGAACTATAATTCGAAAAGATACATGCACCCCTATGTTAATATCAGCACTATTTACAATAGCCAAGACATGGAAACAACCTAAATGCCTATTAACAGATGAATAGATAGAGAAGATGTGGTGTGTATATATATATATATATATATATATATATATATATATATATATATATACATATACACAATGGAATATTATTCAGCCATAAAAAAGAATGAAATAATGCTATTTGCAGCTACATGGATGGAT
Source organism: Eschrichtius robustus (assembly GCF_028021215.1). Taxonomy (NCBI): domain Eukaryota; kingdom Metazoa; phylum Chordata; class Mammalia; order Artiodactyla; family Eschrichtiidae; genus Eschrichtius; species Eschrichtius robustus. Next base: position 57,506,440 of record NC_090841.1, on the reverse strand, counting down.
CTAGAGGTTATCATACTAAGCAAAGTAAGTCAGAAAGAGAAAGACAAACACCGTATGATATCACTTATATGTGGAATCTAAAATATGACACAAATGAACTTATCTATGAAACAGAATCAGAGTTACAGACATAGAGAACACACTTGTGGTTACCAACTGGGAGGGGAGGCAGGGCAGGTTGAATTGGGAGTTTAGGACTAGAAGATGCCAACTATTACATATAGACTGGATAAACAGCAAGGTCCTATTGTATGGCACAGAGAACTATATTCAATATCCTGTAATAAAACATAATTGAAAAGAATATCAAAAAGAATATATATGTATAACTGAATCACTTTGCTGTACATCAGAAACTAACACAATATTTTAAATCAACTATATCTTGATTAAAAAATAAATAAAATTAAAAAATTAAAGAGGAATAAGAGGAGTTCATTTGGAAGAGTTAAGGAAAATTTTAAAACTATTCATTTAGTTATGAAATATTATACATACCTACTGTTATATGACATATATTTATAATACAAATATGTACAAACTTTTGTAATCATTCATAGGTACCATTTTATTTTTACCGCAAGGATATATAACAAATTGTTTAATGATTTAAATCAGTAAGTAAATAAGTAAATAAACAGGAATAATAAATCATTTCTTTCAGGCATTTTTGCTGAATCTATGGCCGGGGCTGTATCTAAATATGGCCATAACATTGGATTAAAAATACGTTAAAGTCAGAATTATACACAGATTTTTATTCAAGCCACCTCTGAGCAACTGAACACTCTAACTTACCTTAAATTTATCTCACCTTATGATCAAGTTTACGAAACCAAATCTGAAGAGAGAGCTTAAATTTTATTTTTCTTAGACTCTATATTCATATTAGTAATGAGGTAAAGTCTTGAGCTACCTATAGATAGGATGTTAAGAAATGTAATGAGGACCATTAAGCATTACAATGTTTAATATTTACATCGTTGATGAACTGCATTAAGCACATAAAAATCAGGTTGCCTTATGGAGTTCTAAAAAATAGAATATATCTTTCAAAAATGGATGGCAGCTACATATTCCAAAGTATTCATTTGAGCCCAGTCTGTCTACCTTGACATGTTGTCACTCAGGACTATTTTGAGGCTGATAGCTGTGGCTACAGTTGTTGAAGTATTTTATCATTGGCTGTTTTTTATTGTGTGGTTGTGTGTGAATGTGCATGTGTGCGTGTGTGTACACTTAGGTATGTTAGTGTACACACACTCAAAATCCTATGTCTTATGCAAAATCCTGTCTCATGAGATGATTATTTCTTGTTTTCTTTATATGAATTTCAGGCTTATTCAATAAATAACTTCACAGAATTTGTATATGTAGTCTAGGATTCTCCTTTCTTAGGCAAAACACACATGTTACTAGCTTTATTGGTTCATGGAATCAATGTGGTTTAAGGAACACATTATCAATGATATGTAATCAACATAAGTATAAAGAATGCCACCAAAATGTTTATAATAGCTTATCTGAGAAAACATAATGACCAGAGAAGATAACCTAAGCACTATATTAATGAAAAGGATGTAACCTGTTACCTTTTAAGTTGACCAAATTCACTCACCATCCAATTTATATATATATTATACTCCTTGTGTTTCAAAACAATCAGGTAATTTGTACACAAAAGAAGCAGAGTTGATTGTAATCTTCCAAATTTCAAAAAATAAAAAAGAATAAGAAATCGCTAGCAGAAATGTTATTAGAAATTACCATTGCTATCATGATCCTATGAACTATTCCAGAGTAATTTTTTAATAGTTAGATCCTTAGAGCATCTAAATGGAAATAGAAGACATCATTTTGACATAGGGGATTTTTTGTCAGAAATAGGTTGCTGACAGAAGACTTCTTCCCTGGAGAGATTTAAGAATAAGGCAGACATTTATCTGAGAAGATTTCATTTTCCCAAGGCAAACAGGCAGGAATCAGATGGTTTCTTAATACCCCTTTCAGGACTTTATTTTCTCTTTTGTAAGAAAAGACAGAGTGTGATAGGAGAGATAAAAACTGAAAGATACCTTTGAACCACATCTTTAGAAGAACATGGAAATGTTTAAATAGTCAGAAACTGGATCTATAATGCCCCATAAAAGTAAAAATTCCACATATATATGTTTTAAAGTCTCATTCCTTTAAGTCAGCTTTGTCAACATGTTCAAATAAAGATGTTTTAAAGTAATTTAGCATGTAACTAGTAAACTCAAAGAATTGCTTTTTTTCTTTTTTTAATCGTTCTATGTGGTGGAAATTACACAGCGTATCTTTCAGTGGAGAGATTTTATTCTGAGGCCATATAAGCTATGCGGCAATTACCCAAGGATGGAGTAGAGAAAGCCATCAATATTTTGGTGGCAAATGGCATATACAGAAGAAGGAATGAATATGAAAAAAAAAAAAAACTGATTCACCAAGTAAGAGGATTAGGGTTCAAGATGCTGAATCAAAACATATTCAAAGTCTTTGTAACTGAAGCGTTGAGAGATTAAGGCCCACTGGAAAGAAATTAAATTTGGAAAAGTATAACTGGTCTTTTGCGTCTGTGGATTTAGCCATTTTATGGACTTGAGCATCCACAGATTTTGGTCTGTGGGGGTCCTGGAACCAATCCCCTGCGGATACTGAGGAGCAACTGTAATTTATTGCTACTTACAGCAAAATGATGCAGAGTAAATATATAATGTAAAGAATCTATAATACATATATGAATGCATATAGCCCTCTCACTCTATGCAAATATGCAAATATTTACATAGTTTTTGACTACCAATAAATTAGGCCATATTTTGTTTTCTTTTTTCTAACCTTGTTCTATTTAAAAATAACAAACATCAATGGTAAAATAAAAGTCAAATATGAAGGTTCAAGTAGATAACTGAGATACTAGTCTGTTGAAATATTAGAAAGTAATCATTAGTCGAATAAAGAAAAAAACACCTCTTAAATCCAATTATATTGATTTCAGTTATTTTCTTGACTCTCTAAATGGAGCGTAACCCTGTTCTGACTACAGACATCTTTGGTGGCATTACATGCTTTACAAGGGCAGCATTATTGAGAATTTAATTTCAATTGGGAAACAATTCACAGACCTGTTAGGAAAATATAATTATATCTAAACATTTACAGATAAGTTTATGAATGATATTTGTCTCAGAATCCATGTACTATTGTAAAGGAATAGTTTTCATTTTATCATTCAAGCAGTGAGCAAAGATTTCAGTAACATTACCAATCCATAATTGGTATGCAGGAAAAGGCATGCAGAGGACATTTGCCACAAGGTCAGTTGAGTCAAAGAGAAGCATATTATGGAAAAGTGAAAAGTATTAAAGGATTGACATGTCTTAGTAATGAGGAATGATTTTATTAATATCTCCATTACAGTAAGCACAAAGTTCAATCACAAATTCTACATGAGTTGTTTTGGGATTTTGTAGAAAATATGATCTTTTCTCTCCCCCTCACTTTATTTATAGCTTTAATTTTCAAAGTCAACTGGGAGGAAAAATAAAAATATCTTTCCACTCATTTGTTAATAGGAAATGGCTAATGAAAGATTATTCCTACCTCCTTTGGATTCAAGATATCATAGTCCTAGGATATAAATTCCACTATTATTTAAATATAAGGCAAAAGCCTGCTTCACTGAAGTCTCTAAAGGAAGGTATGTGATTACTAGAGGCCCACTGATTAATTCTGTGTTCCATGATAAAGATGTTCTAATCAAGGGCGAACACAATTTTCAGTTATTAAAATGTGGGATATATCTATGCGAAAAAGTCTTTCTGTAATTACAAGTTAACAATTATTTTGGCCAGGTATTCAGACAAATAGAGGAAAAGTTTGGTTGGGGATATTCATTCCAACAAATATAAACACATAATTTGATCATCACCTTAACATATCCTTGATGATGAGAACTTGGGACAGATGGTATAGACCCCATAGGTTTCGGTGAAAAAAATGTTCATGGCATAAAGTATGAGCTGAAGTGTGCCATTAATTTACGTACAGCCTATCTAATAAGATAGAATAACTTCCAGATAATCATTGTTATTCACTGAGACTCCATTTCTATGATGCCAAAGAGATGACATAAATAAGTACAACTTCAAATAACGTTTTAAATATGCATAATACCAAATCATTTCCTTATTTTGAAATCCCTCCCTACATATTTACAAACAATTTTAATGGTCATTTTTTTTTAATCAAAGCACATATTTGGTAGATCTAGCTGGCTACTTTGGTCATCTCTACACTATTACGTTTGACATTATTAAGGACACCAATAAAGAATAAAATTTTCTTACTGTTGTGTTAGAGCAACTCCAAAAACTAACCACAATAAAAAAATCCAATTTTCCCTTTTCTTCTTCCTCCTTCAATGAACCCAATGTTCTGAACAAATTTACTTCCTTTATAGTTCACTACCATATTCTTCCTTTACTGCCTTGCTCAACTTTGCTTATATTTTTTCCTTATAATTATATGCTTATTTGCCACATTCCATAAATTCTTAACAAATTCTGTACAGTTTTCAAAAGCATGTTCATATGCCACCCCTCCCTGACCTTTAATTTTTCCTTGTGAGTATATTTTCTCCTGCTCTAAGATATGTAGGAAAGAAAAGGTCAAAGGAACAATAAGGATGTCATTAGTTCAGCCCAACTGGTTTAATGACAAGAAGCCTCAAAAGATAGCATTTAATTCATCGAATTCACCAAAGTCTAAGCTTTGACCTCACACGTTCAGAAACACAATATTGCAGCATCTCAGAGTTAATTAGATTCAAGCACATCATCTCATACTAGCAAAGTATGGATTTAAAATAATGGATATAAAATCATGTTAAAAATTTTTAAAAATGGATATAAAAATTGGTGTTATAGTTTAATTTTCTGTGTGCAATACACTTGTAAAGTAGACTGAATACTTGTGTGGGTTTGTGCATACTCTCTCCCTGCAGGCCATGGCAAGTGAAGGCAAATGATCTGAAGGATGCCTAGTCAGCATGTAATCAAAGTAAAATAAGTTGTATTATTTGAATAATCCAGTAGCAGCAGTTTCTTAAAAAGCTGCCACATTTATTATAACTAGAGAAACATGTGTCAGATGGATTGAATACCCAACAGCCTCAATGCTTGGATTGGTCTGCTCCTGTTCCTTTCTGTGGCTTTCCTTCTTTGTTTTCCTAAATTACAATATCCCTTTCTAATGAATATATTATTTCATTAGAAGGTTTAAAACAGTTTTCCTCAACCTTCCTCTACAAATCACATGCATTAGAATAACTTGAATAGATCTCTGAGCTCTTCCCCAAACTTGCTCAATCAGAATCTTTGATTGTGGGGCTTGGAAATTGTTGTTTAAGCAAACCACCCAAAATATTCTCATTCTTACTAAAGACTAGAAAACATAAGGCTTACAAAATTACTTCTTGGATTTGTACATTTTTATGTATATACATTATATCCCCCCAAATCATAAGCTCCATGTACGTAGGAGATGCTATCTTGTATCTTCTCGTTTCTAATCACCAAAAAAGGGTATTGTATTTATGATTTGTTTATTAAGTGCTGATCTGAAATAAACTGAACCTTTAATTTATTGAGTGCAAATTGTAAACTATTTCCAAAAATTCCCAAATTGCCCTTTCTTGGATCTAAATATGCATCAGAAGAAATTAAGCGAATTTTAATTTAAACCAACCTGATAAAAAAAATGAATCACAAAACAAAAATCAACCCCACCAAAGCAGTAAAAACTCAGAAAACTATCCCCTCTTCTTCAAGTACATCATTATTTCTTGGAGCATATTTTCTTGTAGTTTCCTGAGTAATGGTCAGAAGAAATCAATTTTTAAAACTTTGCACATCTGAAAATAACTTTATCCTTGTATTTGATCATCTGACTGTGTCTAGAATTCAAAGGTGGAAATGATTTTTTCTCAGATTTTGAAGGTATTGATCTATGGTCTTCTAAATTCCAGTACTGTTATTTAAGAGTCCAATGTCATTTGAGTACTGATGAATCTTATATCAACTTTTTCCTTTGGAAAATTTAAGGATACCTATTTTGCCTCTGTTGTTTTAAAATGCCCTGATATTATACCTTTCTGCAAATACATTTTTTTCTCTTCATTTCTTGTACTTGTCATTCAATAAGGGAGACATCCTTTCTAGGAAAGTATCTTGTCCTGCTACTTTGATAATTTTGTTGCCTCTGTTTCCCATGCTATCCCTTCTTGTACCTTATTTGGCTATTATACATCCTGCAGGAAGACTTGGTTATTCACATCTTTTCCTATTATTGGCTCATTGTCTCTATCTTTGCTTGACAATTTCCAAAAGCTCTTTTATGTTCTCTGGTTGATATTATCTTAACATTTTCTTCCTGTTTTACTGATGCAGTATGATCTGTGACTGATTGCATTAATTACATTTCATAGGAAATTTTCTTTTGCTTTCAGTGATTGTCTCTGTTTCTAGTTTGTTCCTTTAAAAATGTTTTTGTTTTTGTCTTTCATACTGAGTGCTTTTCCTAAATATCTGGTCAACTTTGGCTCTTGGTTTATATTCATTCATGAGGAAAAAAAGCTTTAAGTATGTGGATCTGTCAATAGATGGATTTTGCTGTGGTTTCATCTGGGAGCAACTCCTTTTTCCACTGGAATAACCCCCCTGAAGGAAAGTCATATGCCCAACTTTACATGAATCATTGTCCAGGAGAAATAAAGCTTCCTATGATTGCTTAATGTGACTCATGATTTCAGCCTCGGGGAACTTAACTTACCATCTGACTAAATCAAGAAACTTAAGCAGGAAAGAAGTGAGATGAAAGGAGAATGGCTTTGGTTGGCAACACATTCCTGCACCAGACCCAGAATGTTCAATTCTGCATTTCTCCTTTTGTGAGAAAAATAATATCCTTTTTACCAAATCCAATTTGAAACTAATATTTTATTACTGGGTGCCCAATGTATTCTTAAATGATAAGCCACCTTAACTAAAATAAGCCTACCATTTTCTTTTTATACAGTCTTTATATTCCTAATGCTTTTTTAGATAGGCATGTGTCAAATTATATTATGTCATCAATATTGTTCCTTTATTCATTGCGTGTTTCTCTCACTACATTCAAGATCCAGAGAGAAAGAGACTTGGTCAGATTTTCTTACTGCTATACCCTCAACTCTCAAAGTAAAGCTTGCAAAGAGATGAATATTGAGTAAAAATCTATTGAGTTCTTTCAACGGGAAATTATGTGATATATCGCGAGATGGAAAAAGAAAGCTGCAAAACCAGAAGAAGGTTAGTCATCATTAGCTATGTGAGCCATGCAATCTGGCCATCAGGGTCACTATGCCTCTAGGATAGGCATGCAGTTTCTAGTTCCCTGCAGTCCCCAAAAACACCTATTGCCTTGGAACTGACCTTTTTACACATTTTAAATAAATGACAGACCCCAAGACTTTATAGCTTTTGATTATTTTCCTCACAGGTATACATATATGGTACAGTTTTTGCCTCTGAGTGATGCCCATAAATAGGAGGCAGGTGTATTTACTTTTCAATTATCCTAATTTGCATTTATTGTTTGAACTATTTAACTATGAGTATGCATTACTTCAAAGTAAATAACCATAAAATAAAAATGTTTTGTGTCATTCTTGTTATCCTCATGTTTACCTTGGTTTCCTTAAAGAAATTATTCACGGAGGCCTAAGTATGTCTATGTAATACCTGTTAGAAAAAGATGTGATTATCTAATACACCCTGGGGAAAGATTGTAATATAAACTATATATACAAAATAATCAGATTTTTAAAGTTATTTTAGCCTATTTGAAAGAAGATTGGCATTTATTTCTTAATATGGAAATTTACCCTAAAATAGCCAATTCAAAGTCTAATATTTAGTATTTTTGCCTGAATTTTATAAAATAAAAATTTGTAATACTCAGAGCTTACACATAATAGATTGAGACTGTTGACTGATATGTGTGTAGATACAGATTATTGGGTTTGACCTATTTTTTTCTAATAGCTATTTTCTATTTAACAAGTTTTTCTATAAACTGTATTTTTTACCTTTTCCCCCAAGCTGTGTATGATTGTGGATATAACTATACAATGATATGGAAAATGCCTTTTCAGTTTATTGTGTTTTTTTTTTTTTATTAGCACCTTTAATTATTATTTATTTATTTATTTATTTTGGCTGTGTTGGGTCTTCGTTTCTGTGCGAGGGCTTTCTCCAGTTGCGCCAAGCGGGGGCCACTCTTCATCGCGGTTCGCGGGCCTCTCACTATCGCGGCCTCTCCCGTTGCGGAGCACAGGCTCCAGACGCACAGGCTCAGTGGTTGTAGCTCACGGGCTTAGTTGCTCCGCGGCACGTGGGATCCTCCCAGACCAGGGCTCGAACCCGCGCCCCCCGCATTGGCAGGCAGACTCTCAACCACCGCGCCACCAGGGAAGCCCCAGTTTATTGTATTTAGGCAATACCACATTATCTGAATAATACAGTAACAACAAAATTATTTGCTTTGACAATGAAAATAAACCTTTTGATGCAATAATCTTAAACGCCAGAACTGATTCCTTCTAAAGGTGATCAAAAGTCTGAAATAAATACTTCCTTACTGTACAATTATGCAATTACATGTTGTATTAAAGAATATGTAAGTCTGTCCAACAGTGAATTCAAAGGTCACCACTGAAACTGCTGGCAGTGGCTTAACTGAGAAATAAATTAAACATTTTGGCATTATCTATAATAATGCCACATGAAGCAGTGAATTTCTGAAGAGAGATACATTAAGAACTTGATTACTTTTTCACTGTAACCATATGCTTTTAAATTTTAATAATGCAATCTCCTTAAACTCAGCATTCAAGCATACCCTTCCTTAGGAAGATGTTAAAGTTTCTTTTGACCTTCACTTAATATAACTTGGATGATGTTTTGTGAAAAGGGTTAATCTAATTTTAATTAAATTTATTTAATTAAGCTTCAACCCATTTTAATAACTGAATATCTAATGGAAGTCAGAGCTGCAGAGAACCAAATCATTTTTTGCAACATGTAGTTCTTAACTGGAAATGATATAATGTTCATGAAATGAATTGTGGTTCAAGAGATGACATCAAATGTTGCATGAAACACTTTTATTAGATCAGATTTCAAAGGTACTTTTTATATCTAAAGATCAAACTAAGTGGTTCCTGAAAAAATTGCTATTATTAGGATATATTTTAATTATTTAAATTTTTGTTTTAGAAAGAAGCAAAGGGAGACAGATGAGGAGAAAGCCAAGCAACTTGAACTGTTTGATAATAGATAGGTGGTATCAGCATAATGCATCTAATTTGATACATATAGTTGAGATATGTTACTGAGATTTTTAAATCAAAATTTGTTTTAATACTGCCAATTCAGATCAGCTTTTCAACAAACATCTTTAAGCTCAGTTTCTAAATGTATGTAATCATCCAACTATCCTAAAACCAAGATTGACTTGATTCATGATATTTTTTCTATATGATAAAGCCAAACAACTGATATCTCAATGGCTAGAAAATTAACTTAGGGTAGTGGTTCTTCAAATCAAAATAGATCTATTACAGTTGGTCTTCAGTGAGGTCTACTAAGAATTTAATATCTATCTGGTTACTTTGATGCAAGTGTTTCAGCACACAAAATTTTGAGAATTTTTTTTAAAATAGAGGGCATTTTGAGTTTCTTGAAACACCCTTATTTAACAGAGTGGATACATTTATAATAATACAATTAACTGTCCTCCCCTGAGAACAAACAAATAATTACAAAGTTTCTCTTGATTTAGAAAAAAATCTATCATGATAATTCTCCCGATCATCTGATCAATAAAGAACTTCTATTAAAACAAGTTCATTAAATATTTTAGTTATTTCTGTAGAATACAGATTCTACATTTCTGAAATATATAGACTGCATACTTACTCTGAATATCTATATGAATTTAAATATGCTATGTAATTTATCTTAAACATGGACTATTTTGTGTTTTTAATGCCATTACCATTTTTATCTTTCACAATACTAATTGGACATCTTTAAAGGAAAACTGCAGGGCTTCCCTGGTGGCGCAGTGGTTGGGAGTCTGCCTGCCAATGCAGGGGACACGGGTTCGAGCCCTGGTCTGGGAAGATCCCACATGCCGCGGAGCAACTGGGCCCGTGAGCCACAACTACTGAGCCTGCGCGTCTGGAGCCTGTGCTCCGCAACAAGAGAGGCCGCGATAGTGAGAGGCCCGCGCACCGCGATGAAGAGTGGCCCCCGCTCGCCGCAACTAGAGAAAGCCCTCGCACAGAAACAAAGACCCAACACAGCCAAAAGTAAATAAATAAATAAATAATAAATAAATTTTAAAAAAAAGGAAAACTGCAAACATTCAAAGAAATACTGGTAGTCAACATTTGTCACATAATTCAATTTGTGTTTTAAGAAAATAAATCTAGCCTATATCAAGGAAAAATAAAATAATATTGTTTGATTTCTATTAATGATTGGCAAAATATTGAAATTGAGTTGGATATTTCAAATCAATAATAGTTGTTTATCTGAATAGAATAGAAACATGTAAAATAACCTGTATTGCATTTGGGAAAGGCTGATTGTTTTTAGAATAATTATTTTTATTTAATATGAAGACAATGACTATTTCAAAAATTACTTTTTCTACTCACAAATAATATACAATACTTTAATAATGTTGCTGGGTCTTTACAGTGCATTTTCATTTATAGTGCATATTTATTATAGTGCATATCTATTCTAAGTTTGGAATTTATAAAGAACACTGCATGCTTGAAATGGGACATGACATGATATTTCTGAGAAGCGTATTACCACTTTAATGCCATTGATCATTTTAAACATCAAGGGTTAGAGTGCTTAATTGAATTTTTTTTAGCTCAGTGAGACTTTATTCATTACTGAATGTAATCTTCTTAATTTATGCATTAAAACGACATTCGGAAAGGTTAATGAAAAAAAGAACTAGGTCATCAAGATTGAGGATAAAACTCAAGTACTGGAATCTCAGGCCACTGCATCTTTCTTATAACCCTTTGCTTTTCTTAAAGAGATGTGGTGTCAATCAGTTAAAACTTAGTAACTGATATAGAAGCCAAAATACTATATTTTAAATGTTCTATGCAAGTTAAAAGTTGTGTGAAAAAACTAACTGCGGTTGAGAAATAGATTAGAACTTCAATCTAATATAATTTGGAGTTAAAGAAATTGTTATAAGCATAATGTTAGTGGGTCCTTTTATTAATCCACTAACTTTTTTAATGTGTTAAAAGTTATTTTTACCACATAATGGACAAATTCTTACTAAAGATACTGAAGGCTATTTTTTGTTTTTGTTTTACCATGCAGTCTGAAAAATAAATGAGAAAATGAGACTGTGCTTTCCAGACCAACAGAACTTCCAACCTATGTTTCAGCTGCTCTAAGCAGCACTGTAAATATCCTTACAGCAGAGAGTAAACTAGCAAGCTCCAAAAAATGCAAGCTAAAAGGACATCAAATTTTTTGACATATATTTTTAAAATCCTAATGACAAAAATATGCAGTACTGCCAAACTAAGGAACATCACCAAAACAACAAAAGGATTACTTTAAAACAAATTTTACAAAATATACGATAGTCACTTAAGCCTTAATTCAATGTGCATTTGAGAGAAGACCACGTGCAATAAATAAAGGCTGGCTACGTTGATGAATGAGTTAAAAGGCCAACCCCCAACCTGCAAAGTGCCTATGAATAAAAAGGGGATGCAATTTCATATAGATAATGCATAATATATGATACCCTATAACATATAGATATATATCAACCTATTATCTGCATTTAAATATTTAAAGTAAGCCAAGGCTCACATATGTGAAATAACTTCACAACAGTCATGCTTCTAACAAATTACAGAGTCCAAACAGAAATACTTTTGGATACCAAATGACTGCTACAGTATCATTATTAGAAAATGATGGTAATTATTTTCCACTGTCTGTTTATGAAACTGAATATGCTTTTACAATCATTATCTTTTTTAACAATAATTTTCCCTCAACCACATGGATGAAGTAAATCAGACAAAACCAAGATTTTGACTTTCATTTAAGTGCTCTATTTATTCTGATTCAGTTTATACCAGTGATTTTCAAATTTTATTGGTTATCTGAATAAACAGAAGTTAATTTGTTATTTAAAAAAGTATTTATAATATTCTACTCTAAATATATTAATATAGAATAATAATAACGCTATGCTAATATTCTTAGAATGTTGTGTTCAGGTTTATGAAGTTATGTGGAAAAGCTATCATCGAGGAATACACTAGAATAAATTTAATTAATTCAAATATATATATATTTAGCTATTTCTAACAATATTTAATTTTTTCAAACATAATCTCTGCTGCTTCCAGAAAGGAATACTCTATATATTAAAATGAGCATTACATGTCCCTGAATTTGTTTAAATATAGAACTTTACTAAAGAAAATTACAGAAATATATGCAGTTTGTCATTATACAGATTAATCATTAAAACTTAGCTCAGAATATAAACATTTTAGTCTTTTTTCATAATCTCTAACGATTGAAATTATGAAAAATGTAAGAAAGAAAATATATTACATTAATCATTTAGATTAAAAACTCTTCCTAAATTTTTCAGTGTGACCCTTTCTGGATATTAAAAATATTTTATTTTTCATGTTGTGATACAATCTTTTTCCTCATATACAATCTTCCAGTTCAGATAGACCTGGATGAAAAAGTAGGTGGATGTGCCAATCTGGCACAAAAATGGTAGCCAGTCAATCATTCGACCATCTGGGCCCAACACAATCCTGACTGAGTTTCTGTACCTTGAACCAAAGGGGACCTGCTCATAGATTACAATTCACAGTGGGAAGAGAAGCTTGTGTTCCTGTGTTGCTCCCTATTCTGGGCTATTGGCCGTCAACCTAAAGCACTGACTTCCTCTTCAGCTTATTCTAAATTCAGAACTTCCAGCTTTTTACAGATATTAATATAGTTTAGTTTAAGAAAATTAAGTCTCCGTACTTTTCATTGTATTGTTCAACTATAACCTCTAACCTGGTGGTACCTGGTATTATTTTCTTTTAAGAGGGAAATCCATAGATTTTGGCAGCCACCAACATATACTTAATATAGTAAAGATATTGTGGAGATGTAGCTTCATACATTCCAGAGCAGGTATTGGCTGGAAAGCAATCAGGTCCATCCCTGCCATCTGTGCATACTACAATCCTCCTATGAATTTATTCCTCAATTTTCTTTTTTTCAGCATGTGGTTTGTCCAATTTTTATATTGATGAGGATATTTACTGATACTTCCTCACACAAATCTGCTTATATTTATTTTGAATTTAGCTCGTTTGAAAAGAAAAATGATTCATTAAAAATTTTAAGAATATGTATATTCATACATATACATATATATATTCCATTGACCCTTACATAGTAGAAATTGAGAGACTCTCTAGAACATAGAAACTGTTATCTATATGCAAATGTGTTTTTTAAATTGTGGATTTCATAGGTTTTTTTTAAACCTGAGAGCTACATAACCTACTGATATTTGAGTTTGCATGGTCTAATGGTGCCTAAATATCAGGAAAAAAGAGAAATTACTGATTTCTACAGAATTAATCATCTTTTTACAGTTGTGTTTAAGAAATATCATGGTAATAGTCAAATTAATAACGAGCCCTTTACTTTGCATTTCCATATCAGATCCAATATTTATTAGAGGTCAATATTCATAAAATTCAATATTTATCAAGGTCATAGAAAGCTATACCTAAATAAAAATACATTCTATTTAAATTATGAGAACACAGATATTGGAGACAGTCTGCCTGGCCTTACATCTCAGGTTGGCAATTTACTAGTTCTGTGCCTTGGCCAAGTCTCATCTCTGTGCCTAGATTTCCTTTTCTGCGAAAATGGGAATTATAATAATTCATACCCAAGCAATTGTTATAAGAATTAAAGTAATGATATATAAAGCCATCAAAGTAAGGTGTTTATTAGTACACAGCCAGTAAATAAATGTTAGTCATTGTTTCTCATAAATCTCTGTAGGGAAATGTCTCCATGGGGTTGGAATGTCAGAGAGTAGCATGAGACTGACGACATATATAAAATTAAACATTCCCCAAAGGAGTAATGAGGGGTGTGATGGTGAAAGACAGAAGGAGAGTTCAACCAGGTTGGAAAGATACCTTTCAGAGATGCTGCAGGGCGTGGTTTTATCTCAAAAGTGAGGTAACACCAGTTTGCCTCTAAAATTTCTGCTGACACCAAGATGTAATAAAACAAAAAAAAGACCATGTAACTTGCTTCTTGTAGATCTATTTTTAACCAACTGCCTTTTTTTCTTTGGAGTATTGCCTCAGACAAAACTACAATACTTTGATGCTTTGATCTATGAAGATCAAATATATATTTGCTTCAATCATATATTTCTAGATATGCAGGTTCTTTCTTTTACCGATTTTTAAATATTATAGCATGACAATAATAATTATAATGATTATCATGTTGAGAAATAAATGCTAATATATTAGTTTGCATTCAGATAACTAGATATTTCCTTACTGGTACTTATAACATTTAGTAGCTTCATAGATTTTTATTGTTTCTTTTAATATTTGCTGAAGTCAAAGCTCTTTTGACATTTGCTGAATGTGCAATTTTCCTGATTTACCATATAAAATAAGACTTAAATTATTAGTTTCATGTGGCTATTCAACCTACACTATTATGCACTTTTATTTTAGATAGTGCTCTGATTGTTTCTGGGTTATGTCTCTCCAATGACTACAGGGAAATGAAGTTGTGCCGGGATCTTACTGGTATAATTTTTAAAAGGCAACACTTCAGAGTAATAGGCACATGGCCATGAAACTAAACTTAATTAAAGCTTTGTCAGTTACAAGTCCTGGTTTGATCTATAAAGTCAGATAACACCAGATTTGCAAACCTGTACAATGTCAGGCAGGTGTTAAATCCTGATTTAATATTGACCCATATTGAGAAAGCAGTTTTTCATTGTCTCTAAGTGCTTATTTATTTTTAATTATGTGAAAATGTCTGTGAAATTTAGAAAATGTGCTTTTCTTACATAGTTTTAAAAATGAAGATGGTTATCCTTGATAACTATTTTATAAATTGAAGCTAGAAATTAGGGATATAGTTACAGATATTTTACCTATAAGTAAAGGGAAGAAGTGAAAAAATAAAGAGAGATATACATTCATGGGGAAGATGGCCAGGCCTGTTTTATTTCTTAAATTTAAAGGTATAAAAATCTCTCTATATTTTCTTTGTGAGCTTCTTAGGAAAATGTAAGCATAACAAAAAATTATTTGAATATTTACTTCAGAACTAACATAAATGATTGACTTTTAGCTTTTAAACATTTAAACTCCTTCATATTATACATATTAAAGTTACTCTGACTGCCAGATTCCTGGAAGAAAGTGAAACATGGCTTAGAAATGATGTCAATTTTGAGACAAACTACATCACTTTTTCTAGCATTTTAAGGCATATTTTTACCTGTCAGTATAAGAATCATGAGTAAAATTTACTCCCAACATTTCTTAAATGCTATATACATATACAATAATAGCTTCTGTAGTGTATATGTAACTTTTCCTGGGCATCTTAATTATTTATTACTAATATGACTCTTTTAGAAACCCACATTCATGACTGAATTAAGCAATCTTTATATATGTATATGTACTGTGAAGATAAGCACACAGAAATCCCTCTGAATATATTAACTGAAATATTTTTCCTATTGTATTGTTCTGGAATCGAGGTCATAAAAAATAAATAGAGTATTATAAAGATTTACATTTCCACAAGAAACCGCCATAATGGCAGATTGGGCACTTGTGAATCCTCAGTGCCTACCCAAATGCTTAGCACAACTGACGTACTTAACATATAGAGGTTTGTATGAATGAATTCAATACTGTCTTTAATATTTCTTTCAGACGTGTTATGGACTAGACGTGTTTTGGACTGAATGTTTCTGTCCCCTAAGTTTCATATGTTGAAGCCTAATTCCCAATAAAATAGTATTTGGAGGTGAAGCTATTGGGAGATAATTACAACATGAGGGTGGAGCCCTTAGAAATGAGATTAGTGACCTTAGAAGAGACAGGAAAGATCGTGTTTCCCTCTCTCCTCGCTGCCATGTGAGGATACAGAGAGAAGAAGTCTGTCTGCAAATCAGTAAGAGGGTCCTCGTCAGAACCTAATCATGTGGGCATCCTGGACTCAGACTTCCAGCCTCCAAAACTCTGAGAATTGAATTTCTGTTACTTAAACCCCTCAGCCTATGGTATTTGTTACAATAGTCTGAACTTAGTGTGAGAGTAATAAATAATTCTTGGAATGTAATAGTGTTATAATAATAATAATTTTTTAATCCTATTATCAGATAAGAGAATATAAATAATTTGGGGGAAGGTAGAGATGCTGCTATGGTCATCTGTAATAGTCACTATAGATGTAGTCTCCAGGGTGATAAAAATGATAAATTATGATTGGATGAGCATCATAATTGACCAATCTGATCTAACGTAGGCTACAAACAATTAGTATAGTTATACATTTGGATATTCATCAAATTTTGGTCCTAGTGGTCTCCAAGGCTTCAGAATTTTGAAATCACAATATAAAATTTTTAATTTTAAAAGTTAGGTCACTTACAAATTACAAATATAAGTTGTTTAGCTAAATATAGGATTGGCCAAAAAGTTCATTCAGGTTTTTCCGTAACATCTTAAGGAAAAACCCAAACGAACTTTTTGGCTAACCCAATATTAGGTTGTTTTTCTAATTTTACTTACAATTAATTTTAGAATAAAGTGATACAAACAAGCAATTATATGCAAATCATGATAAGATGAGAAATAAGCAATATATATGTATTTTTTCTACTCTAAGCATATATTAATTTTTTTTAGTCTTTTAAAAAATAGGTTTAAGATATATTTTTGTGCAACTGGCTAGTCAAATAACAAATTAATATTTAAGATTCATTATGAGAAAAGAAATCCTGTCTTTCTGAAAAAAATAGCATGTAATTTATAAGAAAGTAAACTTTATTTTTGAAATGAAGTATGTTATCATGATTATTGGTTCAATAGTGTACTTTTGTAATTTTTTTTTGCCACAATTTTGCCTGCTTTTTCCATATGGGTGGTAACATTTCTTTTATTATTTTTTGTGATTTGGGATATTTGTTTTGCCAAGTTTACACTCATCTTTTATTTGTTTTTTCCTTACTGTATTTAGACATACTTTCTCAATTTAAAAATAATTAACCTTTTAATTTCCCTATTGAGCTTATGAATTTGTATGTTTTAACATTAAAAATATAATCTAAGTTTCTATTTTAAAGTTTATTGTACAGTGTGTAATTATCTTCCAAGTTTTTAGCCTTGTTTAGCATTATTTGTTAATTCATGTATATATTTTTTGTTAATAACTTTTACTTTTCTAATAACAATTTATCAACCTTCAATGAAGGATAATTTATCTAAAAAACTGCATCCATCTGAGTGTAAAGTTTGATGCATTTTGTGAAATGTATATACGCTTGAGTCTACCAGCACATACAAGACACAGAACATTCTCATCACATTAAAAAATGCCTTTAAGGGTGCCTTCAAGATGGCGGAGGAGTAAGACGTGGAGATCACCTTCCTCCCCACAAATACATCAAAACTACATCTACATGTGGAACAACTCCTACAGAACACCTACTGAACGCTGGCAGAAGACCTCAGACCTCCCAAAAGGCAAGAAACTCCACACGTACCTGGGTAGGGCAAAAGAAAAAAGAAAAAACAGAGACAAAAGAATAGGGATGGGACCTGCACCTCTGGGAGGGAGCTGTGAAGGAGGAAAGGTTTCCACACACTAGGAAGCCCCTTTGCGGGTGGAGACTGCGGGTGGCGGAGGGGGGAAGCTTCGGAGCCACGGAGGAGAGCACAGCAACAGGGAGGGCAAAGCGGAGAGATTCCCGCACAGAGGAATGGTGCCGACCAGCACTCACCAGCCCAAGAGGCTTGTCTGCTCACCCACCGGGGTGGGCGGGGGCTGGGAGCTGAGGCTCCGGCTTTGGTTGGATCGCAGGGAGAGGACTGGGGTTGGCTGTGTGAACACAGCCTGAAGGGGGCTAGTGCACCACAGCTAGCCAGGAGGAGTCCAGGAAACAGTCTGGAGCTGCCGAAGAGGCAAGAGACCATTGTTTCAGGGTACACGAGGAGAGGGGATTCAGAGCACCACCTAAAAGAGCTCCAGAGACAGGTGCTACCTGCGGCTATCAGCGCAGACACCAGAGGCAGGCATGAAATGCTAAGGCTGCTGCTGCAGCCACCAAGAAGCCTGTGTGCAAGCACAGGTCACTACCCACACTTCCCCTCCTGGGAGCCTGTGCAGCCTGCAACTGCCAGGGTCCCGTGATCCAGGGACAACTTCCCCGGGAGAACATACAGCATGTCTCAGGCTGTTGCAATGTCACGCTGGCCTCTGTCACCGCAGGCTTGCCCCACACTCTGTACCCCTCCCTCCCCCCAGCCTGAGTGAGCCAGAGCCCCCAAATCAGCTGCTACTTTAAGAACTTCCTGTCCAGGCGGGGAAGAGACGCTCTCACGTGACGTACATGCAGAGGCGGGGCCAAATCCAAAGCTAAACCCCAGGAGCTGTGCCAACAAAGAAGAGAAAGGGAAATCTCTCCCAGGAGCCTCAGGAGCAGCGGATTGGATTAAATATCCACAATCAACTTGATGTACCCTGTATCTGTGGAATACCTGAATAGACAATGAATCATCCCAAAATTGAGGCTGTGGACTTTGGGAGCAACTGTACACATGGGGCTTGCTTTCTGCATCTAATTTGTTTCTGGTTTTGTGTTTACCTTAGTTTAGTATTTGGAGCTTATTATCACCAATAGATTCGTTTATTGATTTGGTTGCTCTCTTCCTTTTTTAATTTTTATATACATATATATTTTTTTTCCTTTTTCGCTTTTTGTGAGTGTGCATGTGTACGCTTCTTTGTGTGATTTTGTCTGTATACCTTTGCTTTTGACATTTGTCCTAGGGTTCTGAATGTCTGGTTTGTTTTTGTTTGTTTGCTTGTTTGTTTTAGTATAGTTTTTAGCACTTGTTATCATTGGTGGATTTGTTTTTTGGTTTGGTTGCTCTCTTCTTTCTTTCTCTCTTTTTTAAATGACTTTTTTATTTTTAATAATTTTTTTCTGTTTTAATAACTTTATTTTCTTTCTTTCTCTCTCCTTCCTTCCTTCCTCCCTCCCTCCCTCCCTTTCTCCCTCCCTCTCTCTCTCTTTCTTTCTTTTTCTAACTTTTCTTCAGAGCCATGTGGCTGACAGGGTCTTGGTGCTCTGGCCAGGTGTCAGACCTGTGCCTCTGAGGTGGGAGAGTCGAGTTCAGGACACTGGTCCACCAGAGACCTCCCAGCTCCATGTAATATCAAACGGCGAAAGCTCTCCCAGAGATCTTCATCTCAAGACAAAGACCCAGCTCCACTCAACGACCAGTAAGCTACAGTGCTAGACACCCTATGCCAAACAACTAGCAAGACAGGAACACAACCCCACCCATTAACAGAGAGGCTGCATAAAATCATAGTAAGGTCACAGACACCCCCAAACATACCACTGGATGTGGTCCTGCCCACCAGAAAGGCAAGATCCAGCCTCATCCACCAAAACACAGGCACCAGCCCCCTCCACCAGGAAGCCTACACAACCCACTGAACCAACCTTAGCCACAGGGAGCAGACACCAATGACAACAGGAACTATGAACCTGCAGTCTGCAAAACGGAGACCCCAAACACAGTAAGTTAAGCAAAGTGAGAAGACAGAGAAACACACAGCAGATGAAGGAGAAAAGTAAAAACCCACCAGACCAAACAAATGAAGAGGAAATGGGCAGTCTACCTGAAAAAGAATTCAGAATAATGATAGTAAAGATGATCCAAAGTCTTGGAAATAAAATGGAGAAAATACAAGAAACGTTTAACAAGGAACTAGATAAATTAAACAGCAAACAAACAATGATGAAACACACAAGAAATAAAATTAAAAGTTCTCTAGAAGGAATCGATAGCAGAATAACTGAGGCAGAAGAACGGATAAGTGACCTGGAAGATAAAATAGTGCAAATAATTACCGCAGAGCAGAATAAAGAAAAAAGAATGAAAAGAATTGAGGACAATCTCAGAGACCTCTGGGAAAACATTAAACGCACCAACATTCGAATTATAGGGGTGCCAGAAGAAGAAGAGAAAAAAAAAAGGGACTGAAAAAATATTTCAAGAGATAATAGTTGAAAACTTCCTTAATATGGGTAAGGAAATAGTCAATCAAGTCCAGAAAGCACAGAGAGTCCCATACAGGATAATCCAAGGAGAAACACACCAAGACACATATTAATCAAACTATCAAAAATTAAATACAAAGAAAAAATATTAAAAGCAGCAAGGGAGAAGCAACAATTAACACACAAGGGGATCCCAATAAGGTTAACAGCTGATCTTTCAGCAGAAACTCTGCAAGCCAGAAGGGAGTGGCAGGACATATTTAAAGTGATGAGGGAGAAAAACCTACAACCAAGATTACTCTACCCAGCAAGGATCTCATTCAGATTCAATGGAGACATTAAAACATTTAAACCTTAAAACCTTGAAACCTTAAACATTAAACCTTTACAGACAAGCAAAACCTAAGAGAATTCACCACCACCAAAGCAGCTCTACAACAAATGCTAAAGGAACTTCACTAGGCAGGAAACACAAGAGAAGGAAAAGACTTACAATAACAAACCCAAAACAATTAAGAAAATGGTAATAGGAACATACATATCAATAACTACCTTAAACGTAAATGGATTGGATGCTCCAACCAAAAGACATAGACTGGCTGAATGGATACAAAAACAAGACCCATCTATATGCTGTCTACAAGAGACCCACTTCAGACCTAGGGACACATACAGACTGAAAGTGAGGGGATGGAAAAATATATTCCATGCAGATGGAAATCAAAAGAAAGCTGGAGTAGCAATTCTCATATCAGACAAAATAGACTTTAAAATAAAGACTATTACAAGGGACAAAGAAGGACATTACATAATAATCAAGGGATCAATCCAAGAAGAAGATATAACAATGGTAAATATTTAAGCACCCAACACTGGAGCACCTCAATGCATAAGGCAAATGCTAACAGCCATAAAAGGGGAAATTGACAGTAACACAATAATAGTAGGGGACTTTAACACCCCACTTTCACCAATGGACAGATCATCAAATATGAAAATAAGTAAGGAAACACAGCTTTAAATGATACATTAAACAAGGTGGACTTAATTGATAGTTATAGGATATTCCATCCAAAAAGAGCAGATTACACTTTCTTCTAAAGTGCTCATGGAACATTTGCCAGGATAGATCATATCTTGGGTCACAAATCAAGCTTCAATAAATTTAAGAAAATTGAAATCTTATCAAGTATCTTTTCTGATCACAATGCTATGAGACTAGACATCAATTACAGGAAAGAATCCGTAAAAAATACAAACACATGGAGGCTAAACAATACACTAATAAATAACCAAGAGATCACTGAAGAAGTCAAAGAGAAAATCAAAAAATACCTAGAAACAAATGACAATGAAAACACAACGACCCAAAAAGTAAGGGATTCAGCAAAAGCAGTTCTAAGAGGCAAGTTTATAGCAATACAATCCTACCTCAAGAAACAAGAAACACTTCAAATAAACAAACTAACCTTTCACCTAAAGCAATTAGAGAAATAAGAACAAAAAAACCCAAAGTTAGCCGAAGGAAAGAAATCATAAAAGTCAGACCAGAAATAAATGAAAAATAGTGAAGGAAATGAAAGCAAAGTTCAATGAAACTAAAAGCTGGTTCTTTGAGAAGGTAAACAAAATTGATAAACAATTAGCCAGACTCATCAAAAAAAAAAAAAAGGAGAGACTCAAATCAATAGAATTAGAAATGAAAAAGGAGAACTAACAACTGACACTGCAGGAATACAAAGGATCATGAGAGATTACTACAAGCAACTATATGCCAATAAAATGACAACCTGGAAGAAATGGACAAATTCTTAGAAAAGCACAACCTTCTGAGACTTAACCAGGAAGAAATAGAAAATACAAACAGACTAATCACAAGCACTAAAATTGAGACTGTGATTAAAAATCTTCCAACAAACAAAAGCCCAGGACCAGATGGCTTCACAGGTGAATTCTATCAAACATTTACAGAATAGCTAACACTTATCTTTCTCAAACTCTACCAAAGTATAGCAGAGGGAGGAACACTCCCAAACTCATTCTACAAGGCCACCATCACCCTGATACCAAAACCAGACAATGATGTCACAAAGAAAGAAAACTACAGGCCAATATCACTGATGAACATAGATGCAAAAATCCTCAACAAAATACAAGCAAACAGAATCCAACAGCACATTAAAAGGATCATACACCATGATCAAGTGGGGTTTACCCCAGGAATGCAAGGATTCTTCAATATATGCAAATCAATCAATATGATAAACCATATTAACAAGTTGAAGGATAAAAACCATGTGATCATCTCAATACATGCAGAAAAAGCTTTTGACAAAATTCAACACCCATTTATGATAAAACCTCTCCAGAAAGTGGGCATAGAGGGAACCTACCTCAACATAATAAAGGCCATATATGACAAACCCACTGCCAACATCGTTCTCAATGGTGAAATCTGAAACCGTTTCCACTAAGATCAGGAACAAGACAAGGTTGACCTCTCTCACCATTATTATTCACCATAGTTTTGGAAGTTTTAGTCACAGCAATCAGAGAAGAAAAAGAAATAAAAGGAATCCAAATCAGAAAAGAAGTAAAGCTGTCACTTTTTGCAGATGACATGATACTATACCTAGAGAATCCTAAAGATGCTACCAGAAATCTACTAGAGTTAATCAGTGATTTTAGTAAAGTAGCAGGATACAAAATTAATGCACAGAAATCTCTTGCATTCCTCTACACTGAAAGAGAAATTAAAGAAACACTCCCATTTACCATTGCAACAGAAAGAATAAAATACCTAGGAATAAACCTACCTAAGGAGACAAAAGACCTGTATGCAGAAAACTATAAGACACTGATGAAAGAAATTAAAGATGATACAAACAGATGGAGATATGTACCATGTTCTTGGATTGGAAGAATTAACACTGTGAAAATGACTATACTACCCAAAGCAATCTACAGATTCAGTGCAATCCCTATCAAACTACCACTGGCATTTTTCACAGAACTAGAACAAAAAATTTCACAATTTGTATGGAAACACAAAAGACCCCGAATAGCCAAAGCACTCTTGACAAAGAAAAACAGAGCTGGATGAATCAGGCTGCCTGACTTCAGACTATACTACAAAGATACAGTAATCCAGACAGTATGGTACTGGCACAAAAACAGAAATATAGATCAATGGAACAGGATAGAAAGCCCAGAGATATGGGCTTCCCTGGTGGCGCAGTGGTTGAGAATCTGCCTGCCAATACAGGGGACATGGGTTCGAGCCCTGGTCTGGGAAGATCCCACATGCCGCGGAGCAACTGGGCCCGTGAGCCACAATTACTGAGCCTGCGCGTCTGGATCCTGTGCTCCACAACAAGAGAGGCCACGGTAGTGAGAGGCCCGCGCACCGCGATGAAGAGTGGCCCCCGCTTGCCACAACTAGAGAAAGCCCTCGCACAGAAACGAAGACCCAACACAGCCATAAATAAAATAAATAAATTAAAAAAAAAAAAAAAAGAAAGCCCAGAGATAAACCCACGCACCTATGGTCAACTTATTTTTGATAAAGGAGGCAAGAATATACAATGGAGAAAAGACAGCCTCTTCAGTAAGTGGTGCTGGGAAAACTGGACAGCTACATGTAAAAAAATGAAATTAGAACACTCCCTAACACCATACACAAATATAAACTCAAAAGGATTAAAGACCTAAATGTAAGGCCAGACACTATCAAACTCTGAGAGGAAAACAGTATTCTCCCTGAATACTCTATGTCATAAATCAGAGCAAGATCCTTTTTGACCCATCTCCTAGAGAAATGGAAATTAAAAAAAATAAACAAATGGGACCTAATGAAACTTAAAAGCTTTTGCACAGCAAAGGAAACCATAAACAAGACAAAAAGACAGCCCTCGGAATCGGAGAAAATATTTGCAAATGAAGCAACTGACAAAAGATTAATCTCTAAAATTTACAAGCAGCTCATGCAGCTCAATATCAAAAAAACAAACAACCCAATCGAAAAATCGGCAGAAGACCTAAATAGACATTTCTCCAAAGAAGATATACAGATTGCCAACAAACACATGAAAGGATGCTCAACATCACTAATCATTAGAGAAGTGCAAATCAAAACTACAATGAGGTATCACCTCATGCCAGTCAAAATGGCCATCATCAGAGCGTCTGCAAGCAGTGGGTTCTGGGGAGGGTGTGGAGAGTGGGGACCCCTATTGCACTGTTGGTGAGAATGTAAATTGATACAGCCATTATGGAGAACAGTATGGAGGTTCCTTAAAAAACTAAAAATAGAACTACCATATGGCCCAGAAATCCCACAACTGGGCATATACCCTGAGAAAACCATAATTCAAAAAGAGTCATGTATCACAATGTTCATTGCAGCACTATTTACAGTAGCCAGGACATGGAAGCAACCTTAGTGTCCATTGACAGATGAACGGATCAAGAAGATGTGGCACATATATACAATGGAATATTACTCATCCATAAAAAGAAATGAAATTGAGTTATTTGTAGTGAGGTGGATGCACCTAGAGACTGTCATACAGAGTGAAGTAAGTCAGAAAGAGAAAAACAAATATCGTACGCTAACACATATATAGGAATCTAAAAAAAAAGAAATTGGTTTTGAAGAACCTAGGGGCAGGACAGGAATAATGATGCAGACATAGAAAGTGGACTTGAGGACATGGGGAGGGGGAAGGGTAAGCTGGGACTAAGTGAGAGAGTGGCATGGACATATATACACTACCAAATGTCAAATAGGTAGTGGGAAGCAGCCACGTGGCACAGGGAGATCAGCTCGGTGCTTTGTGTCCGACTAGAGGGGTGTGATAGGGAAGGTGGGAGGGAGACGCAAGAGGGAGGAGATATGGGGATGTATGTATATGTATAGCTGATTCACTTTGTTATACAGCAGAAACTAACACACCATTGTAAAGCAGTTATACTCCAATAAAGATGTTAAAAAAATAAATGCCCTTATACCCCAGGTACAAATTGTTTAATGTCTACTTCTTTGTATCAGAATAATATTTTTGAGGACATTCCATTTTTTTTTTACTTCTATCAACAGTTTATTTTTTATTTATTTTAAAATTCTGAGTAGTATTCCAATGTATGGGTATACGAAATTCTTTTTAACCATTCACCTATTGATGTTTCCAGTTTTAACTATTGTGAACAAAACTACTCTGAATGTTATTTTGAATCTCATTGTGTAAACATGTTTTAATTTCTCTTGGGTCAATAGCTGGGTGATTGACCCATCTATCTCATAATAGATGTGGACTGTTTACGGCACTGTCAAAATGTTACACAAAGTAGTTTGACTTGTTACATTATTCCCATCAGTTTATGAACATTCAATTTCTCTGTCTTTTCTCAAACCTTTGGTATTACTAGTGATTTTATGTAGTCGTATAATGTGAAGATAGTGGTATGTCTAATGCTCTAGAATAATAATCATGTGCTGGTAGGCCATTGTATTCTTTTTTGGTGAAGTATCTAGTCAAGCTTTTAGCTGATTTTTAGCAGGCATTTGTTTTATTATTGATTTGAAAGAGTTTTTATTCATTCTGGATATGAGTCTTGAAACAGATATATATTGCAAATGTTTCTCCCTTTCTTTTCATTGCCTTTGCAAATTCAAATAACAAATACCTAAAAGTTGTGAGTGGCTTTGGAACCAGGCAATGAGGGTAAATCCTAAATTGCCTTCCACACTGCTAGTTAAAATCTGACAGTGAGAGTTGAAAAGGAATGTTGTTGAAAAGGAATGTTTTTGAAAGATGAAGGAAGAGATCGTTTTATGGAGTGACAGACAGTTTAGCAATACTATGGCTTTTAATAACATGGAAAGAAATGTATGTGCTAAATGAACTGATTTATCTACCTAAGGAGAATTCTAAGTTACATGTTGAAGGTGTCATTTGATTTCTTCCTGTTGCTTACAGCAAGATGTGGGAAGAGACAGATAAATTGAGGAAAAGACTTTAAAAAGAGAACTTGGACTTTGTGGGTTTGGAATTTTTCAGATTTTCCAATAGGCAAAAGATGCTAACATTAACAAATTGCTTCTGATTAAAGTTCAAGTCCAGTGCACTCTCAGGAGAAAGAAGTTTAAATATAAGCCAAGAGTGTTTCCATACAACTTTTTGTTCATTTCTCAGAAACATCAAAGATTTTACTTCTGTATAACATTCAGTTACAAAAAGAGGCATTTAAAAAGATTAAGCGTGTGCCTCAAAGATCCTCTTAATCAAATATTATGCCTCTAATATGCTTAATGGTTTGTCCTTCAGCCATCTCAGCAGCAGCCCAAGGTAGAGCAGGGCCTTTCTCAAAGATATTTGTGGGTATGTTTCTTGCCTTCTATGAAGTCAACTTCAGTGAGATTCACAGGTGGACTATAAAGGTTTTGAAAGACTTCTATCAGTAAATAGATTGATTACTTAGAGCGAAAGTGATAGAGGCAGTACAAAATTTAAAAAGGCCACTGAGTTCTGGAATTTACTGGTAGAAAGAAGCCTGAGAAAATTACTTAGCTTCAAACAGG
This sequence comes from Eschrichtius robustus, assembly GCF_028021215.1. NCBI lineage: Eukaryota > Metazoa > Chordata > Mammalia > Artiodactyla > Eschrichtiidae > Eschrichtius > Eschrichtius robustus. The sequence continues at coordinate 57,479,349 of NC_090841.1, read as the reverse complement.
CACTATCTTTCATAACAAAGGAAGGATTATTTCCAAGGCAGAAGAGCCCAGAATGTAGAGTACAGGACCATGGAGAATTACAGGCATACCTCGTTTTATTAAGCTGCCCTTTATTGCACTTTGCTAATACTGTGTTTTTTACAAATTGAAGGTTTCTGGCAACCCTGCATCCACCAAGTCTATTGGCACCATTTTCCCAACAACATTTGCTCACTTCATGTCTCTATGTCACATTTTGGTAATTCTCACAATATTTCAAAATTTTTCATTATTTTTATTTATGTTATGTGATCTGTGGTCATTGATCTTTATTGTTACTACCATGACTTACTGAATGCTCAGATGACAGAATTTTTTAGGAATTTTTAATGTATGTATTGGTTTTTTAGACATAATGCTATTGCATACTTAACAGACTACAGTATAGTATAAAAGTAACTTTTATATTACTGGGAAACCAAATAATTCATGTGACTTTCTTATTGTGATACTTGATTTATTGTGATGGTCTGGAACCGAACCCACAAAGTCTCTGAGGTATGCTTGTATTGGGTTTAAGTTAAATTTGTGGGTAAATTTGGCAAGATTTAACATCTAAACAATATGTGAGTCATTCACTATAGAAACTTTAGTACCTCTTCAAAAATGTTTTATAAATTTTCAATGTAGAAGTCTTAAATATTTAGGTTAGATTATTTTTAAAATCTTTTGTGCTATTGCAAAAACAAGTATTTTATTTATATTTTTCAATTGTCTACTGTTAGTGTGTAAAAATTGATTTTTCTATATTAACCTTGTTCATTTGAGGCAGATAGATGGGTTGCGGGCTAGGCATTTACAACTAGCCTCCTGTTTACATTTCCTGAGGAAGGAGGCAGGTGGGATCTAGGCTAGATATTTACAACCAGCCTCCTGTTTGCACTTTAAGATGGAAATAACAACAGGAACAGGGTAAGTAGCTTGACTTTGTCTCCTCTGGACATTTTAAGATAACAGTTATGGCAGGGACAGAGAGGGGCTAAACCCTATTTGAGTAAAAGATCAAGAGGTCACATATTTCCTATCCTTGGGGCAAGGGAGACATTGCACATGCACAGAAAGGCTCCTTGGGGGTCCAAAAGGAGGGGATGCCACCCCATAATATAGGTGATGCCAAGCCCCCCCCCCCTCCACCCCAGGCCTCTGGGCTGGAGTCCATCTTGGAAAAAAGTTGCACACACATGTTGGGGAGGGTCCTAGGGCAGGGCAGGTGTGGAAAAAGAAACCAGATAATTGGCCAGAGGTAAACAAAGACCTGGAAGAACTGCCCTATATAAATGATTTAACCAATTCTTTACTGTGTTCCTCCTCATTAGGGGGGGATGCCCACATCCTTTCTTCTCCAGGTGTGTATTTCTGCCTTTCTTCTGTCTTAAAGAGACAAACTGTTTCTCTGTGTGCTCTCCCACTTGTGCTGTGTCTACTGTGCTAATAGTAAACTTTGTACCTGTTTTTATGGTTTTTGCCTCCTTGAGAAACGCATTTTTCAATGGGGGCAAGAGCCAGGGGAACCTTGTTTCTAGCCTCCAGCCCCTGATGGACTGACAGCTAGAATTCCTGGTTTTCATCCAGGCTGCCCAGGTCCAATTCCTGGGCAGGGAACTAAGATCTCGCTTTAAGCCACTGCTCACTGCTGCCTCTCAGAGATCACTTTCATCTTACTACATTTATTTCCCAGTTTTAGTGCTCATTTAGTAGATTCCTTGGGATTTTCTACATAAAAAATTATGTTATCGACAAAGAAATACAGTTTTACATTTTTTTCTGGGCTCAACTATTCCAGGTAGGGCTTATCAATACTGATGATGTTTCAAATACTCACTTTTGGAAATTTATATTTTTCTCTTGATTGTCTATTTTTTAAAATTGATTTTTACTATAACTTTTTTTTTACTATAATCTAATATTTACTATATTTATTATTTCCTTTCTTCTATTTATTTTGTGGTTCATTTGCTCTTCTTTTTCTGGTTTTTAAAGTCACTGATTTATATAATTTTAGAATTTGTTTTTAATTCTATATTGACTTTTTTGCTAGATTGCATTATATTAGTCTTTAGTGGTTGCTCTATGGATTAGAATATGTATCCTTACAGATTCTCAGTCTTATAGTAGATATAACCATAGTACTGTAGTAATTTAGTAATATAACCATATAAAATATAGGTATTTTTAACCATATTGTAAGTTTCCAACTGATCACTGGATCTCTCCTATCTTTTTTAAAAAATTTTTCTCTCTATATTTTTTAGTTCAGATGCTATTTATGGATCTATTTTTATGTTCTCTGATGATTTCTATTTTTATCTCCAAGAAAATGTATTTCAGATACTATTGTTTTAATTCAAACATTTATGCCCAGGTCTTTTTATTCTTGTAATTTTGTATTTTATCCTGTACATTGTGTATATTATGAAATGGAGTCTCTGATTTCTCTTACTTTCCTCCAATGAGTGGTGTTAGCACTCAGTACACATTTAGCAGTCAGTATATCCAGATATACCAGAGAACAAATGTGTCTCTTTGGCAGAATCTCAGATACCAGTTCAGTTCTTTTTATTTTCCTCTCTCTTTCCTGAGTTATGCTGTTTGCACACTGCCCCACACATACATTGTTCAGACATCAGCCAGCAACTTGCGGAGTTTATAAACAGTACCAAGGCTCCCCTTCTTGGGGACTCTTCCTTCTGGGATACCCCCTCACTTCCCAGGAGCTGTTGCCACCACAGGCTCTGTCAGTATCAGGCCAGAAACACAGAACATGTCCTGTATTGATGTTCTGGTCACACCATTTATGTCAATGTTTCGAATACAGGAAATTTACTCCATGCTTGTCCATTCTTCCAAATTTTGGCTTCCCTTCAAAATCTGTCTTTGTTCACTTCCTGAGCTTTCAGGTAGTTAGATAACTACTTTAGTATTTGGTCAAGAGTTTACAGTTGTTATCTGTGGAAAGGACCATCTTCTGGGAAAATGGTCCTACCCAACTCTAAGCAAAAATTTTAACAGTAATTTTAATTTACTCTTTCTCCTTCTTAATGAAATATCCTAAACATATTAACTTTCAAAGATATCTTCTTCCATCTACTCACCTATTGTTTTCTTTTTTTTTTTTTTGGCCGCACGGCATACGGGATCTTATTTTCCCGACCAGGGATCGAAACTGTGCCCCCTGCAGTGGAAGTGTGGAGTCTTAACCACTGGACCGCCAGGGAAGTCCCTTCTACTCACCTATTAATATTTATGTAAATACCACACATTTTAAATTACAAAAAACACAAAATTAATTTAATATCTAGTAAGACAAGTTCCTTTTTATTCCCCTTTTCTTCTCATTAGCTGTTGTGAGAAATACTTTATTCACCTTTTGAAATAATCATTTGGACCTACTTCTCAGTAACAGATATCTGAGCAATTATACAGATTTGATATAGATATATACCATCTATATGTCTCTCTATGTATAGGTACATATACATATATCTCTCAAGGTCAGGCATATATCACAGGAGTACAAAAATTGCACAGAACTTGTGGGAATCAAATTAAAAGCGCTGACTCATATTTTCCTCCCCCATGCTCTTGGAATGTGGATTTCATAGCTGAAGTTTAGCAGCCTGATTAGACTGTGAAGAATCCGTGAGGAGGAAAGCTGTGACATAAGATGATGGAAGAGAATAATAGACAGATCCTAGCTCTCCAATCACCATGAAGCTGACATGGTGAGTGCCTATTTTGCTGTTCAAAAATATAGGCAGAAATAAGTTTCTATTTTGTCTAAGTATTTTTTGTTATATGTATATCAACCAAGTTTTGACTAAGTATACTTAAAACATTGCTATTTTTATATATTCTTCTCAGATATTTATTAGAAATCTTTCATTAAAAGTGATCCATATAGTTTTTGGTAAGCATACTAAGGCAATGATTTTACAAAAATGAACTCATTTACAATATTCATAATTACACTATATGAGTCTCCACTTACTGTAAACTTCTTTCATGTTTTGAGGAATGCTTTATTTTTCTCATATATTTTCAGTATATTTCTTGTGACATGTATTCCTATGAGTGCTATATTTACCATAGGTTACTTTGTGGGGGAAGGTATTTTTTTCCTGTAGCATTTAAAAAGAATACAACTTTACTCATATTATTCCCATCAAACAAACTCTTTGGTTAATACCCTTCTAATCCTCTTTCCAGCTTTCTGATCCAAATTTGCATGTGTCCTATTTCTTTTTTGGCAGATATCTACCATACCTGTACCTGTGCACAGGAGGACAAAAATCATACTTAAACCTTCCCCTTTTCAAAGCAGACTAGTGGGTATTCCTCGCCGTAAATTCTTTGTGGAGTAGAGTAGAAAATAAATCAAAGTCATTGCACACTAATTTTCTTTATGTATGTCCCCCACAAAACAGTGAAACTTTTAAAACATGAATCATATATAATTCCCTTGTGTGTTCATGCCACCTAATATAATCCCCATGTAATTAGCCCATCTCCTATATTCATACCACATATATTTATTCATGTGTGGACATCTAACTTTCAAAAACAGAAAGAATTTTCCTTAGCATATTGATCATTGTTCCCTTATTTTGAGAATTCAAGTAGTTTTTATTTTCATGTGGTTTGTAGTCTCTTTTGAGTTTTGTCATATTATTTAAGACAGGCTTATTCCCCTACCTTTACTGTCACTGTTGCCTTAACACTCATGTGTGAATAGTGGGAAGATATAACAAAAATCATAATAGAGTTCGCTATGAATAAGATTCCATGCTCCTCATTTGGTTTAGCTATGTTACAGTGGTAACGTCCAAGTTTTACAAAACGCATTGAGAGCTTGCATGATTTAAACTTCTTTTGTCCCCCACATCATTTGATAAGCTTCTCTTATATTTTCGGTCCTGGAATTAAAATTGTACCAGTTTCTCTTCTAACCAGGGAACTGCTCACCTGCTAAGTCAAATGGAACTTGTGAACATGCCATGATGGACACAGCAGAAAGGAAAAGCCAGACTGATACATTTCATTCCTGGCTCACCAGAATAAAGGTTAACTTGATACTGTATAAAATTAGAAAAATCCATAGTGTGTGAGAGTAAAACACAGTATAAATACTGTGCTTTTTCTATGAAGCAGAAATAATACAGTCAATAATTGAGCAGATTACAAATAACCTTTAGAAGAGGGAAATGGCTGGGAGCTACTGTTGTTACACATTTGGCAACAGACGGAATGAGGAAAACATATAAAAGACACATTGAAGAAATAAAATAATTGTAGGACTCTCGTGCTGGATGGTATTACGAGAAAAGAGTGTTCAGCTAATCAATATAATGTTAGAGTTTAAAATACATGCTGCATATAAAGCAAATCTCTTTATCTCAGAGAGTAATCCTTGACTTAAACTTTCACTTAAATTGGTATACTTATTTTGCCTGTATATGTTTTATAGGATTATACATAACCTAGATGTTTTTATTTTATATTTTTATAAGAACTATAAACATGAGGAAGTTACAAAAGAGTTTTTGTATTAACTTATGTAACAATATCATTTTAAAAAATGTGTCAACAATGGGGAGATCAACAAAGTTTTTCTTTAAAAGATGTGTATAGTTAAGAAGAAATGGAAATGACTCCATAGAAACTATCAATACATAAAACTGAGGCCTAAGATTAGGCCAGCATAATAAATATGTACTAATCAATAGTTATGACTTCAAATGTAAGAGCAAGTAAATTTAAAATACTGTTTTTGAAAAAAAAAAAGTTTACATTTATCTGAATACTTTATCTTCAGGATAAATATGTACATATTTCATAACATACATGTATGTATAATAACAAATTTCAAAGCATTTCTCATGATGATATTTACTGTGTCTAAAGATGGGCTAATTTTATCCATGTTCAAAGCCAAAGTCTTTAACCTTATAATGCCTTAATCTTAAAATAATGTATATACGAATTATTTTTTACACATTAGATTACTGCAATGACTCCAAAATGGCAAGAAAAGATTAAAGAAGATGTAAGAAAGAAAACAGATTTGAGACCATTATTTATGATTTTCAATTTTGGCTGATGCACTTTCTTTAAAACGAATGGTTTTCTGTTATTATTAGAGTTGATCTCAAAAAAATATTTAATCACAGGTTGTGCCTAATATATTCTGAATAATTGGCCAGATAAAGGAGTTGAAAACTTTACAAGGTTTTCACATTAAACTTTACAGCAGAGGAAACATTTTCATTAATGCACCTGTATGCACTCTTGACCTTAAAAACATACCAAGATGTGACTTCAAATACTGCTTGAAATTTGCACACTGCTATAAGTAGTGTATTATAATGCCTAAAGGACTGGCCTAGTAGCTGATGAAATAGGTCAAGCCATTATTCATATTTACTTAAATATGAGTCACTAGAGAACAAATATTCCAATAATTTTGTTCTAGATAAGGTGAAGTAATATGTCCCCAAATTATTTTATCTGATTAATTATATTTTAAGGTTTTTTTATGGAAAATAAACTGAATTTTGTAGATCTTTATTCTTATAAAAATAAAATTAAAATAAATTATTGCAAAAATGTAGACAGAAAATACTAAAAAGTCATCACTGATTATTAGGAAGATTCAAATTCATCCCTCTTTTAGTGATTTTACAAGATCCTTTTGTAAAAGTAACAAAAGTGTATACTTACTGTGCTTAATTTTATCACAATACCTCAGCTAAAAATACTTAAAAGTGTTTTATTATATCTTTTGCATGTGATTTTGTATAAGGAGAATATTCAGTGCTGTAAAAAATGGTTTTTAGTTGATTTTTATCCTTCAAACTAGATCAAAAATGTAAGTGTCATTATAAGAATGAAATAAAATAAAAAAATAATGAGAGTGGGCATAGATTCTAAAATTGAAGGCAGTGATACAACATTTTCATATGGTTAGCTTTGATTTCAATGCTGGTTCTGGGTCAGAGAACCAGTTGAAAAACTATGAGAGAAATGAATTCTCGAAGATGGCTTGAAAAAGTATGAGAGAAATGAATTCTTAACTTTTGATTGAAACTATCAAGAATACCAAGTATACCTTTATAGTTGGAGTCATTTTTGTAGTAGAATGACATAAAACTGAACATTTTTACTACAAGAACAAAGATATTTGTCATATTTGTCTCATAAAAATATACTCTTCACTTTTCTCTTTTTACTCCTCATTCATCTGTTCACTATTCAGATGCCATTGTTTAAGGCCCACTCTGTTTTTGAAAGCAACAAATATCCATTATGTTAATTCAAGTCACAGTACCTTTGTTACATGATTCTACAAACACAATACATCTTTCTCTACATTTCTAAGAACTGTGTGCCTATTTTAAGCAATGCATTAAAAGATGCTAATGAAAGACATCTGTCCCATTGGGAACCTAGTGGGACCTTGTGAAACCCTCAGAAATCTGACTCAAGAAATCACTGCTTAGATTTTCTCTTTTGATAGATATTTCTACATCAAATTTTAACATGGATAGAAATAGCATAGTTACATTTATCATGTGAAATTATTTTATTTATTTTAATTGTTTCCAGTTATGAATTACAAAATAAGAATTATAAAAACTTCTCCAAAATATGAACTGAAAGATTCCAATTTTTCAGATTAAAAAGAAAACTTTTCTTTATTCTGCTATTAATGATTCAAATTATAGTTGGGACTTTGAATTATCAGTGACACATTTTTGGAATCAAAAAAGTATATATATCCCCTAGACTCTAAAGTGAGAATTGAATTTTTCCATGAGTGCCATTCTTGATAGTTCTTGAAATCAATTTGAATTTCCCATCAATGTGGTCCCACTTCTAGAGTTATATGTGCATGAAGGTTTCAGAGACAAAGTTCTATCATGAGCATTGTCTTTACTTTGTTCACAGTGCTTTGGCTGAGGAAAGTAGGACAGACTTTTTATTCTCATCATGTTGAAAGAGAACTGCAGGAGGATATGCCCTCAAATGTGAATTTATAGGAATGTTCTCTCAAAAATATTTCACAACCGTGAGTCAAATAAGCAGCAAACACAGGTTTTCAATTATTACCATGGATGACTCTCCTTGGAAGAATCAAGTTCTATGCTGGTTTGAGTGTACAAATCAATTCTGACAGTACTGTAGTATTATGTTTCTGAACACTTACAAGTTCTTATTGCAGTGATGTCAAGGAAAATTACTCAGATCTTTTATTATTTTCATAAAGTAGCTTGATGATAAAAGGGTTTTTTTTTTTAGACTTATGTGCCAAGGGAAATTCCACTGGCAATATTTAACCCCAGTGTATGATTAATTTGTCAAGATCCATCTCCTTTCCTTAAAAATTTTTAATTAGTAGATAACAATCGCCCACTAACCTTGATCTCCACAGCTTTTCTCTGTGTTTTTGGAGTTCTGCCTAGAATACTAAACCCAGGAAAACTGGCTTTGTTTCTTGGATGTTGGTCACACAGAGCTGTGCAATCATCCCAAGAAGATTTGCTATCTCACTAGTATCACACTGAATTAAAAAGGAAGTATTGACTCCACTCAATAGTTTCCTCTCTATGGTATACCTTGGTTTTCAAATAATAAAAAGTAACAAAAACAACAACAAAAATGTTTTTAAATCATATTTTAATGTCCTCTATAAAATACAAAGGACAAGGGATCTGTATGTCTTCTATATCTAAAATTCCTGTGTACTTTTTGATAATTTTTGATATAAATCTTGACGAAAAAGTCTATACATTTGGTGTTTTCATTTTCTACATGGAGTTGCTATCAGAGCAAACAGAATTCTCTTAAACACAGAACGTTTTGCAAACACATTGTTTGCCTTGGCATCTACAAACAGAAGGTTTAAACTGGTACACAATACTACAGTCATTTTCAATTGAGCATAGTACACTGGGTATTATTGAAATTTCCCCTTTATCCCTTGCTGATAGAAGACATGAATGATATGAATATGAGATCTCTTTTCAGGCACTGGGACTTTTATGATCTATGTTCTCTGTATTAAACATTACTAAACATTACTAGCTGTAGTTTGTTAACTTTTCTTCTCAACACATGAAATGTTGTCTAGTAACAAACCCTCTTAGTAGTGCTATGTATTGAGATGACATCAAAATTTAATCGTATAACGTAAGACTAGATAATGTTAGTATCTTAAAAGGAATAGACACTTAGTGAAATGTACTTGGGAAATCAAATTGGTTATTAGCCTAGGAATTTAGCCAAACTTAGTAAAGCAACCTGACCCAATTAATTAAAAAATCAGTGGTATAATTATTTATGATCCTAGGATATTGTTATCTTGTAATTTTTTTCTTTTTTTCTGGTATGGTTATCTCTACCTAAGTTCAGACTTTATAATAAGTAAAAATTATAATTAATTCTCATACCTTCAAGAGCAGTTGAGAGACTGTCATTTGGAGAGCTGTGTCCTTGATGTAAAAAAAATGCTCATTAATATTTTGACTCATTTTATCTCCTATTAAATGGATCTAGTCTTTCTTACCTCGGTTTAGCTAATAGCCAAAACATCACTGAAGGCACATGCACTTATGCTCTGTCTAAGAATATTAGTTATAGATAAAATCACAAAGTACTCTACATTAATTTATTTGTTATTTCTAATAATTATCATTAAGCATTACATAACATTTATTTAACACACTTGGCTATAATTATTTCAGTCTTACTGATTAAGATATACATGAAAAATTCCTTACCAAAATTATTTATTGAATTTAAGATAGAGTAGTTGGATATGAAAGCCTATAGTTTTAATCATAAATATAATCTCAAAATCAAAAGGTAATTCAGAGTAAAATGAGCATAAAAACTGTATTCAGATTTATTGCGCATATTTAAATTAACTATTTATTCATTCTCATTAGGTTTTTGAGAAAACTGTGCCAATAAATTCAGTGGAAAGATTAAGAAATGAAAAGAAAAAAGCTATGATAAGAATATATGAAATTATACATAATTTTCAGTATTAAATTAAGAAGAATGATCTTTATATATATAAAGGTGATACGAGACTTCAATAGACAAACATAAATGTAAGTTGCTAGATTTTTTTTTCTTAATCCTCTGCTACGTTATTTCAGTGTTGATATCTAAAGTAACTGATCTCTTCCTATTACTAAAATTGTATCCATATATGTATATATTTATGTTAAAATGTATAGTTTGATAAAAAATGTATAACACTTTTCATGAACAATTTTTATTATAATGGATAAGACTAAATTAGAAATCTTTCCTGTTTGTATACTTCAATATAAACAAACATAAAGAAAGGAGACGAATCAAGAAGTAGTTGGAATAAAACCCACAATTTTAACCATTTAGATCATCAATGGCTTTCCACTACTGATGATGTTTGGTTGAAAGGTAGCAAAATGCACAGTACTAAAATTAAGCCCTTCAACTTCATCTTAAGTTTCTTTTTTTTTTGAAATTAATTAATTAATTAATTAATTATTTTTCACTGCATTGGATCTTCGTTGCTGTGCGGACTTTCTCTAGCTGCGGCGAGCGGGGCTGCGGCGATCTTCATTGCGGTGCCTGTGCTTCTCACTGTGGTGGCTTCTCTTGTTGCGGAGCACAGCCTCTAGGCACACACACAGGCTTCAGTAGTTGTGGCACGTGGGCTCAGTAGTTGTGGTGCACGGGCTTAGTTGCTCCGCGACATGTGGGATCTTCCCAGACCAAGGCTCGAACCTGTGTCCCCTGCCTTGGCAGGCAGATTCTTAACCACTGTGCCACCATGGAAGTCCCTCTCTTAAGTTTCTTGTATATTCAGTTTTTAAAGTAAGAATTAGACATTTCAGAATTTTCTATGTCCTTTGAGTTACAGATGGGTTTAGACTTTGTGATATCTCATAGGGATATAATTTCCATGATGCAACATACATATGTTTACATATATGAAAAGAGGCAGAAATAAGAAACAAGGAGCATCATCTTTTTAAATACCTAATTTTTTTTAAAAGTGTGATTGATCCATTGCTATTTTATTTTTAAAGCATATTATTTTATATGACTCTTCTCAGGAAAGGAGATGTTTTTCTCCTCATGATCATTGAGACTTTTCAAAAATAAATCAATCTTATACCTTTAACTACCCCCATGCATTGTATATTATTTTAGTGAGCTTTTTTTCACTATGCCCTTTGCTCAGATTACTTTCTTTTCTAGAGTTCCATCTTTGACATTCATCTTTTTCAGTGCTATGTATGAGGCAAAATCTTTTTCCTGAATCTATGTATCCATTTCTATCCAAATGAATTGGGATAGATGATTCGGAAAGCTACATGAATATGAACATTGTATTTCAATAATATAGAGTTTGAAGAGATCCTAGCCCTCTTTCCTATGAGATTTTTTTTTTTCAACCTGTACTTATTATCTTGAATACAAACAACTATTTCCTGGAGCGAATATCAAAGTTTTGGTTACTTACAACAATAATACACTGTTTCCTTTTTACCCTAGTTATTCCCCCATCTGAGCTGATACAATGACACCTGATGTAGAAAACTGATGTGTGGACACAATGGGGGAAGGGGAGGGTGGGATGAATTGGGAGATTAGGTTTGACATAAATACACTACCATTGTAAAACAGATAGCTAGTGGAACCTGTATAGCACAGGGAACTCAGCTTGGTGCTCTGTGATGACCAAGGTGGGCGGGATGGGGGGGATGGGAGGGAGGTCCAAGAGGGAGGGGATATATGCATACATATAGCTGATTTACTTTGTTGTACAGCAGAAACTAATACAATATTGTAAAGCAACTATACTCCGATAAAAAAATAAAATAAAATAAATTTAATTTAAAAAAAAGGAAAGGAGCTTATGTATGCATTGTCCCCTCCCTCTTGAGAAGGGGGGGAACCTAATCTCCTTAATGTTATCACATTCTCCTGGGGTAGAAAACAGAAGGGCCCTGGGTTCTTGTTCATTGGCATATAAATAAATGTCTGCATGGGGAGAGTTTACTGCCCAGGGTTTTATCCCCTTTAAATATAAACATAGAACTACTACCTAAGTTGAAGTAAAACTCTCCTGAGGTCTCTCAAAATCTAATCATCTGGTAACATTTTAGACTTGTCCTTTGACTCAAGCCACATCTTGTCTCAGAAGGCTTTGGCCTTGCAGAAATATAAAATTATTTTCTCTACACCCCAAAACTCTACTCTTTCCAAATTGGACCAGCTTGTCACTCTTATGCCAAGTGTGTCTATTCAAGAAAAGGCACCAGCACACTAATGAGAAAGCAAATATGGAACTTACAGAGTTTGAAATCCCAGTTAGATAAAAGAGGTAACAAGTAGTTGACTTAAGACTACTTACTACAGGTATGAAATCTGAAACTAAGATAGAAACTAAGGAATTACTACCACATGAGTAATAAAATGAAAAAAAAAATGTTAGAAAAAAGGAAACCCAAAACTAACAATTTACACTTAGAATTTTATGGGACAAAAAAAGAGAAACATAGCTGTTGGCAAAGTTTGCATGGGATTTGTCATTAATACAGGAGAAACAGCCAAAGCTGTTTTTTGAGTAAGGAATGGAAAAAGTTATAAGGAAGTAAAAGTCAGTAGTTTAAAATATTATAGCAAATTCAAATAAAATAGTAATGTATTCATTCAGTTGATCAAGGCAGTTCTTAGAGATCTTTAACAGAGAAATTGTATTGGGTTCTGAGATAGATGGAATATTGGTATGGTTCCAGGAGTGAATGTTGCATTGAAGAGGAGACATAGCAAGTACAGAACATTTAAGAGAATGCCTCTGAAGGAAAATTAAAAGACATCTTTGTAGCTAAAGGATGATATGGTGTGTGTCTGTATGAGTATAAAGGGAATGGATTTTTGTTTGTTTAAAAATAGGTGGAGCTTAAATTCATTTATAGGCAGAGGGAGGGGAAATATCTAATAATTATGCTAAGTTTTTTATCAAAAGCAGATTAGTACGAAACTTGAGAAAAATGTTTACATATATTGCTAAAGTAAGTAAAAATATGGGCAACATTTTATTTTATAGTTTAGGGTAAACTAAAGAATTTTATGTCACATAATATTAATACACCTTCAGCCTTGAAGTGTACAAGCTGATGCTAATCTAACCCTCGATGAATTCAATAATGGATATATTTCGTTGGATATTGAGAAAGTGAATAGAAGAAATATCCTACTGCCTCTGTAATTCTGACAAATTTACCAAAGTGCTAATCTCTTGGATGCAGGTTGCTGTTGATTTTTGCTTTGTTGAGGTTTTAGCATGGACCACCTTAGTGAGCACTTAAATACCATACAGTTTCATAATGTTGACAAGAACAACTGTTTCACTGTTGTAATCCCTATACATCTAAGGAATCATAACATTATATAAAGTGAATGAATTAGACTTTTTGTATTGATTCTTTAGAGTGCTACATTTAAAAGAAAATAGCTTCTTTGGTTCACAATTCCACAAAATATAATATTGTGTTATGATATTGCTTTATGCTGGTTACCGACTATGAAATTTTAAAGAATTGTACTCTGAGGACCTATAAGTAAGATTTCTCCTTTTAATTTTATGGAGAAGTAGTATGATGTTAAAATGAAGTAAATTTTTATTTCTTGTACAACATATTCTGTAAATATCAGAGAATTCATTTACTTTTTATTCATGAAACTTTGTTCAATGCTTAATCCAATCTTAATTAGCATAATCATACCCAATTGAATATGTAGAATCCTTTTAAAACAATATCTAGCACTATGATTCTAACACTATCTTATGCCAGTATGTGTCATAACTTTAAACAAATGGAGTCAATAATAAAGTTTGGGGAAAATAAGAAAGCAAAAATAAAACAGGATACTTTATTTAAATTTAAGCAAGATGGCACATAATAACAATGCATAAAAAACTTGATATATATGTATCTGATTAATCATATTCTATCAGAGACTAAGAATAAAGTGCATTATATTGTAGAGAAGTATATTGCACATATAAAGGTAAGTGCCGTTATTACATCTTATATCTCAAAAGCAACTTAATTAATCAAGCTAGAAAAATATATAAAGATAAGCAAATTACTCTAATGGTAATGAATTCTGGAGCCATTTAATTATAGAAGTTGCTTAGAAAGTACAGCCCCTGAGAATGATATGGGATGGAGCTAGATGTTGGGACAAATTTTGCCACAGAGAAATATGAGTCCACCATCAAATGTAAACATTTTAGAAATTCATATCTTTAAGGAAAAAGACTTGTTGTGTAAACAATTATATTATGGAGAACCAATATGACTCTTTACACTGTGAAAATTTGCCAGGATATCTGATTCCCAAACAGATGTAACTGCACGTGCTTACTATCAGTGTTATCAGCCTGTCCGGAAAAAGCATCTCTTCTACTTTAGGGACAGAGGAGAAAAACTTAAGCCATTCTTCTCCTACACGCTACATTTTGTATTGTTTTTGTTTTCGTTTTTGTTTTTTTCTGCTCTATGAGCTCTTAGCACTCGTCTTCATGTTCATATCAGAATTTAATCATATATTATTATTATTATTTTAATTTGTATTTATTTATTTAGTTTTGGCTGTGTTGGGTCTTCGTTTCTGTGTAAGGACTTTCTCTAGTTGCGGCCAGCGGGGGCCACTCTTCATCGCGGTGCGCGGGCCTCTCACTATCGCGGCCTCTCCTGTTGCGGAGCACAGGCTCCAGACGCGCAGGCTCAGTAGCTGTGGCTCACGGGCCCAGCTGCTCCGCGGCATGTGGGATCTTCCCAGACCAGGGCTCGAACCCGAGTCCCCTGCACTGGCAGGCAGACTCTCAACCACTGCGCCACCAGGGAAGCCCAATCATATATTATTATTTAGGAATATTTCTCAGAGTTGTATGTATTTATTCCTTATTTATTCTGATTTCTCAGGAAAATGGTCAGACTTGTATCACTCACTTTAGATAATGCAGTAATGTATACCCATGAGTTTTCTATACAAAAATACATGCTATCTCATTTTTGTATTCAAAGAACATATTCTTAGGCCCAACTAGAGAAGAGCCTTAAGTATAAACAATTTTACTGAGCTGAGTTCTGTGAATAAAGCACTTCGAGGGAAAAAAAATTATCAAGATATGTCTACTTCCATGCAAACACTTTCTTTTGTTCTACTTTTATTTGTCTTACTCACTTTGTTTATTTTTTAAGGTAGAAGAACATGATGGCTATTAAAACAGTGCCAAAATGTTACATAAGTCCTGCAATTAAAGCATTATGATTTAAATGAAAATCAAAGCCCAGGAAATCATTTGGTTTCATGTTATTTCATATCATTTTATGTGGGAAAGGAAGCATGAAAAGAACAGCTGTTTGGCCCCAGAATTTCTAGAAGAAATGTTTATGTTCATGCTAGATTAAAAGAGGTTAAATGTAATAGAATATGGTAGACAGATGTGGGATTTTTCTGCTCTGTAAGATGCATTATGTTTCAAAATACTTTGTAAGACAACTGTCTGGAGAAACAAAGATGGAAGAGTCATCAGCAAGTCTAAAACCTAACACATTAAAATTTTAGTTTTAAGGGGACTAGAAAAGATAATGAGACTGAAAACACCAGGGCAATATAAAATGGCTGATGGGAACAAAGTGAAATAAAAACAGAATACAAGTCACATCCATTGCGTGATTCTATTTTTAATGCATCACTAGCCAGCATTTTTATATGGTAATACTAAATATCGAAGTAAAATTGACTAACTTTTTGAATATTTTGATTTATTTATTATGATTCCCCTGGCAAAAAGATAATTACATGACATACATTTGTGATTTTTTTTTGCTACCATTTTGGAATAATTTTCATAAATGATGATGCATCTGAAACTTTTAAGCTATATTAGTAACATTCTGCATTGACTTTAGCTTTTCTTATAATCCAGTGATTAGGTTTTCGATGTGAAAAATCAATGCAGGCAACAAGTCCTATGTTTGTATTAGCACACAGAATCTAAGGCATTTTACTCTATTTGTCCTGGAGAAAAATATATGGATACTTCAGAGATAGTATCATATTAGTAAGAACTGTTTAAAAGTATTGTAAAATAGGCAATAATTGATAGGATTTTCAGACTATAACAAACAGCTACAAGTATATCATAAAATAGATATGTATACTCAGCCATAAAAAAGAACGAAATAATGCCATTTGCAGTGACATGAGATTGTCATACTGAGTGAATAAGTCAGAGAAAGACAAATATCATATGATATCACTTAAATGTGGAATCTAAAGAAACAGTACACATGAACCTATTTACAAAACATAAGTTGAGTCACAAATGTAAAAACCAAACTTGTGGTTACCAGGGGTGAAAATGGGGGAGTGATAAATTGGGAGATTTGGACTGACATATACACACTACTATATATAGAATAAGTAACTAATAAGAACCTACTGAATAGCACAGGGAACTCTATTCAATACTCTGTAATGACCTATATGGGAATAGAATCTAAAAAAGAGTGGGTATATGTATATGTATAACTGATTCACTTTGCTGTACAGCGGAAACTAACACAGTATTGTAAATCAACTATACTCCAATAAAAAAATTAATTTAAAAAAGATATGTATAATGAGACTCACTCTCTAAATTCTCCTCTTTGCTTTCTTACAAGATGGTTATAGAAGAAAGGGAAAAAAATAGCTTTTTAAGCTCCAACGCCCATATGCCACACACACACACAAACACACATACGTATGTGCACACACAAATGCACACCCATGCACTAGTAAGTGTGAAACTGAGTGAAACTCATTTACAGCAAAACCATGATACTCCACATCAAATGAAAGATTTCTCAGCTCCATATGAGAATAAAATATGAACAGAACTCCCTATAGGCTTTATTAGCTGAATTCATGTCTGGGTTTACTCCTTTGCTGTTTTCTCTCTCCGTGGAGCTGCTTAGATGGGGTGTTTCGTTTATATAATCAAAGATTCCTATGGCTCAGTTCTACACTCAGAACAGCTCTGTGGGGATGTGCTAGGAGTGCAGAGCATATGAACAGAGAAGTAAATAACAGAAAAAAACAAGTCTAAATTCTCCTAACTCTGCCTTCAACACTAGTTGGAAAGAGCATGCCATCCTCAACACCACCACCACATACACAAACACACACACACACACACACACTCAGGCAGCACTCTTTCATGCCATGAGCAGATTTTGCTGACTTCCTAGGTAGCATGTACGACCTAATTGTTCTGAAGTCATTGGTTTCATATCCTGGCCCCGCCATTTGCTAACTGTGTGATCATAAAGAATTTATTTATTTAAACTCTTGAACACTATACATTTTTTTATTTGACCCTCAGAGAAGCTTAGGTTTGGTATTACCTGTCTCTATTTTACATTTGAGAAAACTGAATTTCAAATCAGTAATACAAACTGACTGTGGCCTCACATTAGTGACACATCTAGTGGTGAGACTTCTTTTATCCATATTCCTTAGTTCATTCAACACCAACTTCAAGCTTTTTCATAAAATCAATTTTGTAATAATGTTTTTCTTTTTCACATACAATGAAGGAATGCTTACAGCTTTACAAAGCTTCATTAAGTTTTTAGTGTGAGAAAATATTGATAAATCATGATTAATAATTAGCAACTCTGTAGCCTGCATCCTATTTATTAGCTTACAGAAGAAAGTGTCTGTTTATGAATGAGAGCAGCACCTCCATAGGAAAAACTGTTGCCTTTTGCTAACGATGATCCTGTGCATGACTATTTCCTTATATTAGGTTAAGTAAGATTTTGGAAAGAACCAAATAACTTCTTTCCTCTTTCCTCTGCCCACAGACAGAGCCATGTTGGACATGACTACCTGACCTGTACGGAACATAAGAACAGGAAAAAACCAGAATGAGTGAGAGAGAAGTTAAGCGGAGCCAACAACCAGGTGCCGAACTCTGTCCATTCTCCCAACAGTGAGTATCATCACCATAAGGCCCAGCTGGGCCACTTGGCTGATGGAGACCTACCCCGGTACAGAAAATGCAATGGAATAATATAAACTTTGGTTTTTACTTTTATTGGAAGACTAGAGAACATTACAATATTAAAGAAGATATATTCGATTTGGTGTTTCCATATGAAGGCTCTGAACAAGAGGACCATTAACCTTCAGCATTTCACTTTTCTAGCATGAAAAGACACTTGCAAGGAAAGAGCTTGTCATGTTGCTGATTTTGTGCCAGAGAATTTGAGATTGATCTCCACACACTCTGCCTTTATCTTAACCAGCGGCAACACTCTTTGAAAACCCCAGAATGTGTCCATTCTACTGTGAGTCCTAAGCTTTATCCTATTAACCTTTAATGAAGTCAATGAATCATAAACTTCTAAAATTATTGTCACAAAGAAACCACTGTGTAACTAAGGCTATTATGGATCCATGCATTATTCTTGTTGGCACAAAAATTGTAATTTTGTTTTTGTATATCCTGAACATCTAAATATTTAATAGATGCACAGGAGTATAGTTTATCTTTAAGCCATCTGGGTCTCAAATGTGAACCAAAATAAATTTTTTTTCATAAGGCTCTTTCAAATTTTCAAAATAATTTTCTAATAATGCATTTTTGTCAAAACATACTCTGAAAAAGTTGATGTTGAAGTAAATCTTACTTATAAGACAACCAGAGCAAAAATTAATCCACACTTGATTTTAAAAATAGATTATTGGGACTTCCCTGGCAGTCCAGTGGTTAAGACTTCCCCTTCCAGTGCAGGCGTGGCGGGTTTGATCCCTGGTCGGGGAGCTAAGATCCCACATGCCTCGGGGCCAAAAAGACAAAACATAAAACAGAAGCAATATTGTAACAAACTCAATAAAGACTTTAAAAATGGTCCACATCAAAAAAAGAAAGATTATTAAACGTAAGCCTAAAAATACTGTTAGATAGAATCTTGAGGAAACACACCAGTAATTGAGTTCCTCCATTTATCTTGTGGAGAATTGCTTATTTAATATGGAGTTTAACTTACATGGCCTCCCTGCTGGGCTTGTCTGGATAGGACCTTTCTTAAGATTAAACCCTAATATTTCAGTTTTAATATCTTCTATATGTGGTTTCTTCACCTATACATATGGATAATCATACCATTTTTCTTGATGGGGGAGTTCTACAGGTTGAATAAAATATTATGTGAGAAACTAAAATGCACTGAAAGCACATTAGGTGTATAATTTAGTCTAGTGTCATTTCCATCCTCACGTTTGTTTGAACATTTAGAAGAAGCAAGAGACAAAATAGTTACTCAGTGTTCAAATTTCTTCCTCTCCATTTCTGTAACACTTAAAACACCCAGCAAACTAATCTAGTATTCATTTCCTCCCTATTTTATGACGTTTGTAGCGTGACATTGGCTAAGTCAGTAATAGAAATTTTTTTTTTAAGATCTGAGCAGTCTTCATTTTTTGAAAAGTTTACTCTCAGCTTGTGTGCCGGGTATTGTAATTATAGAGGGAAATAATTTCTCATTTCAGACAGTTTATATGCATGCAGCAGTCAAGCTATGAACATCTAACCTTAAAATTTTATTTTATCACTGAATTTGGGGATTTCCTTCTGACAACTGCCATGGTGGTTAACTTTAATCTTAACAACTGTAGGTAAAAAGAGGGTGGGGAGAAATTAGGACACTTGTCACTAGAGTTGCAATAGGGTTTTTAGTTCAGCTTGCAAAGAATAACCCCATTACAGTGTATTCAGACCTCTACATAAGATTCACTTTTTTTCTAATTTATCATCAATGTATCAGTCAGATTTCAGTCAGGGAAGCTGAGTCAATATATGTGATAAAGGAATTATTATAGAGATTAAACCTTGCATAACAATGGGAGAAGCTGTGGGAATAAAGCTCCACTAGGGAAGTTGGACCTGAAGTTTTCTTGAAGCATTGGAATAGAGGAGCAGGAGTTAGTCCAAGCCTGCAGGAGAGTCTGAGAAACCAAGCACATCAAATGTTAACATTTTACCTGGCCCTTTCTCTTGTTTTATTTTGTTTTCTAATATCACCTCCTTAGGCAAGTGTTTCTTGATAATACTATGTAACTTCAATGCCCTCACAGCCATCATCTTTTATCCTATTCAGCTGAATTTTTAATTAAAGGCACTATATCCATCTAAAATTATATTACATATATAATATACAGTGTTATTAAACTCCACACTAATTAAGCTCTTTATAGGAGAGGGTTACTTGTATTTATTACTCTGTTGTATATCTGATGCCTAGAACTGTACCTGTAACTGTGAGTACATAATCATTGACTATGAAGTGAATAAACAAATAAATAAATATATATATGTATATTTTATATGTATAGTTTTTCCCCAGGAACTCAGATTCCAAGCTTGTCCATATACATTTTTTTTCTAATAAAATCAAGCTCATAAACTACATCTGGTTTTCAAGGAAACTGAAGGACAGACCTTTTCCAATAATATTCTTTTTTCTTTAATTTTAGTAACTATATTTCTGAGTTTTGGCAATATGGAAAACTAGTTATTTTGAAAAAACTTTACATACCAAAAAAAACCCCAAAAACTTAATAGGTTAATAGAATATCTTTAAAAACTCCATATGTATGCATGGCTTAGACCACAACAAAGGAAGGGAAAACCTTTCACTGCAAAGTGAAGAGGTGGCTGAAAACCAGAGTGTCAGACTTGGGCCGAAACTGGAATTTATCAAATGAGGTAACCCAGAGGATTGATTTGTATTACCTTTTCAGGAATAGGGAAAATGTTTTGGTTTTATGAAAGCTTGGGAGATGGAGCTTAGAAAGCCACAGAAAAATGAGATATTTGAAGTACTATGCTTTACCTGAGAGAATGGATAGTAAAAATCTTCTCACTGGACGAAAGTTTTTTTTTTTTTTCTTTTAAACATCTTTATGGAGGTAAAATTGATCTACAGTAAACTGTACATATTTTATTGTATAAAAATTATAGCACAATTAACCTGACATAAAAACAGCAAGTAAAAATGTACTTCCTTATCACTAAAACCAAGAATTTGTCTCTGCTACTTGTAATTAGCAAGATTTTTAAAACCATGCATTAATCTACAATATCCTACACTCTGATGTTGCCTCCTCTTGCCAGTGACATCCCTGATTAACAGGTTATTAATAAAAAATAATAATAATTTTATAGAAAAATCTGATGACAAATTTAAGCCATTGTGTTCTAAAGTGAAAATTTCAAACTTACACTTATCAATTAGAAAGTAAACAATTTTTAAAATACACACGGAGCACAGCAATATTTACCTTATATTGAGTCATAAAAGAGCTTCAAATTATTTACAAAAATGTATCATACAGACCACATTATCTAACCATAATTCAATTAAGTTCAGAGTCAATAATAAATTATAAAGAGATAACATTTAACATGTTTAAAAGCATTTTTGTGCTATTCTAGGAACTTAACCCTAAAATATCATTTATGTGGAAAATTAAATTATAATTTTTAAAGCAAAAGTAAAAAAATAAAACTTTCATAAACTTAAAGGAAATAGTTATGAAACTTTTTTAAAGTGAGAAAACCTCAAGTTTACTCAAAGTTTTTATTTAAAGAATGTTTCATACAATGATAAGTTCTGGTGCTAGAGCAATATAAAAATGTTGCATTAATTAATGGAGGAGCACTTCCTTACCACCTCATCCTGTATATTTTTATACTCTAGGTGCAAATTGATTAAGTTTTAAATAAAACTTGGCCATTTACTCTTCAATTTGAGAAAACTATTGAATTCTCCCTCTGTAACAAACACTATGCCATACACTGATGAATTAAGATGAAAAAAAGCTATGCCTTTCAAGAAGCATACTGCCTTATTGCAGCTTGGGCAATTATAACAATAACAATGCACTACTACTACTAATATAATACAAGAAATTTTAGTGGCAACTATGATGGATGAAAACCCATAGTGCTGTGGTATTATATAGAATGGGTACCAGACAAGTACATTGTATAATAATGTGTTTATGTTAGCAACATTTAAATGAATAGTGGTAGGAAATAGAGTATGAGTAATAACTTACATGTATAAAATATGTTCTCAATATGCTCTCTCTTTGTCTCTTTCTCTTTCTCTCTCTCTTTTTTCCTACAGTTAACTTACTAAGCAGAAAGAGGAAAACAAAGCCCTAGTATAGAGATTTTATTGTTGTTTTTCCTTCTCTCCCACTTTTTAAAAAATTTTTTCCCACCATGATTCCTCTTAAAGTTCCCTTGAAGGGTATGTAGACATCTATTCTACCCAAAACATAATGACATGATTATGTTTCACTTCTATAAGCTGGACTGGTGAATACAGGTTAAATGAATGAGGCTTTCAGTTTTTTGTTCTGCCTTGCTTTTGTTTCTGAGGATGAAGTGACTGTGGGGCATCAGGGTAGCTGTTTTTGATGCACTGGACCTATTGGTGAAAGGTTTTACCACTGTATATTGTTAACTGTCTCATAGTACATTTCAGATCATTTTTTAAAATTTATCTTTCTAAAATTTTTTTAACGCTGAAATATTTTTAGGTCAGAGAGAGTGATAGACATTATTCCTTTAATTATAGATAGCACTGTTTCCTAGACCCAAGAAATAACTTGGATATCAAAAGCATCTTCAGTACAAAGTTCAACATTTCTGTCTGCTCCTTCCTGTACATTCTTAAAGCTGATTTCTGGGTTCCAAGAATAAAGTAAAAATATGTCAAGACAACAAAATACTGACAAGGAACCTGAAATAAACTTCAGGTTACTTTATGAACTACTTGTAAGATTCACTCATACCTATATAATAAAATTATGTTTTATATATGTTTTTGCTTTTTAATTATAATTATTACTTGAAATATAAGCTGTACAACCAAACACTAATATGAATATTTGTGATCACTTTTTGCTTTAACACAGTCAGTAAAAATAAATAATTTTAACTATATCTGTGTCTTGAAAGCTGAAAAGAATACTTCATAAGGAACATTAGTAGAATATTGTTGCAAAGATACCATAAATAAGTAGAGAAATTCAGCCTAGCCTGGTTTTAATTTTAAGTAACTATTCAACAAATATATTGTATAACTGAGACATTTCCATACACTCTTGTTAAAAGGGCACACAATTAAGCATGGACCTCTGAAAGAACCCAACTCTTCAGTTAGTTTCATTAGCAACTTCTTTCCAAATCTATTACATCAGTTCATAATTATGGTGATAGTTTTATTGTCTAAATTCAGCACCATTTTATCATAGAATGATAAGGATTTAGAGATATAGTAACATGATATCAGCAGGGAAGAAAATATAGCATAATGATCTGCATCAGATAGAGAATTATGCTTCTGAATTTATATTTGTCTAAGAAAGGTAAGTACAAAATACATCTGGTTGGAGGCATTACAGAATATGTAGATTGAGAGACTGGGGAATCAGGTAGAGTTTGGCTGATGAAAGGCAGACCAGAAGACTCATGAGATAATAAAGGGTAAAAAAATGGGCCGTGAGCGAGCCATGGCATCAAGAACTTCATGACCTAATATTCTAGAGGGAAATGTGCATTGAAGTGAAATGTCCATTGTTTGCCTCTTTTATGTGTAACCATTTCTGCATCTATAATCTTTTCAGAAAACAGTGGCTAGGAAACCTGTAAGAAAATGTAGTGCCGTTTTTGAAAGTATTACATTGCTGGAGAGAAAGAATTAGAACACGGGAACCTCTAAAAAGGAAGGGCAGTGGTAAATACAATAAACTGTCCATCAGGGCTCTTAGAAGATTACATGGCATCAGTACAGGCCAATCAGAAAAATACCAGTCATAAAAAAATTGAACACACTGAGGGTTCAATCTCTGATTGAATTGAGGATATCTGAATACTATTATATATGTTGTTTGAACATAAGGTCAGTTTTACCTCAGGAGAGATATAATTTAGAGCTCCTACAGTTTCTCATGGGAAATACCTGGTATTCCAGGAAAAATTTCTAGGGATCAGTATCTACCAATTAGGCAATGTAGCCAGAGTCATACAAGACCCAGATTTAGGTTATCATATATGGACTTTAAAATAGCTATGACAAACATTTTAAAGAAAATAGAAGAAAATTTTACCAGAGATCAGGGTAAAATTTTACCAGGTAATCAGTAAAAAATATAGGAAAATCCTATAAATCCTAGAAATTAAAAATAATATAATTGAAATAAATGAACAAAATATTTAATAGAACTGAAAAGAGTACTAGTTGATAAAAGTAGATCAGTATACTAAAGCAAAAAGGAAAAAGAGAAAGAAAAAGTCCATAAAAAAAACATAAAACATGGAGCAGAGCTGTAATATCTGCTAATTGGAGTCCCGGAAGAGGAGAAAAAGAGAATGGGACAGAAAGTATTTGAAGAAATAGCTGAAGATTCTTCGAAACTGATGAGCTATCTTAAGTCAGAGATACAAAGACGCACCCACAACAAGTAAGATAAATACAAAGAATATCTCACTTAGACATTGCAATATAACTACTGAAATCAAAACCAAGATAAAATGCTGAAAGGAACTAGGTAAAAAGCTTTATTACCTACAGAGGAGTAATAATAAAACTGACATCTAACTCTTCAACAGTGATCGTGGAATCAAAATATAGTGAATAACATTATTAAAGTGATTAAAATATATAACTGCCCACCTAGAATACTATACACATTGAACATATTGAAAATTAACTAAATGCAGGAAGGATTAAGAGCAACAAAAGGGTAATTATACAGACATTTAAAAAGATTGTAAGATTATATTATGAACTACTTTATATCAACTATATTTGAAAATCTAAAATAAGTGAGAAAATACTAGTAAAACATAATTTAACAAAAATGTCACAAAAGAAATACAAATTCGATTAGAGAGAGAAATTAAATATGTAATTTTTTTTCTGGAATTTATTTTTCACCCTCTAGCACACAACTACTTTAACAATATATGTACAATAGTATCCCCTTTCTGCCTACCAGGCCCAATCAGGTTAATGTCATAAGTGTAACAACACACCAGGGTGGTATTCTGTGGAAGGAAAGGTGTTCAAGATATCTATGGACTAGATTATATCCTAGAACTGGAGAATTATATTCTGCTAAGGTAGGACAGTAAGGGTATAATGCTGGCCTTGCCAGCTGAAAGTGAACTGCTTCTGGTGGTCTTTTTAAAAAGGTATAGAACCCTGAGAAAACCAGAATTCAAAAAGAGTCATGTACCACAATGTTAATTGCAGCTCTATCTACAATAGCCAGGACATGGAAGCAATCTAAGTGTCCATCGACAGATGAATGGATAAAGAAGATGTGGCACATATATACAATGGAATATTACTCAGCCATAAAAAGAAACGAAACTGAGTTATTTGTAGTGAGGTGGATGGACCTAGAGTCTGTCATACAGAGTGAAGTAAGTCAGAAAGAGAAAAACAAATACTGTATGCAAACACATATATATGCAATCTAAAAAAAAAATGGTTCTGAAGAACCTAGGGGCAGGACAGGAATAAAGATGCAGACATAGAGAATGGACTTGAGGACACGGGGAGGAGGAAGGGTAAGCTGGGACGAAGTGAGAGAGTGGCACTGACATACACACACTACCAAATGTAAAATAGATAGCTAGTGGGAAGCAGCTGCATAGCACAGGGAGATCAGCTCAGTGCTTTGTGACCACCTAGAGGGGTGGGATAGGGAGGATGGGAGGGAGATGCAAGAGGGAGAGGAATGGGGATATATGTATACGTATAGTTGATTCACTTTGTTATACAGCAGAAATTAACACAACATTGTAAAGCAATTACACTCCAATAAAGATGTTAAAAAAAAAAAAAAAGGTATAGAGAAAAAGTATTCCCCAGATAAATAACCAAGGGTCATGAGATACATTGATTTGCTCCAGCAATGAAACATAACTGGAACAGCAACTTCGTTTGGAGTTACCACCTGATCAAGTTTACAATTATCCAGTGTTTATCTCTAAGATTCAGCTCTCTTCTGCAAAGGCCAAAATAGGTGAGTTGAATCAGAATGTGATGGGAATCACCACTCTGACCTCTGACAAATTCTCAGTGGTGGCACTAATCTCAGCAATCCTTCCAGGAAAGTGATATTACTTTTTGGTTTACCCTGAGTAGAATCAGTTCTAGTGGTTTTCATTTACCATTTCATGCTGGGACTAGAGTGAGGCAAGCAACGCACCCAGGGCACAAAATTTAAGGAGACACCCACTCTCAGAATGATGCATATTTCTGCTTAAACATTGTGCCCTAGGCCCCTCACTTGCCTTGCTCTAGTCCTGGCCCTGCATTGAGCTTTCATTCCATGGTCCAGATGACCAATGTGTGGATTCTGCCAGTTGCTAAGTATGTTTGTTGTAAGTAGGAATTGTGTAACTGTGGAAATACCACAGGTGGGTCCTGAGGTCCAATTATTCCACTATGAGAGAGACCTAAAGCAAAACTGTATTGATCATCTGATCTCCAATAGGTCCTATTTTGACCTGTGGACCAGTAACAATTTGGTCCCCAGAAATTTAGTGTTAGTTCAGAGTCTATGTCCAGAAATCCTCAAAAGGCGATTATTTCCCCTCCTGCAACGTACCAGGTGCCACCTTGGAAAACGGCTGCAGGTACATTTTTGAAATCCTGGGAGGAAGATAATATAAATTGTTAGCATATAAAAGGTTGTTTTCTCAAGGGGACATAGTTTCCCCTTCAATAAAGAGTCTCTGGATCTATGAACGGACTTAAGTCTGGAAATTGAGGGCTTACTTTTGATGGTTCAAGGGAGACTCCTTTTCAGTAGAACTAGAGATTTTCTCCTTATACAGATCAGTTAAGACTTCAATAGATTACTGCTATTTCAGTTCTTCAGACACCATGATCAACGAACCAACAGCAAACATCTCTGTGAGTCAGAAGATTTTTTTTCCTCACTCTTTTGAATGAGTTATCCATTACGTAACCTTGCCCACCTTAACTATGAAGATTAAGTGACAACAGTTGGCTCCTATAACCCAGTGATCCTATTATCCCAATAAATAATAATAATTATGGATAGTAACAGCTATTTACTAAAATATTAATGTCAGATTAAAGTTATCAGTGACAGATCACGGTTCCTTTCTTTTATTCACACCACAAGTCAGAATTTGCCTACAACAGAGAATACAGAAGGAATAGCACCTGCTTAATATTTAAGCAAAGGTTCATCAATCTGTATCGACATGGAAAAGTCTGATGTGTCTTAGCGAAGAACCTGATTTGGAAATCCTTTGGGAAGCAAGCCTGGTTTAACATTTTACTTCAAATGAGACAACAAGAGCAAGCATGCTACTCTGCTTCTAGTGATCTTTGGGTGTCTTGATTTTAATAAGATAGACATGTTTATTCACCACTATAACAATAACATTTTGTATTATTTTATGGTATTGTTTTAAAAGGAATTGATCTTATACATTACACTGCACACATATACATGCTTAAAATAATTTAGATGCATACAGTTTACAGGAAATGACCACCCTGACTGCAGTTTAGGCAAATATGTATATATACCCTTATATAGTTAAATTATGGAGGCAGAGAAATGTTAACAGTTGCAACTTTAATGAAACATATAGGAATGTTTCCTTAGAGTCAAATTTTCTCCCAAAGATGTTTTCCTGCCAACTCTTTTTTTATAGTTTAATTTTTATCAGCATCTTATTAAACGAACATTTTTATTAAAATGAATTATATAAATAACTCTGTAGCTTTTAAGAGTTAATAAAGGTTGTCATTCAAATTTAAAATACTTTTTTTCTGGATCTGTGTAAAAATATTAAACCACATACGTTCATACTGTAAGTACATCAAGTTTTTAAATTTACACACTAAATATATGACACATACTGGATACAAGTTTATTATTGAGAATATTTTGTTTGAAAACATTTAAATAACTTTTACCATAGTTACTCACAACTTCAAAATAGTCAGAACATTGAAATTTCATATGCAAAACATTCTAATGACAATAAAACCTTAATCAATGAGTCCATGTGTGCAGCTCACATATTCACAAAACTAAATAGTACATGACTTTCACTCCCTTTAAATGTGTTTAATGTAATTGTGACAGAAGCCCCACATAAAGCATAGTTTTTGATTCTACCCCATTCTATATTTAAAAAAAGAAATATGTATATTACATATCTCATATATTATATATTTTGTGCTATATATAATAAATATATATTGTTATAAATTATATATATAAAAGAAACAATATATACCGTATATTAAAGAAAGAAACAATGAAAGAGAAGGGAAGTAAAATAAAGAAAAGAAAAGAAAGAAAGAAAAAGAAACAAAGAAAGAAAGAAAAAAAGAAATAAAGAAAGAAATAAAGAAAGAGAAAGAAAGAAAGAAAAGAAAGAAAGAAAAAGAAAGAAAGGGGAAGGAAAGAAGGAAGAAAGGAAGGAATGGGGGAAGAAATTATGTGTTTCCTTTTACAATACAGAACTTAAGTTCTGAACACACTGGCTCACTTTTCTCAGATTTTATCTGAAACTTTTGAATTATAGGGACATGCACAATTTTCTTAATTTTTCAAAAATTTTCTTAAAATTTTTAAAATTTTAATTTAAATTAAAATTGAGGGCTTCCCTGGTGGCGCAATGGTTAGGAATCCTCCTGCCAATGCAGGGGACACGGGTTCGTGCCCCGGTCCGGGAAGATCCCACATGCCGCGGAGCGGCTGAGCCCGGGAGCCACAATTACTGAGCCTGCGCGTCTGGAGCCTGTGCTCCGCAACAAGAGAGGCCGCGATAGTGAGAGGCCCACGCACCGCGATGAAGAGTGGCCCCCACTCGCCGCAACTGGAGAAAGCCCTGGCACAGAAACGAAGACCCAACACAGCCATAAATAAATAAATAAATTTAAAAAAAAAATTAAAATTGAAATGCAAAACAAAATATAAATTCTAAAATAAAGCACTTTGAAATCATTTAAGGAAAAATAATTTATTTTTTCCTCATTCAATGACAATATATTTTAACGTATTCAATAATGAAATGAATAACCATGAATCCTCATGCTTAACCATAAACTTGCTCCCGGTGAAATAAAATATATCCCAGTCAAAATGTAATGCAAATAAAATACCTCAGCTATGATACAAAACCAAGCAATTTGTATATTTTGAATTGTTAAAATACAAACAAACCCAAAACCCAAAAAGATCTAGACCTCTCTCTCTCTCTCTCTCACACACACACACACACACACACACACACACACACATACTTATCTGCAGTTTATATAACTACATATAGCTGGTAAGTCACCTCAAGGTCTTCCTAATCCACTGTTGTAAAATGAGTTGTCTGTCACTGTTACTTTGGTGAAATTCTCATATATTACATAAAAATAATTATATATGATCAGATACACAATTTTAATTTTACAGGACTTCAAAACATTTTTTCTATTCATTATCAAAGGTGGGTATGGCTTTTTCAAAAGAATAAGACATTAGAAACTAGTGAACATAAGATAAAGGCCTATTTCTCAGTTTGTCAGTTGTATCATCCTTAAGTCATTTTGGGGAGTTCCCTGGTGGTGCAGTGATTAGAACTCAGAGTTTTCACTGCCCGGGGCCCAGGTTCCATCCCTGGTCAGGAAACTAAGATCCCTCAAGCCGCACAGCATGGCCAAAAAAAAAAAAGGAAAAGAAAAGAAATCATTTTGCCCTCTTGAACTTTAATCTTCTCAATTAAAAATAAGAATCATCAGTTTTTTAATGCCTACTTCAAAGGGTTACTGTGAAATTTAATTACTAATCCTCAAGATCCTAAGCTGATTTCCTGGCCTATATCACAGCATATTAATGCCTGGAACACTTTCAGCTGTTGCTCTGAGAACATCCCCCGCTTTATGTAGGAACACTCACGTTATTGTCTATCTTAACTCTTTCCTTTGTCATGAAATCCTTTCTGGTTACTCGATATTGTGTCAATTTCTGTTTTGTTTTGTTTTGTTTTTCCCTAGCACCTACTTGAAAAATGTGTTTGGCACTTGATTGCATGTTCCTCAATACAATGATAAGTGCACGTTATTTTTTTTACCTCTTAACAGAATTTGGACTTATACTCACTGTATACTCTTTGAAGCACCAAGGGCATGCTAGGCATTCACTAACAATAAATGCAGGTAAAATTAATATAAATAGAAAATTTCCAATAGTAGATATTTTACACAATATAAATTCTGGCACTAATTTACACTGAAAGTTATTCTATGTACTTTGTACTGATTAAAAATTATTCTGTGTACTAACACACTAACAATGTTATACCATAAATATTTTTTCTAAAGCCTGTGTGGGGACAGTTCTCTAAGAGTCTCTTGTATTTTTGCATGTCTTGTGAGCAGAGTCACTGAATGCCCTTTTCTGCACTATTTTTCCAATGATATTTGTATAATGAAGCCTTCGAAGATCAAAATAGGGTATCTCTCCAGGGAGGCATGCTTACTGCTGATTATTAAAAAAAAAAAAAAATTCAGGTTTTCTAAGCTTAGATTTCCTCTCTCCCACAATCCTCTACATGCATAGTTGTCATCCAATTCTGTTCATAACACCCTGTGCTAGAGAAATAAACCCTCCTTCGTTTCTATCCCAAGTCTCTTGTGTTCTGCCAGCATCCACAAAATTGTGACAGACTACCTTGTTATCTCAAAAGTGGGTTGAAATATCTCAACTTTCACAGTCCTTGATAAAGTCTGTATTCAACAAGCCACTTGGGATTAAACTTTTAGAGATCAGTTTTCCAACTCCTTCACATCCTAAGTGAAAAACTTGAATTTTAGAAATTAACTGGCTTTCTTAATTTCGTTGTGTGTTAATGGGAGGGCAGAGACTAAATCCTAGGTTTCATAATTCCTATCAATGATATTTCCCCCCCTAAATTACAGAATATCTAATACACATTTGAACTTGATTAATACAACTCTAAAGTGTAGCTTGTTTCTATCTACCTTTTCAGAATGAGTTTATGAATCCTGTATTAACTTCTACTAATTGATGCTGTGCAACAAACAATCTTCAGTGCTTTAAGACAATTTTTTGTTTTGTTTTGTTTTGCTTAAAACTTAAGAGTGTAGCGGAACAGCTATGGCTTTGCTGGGTTTTCTTGAGCTTGGGCCTGGCTGGGTTGGCTCAGCCTCATGAGGTTCAACGTGGTTCCACTGGAATGGGTTTGACCTCGATTTGCTTACCCAGGCTAGCCTTTATGTAACTTCTCATTTTCACTTCATAATCCAGGCTAAAAGGGATCTTACCACGTGGGACATGCTGTTACAAAAAAGGGCTGAACAAGATGCCTCAAACAAGCTATTAAATGCACTCATAGCTTCTGTTTGAAAATGGCAAAGGTCACATCTTCTCAAATCCCATTGTCCAACATGGTTCACACAGCCAAGACGAAAGTTCAGAAGCCAACAATGAAATGGGAAAGCATAGAAAGGGTGGGGAGGAAATAAATAACTGAAATAATAACAAAAAAATACCATATACACACAGAAGATTTCAGCTATGATTTTACAATGCTTACTTCTGAATATATTCATATATATATATACACACACACACACGGACTTTTATGTATATTTGTATATACATGTATATGTGTGTGTATATATATAAAACTCAGATTTCTCGCTTTCTCTTTCTGTGTATGTGTATCAGCCTACTCATATCTGCTAATCACTGTTGTCATCTAGACACAATTGAATTCATGTTTTTCTTCAGAAGGGTTCCATTTTCTCCTAAATTTTCCATTCTGTGTCTAAGCCTAAAACTCAGGAAATGATTCTATAATTCTCTGAGCTTCATCCCTAAAAGCAACCTTAGCCAAGTGTTTTTAATCTTCAGGTTATTGAGGCATTACAGAAGAATACATCCTTTTTAGATGCAAATTTAGATGCTCTTCAGCCATCTAGAGCAGTGGGTAGCTAAAAGCATTGGAAGTTCATTTTACTGAGTTGCAAGTATGTGTCTCTCATATTTCTGCATGCCTTGTGAGTAGAAGCAGGAAATTTCTTTGTTTCACACTATTTTTACAAAGATAGTTATATAACAAACAGTGTTGGAAGATTACAGATAGTGTCTCACTCTCGACTTGCACTGGTTTGTATGTTGTCTAGTATAATAAAGATAACTACCCTCTGGGCAAAGGTCAGACTGATTAACCTCCTATTATAAAGGAGTCATTTTCCCAAAGCACATGATTCCTCTCCTTTAATTTAACCCACTGAATGTGCAAGCATCAGGTGGTCCTCTTTGCATCACCCTGTGGAACTAGGGCGTGTAAGAACAGGCACAAACACTGATATCCTGTCTATTACATACTGTGATTAATAAACTGTTGTCTCTGACCCAAGTTTCCCAGTTTTTTTTTTACTAACATCTATGAAAATGTGGCAGGCTAACTTGTCACTAAGCAAGTAGAGTAAAATCTCATATACTTCACTGGTCTTGACATCTGTAAGTGCCTCTATAAATTCAAGGTTGTTCTTCTCAACTAGTCACTTAAAACACCAGTGCAATGTTCGTCGTGTTAGTTAGTAGTTCTGAGATCGGGTACTTTCCACAAAGCCATGAATTCTTTGTTTTTCCTTATGCTCATTCTCAGCAGAGAGGCTCACCATCTATTTTCAGAAAATATGAACCATAGAGAGAGATTCGTTTTGCTTCCCACCGCTAAATCTGAAAGCCAGTCTTTTCTCCTTTCCTTATGTTTTTATTTTCCCTCATATTCAAATGAAAGAAATGTTCCATTTTCTGTGTCTTTCAGTTCATCTCCCTGATCATTCTCAAAAGCATCTTCCCATTTTTTGGAACTCTCTAGCCATTTTAAAAAATATAAAAAAACCTAAAAATGCTCAATCCAAAATTAGCAACCAAAAAATTTCTTTATTGCATTTTCCATTCTAGCCACATTCCTTACCTATAGAAATTACCTTCACACATGTATTTATTTTAAAGGGCTGGTTAATTTGCTTTCCAAATTTTATCATCTTTCAATGTTTCTTCAATTCACCCTCATGATTTGAACAAAATCTTCCTTGTTAACATTAATTATAGGATGGAAAACCAATGCATATCACATAGGTAAAAATTTTATTTGTTGTAAACACTGACCACTTAAAAGTCGACTGCTCCTTCTTGAGACACTTTCTATTTTTGTCCTTTTGACAGTATACCATCCTGGTATTCCTGCTACTTCATTCACTGCTCTGTTTCATTCAATTTGGTTATCTTTTCATCTTCACCTATTCAAACATTTAACATTAAGATCTTTAAAGCATAATCATATGAACCCTTCTAACTCTATTTTCTCTTACTTGGTGAAACTGTCCACTATCATGTCTTCATACTACATTCTCACAAGCAATGTAGGAGTGATCCAGTTTCTCTACATCCTCACCAGCATTCTGTGCTATTTCTATTTCTTAATTTATCCATTCTGATATGTGTGTAATGATATCCCATTGTGGTTTTAATATTCATTTCCATAATGGCTAATGATATTGAAACATCTTTTCACTGGCTCATTTACCATCTATATGTCCTTTTTGGTGAAATGCTACAAATGCCTTTCGCCCATTTTCTAATTGGAATTTTTTGTTTTTACTGCTGAGTTTTGAGATACTTTTACATATTTTGATAAAAATCCTTTGCTGGATATTTGGATTGTAAATGTTTTCCCCCAGTCTGTAACGGTCTTTTCATCCTCTTCACAGAGTCTTTTATAGGTAAAAAGTTTTAAATTTTGATGAAGTACAATCTGTCAATTTTCTTTTTATCTACCATTCCTTTAGTGTCCAGTCAAAGTCCCAAAGACTGTCTCTAAGTTTTTCTTTCTAAAAATTTATTGTTTCATATTTTATATCAATGGGACTGAACAAGGCAGAGTAAGGTGAAGCAAGACAACATCTCACTTCCCTCCACCACTTCTCTAGCTACAAGACGGAAGCTGAGACTGTCTCCCCACAGTATGGTAACATGGCAGTATAAGTTCTCCCTTCCTTCCACCCTCTACTGCTGTCAGTGAGACCCAATGGCAAGCTGATCTTACGTCCATTTGGAGGCAATGAGTCGGTGCATGTTGGTGCCTCACCTTTAGGGGAAATGTGTCAGTAGGACCAAAGAACTTCCAATCTACCCATCTGCAACCAGGCAGTGTGAGTCAGTGCGGGGAACAGTAGGAAGCTGAAAATGCACGTGTACCCAGCTCTCACACTACAACTCAAAATGGTAGGACAACACATTTAAAAATAAGAACACATCAGATCTAGACAGAGGAAATACTTAAGGTAATTATATTTTAAAAGGGAGAATAATAAAGGGAACTAAAGGTAAAGAAAAAAGGTTTCTACACTTCAGTCTAAGTCGTAAAGTGTTGATATCAGTAGACTGTGGTAAGTTACATCTGGATATTGGAATAATCAAAGGAACCACTAAGAAAACTGTATAAAACAATACACTCAAAAAACACTATAAATAAATCAAGAGGGAATTCTACAAGAAAAACTAAAAAGGAAATAATGAGAGTCACTATAAAATGCTAAAGGGTACAAATGTTCAGTATATACATTCATGTATATGGATGTCTGTATAATACTTATGTGTGTGCATACATATGCAAATTATGGTAAGGATAGATATAATTACTCTTAGAAACTGGCCAGTTCTCATCTTAATGAGAGCTTTAAATATGCTTTTCTCAATTTTTGATAGATCAAGCAGGCAAAAATGTAATAATATAGAAGATTTTAACATCATAATACATAATCTTCATTACTCTTATATGGACCTCTGGGATTAATAATTAGAGAGGAACCTTTCATTTTATATTTCATTTTCTCCTGAATACAGTGTGTATAAAAAATTGACAGTGTTGTAGGCTACACAGTACATCACAAAGAATCTCAAAGACTTGGTATCATGCAGATATTTTTAAAGCATTGTAATTAAGTTAGAAATTATTTCAGGACAGTACAAATAATAGCCATATATTGAGAGTTGAGTCGTATCCCTCCAAAAGACATAATGGAGTCCTATTACCAGGTACCTATGAAAGCATCCTTATTTGGAAATAGGATTTTTGCTGATATAATCAAGTTAAAACAAGAGTAAATCCTAATCCAATGACTAGTGTTCTTAGAAGAGGAGAGGAATTTGGACACAAACATGCACAAAGGTAAGATAATGTGAAAACATAGACACACAGGAGAGAACACCATGTGAAGAAAGAGGCAGAGGTTAGAGTGATGCATCTATAAGCCAAGGAACTCCAAAGATTTCCAGCAACCATCAGAAGTTAGGAGAGAGTCATGGAACAGATTCTCCCTCAGAACCTCCAGAATGAATCCTGCTGATACCTGGATTTTGGATTTCTAGTTTCCAGAACTGTAAGAGAATTCTCTTTTCTGTTGTTTTAAGACACCTAGTTTGTAGTAATTTGTTATGGAAGCTCTAGAAAACTAATACACCATACTTTGGGCTATTAAAACAGGTAAACAAGTGATGGGTTAAAGAAGAAATTGTAATGAAAGTTTAAAAACAGTATTACCAACAACTGGTTAACACAATTCAATTGAACATGGAAAATTCACCAAGGAAGACAATATACTAGATTGTAAACAGATTTTCAACAAATTTTAAAGGATTATAAATAAACACATATATGCTTTAACTGCAACTATATTAAAATTTAAATCTATAATAATAAGATGGATAGGAAAACCAAAATATTTGGAAGCTAATTAAACCTTTTCTAAAGAATTCATGGGTGAAAGAGTAAATCATATAGACTATTTCTTAATGAATCATAATGAAAATACAGCATTTCAGAATTTATGCTGCTTCTAAAGCATTCCAAGTAGGGAAATGTATAATTGAAGAATTTTATGTAACATAGGGAAAACAGTTTAAAATCAGTTATCTAAACTTCACCTTTAAAAAGTATAATAAGAGTAAATGAGACTAAAAGTAAGCAGTAGAAAGGAAACAATAAAATAAGGGCAGAAACTGACAAACATTAGGGAATGTCAAGTAAGCAAAAAGTTGTTTATTTAAAAAAAGAAAAAGAAAAAAACATAAATTAAACTATCAGAAACAATAGAAGAATCATTACTATATATCTTTCAGGAATTAAAAGGTCACTAAGTGAAACATAAATACATTTATGCTAATCAATTTTAAATGGCTAAATTTCTGGGAAATTACAATTAGCAAAGTTAAAAATAATAAGAAATGGAAAATCTGAATAGTCCTCATCTATTCAATAAACTGAAATCTTATTTATAAATTTTCCCACAAACTAAACTACAGGCTTAGAAAGTTTCTCCATAATTAGTGAACTCAGTCAAATATTTAATGAAGAAGATTAAACTAAATTAGATTCTGATATTTTCAAGAGTTGATTGTCAAGGAACAAAATGATTAGGAAAATAAAATTGAAGTGCTAATACTTTTAATAGAACAATAGGCAAAAATAAAGACAAATGTACTTTTCTTTCCCCCAGAAAAAAACGAGTAGGTGACAGAAACCATTACTGCTTCAATTCAACCACAGTATTGAGAGTATATGTCTAACCCATTTATTTAAGAACAAAGAGATTTTTTTGGTTCAAGATGGTGGTGTAGAAGGACGTGCACTTACTCCCTCTTGCGAGAGCACCAGAATCACAACTAACTGCTGAACAATCATCGACAGGAAGACACTGGAACTCACCAAAAAAGATACCCCACATCCAAAGACAAAGGAGGAGCCACAATGAGATGGTAGGATGGGCAAAATCACAATAAAATCAAATCCCGTAACTGCTGGGTGGGTGACTCACAAACTGGAGAACACATACCACAGAAGTCCACCCACTGGAGTGAAGGTTCTGAGCCCCACGTCAGGCTTCCGAACCTGGGGGTCCAGCAACAGGAAGAGGAATTCCTACAGAATAAGACTTTGAAGGCCAGCGGGATCTAATTGAAGGAGGACAGGACTGAGGGAAACAGACTCCACCCTTGGAGGGCACACACAAAGTAGTATGCACATTGGGACAAGGGGGAAGGAGCAGTGACCACAACTGAACCAGACCTACCTGCTAGTGTTGGAGGGTCTCCTACAGAGGCAGGGGGTGGCTGTGGCTCACCGTGAGGACAAGGACACCGGCAGCAGAAGTTCTGGGAAGTACTCCTTGGTGTGAGCCATCCCAGAGTCCGCCGTTAGCCCCACCAAAGAGCCAGGTAGGCTCCAGGGTTGGGTCACCTCAGGCCAAACAAACAACAGGGAGGGAACTCAGCCCCACCCATCAGCAGACAAGTTTTACTGAGTAAAGTTTAGTTTTACTGAGCTCTGCCCACCAGAGCAACACCAGTTCCTCCCATCAGGAAACTTCCAAAAGCCTCTTAGATAGCCTCATCCCCCAGAGGGCAGACAGCAGAAGCAAGAAGAACTACAATCCTGCAGCCTGTGGAACAAAAACCACAATCACAGAAAGAGAGACAAGATGAAAAGGCAGAGGGCTATGTACCAGATGAAAGAACAAGATAAAACCCAGAAAAACAACTACATGAAGTGGAGACAGGCAACCTTCCAGAAAAAGAATTCAGAATAATGAGAGTGAAGATGATCTAGGACCTCGGAAAAAGAATGGAGGAAAAGATTGAGAAGACACAAGAAATGTTTAACAAACAGCTAGAAGAATTAAACAACAAACACCTAGAAGAATTAAAGAACAAATAAACAGAGATGAACAATACAATAACTGAAATGAAAAATACACTGGAAGGAAACAATAGCAGAATAACTGAGGCAGAAGAACGGATAAGTGACATGGAAAACAGAATGGTGGAATTCACTGCTGCGGAACAGAATAAAGAAAAAAGAATGAAAAGAAATGAAGACAGCCTAAGAGACCTCTGGGACAACATTAAACACAAAAACATTTGCATTATAGGGGTCCCAGAAGGAGAAGAGAAAGAGAAAGGACCCGAGAAAATATGTGCAGAGATTATAGTCAAAAACTTCCCTAACATGGGAAAGGAAGTAGCCACCCAAGTCCAGGAAGTGCAGAGAGTCCCAAGCAGCATAAACACAAGGAGAAACATGCCATGACACACAGTAACCAAACTGACAAAAATTAAAGACAGAGAAAAATTACTGAAAGCAGCAAGGGAAAAACGACAAATAACATACAAGGGAACTCCCATAACGTTAACAGCTGATTTCTAAGCAGAAACTCTACAAGCCAGAAGGGAGTGGCATAATATATTTAAAGTGATGAAAGGGAAGAACCTACAACCAAGATTACTCGACCCAGCAAGGATCTCATTCAAATTTGAAGGAGAAATCAAAAGCTTTACAGACAAGCAAAAACTAAGAGAATTCAGCACCACCAAACCAGCTCTACAACAAATGCTAAAGGAACTTCTCTAAGTGGGAAACACAAGAGAAGAAAAGGACCTACAAAAACAAACCCAATACAATTAAGAAAATGGTCATAGGAACATACATATCGATAATTACCTTAAACGTGAATGGATTAAATGCTCCAACCAAAAGACACAGGCTCGCTGAATGGATACAAAAACAAGACCCATATATATGCTGTCTACAAGAGACCCACTTCAGACCTAGGGACACATACAGACTGAGAGTGAGGGAATGGAAAGAGATATTCCATGCAAATGGAAATCAAGAGAAAGGTGCAGTAGCAATACTCATATCAGATAAAATAGACTTTAAAATAAAGAATGTTACAAGAGACAAGGAAGGACACTACATAATGATCAAGGGATCAATCCAGAAAGAAGATACAACAATTATAAATATATATGCACCCAACATAGGAGCACCTCAATACATAAGGCAACCGCTAACAGCTATAAAAAAGGAAATTGACAGTAACACAATAATAGTGGGGGACCTTAACACCTCACTTACACCAATGGACAGATCATCCAAACATAAAATTAACAAGGAAACACAAGCTTTAAATGACACAACAGACCAGCTAGATTTAATTGATATTTATTGGACATTCCATCCAAAACATCAGATTACACTTTCTTCTCAAGTGCACATGGAACATTCTCCAGGATAGATCACATCTTGGGTCACAAATCAAACCTCAGGAAATTTAAGAAAAGTGAAATCATATCAAACATCTTTTCTGACCACATGCTATGAGATTAGAAATCAATTACAGGGAAAAAAATGTAAAAACACGAACACATGGAGGCTAAACAATATGTTACTAAATAACCAAGAGATCACTGAAGAAATCAAAGAGGAAATCAGAGAATACCTAGAGACAAATGACAATGAAAACAGGACAACCCAAAACATATAGGATGCAGCAAAAGCAGTTCTAAGAGGGAAGTTTAGAGCAATACGAGCCTACCTTAAGAAACAAGAAAATTCTCAAATAAACAATCTAATCTTACACCTAAAGGAACTAGAGAAAGAAGAACAAATAAAACCCAAAGTTAGCAGGAGGAAAGAAATCATAAAAATCAGAGAAGAAATAAATGAAATAGAAACAAAGAAAACAATAGCAAAGATCAATAAAACTAAAAGCTGGTTCTTTGAGAACATAAACAAAATTGATAAACCATTAGCCAGACTCATCAAGAAAAAGAAGGAGAGGACTCAAATCAGTAAAATTAGAAATAAAAAAGGAGAAGTTACAACAGACACCGCAGAAACACAAAGCATCCTAAGAGACTACTACAAGCAACTCTATGCCAATAAAATGGACAACCTGGAAGAAATGGACAAATTCTTAGAAAGGTATAACCTTCCAAGACTGAACCAGGAAGAAACAGAAAATATGAACAGACCAACCACAGTAATGAAATTGACACTGTGACTAAAAATCTTCCAACAAATAAAAGTCCAGGACCAGATGGCTTCACAGCCAAATTCTATCAAACATTTAGAGA
Source organism: Eschrichtius robustus (assembly GCF_028021215.1). Lineage (NCBI taxonomy): Eukaryota > Metazoa > Chordata > Mammalia > Artiodactyla > Eschrichtiidae > Eschrichtius > Eschrichtius robustus. The sequence continues at coordinate 57,439,158 of NC_090841.1, read as the reverse complement.
AGAGCTAACACACATCCTTCTCAAATTCTTCCAAAAAACTGCGGAGGAAGGAACACTCCCAAACTCATTCTATGAGGCCACCATCACCCTGATACCAAAACCAAAGATACTACAAAAAAGAAAATTACAGACCAGTATCACTCATGAATATAGATGCAAAAATCCTCAACAAAATACTGGCAAACAGAATCCAACAAAACATTAAAAGGATCATACACCATGATCAAGGGAGATTTATCCCAAGGATGCAAGGATTCTTCAATATATGCAAATCAATCAATGTGATAAAGCATTTTAACAAATTGAAGAATAAAAACCATATGATCATCTCAATAGATGCAGAAAAAGTTTTTCACAAAATTCAACACATATTTATGTTAAAAACTCTCCAGAAAGTAGGCATAGAGGGAACCTACCTCAACATAATAAAGGCCATATATGAAAAACCCACAGTAAACATCATTCTCAATGGTGAAAAATAGAAAGCATTTCCTCTAAGATCAGGAATAAGACAAGGACTCTCACCACTATTATTCAACATAGTTTTTGAAGTCCTAGCCACGGCAATCAGAGAAGAAAAAAAAATAAAAGGAATACAAATTGGAAAAGAAGAAGTAAAACTGTCACTGTTTGCAGATGACATGATACTATACATAGAGAATCCTAAAGATGCCTCCAGAAAACTACTAGAGCTAATCAGTGTATTTGGTAAGGTTGCAGGATACAAAATTAATGCACAGAAATCTCTTGCATTCCTATACACTAATGATGAAAAATCTGAAAGAGAAATTAAGGAAACACTCCCATTTACCACTGCAACAAAAAGAATAAAATACCTAGGAATATACCTACCTAGGGAGAAAAAAGACCTGTATGCAGAAAACTATAAGACACTGATGAAAGAAATTAAAGATGATACCAACAGATGGAGAGATATACCATGTGCTTGGATTGGAAGAATCAATATTGTGAAAATGACTATACTACCCAAAGTAAACTACAGATTCAATGCAATCCCTATCAAATTACCAATGGCATTTTTCACAGAACTAGAAGAAAGAATCTTAAAATTTGTATGGAGACACAAAAGACTCTGAATAGCCAAAGCAGTCTTGAGGGAAAAAAACGGAGCTGGAGGAATCAGACTCCCTGACTTCAGACTATACTACAAGGCTAAAGTAATCAAGATAATATGGTACTGGCACAAAAACAGAAATACAGATAAATGGAACAGGATAGAAAGCCCAGAGATTAACTCACACACCTACTGTCAACTAATCTATGACAAAGGAGGCAAAGATATACAATGGAGAAAAGACAGTCTCTTCAATAAGTGGTGCTGGGAAAACTGGACAGCTACATGTAAAAGAATGAAATTAGAACACTCCTTAACACCATACACAAAGCTAATCTCAAAATGGATTGAAGACCTAAATGTAAGAGTGGACACTATAAAACTCTTAGAGGAAAACACAGGAAGAACACTCTTTGACACAAGTCACAGCAAGATCTTTTTTGATCCACCTCCTAGAGTAATGGAAATAAAAACAAAAATAAACAAATGGGACCTAATGATACTTCAAAGCTTTTGCACAGCAAGGGAAACCATAAACAAGATGAAAAGACAACCCTCAGAATGGGAGAAAATATTTGCAAATGAATCATTGGATAAAGGATTAATCTTCAAAATATATAAACAGCTCATGCAGGTCAATATTAAAAAAAACAAACAACCCAATCAAAAAATGGGCAGAAGACCTAAATAGACATTTCTCCAAAGAAGACATACAGATGGCCAAGAAGCATATGAAAAGCTGCTCAACATCACTAATCATCAGAGAAATGCAAATCAAAACTACAGTGAGGTCTCACCTCCCACCAGTTAGAATGGGCATCATCAGAAAATCTACAAACAACAAATGCTGGAGAGGCTGTGGAGAAAAGAGAACCCTCTTGCACTGTTGGTTGGAATGTAAATTGATACAGCCAGTATGGAGAACAGTATGGAGTTTCCTTAAATAACTAAAATTAGAACTACCATATGACCCAGCAATCCCACTACTGGGCATATACCCAGAGAAAACCATAATTTAAAAAGACACATGCACCCCAATGTTCATTGCAGCAGTATTTACAATAGCCAGGACATGGAAGCAACCTAAGTGTACATCAACAGATGAATGGATAAAGAAGATGTGGTACATATATACAATGGAATATTATTCAGGCATAAAAAGGAATGAAATTGTGTCATTTGTGGAGACGTGGATGGATCTAGAGACTGACATACAGAGTGAAGTAAGTCAGAAAGAGAAAAACAAATATCATATATTAAAGCATATATGTGGAATCTAGAAAAATGGTACAGGTGAACCGGTTTGCAGGGCAGAAATTGAGACACAGATGCAGAGAACAAACGTATGGACACCAAGGGGGGAAAGTGGCGGGGCGAGGTGGTGATTGGGATTGACATATATACACCAATATGTATAAAATGGATAACTACTAAGAACCTGCTGTATAAAAAAAATAAACTAAATTAAATTTAAAAAAAAAAACCAAGAAAAACTAAAAATAGAATTACCATATGACCCAGCAATCCCACTACTGGGCATATACCCAGAGAAAACCATAATTCAAAAAGACACATGTACCCCAATATTCATTGCAGCACTATTTACAATAGCCAGGTCATGGAAGCAACATAAATGCCCATCGACAGACGAATGGATAAAGAAGATATGGTACATACATACAATGGAATATTACTCTCAGCCATAAAAAGGAACAAAACTGGGTCATTTGTAGAGAGGTGGATGGATCTAGAGACTGTCATACAGAGTGAAGTAAGTCAGAAAGAGAAAAACAAATATCGTATACTAACGCATATATGTGGAGCCTAGAAAAATGGTACAGATGAACCAGCTTGCAGGGCATAAATAGAGACACAGATGTAGAGAACAAATGTATGGACACCAACGGGGGAAAGTAGTGGGGTGGGGTGGTGGTGTGATGAATTGGGAGATTGGGACTGACATGTATACACTGATGTGTATAAAATGGATAACTAATAAGAACCTGCTGTATAAAAATATAAATAAAATAAAATTCAAAAAAAAAAAAAGATAAACCAAAAGATTAAGGGAAAAACAATAAGACATTTATATAATGTGATACTGAAGAACAAATAACTCAAATAGCTCCATTACAACCAAGCCTAATTTTAAAATTAACCTTTACTTTATATTCTCATGCCAAAAAATGTTGTGTTCCATTCCTTTTTAAAATACAATTTAGCCTTAATCTGTGGAGCATGGTAATTAGGTATAAGAGAAAGTGTTTGGCAAATCAAATGTTCTATTCCATGACAAAAGTTAATTCAGTCTTATAGATTTTGCTCTTCATTGTATAGAAAACACTTACTTAACCTATTTACACTTTGATTTCTTCAGTCATCTATTTTGCTGGGTATTGGGTGATTAAATTTAAATAAGATAATAAATGTAAATCACTTAATATATGTAGTAGCTTATCAAAATGTATTCTTTAAGTAGCTACATTTAAGTTTTTTGAAATGAAAGTATTTATTCTATACAAATTCTAAATCAGATTCCAATGATATATGGTTTTCCAATTAAATTTAATTTTCCTACTTGTATTATATTTTTGCATCAACAATAGTATTTTATTATTTCTTTACATCTCATCCTATTAAAGCATTTTCTACATTATGTTTATTAGCCATCAGCATTTTTCTGACTCAAACAAATACTATTTTCTCTCCAGGTATCTGTTAATAGCATAATCTCACCTACAACTTTTCCCTTATTATACTACATATAATATTATCTCAAATGAGTATATTTTAAATACACTTCTAAAAAAACAAGAGGTTTCTCACAGTTCCGCATTCATGAAATAAATGTTTTCATTTTGTGTTTCCGAAGGACTTCTGTGATCTTAAGCTTTTTTTTCTCCAAATGTTTCTCCAAGTGTCTTAGCATGCTAATGTAAATTGTGACTTATCAAGAAAAAAGATATAGAATTCAACATTTCCAAAAATCCTTTAAGTTTTAAACATATTTTAGTGGAACTCTCATTACCATATGATGGAACATTAGCATTTTTTATATTGGAAATAGGAATTGTAATTGTTCAGCTTTGTGTTCATGCTATCATGCTGTTTTTAATATTTATATGTTAATATTTTTGGCATAAAACAATTTCTGCTTCATTAGTAGTTCTTCTCCAATATAGTTTCGCTTCCCCTTACCAAATTTCTGAAGTTCTCATTGTTTACAGCAAGCCCTCCAGAATCTCTTCATCACTTGCATCCTGAAAACACACCCACTAATGCATTTATACCTTTACTGCCCATCACCCCTTCTTCTGCATGCTGACTATGAGCCTCTTGGGAGGAGCCCTTTGAGGTCTGTGTAGAGCTCTCTTTTTTAGAGATGGAGTTAGTCTGGGAGAACTACATCCCTTCTGGGTCAACGGGAAGAGAAATTAAAATTGATGCAACCAAGAGCTCATGGCAAGAGCTGAGAGAGACGGTGGCCCTGTAAGCACCTCTCAAAGAATGTGAAGCCAGAAGGAAGGAAGTTAATAAAACGTTACCAATCTCTCTGCATTTAAAAACAAATCTGTACAGCATAACACTGAAATATAAGGAAGAGTAGACATGGCAGCAGACACGGTCAGAGTGACATTTTGCATGCTTTTTTTTTCTACCTCAAACATTTAATTTTATTGATTTTAAAATGTATATTCTAAGAGTTTTTAAATGAAGTATCCATGATAATTCAGGTATTTTGGTATTACACCAAAACACGTTACAAAACATCATTGCCTTTTATCTTGTGTGAAGTCTGTAAGCTGTTCATGGGAGAATATATCATCTCTAGTTTGGCTGTTAGTATTTAAAGCCAACAGAGCTTGTATATCCTGCACAGTGCTGAATACTGGTGGATATTTAATGATTGCATCGGCCTGGAAGAAGAGATTTGTACAGCACGGTGCCTTAAGAAAAATGAATGCACTCCCCCTTCCTCCTCTGATCTACTGCCAGGGCTCCTTGTGGCTAAAAGAAATGAGAAACCAGAAAGCACTGAATACCTATTGACTTAGTCCTTCTTAGAACCCTGGAAAAGAAAGCAGTGTGGAATAGGTGCAGAATGGATCTAGCAGGAATACAGGAAGATACTGTGGAAGGTATAGTTTACCATATAGATTTTCAGGATTCACTCTTGGATATTACTTATTTCTTGTATTAAAAGATTTTGTCTCTAACACACAGAAGGAACCAAGATCCAACCACTACCGTATTAACAGCCAAAACCCCTATCTGAAAATTAAATATTAGCTACACACAATGGTTTCTCTATAAGATTGTGGAATAAAACAGGGATGAAAATAATGTGAGTAACATATAATATAGCCTTCACATTGTGCCTATCCCTGATGCTGGCCCAACTACTAATCATTTCTGCCTTTTCTACTACATGTTCAAAATTCCCCTTAACATCTTCTAACACTCTGTAACATCTATTCTACCTGACCATGTGATCCACACCTTTATTCAAACAGCATCAAATTCCTTTTGGGTTTGTCTTTATTGGATTTCTGAAGTTTTCCTTTGATTAATATTATTGGGCAAGAGAGTAATAAGAAGCACCGCAATTAATCTCCTTCGGTTACAAACATTGGGCTCCATGATAAAGTGCAAAAAAGTTCACAGTCCTCCACTTTTCTCCATATGCACACACCTTTGCATTGTGATATTGTAGCTCCTTCCATCAATAAATTAATCCTTTTTTTATCCCTTGAATATGGGCTAGTCTTTGGAATTGTTTTGGCAATAAATACAACAAAATTAACATTGTGTCAGGTTTGAGTCCAGGCCTCAAAATATCTTGCATGCCTCTGCCTTCTTTCCAGGAATTTTGTTGAGGTGCCGTTTGAACAAGCCTTCATTAACCTGCTGGAGGATGAGAGACTATATGGAGAAATAAGACATCCCAGCCAAAAGCCAGTCAACGCTATAAAAGCAAAGCTTACTAGCTGAGAAGTCAGCATCAAAGCTGATTTCTAAAGATGCATGAGTGAGTCCAGCTGAGACCAGAAGAATTGCCCAACTGAGACCAAATTGCTGATCATCTGAACCGTAAGTTTAAAATTGGATTTTTTAAGCTTTAAATCTCTATATTACTATCTTTAGATTATTATAAATATATATTTATAATTAATATATTAATACAATTAATATGGTTAATATATCTATATTATCTCATTTTCCCATATTTTATTAGCATTGACCCCCATTTTCCCAGATAGAAAAAATCTGTCACGTTGGTGAAGAGGGTGAACTTAATCTCTGTCTGCTGGCCCACTGTTATAAGAAGTTCCAAATGGTGACAACCATTACTGAATCCCCTTGCAGGAGCATTTCAGACTTGGGTACTATAATCTTCAAACACTAAAGGTCACAGAGGTAGAAAGCAAGATTTCTTCCTTGAGTTATTTGGTGTAATAATTGACTGATTCCCAATTGAAGTATCTTTGCTATGGGAGGGACAGCACAATATATTGACCACTGATTTAAGGCATATGTCAATAATGTACCACACTCCAGTTTCTTCAGCCACATGTCTCAAGATAGCACCGTAACTAGTTCTTCAATATACAAGTCAATCATTCTATTAAGCGAGCTCTTTATGGGTAAAGGAGCACTAAGTAAGACAAGTGAATCCCATGCCATGAGCCTACTGCCATGTTTCTTTGGTCAGACATGACATGTGGGAAATACTATACTGATGGATAAAGAATAGTAAAGTTTCACGTGTTTGGGTCTAAGAGCCTCTGGGAGCAGTGAAGGCAAATCCATACTCAGAATATGCTTCAATACTTATGAAAACAGAGGCCTTCCTTTTGTATGTGTTTGGAGTTCAGTGTAATTTATTTGCAACCTAGTAGCTAGCAGGAACCCTACTGAGATGGTGCCATATCAAGAAAAGTCATGGCCAATGTAGGTTGGGCAACAAGGAGTTTCTTTTAGCCAGATAAGCTCTGGGAAGGGAAGCCCATATTTTGAATTATGCATAGACCTAGGTGTGGGTTGTTGGAAAAGCAATGAAGTAGTAGCAGCAGATACCATGGAATTCTGGTCAACCAGCTCATTGCTAGTATAGTTCAAATGTGCCTTCCAAAATTGCTCAGGCCTGGTCTCCTGTACACCACTTACATTTTAGAATGTAAGAATAGGATGCTGACACACCCATAAAACTGTGTATTTTATTGGATGGGATACTGGTAAGGTTATTATAGATTATGCTGGTTTCATATTCACTTGGTATACATGATAATCTGGTTTGTAGCCTCTACCAGAGTCAATCAGCAAGTCACAGAAGCTCTTGGTAAAGAAGAATGTGACCTTACTCCAAAACTCTAGGTGTCTATGTTGTATTTCACCTATAGGTTTGCTAGAAGTTCTATACAACATTTTTTTCTTTTCCCAACACTTATTATAATTATCTGGGTCTATAAATTGCAGGAAAGTTTGCAGGAAACTGCTGATGAGGCATTACCTGATCCATGATCAATTGCATCTGGCAGTCTTAGAGATTATTCAGTAAGTGTGTAAGGGAAGCATCAAAAATGTGGGATATGTTCCTTAACAAATCCAAGTAGTGTTCCTCTTTCTCCATGATAGATGACACAGAAAGCAACTAGAATTTTAGAATGGATGCCACACACCACTGGAACCATCAAACCATCAAATTCTGCAGGTCCCTGAACTCTCACAGGTAGTTTTCTAAGACAATGACATACTGCAGCTATGAATGTTATTACTGATAATCTACTAACATTTACCTCAACCAATGGACTTTGAATTAGCCAAAGGGGTAAATTTAAAAATTATGGTAGAAATCAGCACCTATGCATCTCTAAAGACTTCAGTTGGCACGTTGACCTCTGCAATTCCCCCACAAATGTGGCATTGTTTTTGGTTTACTAACTTGGCTGAAGGAAAGAGAAATCCAGATATAGTGGCTTCCATCTGGGCATTTTTACCATAATGTCTCTCACTCCATAGTTTAGGAAACCAAAATGGAAATTATGCCATGTAGCTAATATATAAGTTTCAACTATTCATTTCAGAATTGAGGAACTATTTCTAGGAATAAGCCACAGTCCCACTGAAATGATTTGGACTCAGACCAAGAATCCATTTATCAGACGATTGCCACAAATCTTTACACTGAGTGAAAAACTATAGCAGCTCTTGGGTAACCCAAGGTCAGCTCACATTCAGAGCCAATATCTCACAATTCCTAAAAGGTTATTCGAATAACCATTCCTGTGGACAAGTTAGTTTTCTGCTCAGCAACCTCAGCAGATGTCAAGCAGCAGTCTGAGAAGCTGAACTTCTATTTAATTTCTAGGAACCCTGAGATTATTTAGGCTTCCTAGAAGTTAAATAGAAATTCTTGAGCTTAAAACACCTAATTAACTTTATGCCCGTGTAGTTTAGTTGTGGTAACTGCACTCATGCTACCCCTGATGGATAACTATTGCCATCTGGCCTCTACATTGCTAGATCCTATTATTCTCATGACATCAGGATTCCACTGTCTAGTGTATTATCACCTTCAGTCAACTCTGGTGTATAAAGAGTTTTTCAAGGATTAGGGAGCCACTCCTCAAAAATGTTGGTCTTAATGTTTGGTAATGGAATGCCTGGCTGGGAGGTATTTTTAGGGGCAGCTGAGCAATGTGCACTCAATAGATCCACTTCAGCATTCCCTTGTTCCCATATTCCTAACTCTTCAGACTACTCACTTCAACATCACAAGGAAATTCCAGCATTTTCATATTATTAATTAATGTCATCATTGAGTCTGTCTTTGAATAGCTCATCTAGTAGATTACTATTACTTCCTGTTAATCAAATCAGTACTTTGAACTCAAATGCTGAGTCCCCCCCCTTTTCAAGTTTTTATCATGTCTGCCTTGGTCTATCACACTAGAATCACTTCTACATATGCTCCATGTCAGTCTTATGCCAATACGAATTATAAAAATCTCATACATCTTCAATGTCAAGGCAATTTTTTCCTGGATCAGGGTTTATACTTCCTTATCAGGGCTTTATGGGGTTTGACTCTCATTAGGGACTTGAAGACAATGAAAGATAGTGTAAGCGCATCTAAAGATAACTGTCCTCAGTTTGTTAGGATAATGCCCTGCATGTAGCCATTAAAATATTTGTATGCAGAGATCAGATTCCTGCGTAGGTCTGGGGGGCAAAGGAAATTCAGAAAAATCTGGAGCTTCAAGGTTTTTAAACTCATTCACATCTTCCCCAAATCCCAGTCCATTTTCTAAGGGTCTTACTTCTTCCCCACCTGTGTAAAGTAGGGACTTTAGCATAAGTTGCTAAAAGGAATAGTATACTTAATTGGTTCCGCAATCCTGCAAGGTTTACTGACTTGTTTCTCAGCTTTAGGCTCTTGCCCTATTATTACAGGAGCTGAGGGACCCCTTCAAAGCTTCTGGAAATATCTCTGGTTTCTATGCATATTCTTAATTGTATATTGATAACTCCTAAATATTCTTTCTCTGTGTTTGTGCTTTAGAAATGTGTAAAGAGTCAAGTGATTCTTCATAATCATTCTAGTTGCCATAGTAACTAAATATCACAACAACTTGTTCTCTAAATATTATGCCTTCTATACCTATAATTCACCTCAAGTTACCACCAGTGATAATTTGAGTAATTTTGAGTCCTCTTATTAAGGTATGGATTAATCCTGTTTGCTCCAGTAATGTGGCTTGAATACATGTTTGCCTTCAGTATTTGAGCAATCCAACATGAGCTCATGTTTCCTGTGTAATTTCTAATATGAATTATTATATCAATCACAATCACAACTAGGTAAATGCAATACAATCAAATAAGGATCAGTACAAGGGATTAATATACAAAGGTGCGGATGAGGTGAGGTTAATCATGAGGATCAGTACACGAACCCAAAGCCAGCAGCGGTGGAGTTATTACTGCCAGCAAGTCTGAAGGAACAAGGTGAAGGCGAGGTTATGAGAATTCAGAACAAGAGAGTGAAATGGGGTAAGCTACCTTGAGATGAGCAGTGATCTCTGCCCAAAGGACACAACAAATTCAAGTCAAACTACAAGGGGAATTAGGGAAATAAATACTTGGACTTAACTGGAAGACAAAGGGCACAGGAGCCCACAGATATAACTAATCATGGAGATCACCTTCTGAGGCAGAATACAAGAAGAAAAAAGGTGGATAATGAGTCGAGAAGGGCAAATGGAAGGTATTCTGCATGCCTTTATAATACTTTTATTCAAAATAAATATAGCCAGACCTGTCTACAAAATGACTGAGATCACAGGAAAAATTTTGGAAGGCTAGAGTTAATGGTACTTGAAATAAGAATGCATAATCAGGGGCTTCCCTGGTGGCGCAGTGGTTAAGAATCTGCCTGCCAATGCAGGGGACACAGGTTCAATCCCTGGTCCGGGAAGATCCCACATGCCGCAGTGCAACTAAGCCCATGTGCCACAACTACTGAGCCTGTGCACCTACAGCCCATGCTCCGCAACAAGAGAAGCCACTGGAATGAGAAGCCGGTGCACCACAACAAAGAGTAGCCCCCGCTCACTGCAACTAGAGAAAGCCTGCACACAGCAATGAAGACCCATCGCAGCCAAAAATAAATAAATAAATAAATAAATTTATTAAAAAAGAAAAAAAAAGAATGCATAATCAGTATTCTTCACAGGCCCTATAGGGGTATCAATACAACACACACATATACCACACACACACACACACACACACCCATGTTGTGAAAAGAGAGATTTTCAGCACTCCTTGACTAGGATCAGAACCCAGAGTTGCAACATTATTTGCTGTACCCAAGAGGCAGACTTTATTTCAACATTAAAGATACGATCACATTGTTTCTCTAAACCTATTTCCACATGTCATTAATTGGTATCCATGGTCAATCTTTTTCAGAGGCAGACGATTAAGCAAAGACATGTTTTCCTTGAGAGTAATGAGAAATTTAGGGAATGTGGGAAAGTTTAAGTCACATTCCTTCCATTTCTAGAGCTCCTACATCACCTTCCTATAAAGTATGATTCTCCTCTTACCCACACTCAAGACTCAACTCTTTTAGGCCATTATTCCCACTGTTTTGTGGCGACCAGCAACCACTTAAAATGCTGGCAATCATTTAAACCCTCAGACTTCGTCACACTCTTTAGGCTTAGTACTCTATATCCTTAATCACATCTCTAAACAGATGGAAATTTATCCACTCAAAATATTATATAGCCATGAATTATTCATTTTTAACTCTTAAGTTAAAAAATAATTGGTTCTGCTCTCAAGGCAGGAACAAATCATGTATTTGTCAATTCTGGGAATTGCTTATTAATTAACTTGAAATATTTGCTGAATACGGACATGGTGTCAGGCACTGTTCTTGTCAGTAATGATACAATGGTGACTAAATCAAAATCCCTGCCCTCATGGAGTGTCCATTTTCATGGGTATCTGTATTCTGTTGAAATTCAAGAAAATCTGGTGTCAAAACAGATCCACATACTTTGTCTGCTGTGATGCCTCACATGAAGAAAGTATACAAAACAAGTAAGTGGGCAGGGGCATTGTGAGTAATAGAGAAGAGGTGTCAATGGCATAATTGAGCTTCTGTATAAAGTACAGAAAAATTATAGAAACAATATAAAACAATGATAAATGATCTGCAAATTACAGTAAAATATTTTTAAAATATCCTATGTGTCCATACTCAGAAAGAAGTTAACATTTTGGTATATTAATTTTATTTTCTTCAATATCTAGATACATATCTATATATCTACATATACATATGTAAGTAGACAGATATATATATAAGTAGGCAGATAATGATAGAGTGATAGATATCCATCCATCTATATGTACAACACAAATAGATAATGTTTTTTCCAATGTTTTTATCTATTATAAACTGTTCTGATTGATAAACTTTCATATACACATTTACTTCCAGACTCAATTAACTCCTTAGACTAAATTCCTAAAATTGAAAATACACTGTCAATGTTACATATGGTAAAATTGCCTACCATAGTTGGATTTTGAGTTACTTATCAATTTATTTGGAAGGAACTGGCACTCTTATACTTTGGAGTTTTTTTGCAATCAAGAAAAGTTTATATTTCAATTTGCTGACTCTTCTCATATGTCTCATAGGATATATTTTTGAGTTTTTTATATGTAATTCCTTATAATGACCTGTTAAGATTTTTTCATAAATACTTTAATGATACTATTCTGAAAATTTATTTTAACAAATTTGTATTAAACAGCATAGCAGGATGATTGTCTCATTCTGTATGAAGCATCCACTTATCAAATAATGTGGATTCATTGCTTTATTTGACTTTAATCATTCATCTAGGGAGAGATGTATATCAATACACATACAATTTTTTACCAGCCACTTAAGTATACAAATTCATTTCAACAGGTAGAAAATAGATGTCAAGATATGAATAAAGGGTACAGAAACTGCCATATCAAAACTTCCTTCTCTGACCTTTACTTTCAAAATCAAACAGGAAGAACTAAATTTTATTGCTCAATAGTGGATCTTTTTCACAGAACCTTGAATATTACTTGGTATGTATTACTGACCAACTTGAATCAGAGCTATATATTGAAAATGACTCTCCAATACACATTGCAGGTTTTTAAAAATATAGATAATACAGAGTTGTATTCAGAAGATGTGGGTTTAATACATGTGTGTGTACATGTGTGTGCATGTGTAAATGATACACAATTACACAGAAGTCCTCAGTTGAAGCTACAGCCCTCATCATCTTCTAGTTGTATGACCTTGGATGAAGAATAATGCTTCTCAACCTTAACCATAAAGTAATAACAATAAAGCATTCCAGACTGTAGTGAGAATAACAAAAGGGGATAATGGAAGAGAAAGTGGTTTACAAAATTCAAATTAATCTACAATCACTTGCTGTAATTATTATTATATCTCTGTTGTTTTAAATACTTCAAAAACTGTAGCCAGGGAATCATCCCAAAGGTGGCAAGGGATACATTTTTTAGGAACAAAGGACCTTTGAAAAGGTAATAAGACTCTTCTGTAGGAAATCTCCAGCAGTGCTAGAAGATAACATCCGTCTAAGATTCAGAAGAGTCATACATCCTGACAGAGAACAGCAAAATGAATGAGTTTGCTAATGAGCATTAATTAACCTGTTTGGGTGTAAAATTTGGTTTAAGTTGGTGGATCTACCACATGCTGACAGACTGAATTTTAACACTAACTGATTTTTCTAATTTAATTGATTAAAGTTTAAATGTCTAAGCATTTATTTGGTCATATGTATACAGATTCAGTAACTAGCTACAACCCTAAAAATTTTCAGGGAAAAGATGTTTTATTGTTGCTTTAGTTATTGTTAATATACATTATAACAGCACTTTTTATTTTTTCACCTTATAGGAAATACCAAAAAATTGAATTCAAATAATTCCTGGAGAATGACAGTTGTCTGTAATTCCATCCTTACAAAGCTAAATTGTATCAGTCTTTTAATACATGTTTCAGATGTTTTATACAGAAGACAAACACCTTTGGTACAAAATGGATCATTCGCTCAGCTTTGTGAGTGTTTTTTTAATTATGAAAAATACACTTAATGAATTCAGTCCATTTGAACTGTAGTGTTCCTCACACTGAGTTTTGCTGATTGCGTATATGAGGCAGTTTAACATGCTTCTTTGTCCTCTGTATTTTCTGCAAATTGGTACCTGCATCCAGAGACTAGATTGGTCTTATGTTTTGTTTCCTTGGCAAGACTCAAACTTTGACCACAGGTTGCATTATGGTAGGACTGCGATAGGCAAATGTATCTGGTTGTCTTCAATTTGTGATGTTAAGAGCCATTGATGCTTAGTATCTATATTGATAATATTAATTTATATCTGTTTAATCTATCTACTTTGGTGATATTCTAATTCTATAATTGCTTTTTTGTTTATTAGTTGTTATGCTACTATAAAGAGATAATTCCTTTCATTTACTATCTCATTACTCAATCCATTGCAACCATTGTCATAATTAAAGCTCAAAATGTCACTTCCAATGTGACTAAAGAGACTAATGGAAGCATCTTATTTTTGGCTCCAGTGTCCCATCAATATGTCCCTAGATGTCTGTGAAACATTCCTTGAGATATGATCTAAGAAGATGTTCCAGTATTATCTTGTATGTTTCCTCCCAACTATTGGAAGGAAACCAACATTGGACACAACTATTTTTTAAGACTTCTGCTATTGACTAGTGAAAAATGGCATTTCAAGACTACAATCTGGGTGTTCAGATGCTCACTGCTACTGGATGGGTAATTGTTCCTGGCCTTTTCCAGACAACTCTCATGACTTTATATTAATATTTCCAATTCAAAATAAAGGCAAAAGGACTTTCACTGAAACTTGCTTTCACTGCAAGTTTTTGCTCTTTTACCTGAAAGCCAGTTTTGCTGGATATCTAATCTTTACCTTTGTACCAACATAAAAAAAAAAATGCTATGGATAGATTTGATGATAATCTAATTTTTCTTTATTTTATAAGCTATGTACTCTTTCTTTTTCTGGATGCCCAAAGGATTTTTTTAAACTACTGAAGTATTAGCTTTTATGAACCAGTATTCTCAAGCATGTGGTATGCTATTTCAACAGCATTTTCAAAACTTTTGGGGAGTTTCCTTGAATTGTAATTTTTAGCATCTCTTTCCTTCTCCTTTTCTTCTTCAGGGAATTCTACCATCTGTATGCTACTTATTAACTAGAAGGTAGTTGTTTACTATCTTTAATATTTGCTGCTTTATCTCAAATGATTTTTAGACTTTCTCTTTTTTTTTTAAAGGAAATACTTGTTTTACCTTTCAAATTAAGGATCTATTAACAATTTAGAAATATTTTGTGTACATTTTCTGTGTAGTGTGATGTAAAGATCAAAGCCATTTTTTTCTAAGTCAAACGGAATACCACACAGCAGTGAGAAGGAATGATATACAACACAGATAAATTTCAATGTGAAACTGAGTAAAAAAAGCCAGAGACAAAATGCATTTTATATAATTGTATTCACATAAAGTACAAAAGCAAGCAAAACAAATTCATATTGTTTAAAGTTGGGATAATGGCTATTCTTGAGAGTTAATTACCGAAGGTGCATAAGGGGGCCCTCTGGATGCTTTTAGAGTCCTTTCTAGTGTGAGGTACTGCCTATAAGGGTCTGCTAAATTTTGAAAACAGATGAAGTTTCAATGTGTAATTTTTACACGTCAATGCATAAATATCACACTATGGTTATTCAGTTTAACACAATAACACTGTGTAATGTGGAATATCCCACTTTATCTCTAGTAACATTTGTGCTAAATGCCTGGTACTAGTATATGTACAACAACTTTCTTTTCATTAGCATTAGTTTGTGTGTGTGTGTGTGTGTGTGTGTGTGTGTTTACCCTTCATCTTTTTTTTTTCCAGGTTGGCCAAAAGCATCCAGTTCAACAACTTTTGTTATTTCAATAAATATATAAAGATTACAGTCTGGGTACTGTCATTTACTTATTTTTATTTTTTACAATACATACTTGTTGCTAATTTATTTTATACGCAGTAGTTTTTGTCTCTTAATCCCCATCCCCCTATCTAACCTCTCACCCTTTCCCTTTCCCCACTGGTAACCTCTAATTTTGTCTCTGTATCTGTGAGTCTGATTGTTTTGTCATATACATTAATTTGTTTTATTTTTTAGATTCCACATATAAATGATAACATAGAGTATTTGTCTTTCTCTGTACTAAGCACAATACTCTCTAGGTCCATCCACTTTGTTGCAGATGGCAGAAAATTTTTTATGGCTTATTAATATTCCACTATATATTATGTAAATGTGTGTGTGTGTGTGTGTGTGTGTGTGTGATATCGCACATCTTCTTTATCCATTCATCTGTTAATGGGCACTTGGGTTGCTTCCATGTCTTGGCTATTGTAAATAGTGCTGCTATGAACATTGGGGTGTATGTAATCTTTTTGAATTAGTATTTTCATTTTCTTCAGATAAATACACAGGAGTAGAATTGCTGGATCATATGGTAGTTCTATTTTTTGTATTCCAAGGAACTTCCTACACTGTTTTCCATAATGGCTGCACCAATTTATGATCCCACCAACAGTGTAACAGGGTTCTTTTCTCTATATCCTTGCCAACATTTGTTATTCGTAGACTTTTTGATGATAGGCATTTTGACAGGTGTGTGGTGACATCTCGTGGTTTTGACTTGCATCTCTCTGATGATCAGCAATATTGAGCATTTTTTCATGTGACTGTTAAAAATGTCTATCCATGTCTTCTGCCCAGTTTTTAACTGGGTTCTTTGTTTTTTTGATATTGAGTTGTATGAGCTGTTTATATATTTTAGATATTAACCTCTTATCGGTCACATTATTTGCAAATATTTTCTCCCATTCAGTAGGTTGTCGATTTTGTTGATGATTTCCTTTGCTGATCAAAAGCTTTTAAGTTTAATTAGACCCCATTTGTTTATTTTTGCTGTTATATCTTTTGCCTTAGGAGACAGTTCCAAAAATATATGGCTACCATTTTTGTCAAAGAGTGTTCTGCCTATGTTCTCTTCTAGGATTTTTATGATTTCACGTCTTACGTTTAGGTATTTAATCCATTTTGAGTTTATTTTTGTATGTGGTGTGAGAAAACGGCTAATCTAATTCTTTTTCATTCAGCTGTTCAGTTTTCCCAGCACTACTTATTGAAGAGACTGTCTTTTCTCCATTGTATATTCTTGCCTCCTTTGTCATAGAATAATTGACCATAAGTGCATGTGTATATTTCTGGGCTCACTATACTGTTCCATTGATCTATGTGTCTATTTTTGTTCCAGTTCCATGCTGTTTTGATGATTGTAGCTTTGTAGTACATTCTGAAGTAAGGAAGCATGACACCTCCAGTTTTGTTCTTTTCATGATTGTTTTGGCAAGTTGGGGTCTTCTGTGGTTCCATATAAATTTTAGGATTATTTGTTCTGGTTCTGTGAAAAATGTCATGGGTATTTTGATATGAATTGCATTAAATTTGTAGATTGTTTAGGGTAGTATAGATATTTTAAGAATACTAATCTTTCCAATCTAAGAACACTGGATATCTTTCCATTTCTTTGTATCATTTTCAAATTCCTTTATCACATTTAAAGTACATCTCTAAAAAGCAGACTGTATTTTTAATCCAGTAGGCTACTTCAGGCTTTTGCTTTAAGTAATTAGTCTGTTGATATTCAACATATTCATTGATATGATTTTAGGTTTATTTTTGATTTACCAATTTAACATTTGTGTTCTATTTGACAGTGTGTTTTATGTTCCCCTTTCTCCTTTCTTCCTTTCATTCAAATTAATCAATAATTTTTTTTTTTTTTTTTCTGGCAGGAAGGTTGCTCTGCCCTTTTTTTTTTTTTTTAAATTTTTTTATAGCTACTTTATTTATTTATTTATTATTATTATTTTTTTTATTTTTGGCTGTGTTGGGTCTTAGGTTCGTGCGAGGGCTTTCTCTAGTTGCGGCAAGTGGGGGCCACTCTTCATCGCGGTGCGGGGACCGCTCTTCATCACGGTGCGCGGGCCTCTCACTATCGCGGCCCCTCCCGTTGCGGGGCACAGGCTCCAGACGCGCAGGCTCAGTAGTTGTGGCTCACAGGCCCAGCCGCTCCGTGGCATGTGGGATCCTCCCAGACCAGGGCTCGAACCGGTGTCCCCTGCATTAGCAGGCAGACTCTCAACCACTGCGCCACCAGGGAAGCCCTAATCAATAATTTTAAACACCAATTTCCTAACATATATCAATGATTCATCTCATATCATCCCATCTTCTTCATGAGTATGGTGACCACATATAGGGACTGATCCTTGTGCTTGGAGGAGGGATTTTAATAAAAAGTTCTTTTCTGAGTGGAAAGGAAAACTCTACTTTCCAGTGCTTTTTTCCTCATTTGGTATTCCAAATCTGGTGGCAATCACTTCTTTTTGTTAGCTAAAGTGTTCTTTTTCATCTTATACTTCTCCTAAGAAATTGTCTATTAATTTGCTCTTGCATTACTTTGTTTCTGCAATGGTATTTATTGATTTTTTTTTCCTATATTCCTGAACCTAATATCTAGTTAGTTCTTATTCAAGTTTTTATGTCTTTTTAAAATTTTTGTTAATGTCTTTTAGTAGTTTTGAAATACTAGGTTACAGTTGTATCTGTTTAATAGACACAACTTTCTGAGTTAATACCTGGAGAGATGTTACTCTGCTGTTTATTTTGTTTACTCTTGTTTATTTTTACATGAAATTATTTCATGTGAACTTTAAAATGAAGCAGTGTTCAGGAGAGCTTTTTTAACCTCACAGAGCTCCCTATCCTATTGTTTTCAAGCAACGTTCACATATACGACAGCTTTCTTTCTTTTTTCCTGCAAATTTCTGGCCTTGTTATCCTTTCCTACTTTGGTCAACAGACTTCTCTTTTCTCCATTTATGTTGTCTCTTTCATGCTTAATTTGATTTCACTCCCAGAGTGAAATTGGTTCCTCACCAATGTTTGCTTATGTCCTAGAATGAAGCCTCAACAGGAAAGTCTGAACATGCATCACAACTAGGTAGCTAAAGCTGCTTCAGGCCTTCTTACCAAAGGCCCCTTGTAATCACCCACTGTTAGAGATGGTAAAACTCCTCCCTGTTTCAGCTGCTCTTGTCAAGTCAATCCAAGATATGTTCCTCATAAATGTCTGTTGTTTATTTTGGGTTCTTTTCTCAGATCTGTGTGGTGCTGTTTTCACCTGCACAGATGGCAAAGCCAGGACCTACCAACTAATTTGTGGGACCTAGTGCAAAAAATAAAAATATGGGGCTCCTTATTAAAAAACAATTAAGAATTTGAAGATAGTGAAAAGAGGGCAGTAAACCAATTCTAGGGTCTTTCCAAGCAACAGGTAACATACATGAAGCAACATGGTGGACACCATGTAGGTCTTCTGGCTATTCGTGGTTTTTCTTCACTCACTGGTATTTTGTGATAATTATATTTCACTCACTGGTATTTTGTGATAATTATATTTATAGGAAGACTTTCCAAGTGACCCACAGACATAGTAAGATTTAAATAAATCAATTTCTAAATTCTTAAGGCCAGATGCCTGCCCAGGATTATGTGCATGCTCAAGACAGACCTGAGGAAGCCCTAAACTTTCACCTCTGGCTGACCTTGAGACTATGTGAAAACAGGCACTGAAGGATAAGGCAGAGCTATAAACTCTGCCCAACACACACACAGAGCTCCTCTGCAGAGGTCAGGGATCTTTTTTTTGTTCCAAGCATTTAAGGAAATTTCCCTCTAATCTTTAAATGGCCACTAAACAAATGGAAGTAAGGTTTCTCTAGCCACATGCAACAAAGAATATAAATTTCACAAAATTAGCTCAGAAAAATCATTAAACAAACAATAACTACAAAAGGGAGAGGGAGAATTTGATTTTGAAAGTTACCCCACTTTAACATTCAAAATGATCAGTTTTCAAGGAAAAAAAAAGAAAACAAGACATGAAAATATAAAGTATGGCCCAGCACAAGAAAGCAAAACAAAACAAAACAAAAGAAACCAACTGTCCCCTGAGGAATCACAGATGTTGGACTTACTTTGCAAAAACTTTAAATCAGCTATTTTAAATATGTTCAAAGAGATTATGGAAACCATGTCTAAGGAAGTAAGAGAGTGCTTGTCTCACCAAATGAATTATGAGTTATGAGTAATAAATTATGTCTCACCAAACAGAAAAAATCAATAGAGTGATAGAAATTATAAAAAGGAACCAAAAAAGAATTCTGGATTTGAAAAACACAGAACTAAAATTTGAGGGAAACAATATAAGTAGAGGAACTCAATAGCAGATTTGAGATTAGGGCAGAAGAATCAGTGAACTTGAATAGGTCAATAGGGATTATTCAGTCCGAGGAAAATAAAAAATAATTGAGAAAAATGAAAAAAAACCTAAGAGATACTTATGGAATACCATCAAGCATATCAACATATGAAGAAAGAATATTTGAAGCGATAATAGTTGAAAACTCCCCAAATTTGATGAAAAACATTAATATACACATCAAAGAACTCTAAGTAGGAAAAACTCAGAGATCCGCACAGAAACATATCATAGTCACATTATAGAAAGACAAAGAGAGAATCTGGAAAGCAGCAAGAGATAAGTGACTCATCATATACATGGGTGCCACAATAAGATTAAAGTAAATAAGTCACAGGAATGTACTATACAGCATAAAGAATATCACCAAAAATACTATAGTAACTTTATATGGGGACAGATGGTTACAAGACTTATCCTGGTAATCATTTCATAATATATTTAAATGCTGAATGACTATATTGTATACCTGAAACTAATATAACATTGTACATCATACACACACACACACACACACACACACACACATATACATACATATATAAAAGATTAACAACTGATTTCTCATCAGAAGCCATGCAGGCCAGTAGGTAGTAAAGTGGAATAACATATTTAATGTGCAGGAAAAAAAAAAAAACTGACAACAAGTAACTATTTATCTGGCAAAATATTGTTCAGAAATGGAGATCGTCTCCTCCCCTTTGAGTGTGAGTGGAATTTGCGAATATAAGATATTACTCCTTTGATCAAGTTACACTATATTGCACAGTTGATTTTAATAAAACAAGATGATCAGAGTGTACCTATCCTAATCACATGAACTCTTTAAAAGCTCAGATTCTTCTCCAGGTGGTTGCAGAAGGGACAACAGAGAGATTCAAAGTACAAGTGAGATTTGATACAAATCAAAATGTATAACAAGATATATAGTGAAAACTTTTCAGTCATTGTTACCCTCAACTGTACTGTTTTAACTTATTCCTCTCCAGAGCTGACCACTGCCATTAATTTCTTGATACTCTTCTAGAGTTATTTAAAAATGCATATCTGTGCAAAAGACTGTTTATCACTATCAGTATTCATTCTCCCCTTCTTAAATAATACTAGAATTTTTAGTTGGACACATGGCTGCAAGAATAAAAACCGTACCCCCCAGGCTGCCTTACAACTAGGTATGTCTAGGTGGGATATAAAGAGAAGGATTGTATGGGGGTTTTCAGGAACATTCTTTGATATATGCCTTTGGCTTCTTTTTTTTTTTAATAAATTTATTTATTTTTGGCTGCGTTGGGTCTTTGTTGCTGCACACGGGCTTTCTCTAGTTGCAGCGAGCGGGGGCTTCTCTTCGTTGCGGTGTGCGGGCTTCTCATTGCAGTGGCTTTTCTTGTTGCGGAGCAGGGGCTCTAGGGCACTCAGGCTTCAGTAGTTGTGGCATGTGGGCTCAGAAGTTGTGGCTCGCGGGCTCTAGAGCGCAGGCTCAGTAGCTGTGGCGCATGGCCTTAGTTGCTCTGTGGCATGTGGGATCTTCCTGGACCAGAGCTCGAACCCGTGTCCCCTGCATTGACAGGTGGTTTCTTAACCACTGTACCACCAGGGAAGTCCCCACCTTTGGCTTCTTCTCTTTCTCCATCCTGCTGCCTGCAAAGTGGATGGTAGCCTGGACTGAGGTCAAGGCCATGAACTAAGGATCCTGGCTGGTGATCTAGAAGTAAACTCCTGAGCATGTCATAGAGCATACCCCTGCCCCCAGGCACTAACAGAGAAAGATAAAACCTATTTTTTTTAAAAATGAAGGAGAAATCAAGATCTCCTCAGATAAACAAAACCGAGATAGTTTATCACTAGAAGACCTGTACAGGAAGACATTGTTTTATTGTGCTTTGCTTTATTGTGCTTCAAAGATATTGCATTTTTTACAAATTGAAGGTTTGTGGTAATCTCACATCCAGCAAGTCTATCAGCACCACTTTCCCAATAGCATTTGCTCACTTCCTGTCTTTGTGTCACATTTTGGTAATTCTCGCAATATTTCAAACTTTTTCATTATTATTATATTTGTTATGTTGATTTGTGATGATGTTACTATTGTAATTGTCTTGGTGTGCCACCAACTGTGCCCATATAAAACAGCAAATTTAATCAATAAATGTGTGTGTTCTGACTGTTCCACAAGCTGACCCCTCATTTCTACCATTATCCTTGGGCCTCTCTATCCCTGAGACACAACAATATTGAAATTAGGCCAGTGAATGACCTTACAATGGCCTCTAAGTGCTCAAGTGAAAGAGTCACATGTCTCACTTTAAATCAAAAACTAGAAATGATTAAGCTTAGTGAGGAAGGCGTATCGAAATCTAAGATAGGCTGAAAGCTAGGCCTCTTGTGTCAAACAGTTAGCCAAGTTGTGAATGAAAAGGAAAGTTATCGAAGGAAATTAAAAGTACCACTCCAGGGAACACCTGAATGATAAGAAAGCAAAATAACCTTAGTGCCAAGATGGAGAAAGTTTTAGTGGTCTGTATAGAAGATCAAACCAGCTACAACATTCCCTTAAGCCAAAGCTAATCCAGAGCAAGCGCCTCATTCTCCTCAATTCTATGAAGGCTGATAGAGGTAAGGAAGCTGCAGGAGAAGAGTCTGAAGCTAGTAGAGGTTGGCTCATGAAGTTTAAGGAAAAAAGCTGTCTTCATAATATAAAAGTGCAAGGTGAAGCAGCAAGTACTGATATAGAAGCTACACCAAATTATCCTGAAGATCTAGTTAAGATAATTAATGAAGGTAGCTACACTGAACAACAGATTTTCAATGAAGATAAAACAGCCTTATATTGGAAGAAGCAGCCATCTAAGACTTTCATAGCTAGAGAGTAGAAGTCAATGCCTGACTTCAAAGCTTCAAAGGACAGGTTGACTCTCTTGTTAGGGACTAATGCAGCTGGTGACTTTAAGTTGAAGCCAATACTCATTTACCATTATAAAAATTCTAGGACCTTTATTATGCTAAACTTATTCTCGCTGTGTTCTATAAATGGAAGAGCAAAGCCTGGATGACAGCACATCTGCTTACAACATAGATTACTGAATATTTTAAGCCCGCTGTTGAGATATACTGCTCAGAAGATTCCTTTCAAAATAATACTGCTCGTTGACAATGCACCTAGCCACGCAAGAGTTCTGATGGAGATGTACGAGATTAATGTTGTTTTCATACCTGCTAACACAACATCCATTCTGCAGTCCATGGATCAAAGAGTAATTTTGACTTTCAAGTCTTATGATTTAAGAAATACATTTTGTAAGGCTATAGCTGCCACAGATAGTGATTTGTCTGATGGATCTGGGCAAAGTAAACTGAAAACCCTATGTTTCCTTCCCTGTATTACTGTTCATGGCCACTGACACCAGTATCTATGTCCTAGTAAACCAAGTTGGAAATCTTGATGTCAGTATTGATTCTTCACTGTCCTTGTGTACTCAAGTACTCACTACTGCCGTTAGATTATGTGTGTAAATACCTCTTCCCTCGTTGGCATTACTACTTTTGTCAGGTACTGAAGTTTTGCAAAAGCATCCTAATATGTCTTCCTGCCTCTAGTCTCACTACTGTTGTTTCTCAGACTATCATGTAGTCAGAGTGAATAAAAACACAAATTTGATGTGAATGTCTCTCTCCCTTTATTTTTTTTAGTTTAAAAGCATCCAGTGGCTCTAAATCGCTCAGATCAAGTTTTAAATCAAACTCCCAGGTCAAGAAATAAAACACAGCTAGTATCCCAGTAGTTTTTAGTGTTTAGTTCCCTTATCACAAACTTACAACGCTCTCCCACAGGTTAAAAACTATTCTGATGCTTTAAATAGTTTTAACACACATGTATACATCCCTAAACAATACAGCTGATTGTTGATTGTTGCTTGTTGAATATTATATAAATAAAATCACAATGTATGCATTACTTTGCAAAACACCTTTCTCACCCAATTAAATGTTTGTAAGATTCACATGTGTTGTTGCATGTAGCTATTGTTCATTTATTTTGTTATATAATATTTATCATTATGAATATGCCCAATTTATCCAACCATTTAGTCTTGCTGAACATTTGGGTTGTTTCTCCTTTTTGGATATTACGATCCTTGTTGGTATCAATTTCTTGAATGAATGTATTCTAAATTCCTAGAGATATGTGCATATGGTTCTCTAGGTTATATACCTAGGAGTAGAATTGCTGGGTCATAAAATATGCATATATTCAAAGGTTTCTCAAAATGGATGAAGAGGTCTATACTGCACAACAGGATGAATGAAAGATCTCATTGTTTTTTTGCATTTTTATGATAGTTTTTGTTAACAGTCATTACAATTTTTCAGTCTTGTGGATTGTTAATAGTAATGTATTATGGTTTTTAACATATCATTAGAGATATAATTCACATACTATAAAAATAACCCATTTAAAATATACAATTTAATAGTCTCCAGTATTTCAACAGATTTGTACAACTACCACCACAATTTTAGAACATTTTCATCACCTCAAAAAGAAACTAAGTACCCTTTCATGATCACATCCCTAATCCCCATATGCCTCACAACTCAGCCCCAAGCAGGCACCAATGTACTTTTTGTCTCTATGGATGTCCCCGTTCTGGGCATTTACTTGAATGTAATCATATAATATGTGAACTTTTGTGACTGACCTCTTAAACTTAGCATGTTTTCAAGTTGATCCACAATGGAGCATGATTTAATTCCTTTATATGGCTAAATAATATTCCATTGATGGATGTGCCACATTTTGTTTATACATTCATCCATTGATGGACATTTGGGTGTTTCCACCTTTTAACATTATGAACAATGCTGCTACAAACATTCATGTACAAGTTTTTGCATGAACATGTTTCTATTTTTCTTGAGTGTATATCTAAAAGTGAAATCGCTGTATCATCAATCTGTGTTTATTCATTTGAGGAACGGCCAGAGTTTTCCCCAAAATGGCTGAACTTGTTTTCATTACCACCAGCAGTATATGAGGGTTTCAATTTCTTCCCATCCTCACGAACACTTGTTATTATCTTACTTTTGATACTAGCCATCCTAGTGTATGTGAGATGATATCTCATGTAGGTTTCAATTTGAATTTTCCTGATGACTAATGATGTTGAGCATTTTTTCATGTGCTTATTAACCATTTGTTTATATTTCTGGGAGAAATATTTATTCAGATCTTTGACCCTTTTTTTTTTTAACTGGGTTATTTTTCTTTCATTATTTTATTGAAAGTATTCTTTACGTATTTTAGATTCAAGTCCTTCATCGGATATATGATTTGCAAACATTTTCTCCCATTCTTGTATTGTCTTTTACCTGTCTTGATGGTGTTCTTTGAAACACATAAATTTTTAATTTTCATGAAGTTCTATTCATCTATTTTTTATTTTGTTGCTTATGCTTTTGATGTAATATTTTAAAATCTTTTTTTCAGACAAATGTGAAAAATGTAAATTAAGTTGATCTATAAAATGGTTAATGAATAAGGACATGTTTTTGATTATATTTTATTACTGCTTAAACCATGAAACACATTTTAATGATGTTATAAAACCATATTTCCTTTTTCTTTTTCTACTCTGTTGCTGTATAATGCCCATGAGGCTGTAATAACCCTGAGGGTCACATCATCTCCAGGCAGGCAGGATGGTGCAGTGATTGAAACATACAGTCAGAGTTCTGGGTTGAAGTTTCACATGCCGCTTCTACCTTTTGTGAGATCTTGGAAAAGCTATTTAACTACTACTCATACTACCCATATATGCAATGGAGATAAGAATGTTAAATGGCATAATAAAAGTCAAGAACTCAACAAAGGTCTTGACATATAGTACCAACTCAATAAATCATCATCATCCCCATCATCAACACCATCATCTATGTCTCTAGCACTTAATAAAACATCAAGCTATAACACAAAATGACATTCTATTTAATCTTTAAAATTTATATTTCAAATAAATAGAGTTAACTTTTTCAGTAAAATTCTTAATGTTGGCTTTCCCTCAGCAAAAGACATCATTATACTGAATGGCCAAAATACAGGAAGTCATAGCTTATTCCTTTTGTACTTTTCTTTAAACACACACACACACACACACACACACACACACACACAGGAACTATATGAAAAGTCTACATACTGTTTGATTCCAATTATATAGAATTCTGGAAAAGGTGAAACTGTAACCATGGTAAACTGATTAGTGGTGCCCAGGGGTGGCAGTGTGTTGGGAGGTGGCGTTGAGTAGGTAAAAAACAGTGAATTTTTAAGGTGGTTAAACTATTACATACGATACTGCAATGGTGGATATGTTACACTATGCATTTGTAAAAACCCATTGGACTTTACAGCACAAAGAGTGAAGCTAAATGTATGCAAATTTTAAAAATCATTCAGGAGACGAGGGCATCTTGGGATGGAATACAGACTGTAACAAAAGAATCTAAGTGTATTATAAATGAATGAAATAATCTCACTGACAGAGGATGGGGGGAAAGATGCTGACCCAAGTAACTTTAGAAATGAGTGGAGTCTATAAGACTAAAGACAAAAAGCTTTACAAATTACTATATTTTAATTGATGATGTTGTTTTCCACAGGGGTATGGTTAACAATTATGATACAGTTCTACATGCATAAAATTAACTAAATGGATTTTGGATGATGAAAGCCAATTTCTCACTTTTGGTGTAAAGAGGTTACAGATCATCAAGTGGAGGGGGAATAAGCCACCTTGCAATGGATTAGAGTTGGAGACATCAGTATAAATTCATGTTCAGATAAATATAGATATAGATGATTACACACATTATACACACATATATTTATAGAGTATTTATACAGGTTAGTATACACACATATATTTCCTTTCTGTTAATTGAAAGAGCTAGAAAAAAATGGCACCTATTAGCAATGAACACACCTAGCACCCAGATCTTGGATTTGAATACCATTCTCTTTGGAGAACTGGTTGAATCTAAAATAGAGGAAGGGAATCTACAGGATGAGCTTGGAGTATCTTGTAGTAGTAGAACTTAATGAAGTGATCAAAATACACACACTCACACACATAACATTGAGGCTATGCCAACAGGACACAGGAATCAACTGAAAGAGTTGATTGAGGAATGCCCATAGCTGGAACCATTTGATCAACAAAATAGTTTAGCACTGGATTATAACCCAAAGTAAAAAATAAATGTTCATGAATCTATACAGCTATAAAGAAATGACTGAATAAATAAATAACTGGAGGAAAACAGACAGATCTCCTGTGCAAAAGAACTCCAAATAATTTATGTAGAGTCTCCTCCCTCAAAGAGATTGAACTTAACTCCCACCTTCTTAAGTGTGGACTGTAACCATAATGAAAGAGTACAGTATGGAAAGGGAAATGAAAGAGTAGCTTTACAGTGGAGATTCCTGACAAACTCTATCTCAATCAAGTAATCAAGTTTAATATGTACAGTTATGTCATGTTAATATTATATGATGATATGTTGACATGTTGATATTATATGATGAGAATGACACTTCTTCTCTGTAGTCTTCCTGTCTTCCAAAAAGATAACCATAGCATAATCAGGAGAAAATCATCACCCAGATCACAATCAATTGACATTCATAGCACTCATCAAAACTGTCAAGATCATCAAAAACAAGAAAGTCTAAGAAACTGTTACAGCCAAGAGAGCCTAAGAAGATATTACAACTAAATGTATGTATTCATTGAGTATGTTTGTGTGTGTGTGCATGTGTGTGATGTATACATGTATCATCACTGTAATAGTGGTGTTCCTACAGTAACCTTTTCTTTCATTTGTAACTGGTGATTGTGTATACATGTGTACTTAGATAATATACCAGCATTTCAGAAAATTTAAAGAATAAAGTAAATTCCTCACAATATATAAATCTTCTGGTTCTATCTGAATTCACACAACGCTTCCATTTCTCTAGTCAGTAAGGAATTATCTGGCAATTTTAAACAACATCTTTGCCTTCATAGTGTGAAAGGTTGAATTATACATTTGCTTTCTATTTAAATTCTCCTTTCGAGAACGTTCAAAAGATGCTTGAAATATTCCATTTATCTCTATCACATCATTATTAAACAGAAAAGAGAAAACTCAATAACAGGTATAATAAAATTTGCCTGCCTCATTTTTTTCTTAATCTTTTTTGTTTTTATCTGTGGGAAAGGATAGATGTGGGAAGGAAGGAGGAAAAGGAGGCAGGGAGTGGGGGAGGGAGGAAAAATTCATAACTCCCCTACTCCAGTCTTCTAAACGCTGGCATTCCCTTTTTGTACCCTGTATTATTATGAAAATATTTCAATGAATTATGTTTATTATAAAGAAAAAATGAGATATTGTAATATAGGTGACTTATATGGAACCATTTGACAGATGCTTTTTTCATAGAGAGTTAAATGGTGGAAACTTATGTATAATGGGTATAATATAGCTTACTTTCAAAGATAACATTAAAATGTTAAACATTCAAACTAGACAAAGCAAATAAATCACAAACTCTTAATACCTCCATAGTATGGTGTTCTCAAGATAATTTAGAAAGAATGGAAGGTTATTTTCTCAGTCTCTTGTTTTCTTCATGACTGAGTTCTTCAAGTTTCTATCACTAATTTTAAGAGTTATAAAGTCTCTTGATTTTAAATGTACCTGCACACCCATGATCAGACAGAAGTAAAATAAATGCTAAGAACTATTTTCCCTTGCCTGATCTATCGAAGACAAGTAATAACTGTCAAAAATTAATTCACATTATTCTAACTAATCTTTGTGTGATTAATCGCTTCTAAGTCATTGAATACTTTTATGTTCCTTAGTCATCATTAAAATAGAAATTTTATAATAGAAAAAATTGACCTCCCTTTTATATATTAATTAAAATCCTAGTATATTTTTTAAAAATGTATTGTATGCTATAGGTGGAAGGAGAGAGAGCTTGTTTGGATTTCTAAAACAGAAATGATTAAGTCATTTTGTTCTATGGAAATATGTGCCCATGTCGTGAGTATTCTACTACAAGGTCACAGTTAGTTACTGTCTTTACTCATGTCAGAGCATAAACTTCCGGACTGCCAGTCTAATGTTCTATCCACTATACTAAACTGCTATTGTATTATTTGCATTAGTACACCTACATTAGATTTTGTGGTATCATATCTTGTGATCATATATTTGTTGGGAAAAAAAAAACATGTGGGTAATGTGTCTGCACAGCCAACTACATAGTTAGTTATGTGTTTCTGTAGGAAATGACAAATTGAGGTTTAGGATTTGAATGGAGAATAAATATCTAAAATTAAGTTACAAACTTATGCTACATTGCTGGCATTGTAACATATGATACTGAAATATAATAAAAGATGATTTTATAACTGACATATGTAAATTTCCATTATAACAAAATTATAAGATTATATCCATGCTTTTAATAGGTTATATTTATAAATTTGTCATCCTGCATGTGTTCAAAACCTAACTACTTTATATTGGTATTCCCTTCCCCGTCATTTTTCTGTGATCTGTCTCTTCAGTCTCTCCTATTAGCATCTATGATCTCTGTCACACAGGCTGCCTTTCTTATCTGCTGACATGCATCTTATTTTACCTGTCTACATGCACTAAAAGCCGTTTTTTCTTTATATACATGAAAAGGATTAACTCCAATAATTATCTCTATCCAAAAAATTCATAAGCATATTTCCAAATGTAGATACTATATCAGTTTCACAAAACAACATTTATAAAAAATGGCTTTTATTTCACCAAAGTGAACTTCAAGCTAGAAAAAAATACCTTAATACCTGTTTAATATTTTAAGAGAGAGAAACTGGATAAGACTTAAATGTCTGGGTAATATCGATAGATAAGAGTAAAATGAGCATTTTCAATGATTCTATCTATATATTTTAAACACAAAATCTTTATAAAGAAAGGATAGTTTCTCCAATTATTTTTTTTCAGTCACAGAAAATGTGGGTTCTTCAATGGAAAATAAAAATGAAATTGACACTTTTTCTCTTTCAGTCCTATGGTTATTTCTTTCTTTGATTTTCTTTATAAGAATATTACACAGAGCTACTGAATTGGAGATATTGCTTGATTTAACACTTGAGGAAAGAAAAACAAGATAAGAGTGCAAATGAAACTCAGTATATACTCAAAAGTAATTCTAAAAGGATGTATTTTTATAATAATTTTTTCAAATACTTTTTTACTACTGAGTAATCAGATGTTTTCTAGAGAAACAGGTGAAATTAAAGGCGCAGAGGTTCAAAAATATCCCAGTTCAAAAAAAAAATGTATAGAGGACTAAGACCTCGTATTATGTCACATAACAATTTTCACATTAGAATTGATATCGTATCATTCAAATAAATAATAGATATTCACTGAGCTTCCTCACTGTGGCTAGCACCATGAGAAGCTACAAATACGCTAGAACATAACTTCTGAAGTTATATTCTAATAACATTTTATATCCTAGTATCTATTAAATTAAACAGTATCTTAGTATTAAATTCAACAAGCAACAATGGATATATGTAGTCTAATTAGTTTAAAGACTATTAGTAAGATTCTTATTGACAATAATCAAATCTTCAACACTTTGTAAGAAATAAGATTTCTAAAAGCAAAGTCGTATTATCTAGCGCAGTTGGAAATGTGATTTTTCTCAATTGTGTGGTTCAAGGAATGGTGCTGATTTGTCATATAGAGATTTAGTGATTCAAGATCATACATACTTGAAGGACACAAAGCCTAAAGCCATGTCACTTGCATGTTGATTTCTCTGCCAGCAACTTTGTTTTGATTTAATCTATGAATTAATAAAGTCTGACCATAGCTGATGCAGATTTGAGATTAGTAATTAAAGTCTGAATAAGACTGTGGTTAAAAATAAATTACAACAGAAAAACATTCCATTCTTTTTCACAGGCTGATATTTTACAGATAAATATCCATTTTATTAGATAATAACAGTTTAAAATATTATTTTAATAATAAAATGAATGCTTGCCTCTTTTGCAATTGCATATTCATGATGTTTCGTATTCTTATCATTTTATGAAATGAGAAAATAAATCCTAATTTCAAGTAAAATAATGTATTTTCTGTAACATATATATCATCTACTTAGGCTTATCTTTTGCCAAAAGATGTTTATAGTTATGTTTCTATTCACAATAGAAATAAAGGCCTCACATTATATTATGTAAAGTATTCTATATTTTAGAATGTATTCATATAAGGCACTAGAGGGATTATAAATTTATAATTATAGGAATACTTATTAAGTATCAAATAAATAAGTGGAGGTCAAAACTATTACTTCCAGGGACTTCCCTGACAGTCCAGTGGTTAAGACTTCGCGTTCCAGTGCAGGGGGTGCAGGTTCAATCCCTGGTCAGGGAGCTAAGATCCCACATACCTCATGGCCAAAAAACCAAAACATAAAACAGAAGCAATATTGTAACACATTCAATAAAAGACTTTAAAAATGGTCTGCATCAAAAAAAATAAAAATCTTTAAGGGACTTCCCTGGTGGCACAGTGGATAAGGCTCCGTGCTCCCAATGCAGGGGGCCAGGGTTCGATCCCTGGTCAGGGAACTAGATCCTACATGCATGCCGCAACTAAGAGTTCACATGCGGCAACTAGGGAGTCCGCGTGCCACAACTAAGGAGCTCGTGAGCCGCAACTAAGGAGCCCTGGAGCCTCAACTAAGGAGACCACCTGCCACAACTAAGGAGCCTGCCTGCCGCAAATAAGGAGCCTGCCTGCTGCAACTAAGACCCAGTGCAACCAAATAAATAAATACTAAAAAAAGAAAAAAACTTTAGAAAACAAACCAAAAACCTATTAGTTCCATTACATAGCTGACTAAGAGACATAAATGTGATCAATTATTTGGGAATGCCTAATCATAGGAACATTAATATGTAATATTATCCATTAATTTGTCACAATGAATGCTTGTTTTTAATACATCCTGTATTGAAATAGTTTTAACACTGTATACCAGGTCTAGGAAATCCCACTCTGTCTACACACTTTACTTTAGCTTTGGTGCCATTTAATACTACCTTTTTCCCTCTACTATTTTCAGTCTAAACCAGTTGTATTATTTCCCTCAATTGAACATGTATTGACCAGTTGCCAAAGTCAATTGACAAGTAAGCTTAATAAGATCAATCTAACAATTAGTTGGCAACTATTTTCTGACTGGTCTCTTAAAAATAATATAATTAGTTTCTGTGTTGACATAGTATTTTTCCAGAGACTAAGTTAGAATACACAAATGATCTAAACTGAAATAACGTGTAGTCTGAAAATCTATATAAGGAGCTTCCAGGGTAATTTCAGTTCTCATTACATGAATATTCTGATTTAAGTAGACTTTGTGACCATGAGAGTTTCGTCTCTTAGGCGCTCCAGGAGTACATTAAGGGTCAAGTTTACAAAAGAGCCAACGTTATTTCTGAAAACTAGTAATACCTTATAGAAGAATGTATGGTATAAATTTTTGTTCTCTTTTTAACAGGAGAGCACACAACATAGACTAGAATAGATCCAAACCAACTTCCTCTTTCTGCCTCTACCTTTCATATAATCCAGAATGGAAAAATACTGCAAGCTTAGCTGTGTTCTCAATACCATTCAGTGTTCATACACCAAGAGTTGCTGCGCTCAGAGGTAAAAATAAAGGCCCATTTCTTAGACATTCCCTTAAGTTTTCAAAAACTAGGACGTAGACACACTTTTCTAAAGCCTGCTTTTCTCATCCAGAAATATTCAGTACATTATGAAAATACTCCCAAGTGCCCTATTAATAATAATGACTAGTAATAAACCAGTCTGCTTAATGACTACATAATAGTCCTTGGAAAATAAGTGATACTTTATCACAGATTTTCCCATATTGATTATGTTTTTTGCCTTTATGAAAAAAATGTTTCAATAAATTCTCCAATGTATGTATTCTGGTAAACAAAATTGCTGTATATTACATTCTCCAGAATGAGATTGATGAGTTGCTGTATTTTTAGTTTTAGTATATTTTCCACATTGCTTTCTAAAACAGCTACTAACTCTTCACCCTTCACCCAGCAAGGTATAAGAACATTTTCCCCCTTGCTCCTGCCAGAAGATAGATATTATACAGAGGTATATTATGATATGTTAGTTTGGTTAATATTAAGAAATAGGTCATGGTTGTTCTAATTTGTATCCCTATTTCAGTAAGTTTGACTATGGTTCCATGTTTGTGTTGACTATTTGGTTTTGTTTTACAGTAAAAGTTCTCAATATATCTTGTCCAATTCCGTATTAGATTTAGTTCCTTCCTTCTTGTCACTATTTAAGTGTTCTTTGTATAGTATAAATGCCAAAACTTTGTCATCTCTATTGCAACAAAGTTTTAACATTTATCTCTTTACTTCTTATGTATACACTGAATTTTAAATTACATGTATTATTTATAGCTAACATCCTAATTAACCAATATAATGACTCACCCTTTCTCCCACTCTTTTTACATAGTTTGAAAATAGAGAACACATCTCCTTTTCCAAGGTCATTTCACACCAAGGTATAAAACTTGCCACATATCCTGCAAGGCTGACTATTTGTTCACTCTAGGAGTATATCTGAAGGTCAAACAGATGTTGATTCTAATTGAGCTTGTCATTAGATAGATTAGGCCATTTTCTGCATCAGAGATAAGAAAAATACGTTTTTACATGTGCCTTTGATTACTGTTCTTTCCATCAATCACAAAAATGTCTTATCCATCTGATATTACTCTATCCTCAATCTAGGAAATGGCTCTAAGTGTCTCATATTAGCACATGAAACTCTGGTCTCCTTAATCAACCTGCTTCTTCATTTTCAAAAGGTCAGTTGGATGATCTCAAAGATGATACAAATGTATTCAAAGAATATCAATTAACATACAATTTTTGAAAGTATGTTTAAATTACTTTTTCTCAGTCTCTGTAAACATAAATTTGCTAAAACATATATAATTATCATTTCTCACAGAAAGGACCATGTTAATAGCACTTAGTTATTTTTTCTATATTTGCATAATAAAATTCAATTTTTTGCAGTTGGTTTCCATAAATCATGGCAGTTGTTATTTAGCTAAACATACCTAACAGTACAGAGTTGTGTTTCAATAAAGAAACACATGCAGAGTATAAAAATATATAATTTATCAACACACTCCCCCAAGAGTACAATGCCATATTTTAGACAGAATTGTGCATGAAAAATTTATCTTGTCATATAGAGTGCCCCAATATAAATGAGGCATTATAAAATGTTAATTACATTAAATTTGGAAACATTAAAATCCAGGAAAATGATAAATACAGAACATTAAGCTATAAAGAAAATATATTTAAATATAATATGATATATTATTTGCCATATTCAAGATAAAAGCAATATTGTGGGTAGGAAGTAAGAATGGCTGAATTCCTTAATGTATATGCACAAAATACATATAAATATGTTATATGTACCCATCTAATATATATATGTAAGATATATGTATATAAGATATATATACTATAGCTTAAATATATTAGATAGATATAATTATATATACTACAAATTATATGCACACATCTAATATATATTATATATATTAGCTATTATATATAATGATATGTTATTTAAATATATTGCTTAAATGTAGTTCTTTAAGGAAAAAAAATATAAATCAGAGTGTTTTTAAGATTTAAACTAATCATTCATTGAGTGTCATTAATGTGCTAATATTAATAAAGCACAAAAAGTCATCCAAGAATTACTTTTAGGCATGAGCATATATGGCATTTTTCTAATAAAGTATACAAATTTTCTTTTTAATCTAACAGATTAGTCATGAACATTAATTCATATGAATAAAAGGAAATTACTGACTTATTTAATGCCTTCTTATTTAAAAATTGTTCTTGTTGAAAATCTAAAATAAAAGAAATACATTCAGATACCTCAACATCTAAAATTTAAAATAAGTCCTTATTTGAGGAAATTTGAAATAATGACTGATAATTGTCTTATAAAGCTTCAGGGCATATTAATTTTCAAAGAAAATGTACAATGTAAATATTGTGTCCAATACTCTTCGAATTACTTCATAGCTATAAAAACAGAAATTTAAGCTGCTTCTTAATTAGCTAATTTACCAAGAAGTTATTATATCAAGAATAGGTATAATTTAAAATTTCATCCTGTTTTCACAAAACCAGAGCCTTCTATTTAAAAATACACAATAGAATATTTCAAAACCAGTAGAATATTTCTCTCAGATCTCTGGACCAGAAACAAAGTAGAGGACATCAGTGTCACTTTAGGAACAGTTCTGTCAAAAGGACAGTGAAAAGAAAGGTGAAAACAGCTAATGCCAGTTCCAGTCAAGTTTAATCTTATGCAAGCAGAATTTAATCAGATCAACACACTGTGTTTCAAATGTTATCACTCAGGTAAATTCTCTAATGCAAAACTGAACTGAGATACTCAAACAGACTCCTGGTAATGACAATTACAAATTTATACTCATGTTTAACTTTTAATACACAGATCTATTTTTCCATTAAATATAAATGGTTTTATAGGTCACGTATGTCGAAACCATTTTTTAATGTTTATAAGTATCTGAGTATCAAAGTTCATAAATACAAACATATTTGTGTTGGGCTTAGAGATTATGCTTACTTAAATTAAATGAGTATCTATCACTGACACAGTACTCTGTGTGTGTGTGTGTGTGTCCATTTATCACAGTCAACCCATGTTAATATATTCTATTTATCATTATTTGAGCAGACAGAGTTGAAATAACTTTCCCAATGCCACAATGCTTGTAAGAGCCAGGATGAGAATTTAAATCCTCTGCCCACCTGCAACATTCTAGCTTTTTTTCTTTTCCGAAAAAACACAAAAGCTAAATGGAAAAGAGAACATAAGAAAGGTCACTAAAAAGGAACTCGACAATCTTAAAAGCAACATTTTTCTCACTTTCCAAAAGAGAAAACCCTGCACATATTCATTTATGTACTTTACAGAAAATTCTGAAAACAGAAAACTACTTCTCATAGGTGATAATATGTCTGTTACAAGGTAATTCACTATTTAAATGAAAGCTTCCATTTATTTTTTCTCTACTCTTATCTAAAATACATTATTAAGGCTTCATATAAGTTTCTGATCATCTCTCTCCCAAATCTCAGACATACAGAGATAAAATCTTTCCTACTACAGCACACTAACTTATGCACATTTCTCACATGTTGAGTCATTTCAATCTACATCATTTTTCCCATTCTAGAAGTCTCCTTCATGTGAAATAATTTTTTTAAAATCTCACTACACAGTATACGTACTTAAATATGTAAATGATTAATTCATTTGTTACCGAGCAAAACAAAACAATGGCATTACACTATTATAGGCTTTATTACATACATTTAGGTTCTATTTTACTATCCTTTCTCTGGTATCTGTCCAGAAAATTTATATATATATATATAATCTTAAAATCTCTTAGCTAGAAACCATAGGTAAGGTATCCAAAGAATAAATCCTCTTGTGCACATACTAATTTTATGATAAATTCTATCAGCAGAAAATATTTCATTTATGAAACCCTCAAGCCCTCCATGGGTGGCATTCTCATATACCCACATCTTGAAATGACTGGAGGAGAAAAACCAGAAGACTTAAATACCGAGCACTAGAAATTTGCGTAAGAGGCAAAACCAGGTGCTTATATAGCATTAGGATGGTGATGGACGTGAAAATACAAAGTGACTTTTTGAAGAAGCTGATAAATCTGCTCTGATCTCTCATCATACTTTATCTGGAAGACTACAGAGTAACAAGGTCATTTCTAAGGTCCTCCTAGGAACACGCTTCATGAAGGATATTTTTTTCATATGGTATGACACAATTTACTCCATTCCCCGCTTACATTCCTCAATTTCCAAACTATTTCTAAAAAGTAACGATTACTAGTAAATAAAACTGAGAAATGAAATTCTTTTCACTTGTTAACACTCTTTTGTTTTCTTAGACCATAACTTATGACAACTGATTATGAATTATTCTATTTTATAAACGTTCATCTTTCATTGTAATAATTGGGGGTACAATATTAAGTGACAATTTTAGAGAAGTAATACTTAGAAGCTGGTAAAAACAAAATTCTGAAATGTAAAACTGAAAGAAATCTTGGCAACTTCTCTTCCACCACTCACATTAAAAATAAATAATCAAGATGCTGCATCTGCTTAGTGTCTCACAACCAGATTGCAGACTTTGGTATACTATTGTCCTTATTATTTACTCTTACACAGCCTAAATTCTAAAATGTAAATTTTATAATACAAATGATGAAGTTTTTTACTATGACTTTATTTTGGGAAAACTATTTTAATACTAATATCATCATTTAGCAAAGCCACTGCTTTAAATTTTTGTCAGGAATGTAGGTATGGCTTTTTTCATGTTTTTTTTTTTAATGATAAAGTAATATAGTTCTTCAAGAAGGTAAATTTACAAAGCACACTAACAACAGTTATGAATGATGCATCAATTTAAGTAAATTAAGAAGTTTTGTGATTGTGAAACATTATTTGAAATAAAGTTCTTTTATAATTAGAAATTATAAGAGCCAAAAGCATCCATAGTTGTGCCAATTCTTTTGATTACATCTGTAGACGCTCTGAAGATCAGTGTCTCCAAAAGTTGTAGAAGAATTACATTAGATGATACATGCCTAATGTGGTAGAAACTCAGTGCCTTTTGGGCTCCTCTAGAGAAATTACTCAAGAGGCTGAGGAATCATAAT
The DNA here is from genome assembly GCF_028021215.1 of Eschrichtius robustus. Lineage (NCBI taxonomy): Eukaryota > Metazoa > Chordata > Mammalia > Artiodactyla > Eschrichtiidae > Eschrichtius > Eschrichtius robustus. The sequence continues at coordinate 57,401,099 of NC_090841.1, read as the reverse complement.
GTAGAGTATTTCATTTACTTTCGAGGATTTATTCTCAGGCTTAGAATCATCTTGCATTTATCTCGTTTTTCACAACATGGCAGGAAGACATCAAGAGTGATATCTTATGGTATTGTTCACATATATTACCAAGTAAAACCCAGAGAATGTCATTCAAAACAAATATAAGCAGAAAATGTATTTGCCGAAATTATAAACTGAATACAAAATACTGATTTTTTGAGAAAATTGAATTGGATCAAGTCAATAATAAAATATTTTCCCATGGATCCATTGACTTTTTTAAAAAATTAATTAATTTATTTATATTTTATTTTTGGCTGCGTTGGGTCTTTGTTGCTGCACATGGGCTTTCTCTAGCTGCAGTGAGTGGGGGTTACTCTTAGTTGTGGTGTGCGGGCTTCTCACTGTGGTGGCTTCTCTCGTGGTGGAGCACGGGCTCTAGGCGGGCAGGCTCAGTAGTTATGACACATGGGCTTAGTTGCTCTGTGGCATGTGGGATCTTCCCGGACCATGGCTTGAACCCATGTCCCCTGCATTGGCAGGCAGATTCTTAACCACTCTTCCACCAGGGAAGTCCTCCATGGGCTTCTTTTGAATAAGTAAAATCATTGATAGTTGACATAGCCATAATGATGCTATCAACACAAAGTGAGCAATGCAGAAGGCATTTACTAAAGGACAATGAGTATTTGTTATATTGATTCAGGCTACTAATAATCAATGTCCATTTCTATCCTGTGAGTATCCTGGACTTAATTTTTAAACCCCTCAAATACATTAGTATAATATTTTACCATCAGTGATGTAAGAAAAATCAAAATTTTAAGACTAAAATCACTCATGGGTTTATTTTTAAGCTAATATGGCTTATTCTGAGAAACAGAATTCAACAACTTTCAATGAAAGTAGGGTTTCCCAATTCAGGTTTAAATTCAAATTTAATGGACATTAATTGCATACTTTCAGAGTAAATGCAATTGTTATATGTAAACCTGAACATGACAATTTTGAGACTATCCAAAACATCATTATAGTCTCCTGGGTAAAATATCTGAAAAGTAGAACTGAAATGGAAGAGCAACTTAGTTAACTGAACCTAATTATCGTGTCATTGCTTCTCTGAAGAAAGACTGTGAAGTGAATGAGGTGGTAGTGAGTGAAATACAGCAAAATGAAGACACAACGTCCCAAGTTACCACTAGGTCTCCAGCACCATTAAGGGAAGGAACTTCCAGGCTCATGTACTCAATAATCATGGTCTCTGGAGTGATAATATTCCTTTTGTAGAGAAGGAAATGTCAGGATATTATAACTTGATAGAAGCAGTTGCCTGGCACTTACCATGGATGAGGAATTGGTCTAAGCAGTTTTAACCTCTGTAACAGCTCTGTAGGTAGGTACTATTATAATCACCATTGTGCAGGTGAATAAAATGAATCACTGAGCAGTCAAGTGATCTACCCAAGGTGACACAGGTGTCAGAGTCGGGATTTGAATTCACTGTGACTAGCTCCAAGTCCAAGATCTTAAAACATGATGACTATTAAATCTCTATTTAGATATAAGGTAATAAATGCCATCATTTATTTACTGCAACAGTAAATTAAAGTGGAGATCTCAAATTTTCTGGCTATCTCAAAGATAAACAAACCAATGATTCTTTGCATGGAATAAACATAAAAAGAATGGCAAATAAGAATACTGTAATTGGTAACACACCTTTCTCTCTCCCTCTCTCTCTCTCTCTTTCCTAGATGAATTGACTAACAAGAATAGTCAGACTTTTCACTCCTTCAGTAGACGACTCATGTCTTTTAACCTTTAAATCTCCAGTTTATTTTATGAAGCAATTGTTACCTAGTAGGTACAAATAATACATTTAATTTTGTTTCAAAAAAATGAAAAAGTCTGCTTGAGTCAACTAGTCACCTAGAAAAACTTGATATTTTCTTGTTTCTGAGTCACATTTCTATATTTACTCTGGTAGTGTGTTTCCATCAATATTAAAATAGTACTTCTCTATGGAAATACTTTTTTGCCACTTCCCCAAGGTGGACAATTGCCTGACAATAATTTTGATATTCACGTTTCCATTCCACTAGGTTCATCACAAAGAATATGGTTGTACAGATTCTTGCATAAGTATGGTGGTTTTCTCATCCTTCTATACTCCCTGGGGTCTTAACATATCAAAACTAGGATACAGAAAAGGGATATTTCATAACCCGAGGAAGGATCGAGGCTATCTCTGAGGCTCCCTTAGCCTGGGACTAGGAAAAAATTAAGGAGTTCAATTGTGGCACCTTAAAACTATAATAGAATTGAAAGACTTGAAGATTGAATCAAATTAATAATAAATCATATTCGATGATTTAGAAGAGATGCACTCAATGGAGAGGAAGAACAAAGTATAAAAATGGGACTGGAAGGGTCCAAAAAAAGGGAAATTTTCTGAAGACCCCTTGGAAAAGGAGCACCCATGCTAATGGCATCCCACTGAAGGTTAAAGATTTCATGGCTTTTGAGGAGCTGGGGTGATGCACTGAACAGGATAAACAGGGTGGCATAACTGCTTCCTTAAACCTCCTTCTTTCGTGGAACTTGCAAAATTTGCAAGCTTCATTAAAATCCTTCATTAAAATCCTGAATTCAAAGACAACTTTGCACATTTCTCTGAATGTGTATGTGTGTGTTTGTGCATCTTACAGTAAGATCATTTGTGATCAGTGGTGCCACCCTCCTATTCCACTTGGCATTAGGTTATATTGCTTTGCAGTACTATTAGCAGAAAGAAGCTGGGATTTTTGCCAAGGGAGTATTAATGGCACAAATAATCAGCCAATTCTTGGTGTCTGGGTATATTTCCAATAATGACTCATGATCATTCAAGATAAAAGAAATGTAGTAATGTAGTAAATTACTAATGCAGTAAAAATATTCTGTTCTAAAAATTAGTAGCTTTTATGAAGAAAAGCCTGAAACATATTATAGAGTTTAGGAGTGGGATGCCAGTTAAGGGTAGTGAGAATTGTTTTGTATTGGTATGTCTTTGAGGAAAACTGTATAGTTCTCTCTCACCCAACCACCAACACAATCTCAAATAGAGACATGGACTTGATTTTCTCCCATAATTATTAATGCTATAGGTGATCATATATCCCACAGCATGAACATTATAGTGTAAAGGACATGGCCCAAGGACATGCAAGCAACCTAAATGTCCATTGACAGATGAATGGATAAAGAAGATGTGGTACATATATACAATGGAATATTACTCAGCCATAAAAAGGAAGGAAATTAAAAAAAAAAAAAAAAAAGGACACGGCCAAGACATCTTCACTGTGTTTTTCTATTGTTATTACTGCCTAGGTTATCTTTTCCAAATACTCAAGTGTTTGTATTGTTGGGAGCTTTTATTTCCACTATGAACTAATTTTGTATTTCTGTGATTCTGCAACAAAAAGGGGGGGAATGGACTTGTATAAAAATATGGATCAGCAATTATTTTCAGACTAATGTACTTTGAAAAAAAGGAGAAAACGGTAATGAGCTTAGAAAAGGCATAATGTTCTTTTATTAGTTCTCTTTCCTTCCATCAATATCACCTGCCATTTCTAATTTATAAACATATAAGAAAACCAGGTAATTAACTCAGCTTGGCTCCGTATTTAGTGATATATTTGAGAGAGAGAGAATATATCCAAATTAATTGTAATAAGCAGACCTCTACAAAATCTGACCCATTAGAATAACTTATGTATCCCCTCCATTTTCTTTTCCTATTCATGCTGCTGGCAAGTGAAAAGAGAGCGCTTAAAAACAATTCTTGTGATTTTTATTTAGAAGATAGGTCAGCCATCACTTCTTTACTCTTTTTCTATATAATGGCATGATCCTTGTTACAGCCATGGATAAAGTCTACACAGCTATAGCTAACTAGAAGATAAGGAGCAGGGACACATTTGCTCATTCTTGGTAATTGATTAGTTCCTTTTTCTCTGACACTGGTTTGTCTTTGATAAACTTTTATTCTCAATGCAGTGGTAAGCCCTGAAAATTCTTGTTTTTAGAGAGAAATAATTAAGGGCCTGCAAGAAATCTCTACCATATTGGAATTTGTTTTAAGAGCAAGTGAGTAAGTAAACAAGAACTGCTTTTGGGGACAAAAGAACTACAAAACTTTTGCACAGTGGTGGCTATTTTAGCTTCATTGAAACAAAAGCATTTATAGTAAGAAAAGGATCACATTTCAGTGTTACAATGTTTCACAGAGAACATAAAATGAGTATAACCAGAAATTCCTTTCCTTCAGTTAGGAGGTCCTCATGGAGTAAAGAAAGAAAAGACAGGTCTCCTTCTTTGGACTCTGAAAGGGAAATAAATGTCCTTTGGGGCAATAGAAGACTCAGCTCAAAACAGGGTTCTTCTGAAATGTACCTATGAGTCAGGAAGATTTAACGGCAACAGTAAATACTGAACAATATTTAACAAAATCTCTTTTCTTTATTCTTTTTTTCCCCCTCTCTGTAGCAGAAAATTAAATCAGCTGTTGAATACAAAGTCATGTGCTACTACCTGAATGGTGTTGTAACAACCAGAGTACAGTAAATTAAAATCTAAGAGAATATTTTCTTTGTAAAAATTTTGTGGACATAGGTCATTGCTTCTCATTATGTTGCAGAAGACACAGGCTTGGGAAAAGTCAGTAGCTTCACCTTGTGTTTTTCCAGAATATAAAAAAAGCTGACAACAACACAATTAACTTCTTCAGAGAAGATTCCTTTCAATTGAGTTTACATGTGTAAATTATTGAATGCATTCACCTGATATGGGCTAGTAGTTACCCACTGAAAACAACATTGGAAAAATACTGGCCATAAAATATTTGGGAATTGATTAATTAATCCTCCAAAGTAGGTAAATTTATTTACCACAGATGGTAATAAGATAAGGTTTCTCATTATAGTTCCTAGAGCAACAACTAGCATTGAAATAATAAAAATAGTGATATCAATAAAAGAGATGTAGCTAAAAAGCCAATAGGAGACATAGAAGTAAATACTAAAATTATTCAGTTAATCCAAATGAAGGCAGGAAAGAAGAAACAAAAGAGATGAGCCATACAAAAGTAAATAGGAAGATAATACCCTAAAACCCAGCCGTATCCAAAATCACATTAAATGTAATTGAGGTAAACTATTAAAGACTAATTTTATCTTGATTAGATATTTTTAATAACACAAAATTCTAAATATATGTTTCCAACAGATGAAATGCAAATATAAAAGCAAAGATGACTTAAAAGTGAAATGATGAGAAAAGATGTACATACCATGTAAATGGTATCATAAGAAAGCTGGGTAGTTATATTAATATTAGAAAAACATAATTAAAGGTGAGGTAAATTATGAGATAAAGTGGAATGTTCCATCATGACAAAAAGTTTAACTCATCAATAAGACAAACCAATCCTTTGAAAGTATGTATCTAATAACAGAGCTTCAAAATACTTAAAGCTAATTTTGAGATCTAAACATCTACAAATACAAATCTAGAATTATAGTTGGTAATTTTAACATTCTCATTAATTGATAGAGCACACAGAGTCACACACATACACAAATGTGTATGTGTATGTATATATATGATGCATACATATGTATATTATACAATTAAGAATATAAAAGATTTGAACAATATCCTTAAATAATGTGACCTAATTGACACTTTAACACAACTCCCACCAACTGTAATATACACATTTTTTTCAAGTGCACTTTGAACATAAAATAACACCATTGGCTGCACCATAAAACTAGTATCAATACATTCTAAAGTACTGAAATCAGTCATAGTCTGTTCTCTGACTAGAATTGAATTAGAAAACTGTAGCAAGAGGATATCTAAAAATAGGTAGGTTTGAAGGTAGCTCAAATCCAATATTTTCATTCTTCCTGTCTATATGCTTGTAACCAGGGGAGTGACAGATAGGCTCACTTTCACTCTCTGGTCTGAAACACTTGTTCAAAGGAAATTACCAAAGCACCTGCTGTCAAATGGGACATAGTTGCTTTCCTAAGTGCAAATATGTTTCATTTTTTTATTTAGCAGTTAACCTTTATGTACACATCCTCTAAGATAGAAAACTTGCAATTGTGCCATGGGGTGGAGTAGGATTCAAGTATGAAAATCATTCAGAATTAACTGCAAGATCTTACTACCAAATCAAGGAGATTAAAAACATTTTTTAAATAATCCTAAATTGAGTTGGTTATAGAAAATAAAGTTGAAAGGCAATGTTGTTAATTCATGTAATATAAATATCATCCCTGCAATTTATTTTTCCTCTTTTCTGGGTCCTTAAACATATTACTAAATAGTTCTGTAGCAATTTTAGAAATTATATAATTGGATAATTATAATTTCTTCATCTGGCTATGATTGCATTATTTAATATTCCTTAAGAGTTACGATAATGAAAATCCCTAAATACTTCTAAATTTGAAGAAAAAATTTTGCTATGAATACCAGAGAAAAATGTCCATTGGATTTTTAATTTTGACTAGCAGGAAAAAATACAGTGTATTATATTAGAAATAAACAAAATTTCTGGACATACTAATTTAGTTGTTAATAGATTTCAAAACTTAGACTACATTTTAAGGAACATAAAGAGAACATTTTCAAAGAACATTAAAACTTTAATAAACAAAAACTGTCAATTGACAGTTTCTATTACTCTATTTTGATTCTATTCTCTATTTTGTCTTAGCATTTAATCTGAAAGTCATACTAAAGTTTACTCTAAGATAAAAAAAAAATTTTAAACTTTAAAAAAATGTAATACCTTTACTTTCACTATTCTTCATTATAGGGACTGTTATACACTGGTGTGTGTTTTGGGGCTAGCTTACAAGCGTGATGAAGATACATGGTGTTATAATAAGGTGTAGTAATTGAAATCTCTTTGTATGAAATCATTATTTTTTGGAAGAGTTAATAATATTCTTATGAAATCCATAAGCAGAGGAGAAAAACTGGATTGTTCATACATTTTTGAATCTTCTTTCATGTGCTGAAACTAGCTATGGTCATACTTGCCTGGTTATGGTAAAATAGTCCCATCAGTACATTTAGTGGTAGGGTTTCCCAGAAAACACATTCACCATTTCACCATTATAGTGAGGAAAGACCCAGTTAATTCTGCAATTTCTATAATGGTAGTCTCCAACTCAATCTTAGCTTGAATTAAATGAACATTTCCTCTAAATTCACATGGAATGTTGTGATTAATTCTAGTAGAGATATGGAAAATTACTTCCATGGAAAAGAATAGCATTGCCTGAGAATGCCAGTATAGTTGGGCATCCCCAACTAGATGACATTCATTTGCATGCAATAAGTCACAATTATAGACAGACATAAACCCAAAGCTAATGTGAGCCAGAACTCTGCATCTAGTTTGACTGAATTTGTTTTTTTAACTTTAAATTTGTTTTATTCAATTTGAATATATTCTTTTAAACCACTCCATGATTGAATATAATTACTCATTTTTAAAAACATATTTGATTACCAAAAGGGAGAGGGAAGGGGGAGGGGCAAATTAGGGATATGGGATTATAAGCAACAAGGATATATTATATGGCACAGGGAATTATAGCCATTAGCTTATAATAACTTTTAATGAAGTACAATCTGTAAAAATACTGAATTACTATGCTGTACACCTGAAACTAATATTTTAAATCAACTATACTTCAGTAAAAAAATACATATTTGATTTTAAAGTACACATTTGCTTTTTACATGGTCTGTTTCAAGATATACATTTCATATTAAAAGTAAGTATAGGGCTTCCCTGGTGGCGCAGTGGTTGAGAATCTGCCTGCTAATGCAGGGGACACGGGTTCGAGCCCTGGTCTGGGAAGATCCCACATGCCGCGGAGCAACTAGGCCCGTAAGCCACAGCTACTGAGCCTGCGCGTCTGGAGCTTGTGCTCCGCAACGAGAGGCCGCGACAGTGAGAGGCCCGCGCACCGCGATGAAGAGTGGCCCCCACTCGCCGCAACTAGAGAAAGCCCTCGCACAGAAACGAAGACTCAACACAGCTAAAAATAAATTTAAAAAAAAAAAAAAAAGTAAGTATAATTTAGGAATAGAATATGATACAAAATTCCTGTTGCTAAAAGTGTACTATTTGTAAAAGAGGAATACAAGCAGTATGAAGATGGAAAGCCATCATGTTAACCTAGTAGAAATAGAAAGATTTAAAGGAACACTTTCTGGGAAACCTGTTGCAGATCAATAAGACAGAAAGAGACAGGGGAGGGGGTAAAGGGGAGGGTGGAGAGCTGAGAGAGATAGAGAGATAGAGACTTAGAAAGAGAGTATGAGACAATGAATGAGACTGTGAAGGGAGAAAATAGGCAGAGATGTGGAGTAGTTCAAATTATTTTAACTATACAAGTGTGGGTTGTCAAGATCCTAGTTTATTTGATAGAATTAAACTACCTGATAGAAATAGACACTGGGCTAAGGCTCCTATATTCCACTCCTCATTGTCTTGGTAATAGAAACCCCACTTGGTGAAAATGAAATTATAATGAGAAAAACTTCATGAAAATAAAAGTGTAATGTGAACAATGGCTTTGTATTACCTAGTTAGTTGCACCTTGGAGAAGGAATGAAGAAAAGTTTGGGTGGGGTTTTCCACATAAAAAGATGCCATCATATAGAGGAGGAATATGACTTATGTGTTAACTGGAATCTGTAAGCCAAGGGAGATCTTTCAAGTCTTGTCCTCTTGCTTCTCCTGCATGGGAAGGCTTAAGTCGGTGTAATGTTTACTAATCCATCACATATTTGTGTGACCAGATTTTCTCACTTAGGCCTCTCATGTACTACTTTTCGTAAGTGAAAACTCAGGTATTAGAAATGCAAAGTTGGGAAAAAAAATGGATGCTCCCCCTCCCAATACTCCAAATGGGGTGCAGAGCAATCTAGGTAGCCTTTAACTCAGAAAGTCCTCCCTGCTCCTATCTTTACTATGAAGGATTGGGCCTCCTTACAGAGGAGGATTAGATAGGAGTTAACAGCTTGGAACAGTGCACAAACAGCGATGATCCAGGGTCTATGGACTTAGAAAACCATCCTATGCTGATGGGGATATAGAGGGACTCTGTCAGAGCCCAGCATGCTTACCTTGGATGTGTTTTCATTAGAGATTCTGGACCTAGATCCATGTAATCTTAGTTCATTGAAGGGATGATTTAGTAATAGGAGAGATTTTTTTCCCTCAAGGAAATATAAAGAAGAGGTGCCCAGTTAGTGGAGGAGAAAAGATTTTCATCAGTGGAGAAAAACAAGTCTTAAAAGCATGAGTATTATTAAAAAAAAGTGTTTCCGTATCCAAGATACAACCATCATGAAGTCCAGAAAGATAAAAATAGAAAATAGGGCACTAGGACATAGGTGACATCTATAAGATATGACTATGGCATATCCAGGGATTGAGATATAGGATAAAGCCACTTTTTAAAACTGTCATATCTCTAGCATCTAGAATAGGTGCAAAAAAATAGGAGGCTCTTAACAAGTACTTTTATCTGAAATGATGGGGAAGAAACCCAAAAAAACTTATATTCCTCCCTATCCTTCCATAAATGTGTAATTTACTAAATTATGTATGGAATCTCTTTATTGTCTATGTGTTTTATTTGCATAATTTTCCTCATTATAACACAAGTACAATAAATCAGCTGAACTGACCACTTTCTGCTGATTTTATCCTTTAACAATATTTTTTTACTCTTAACGAAACTTAATGCCTTTTTCCTCCTTCTAAACAATAGATTGTCTCATTGACACTTTCCTGTTAATATTTGTCTCACAGCTATATTAAGAATAATAAGAAACTCTATTACAAGAGACTTGTATGTCTAGTAGAGATTATATAATATTTTCAAAAGCTCTTTTTATTTACATATGACATAAAGATTGTAAAGTACACATATGGAAAAGTATACAGTTCAAATAATTGTTACAAAATTAAAATACCTGTGTACCTATTACTACTCAACCTTTATGTGTTGACTTGTCCGTTTTCTGTCATTACCTCCCTCCAGTACATTTGATAAATATTTTGAACATTTTATAAATGTAGTAATCTCATATTTTGAATATTTTATAAATAGAGTAATCTCAATATGTTCTCTTTTGTGTCTGACTTTATTCAGGCAAACTTATTTTGGAAGATTCATCTATGATATTCTTTTATATTTCAGAATCATGTTTAACTGTAGGAATAAACCTCAGTTATTGTTTTAATCCATTCTACTCCCGATAGTGTTAAAATTAAATACAAAATGGAGGTCAGATCTGAGAATTCCCTGACAAAACCATTTTAGCCACATAAGCAAAACTAAATCTAGGTTATTTCTTAAACATAAGCAAAACTTAACTTAGGTTATTTAGTGTAAATGCCTCTGATAATTGTAAAAGAAACTTGTATTATTTTCCCACAAGTGGTATAAGATAATTATTTTTAACCAATCCCATATTGTCTGGAAACCTCCATTGTAATAACCAATCACTGTAAAGGTTAAACAACTTTCTCATTTTAATTTCATAAGCCGTCCTGTAATGTCATGCTCCTGAGCTTCGTATCAGATTTGGATGTGAAAGCTCCCAGTTCACAAACTGTTCTTACATGCACAATAAACTCTTACTAAATACGATTTTATTGATCTAGTCATTTTAATTTTGCTATTTCTGGATTTTTGACGATAGGGATTTGAATGTTTCCACTTTGAAGCTTTATAAATATTGCTTTGAACATTCTTGTACACATCTTTTGGTGCACATATTTATGTATTTCTCTTAGCTATGTCTGGGCGTGAATTTTTTGAGCCATAGGTTATACAAATGTTGGTTTTCAATAGTTACTGCCAAATGGGTTTCTAAAGTGCTCATAAAATTTATACTCCTAGTACCATTACACTACTAATCTATTTGGTTAACATTTTCCATCACATATTACTCAGAGTTTTGTTTTGTTTAAATTTTAGCCATTCTAGTGGGGGTTTTTTTGATAATAAATTTTGAAGCTTGGGGAAAAAAAGACATCTGAGGAACAAAAAGAGTCCCTGCATTCTAGAATGGAAATTGAGATTTGTCTTCAAGGTGGATTTTGTTGTTGCTGGGGGCATTCCATTTCTGGGGCCATTAATCATTAAAAGCAGTTCTTGTGGAAGTCCTAAATATGGAGAAATTAGAAAATTTCAGTGCTTCAGAATGAGTTGTTTGATAAATGCTCCATCCTGAAATGTAATTTCAAAAACAAAATAGCAGCAATGCACTCTGTAAAACAGAACCCATTCACTTTCAAAAAAATTTGTGTTTACTAGGCATATTATTACTTATTTCCTTAGTAGTTGCTCTAGGACTTTCATGTATTTATTAACTTATCAAAATCTACTTCAGGTTTATATTGACTTAATCCCATTGAGATATAGAATCACTATTCTTGCACGCCTCTATTTCTGGCAGTCCCGTGCTTTACAAGCTGGGTCTCAGTGAAGGGGCTGGGAAGGTAACTTCTGTTCTCAGTTTGCTTCTCTTGGCATGGAATCTCCACTTATGAATGAGCCAGTGTTAGCGGGACGAAAGCCCTAGCGTTACTGTGTGTGCCATGCCTGAGGCTGAGCCTCCATCCCATAAATGGGGACTAGGCAAAAGAAGGGATGCACTCACTGAGAACGCAGCCCCTGCTACAGATAGTTCAGGGGCAAGATGACTCTGCCTCTCCTAGAAAACTACTGTATCCCTCAACTAGGATACGGCAGGGAGAGGAAGCCCTGTGTTCTTGGCTGCATCTGTCTGGAATAGATTTTCCATCATACAGGGCTGACAGTGTGGGGGGCAGGAAGTGGACTATGGTTCAAATGCTACTGATTCTGACTGTTATTACCACGTTTTAGTAGGTTGAATAAATGTTTCTACATTTGCTTTAAGCCCTTAGTACCATTTCCAGAGACCTAAAAAAAATTTTTTTTGCTTTTTCTTGGTATAAGTGATATACAAAAATTGTACACATTTAATATATATATCTTGATGAATTTGGACATACGCATACCTCCTGTGATACCATCACCACAATGTACTGAACATATCTATCACCTCCAAAAATTTCTTTGTGTTTCTGTGTGTGTGTGTGTGTGTGTGTGTGTGTGTGTGTGTATGTATGCGTTTGTGGTAAGAACAGTTAACATGAGATCTATCCTCTTTTTTTTTTTTTTAATTAATTAATTTATTTATTTTTTAATTTTTGGCTGTGTTGGGGCTTCGTTTCTGTGCATGGGCTTTCTCTAGTTGCGGCGAGCGGGGGCCACTCTTCATCGCGGTGCACGGGCCTCTCACTGTCGCGGCCTCTCTTGTTACGGAGCACAGGCTCCAGACGCGCAGGCTCAGTAGTTGTGGCTCACGGGCCTAGTTGCTCCGCGGCATGTGGGATCTTCCCAGATCAGGGCTCGAACCCGTGTCCCCTGTATTGGCAGGCAGATTCTCAACCACTGTGCCACCAGGGAAGCCCGAGATCTATCCTCTTAACATACTTTAAAACATATAATCCTATACTATTAACTATAGGCACTATACTGTACAGTAGATTTCTAGAACTTAGCCATCTTGCATAACTGAAAATTTATACCTATTGAACAACAAATCCCCATTTCCCTCTTCCTTCAGCCCCTGACAACCACTATTCTATTCTCCGCTTCTATGAATCTGACTATTTAAATTCCTCATACGAGTGGAATCATGCATCAAAAAGACTAAAATATTTAGGAATAAATTTAATCAATGAGACGAAAGATTTGCACACTGAAAACTATAGAATGCTGATGAAAGAAATGAAAACAAACACAAATAAATGAAAAGCCATCCACAAATTGTTTTTAAAAACAACTTTGACCTGTTTCACTGAGAATTAGATCATCACACATTCCCATTATATTAAAACATATAAACAAAAAATCCGAAACACTATAGTTTTTACTATGCCTGAACATTTTTATATTATCAAAGATATAACTATTCCTGTCCAAGAATTTCTCTTTTAATTGGTTACTGGCAGGGATAGGACAACAGCAAGTAAGAACTGATGATTTTTTTCACCTTCCGCCAAAGAAAAATATCAAAAATGTAGGCCAGTCTTCATTTATCAAAACTGTTTTAGACAGGTGAGTTATATACAGTATGCCATTTAAGAGTATATTGGCTAGGGCTTCCCTGGTGGCGCAGTGGTTGGGAGTCTGCCTGCCAATGCAGGGGACACGGGTTTGAGCCCTGGTCTGGGAAGATCCCACATGCCGCAGAGCAGCTAGGCCCGTGAGCCACAATTACTGAGCCTGCGCGTCTGGAGCCTGTGCTCCGCAACAAGAGAAGCCGTGATAGTGAGAGGCCCGCGCATCGCGATGAAGAGTGGCCCCCACTTGCCGCAACTGGAGAAAGCCCTCGCACAGAAACGAAGACCCAGCACAGCCATATATAAATAAATAAATAAAAATAAATTAAAAAACAAAAAAAAAAGAGTATATTGGCTAGACTTTCATGAAACCAGTGTGAACTCATGACATTTGTATATGCTATTGAGCCAGCAGGTACCTTTTGGACACATTGAAGGATTTCATTTAAGGGAAAGTTAGGTCTTAGTCTGAAACATCCTAAAAAAGTCTACAATTTTAAATAATAACACAAACTATGGACTATAAGAAGAAATGAAGTCCATCATTTTCAAGGGGTTGGATGTGAACACAGTCTTAACAGGTATTTGAAAAACAGTGAAGAAATTGTGGTTGGCTCTAAGGAATGGATACACTTGGAAATTCTTATTTGAAAAGTTTAGCTGAACAAAACCACATGGAAGCTTGCCAAAAATTATATGAAGTCCAGTTTGAGTTCACTGTCTCAATGTACAATCTCTTCTAATAAATGATTTGTTGTTATTATACCTAAGTGTCAGTGATACTGTGTTAATTTTGTTTAAAAGTGCAGTGGTGTGCAGTCCTGTGGTTAAGACTTTGCCTTCCAATGCAGGGGGTGCAGGTTCAATCCCTGGTTGGGGAACTAAGATCCCACATGCCTCACAGCCATAAAACCAAAACATAAAACAGAAGGAATATTGTAACAAATTCAATAAAGACTTGAAAAATGGTCCACATCCAAAAAAAAAAAGCTTAAAAAAAAAGTGCCCCAGGGGTCAGGGTGAAGCATAGTCTGCGTGTTGACTTTTGTATACCGAGTAGGAGGAATAGGCCTATGAACTGAGATCACCCTTGAAAGAATCTTGGAGAACATCTGAACCCATGAGTGATCAGAGACAACATCATGATGATAAGATGAGAAGGCTATCAGCAGAATAATCTAAAACTTGCTGTGGAGTACAACTGGCAGATCATAAGCTCTCATTTCATACACTATCAGAATGAAAATAAATATTTTATTTCTTAATAAAGAATTTGATAATTGATGCTCCTACTCTATTCAACATAACAAAAACAACACCAGCATATATGGAAGCAGTCACAATTATGGTTTATTGGTTTTATTTTTTAAAAATATAAGGGATCGCCATAATCACTTTAGTGCTTAACATCTCCAATGTCATTAACATGGCCCTTTATATGGCTATACTTAAAATAAAGTAAAGAAAGTCCTACTTTCTGGTAAGTAGGAAGATGAGAGGGTCCTGACAACATAATCTGTGTTCCTAAATCTTATGCTAAGGCGAATATACCCTCTTTATAGGTTTCTCTGTGTAATGATTGAGGCAATACATGTAACTTTAGCATACAAAGTAAAATCTCAATAACTATTTTCCCACTTTTTTTGGCATTTTTTAGTTCAAGAAGGTAACACTAAAAAATTCCAACTAAAAGACTTCTTTTTATTTACACTTATATTTTACACCATAAAGGATCTCTAAAAGCATCAAACTGATGAATCAAAAAGACCCTGTATTTTACCTACAGATGATAATTAATCATTCAAAATTTGAATAAGAATTCTAAGAGCTAGTTTATTTCTAACAATGATAATGTTGACTAAGCAGTCAGAAAGAGGAAGAGCAAATTATAGGAAAATCAGTGCAAATGAAAGTTAAGTGTTGGCACTAGCAATATAGAAGACATAATTGCTACATAAAAGAATAAAAATTGAGAAGAAATTCGAATACAAGATTTTCTTCTAGTTAGAGGAATGCATGTCGTTGCACTATGTCTGGCAACAGGTTTATCTTTAAACTATCTCATGGTAACCATAAGAAAGTTTCAGATTCCTGTGATTCTATACAAAACTCTTTTACCGTCCACATGGTTATTTTCTTAAAGAACGTACATTATTTATTTACTATATTTTGGTGAACAAAAATATAAATCACACCAGTTGTCTGCATAACTGCCAAGCTTCCAGCAACTGACTTTGAATTTGGGGGAAGATATGTTGCCTGTTTGACACAAATGCTGATTAGTTTTAAAGAAGATTTTTGTTTGTTTGTTTTTTGCCTTAGTGCCTCCCACATAAATCTCTGTAAACACTTTTTGTTTAGGAAATAAAACAGCCAAAGTAAATTACTTGTATTAAATTGCTTCATTCTTATGAATAAAGATTTTCATTAAAAATATTTTATTTATTGAAGGGAGGAAAAATAATAGAAAAAAAGGAAGAAAAAAATAAGTCCATTGAGGCTACTTGACTGCAGTGATACCTAACTGGATTAAATACAGTCCCTTAATATTTAGCTCAATTATTGATATGGGCCTATCTGTGTATCATTTGTTTTCTGCTTACCCACTTTAATTTTTATTCTTCTCTTTCTCCTTACCTATCTTTTACAAAATTCTTTGAATGTCTCAGAATTTAATTTGACTATATCTATTGTATTTAGCTATATATCCTTACATATTTTTGTGGTGTTCTAGATATCATGATATGCATCTCTAAATTTTCACGGTCTACTGAGAGGTAACATTGTAGCACTTCACACAAAATATAGAAAAATTTCAATCATATAGATCTTTTTCCATCCTCCATGTTCCTTTTGTTACAGTTATCATACTTAAATCTACAAATGTTATAAACCCACAAGACAATGTTATAATTTTAGCTTTTAGTGGCTATGTAGATTTTTATAAAAATAAGATATAACTTTGTCTTTCATGTGTACCTGGCTATTTACCTTTGTAATAAGGTAAATACCTTTGTTATTTACCATTCCTTATTGATTTTAAAAAAATCTGAGTTTACCCCTAGTAACATTTTTTTAATTGAAGTATAGTTCATATACAGTATTATATAAGTTACAGGTATACAATATAGTGATTCACAATTTTTAAATATTATATTCTATTTACGGTTATTATAAAATATTTCCTATATTCCCCATGTTGCACTCTATATGACAGTCTCTTGGTCCATCCATGTCTCTGTAAAGGGCACAATTTCATTCCTTTTTATGGCAGAGTAATATTTCACTGTATATATGTACCACATCTTCTTTATCCATTCCACTGTTGATGGATGTTTAGGTTGCTTCCATGTCCTGGATATTGTAAGTACTGCTGCAATGAACATTTGGATGCATGTATTTTTTTGAATTATGGTTTTCTCTGGGTATATGCCCAGGAGTGGGATTGATGGGTCATATGGTAGTTCTATTTTTACTTTTCTAAGGAACCTCCATACTGTTCTCCACAGTGGCTGTATCAATTTACATTCCCACAAACAGTGTAAGAGGGTTCCCTTTTATCCACACCATCTGCAGCATTTGTTGTTTGTAGATTTTTTGATGAAGGCCATTCTGATTGGTATGAGGTGATACCTCATTGAAGTTTTGATTTGCATTTCTCTAATAATTAGTGATGTTGAGCATTTTTTCATGTGTTTGTTGGCTATCTGTATGCCTTCTTTGGTGAAATGTCTATTTAGGTCTTTCATCCATTTTAGGATTGGATTGGGTTGTTTGCTTTATTGATATTGAGCTGCATGAGTTGTTTGTATATTTTGGAGATTAATCCCTTGTCAGTTGCTTTGTTGGTAAATATTTTCTCCCATTCTGAGGGTTGTCTTTTCGTCTTGTTTATGGTTTCCTTGGCTGAGCAAAAGCTTTTAAGTTTCATTAAGTCCCATTTGTTTATTTTTGTTTTTATTTTCATTATGTTAGGAGGTGGGTCAAAAAAAGATCTTGCTGCAATTTATGTCGAAGAGTGTTCTGCCTATGTTTTCCTCTAAGAGTTTTATAGTGTCTGGCCTTACATTTAGGTCTTCAATCCATTTTGAGATTAGCTTTGTGTATGGTGTCAGGGAGTGTTCTAATTTCATTCTTTTACATGTAGCTGTCCAGTTTTCCCAGCACCACTTATTGAAGAGACTGTCTTTTTTCCATTGTATATTCTTGTCTCCTTTGTCATAGATTAGGTGACCACAGGTGTGTGAGTTTATCTCTGGGCTTTCTATCCTGTTCCATTGATCTATATTTCTGTTTTTGTGCCAGTACCATACTGTCTTGATTACTGTAGCTTTGTAGTATGGTCTGAAGTCAGGGAGCCTGATTCCTCCAGCTCCATTTTTCTTTCTCAAGATTGCTTTGGCTATTCAGGGTCTTGTGTTTCCAACAAATTGTAAAATTTTTTGTTCTAATTCTGTGAAAAATGTCATTGGTAATTTAATAGGGATTGCACTGAATCTGTAGATTGCTTTGGGTAGTATAGTCTTTTTCACAATATTGATTCTTCCAATCCAACAACATGGTATATCTCTCCATCTGTTTGTGTTGTCTTTGATTTTTTTCATCAGTATCTTATAGCTTTGTTAGTACAGGTATTTTGTCTCCTTAGGTAGATTTATTCCTAGGTATTTTATTCTTTTTGTTGTGATGGTAATTGGGATTTTTTCCTTAATATCTCTTTCTGATCTTTTGTTGTTAGTACAGGAATGCAAGAGATTTCTCTGCCTTAATTCTGTATCCTGCAACACTACCAAATTCATTGATTAGCTCTAGTAGTTTTCTGGTGGCATCCTTAGGATTTTCTATGTATAGTATCATGTCATCTGCAAACAAGTGACAGTTTTACTTCTTATTTTCCAATTTGGATTACTTTTATTTCTTTTTCTTCTCTGATTGTCATGGCTAGGACTTCCAAACTTATGCTGAATAATAGTGACAGGAGTGGACATCCTTATCTTGTTCCTGATCTTAGAGGAAACGCTTTCAGTTTTTCACCATTGAGAATGATGTTTGCTGAGGGTTTGTTGTATATTGCCTTTATTATGTTGAGGTAAGTTCCCTCTATGCCCACTTTCTGGAGGGTTTTTTTAATAAATCGGTGTTGAATTTTGTCAAAAGCTTTTTCTGCATCTATTGAGATGATCCTATGATTTTTATTCTTCAATTTGTTAATATGGTGTATCACATTGATTGATTTGCATATATTGAAGAATCCTTGCATCCCTGGGATAAATCCCATTTGATCATGGTGTATGATCCTTTTAATGTGTTGTTGGATTCTGCTTGCTAGTATTTTGTTGAGGATTTTTGCATCTATATTCATGAGTGATACTGGTCTGTAATTTTCTTTTTTTGTAGTATCTTTGTCTGGTTTTGATATCAGGGTAATGGTGGCCTCATAGAATGAATTTGAGTGTGCTCCTTCCTCCGAAATTTTTTGGAAGAGTTTGAGAAGGATGGGTGTTAGCTCTTCTCTAAATGTTTGATAGAATTTGCCTCTGAAGCCATCTGGTCCTGGACTTTTGTTTGTTGGAAGATTTTTAATCACTGTTTCAATTTCAGTACTTGTGATTGGTCTGTTAATATTTTCTATTTCTTCCTGGTTCAGTCTTGGAAGCTTGTACATTTCTGAGAATTTGTCCATTTCCTCCAGGTTGTCCATTTTATTAGCATAGAGCTGCTTGTAGTAGTCTCTTATGATCCTTTGTATTTCTGCAGTGTCCGTTGTAACGTCCCCTTTTTCATTTCTAATTTTATTGAGTCCTCACCCTTTTTTTCTTCATGAGTCTGGCTAAAGGTTTATCAATTTTGTTTATCTTCTCAAAGAACCAGCTTCTAGTTTCACTGATCTTTGCTATTGTTTTCTACATTTTTATTTCATTTATTTCTGCTCAGGTCTTTACGACTTCTTTCCGTCTACTAACTTTAGGTTTTGTTTGTTCTTCTTTCTCTAGTTGCTTTAGGTGTAATGTTAGGTTGTTTATTCGAGATTTTTCTTGTTTCTTGAGGTAGGATTGTATTGCTATTAACTTCCTGTTAGAACTGCTTTTGCTGCATCCCATACATTTTGGGTCGTCGTGTTTTCATTGCCATTTGTTTCTGGGTATTTTTTTGTTTCCTCTTTGACTTCTTCAGTGACCCACTGATTATTAGTAGCATATTGTTTAGCCTCCATGTGTTTCTGTTTTTTACCGTTTTTTTTCCTGTTACTGATTTCTAATCATAGTGGTTGTGGTTGTAAAATATACTTGTTACGATTTCACTTTTCTTAAATTTACTGAGGCTTGATTTGTGACCCAAGATGTGATGTATCCTGGAGAATGTTTCACGTGCACTTGAGGAGAAAATGTATTCTGCTGCTTTTGCATGGAATGTCCTATAAATATCAATTAAGTCTATCTGGTCTAATGTGTCATATAAGGCTTGTGTTTCCTTATTAATTTTCTGTCTGGACAATCTGTCCATTGGTATAAGTGGAGTGTTAAAGTCCCCACTGTTACTGTGTTACTGTCATTTTCCTTTTTATGGCTGTTAGCATTTGCCTTATGTACTGAGGTGCTCCTATGTTGGGTGCATAAATATTTACAATTGATATATCTTCTTCTTGGATTGATCCCTTGATCATTATTTAGTACCCTTCTTTGTCTCTTATAATAGTCTTTATTTTGAAGCCTATCTTGTCTGATATGAGTATTGCTACTCCAGCTTTCTTCTGATTCCCATTTGCATGGAATATCTTTTTCCATCCCCTCACTTTCAGTCGGTATCTGTCCCTAGATCTGAACTGGGTCTCTTGTAGACAGCATATATATGGGTCTTGTTTTTGTATCCATTCAGCCAGTCTGTGTCTTTTGGTTGGAGCATTTCATTCGCTTACACTTAAGGTAATTATCAATATGTACGTACCTACTCTCGTTTTCTTAATTGTTTTGGGTTTGTTTTTGTAGGTCTTTTTCTTCTTTTGTTTTTCCCACCTAAGGAAGTTCCTTTAGCATTTTGTTGTAAAGCTGGTTTGGTGGTGAATTCTCTTAGCTTTTGCTTGTCTGTAAAGCTTTTGATTTTGCTGTCAAATCTGAATGATATCCTTGCTGCGTAGAGTAATGTTGGTTGTAGGTTTTTCCCTTTCACCACTTTAAATATATCCTGCTACTCCCCTCTGGCCTGCAGAGTTTCTGCTGAAAAATCCGCTGATAACCTTATGGAGATTCCCTTGTATGTTATTTGTTGCTTTTCCCTTGCTGCTTCTAATATTTTTTCTTTGTATTTAATTTTTTTCGTTTGATTAATATTTATCTCAGCATGCTTCTCCTTGGGTTTGTCCTGTATGGGACTCGCTGCGCTTCCTGGACTTGGGTGACTATTTCCTTTCCCATGTTAGGGAAGTTTTCAACTACATTCTCCAAATATTTTCTGAGACCCTTTCTCTTTCTCTTCTTCTTCTGGGACCCCTATAATTCGAATGTTGGTGTGTTTAATGTTGTCCCAGAGGTCTCTGAGACTGTCCTCATTTCTTTTTCATTTTTTTTCTTTATTCTGCTCTGTGGCAGTTATTTCCACCATTCTATCTTCCAGCTCACTTATCTGTTCTTCTGCCTCAGTTATTCTGCTATTGATTCCTTCTAGTGTATTTTTCATTTCAGTTATTGTGTTGTTTATCACTGTTTGTTTGTTCTTTGGTTCTTCTAGGTTCTTGTTAAACATTTCTTGTATCTTCTCGCTCTGTGCCTCCATTCTATTTCTGAGATCTTGGATCATCTTTACTATCATTACTCTGAATTCTTTTTCAGGTAGATTGCCTATTTCCTCTTCATTTATTTGGTCTGGTGGGGTTTATTTTGCTCCTTCATCTGCAACATATTTCTCTGTCATCTCATTTTATCTAACTTACTGTGTCTGTGGTCTCCTTTCTGCAGGCTGCAGGGTCATAGTTCCTCTTGCTTCTTGTGTCTACCCCCTGGGTGAGGTTGGTCCAGGGGCTTGTGTAGGTTTCCTGGTGGGAGGGACTGATGCCTGTGCTCTGGTGGGTGGAGCTAAGTCTTCTCCCTCTGAATGGCAGGGCCGCAACAGGTGGTATTTTTTTGGGTGTCTGTGAGCTTAGTACAACTTTAGGCAGCCTGTCTGCTGATGAGCAGGGCTGTGCTCCTATCTTGCTGGTTGTTTGGCGTGAGGCCTCCAACAATGGAGCCAGATCATTGGTTTATTATAAAAGAATATAAGTCAGGAACAGCCAGATAGAAGAGATGCATAGGGCAAGGCATGGGGAAAGGTTGAGGAGCTCCCATGCCCTCTACAGGCACACTCTCCCAGCACCTCTAATAGTCTGTACCTCTTAATTCCCTACCCCTACATTTTGCTTCCTCCCTTCCCTCTCCCCACTGGTAACCACTAGTTTGTTCTCTATATCTAGGGAATATAACTCTTGATATCATTTTTCTTCAGATTGAAAAACTCCCTTCAGGACAAGTGGGGGTATGGTGACAAAAAATATTTTAGATTATTTTATCAGAAAATTTATTTATTTCATTTTCATTATTGAAGGATATTTTACTAAATGTAGAATTCTGAGATGAGTTTTTTTGTTTTTTTTTCCTTTCAGTACTTTAAAGACTGTTTTGCATTGTCTTCTAGGCTGCTTGGTTTTCAATTAGTACTTGCAGTCATTGGAAGATTATTTTTCTGAGATAATGTCATTTTCTTTTTTCTGCTTGCTTTCAAGATTTTCTCTTTATCACTGTTTTCAAGAGTTTGTCTATTATGTGCCTAGCTTTAATTCCCATTAAATTTGTCCTCTCTGGTGGTCAATTAGCTTCTGAAATCTGTACAGTTATATATGTCACCAAATTTTGGACTTTCAGCCATTATTTCAAACCTCCTTTCCTAATTCATAAGAGAAATACATGTCATAATTCATTCAACTTTTTGCCACTATACCTGAAACCAGGATCAACTTTCATCTCCTTTTTAATCCTGGATTCCATGTTATTCCGTGTTGGAATTTTTATATTATGTTAGTTTTCCCCCACCTCTCTCTCTCTCTCTTTCTCTCTCTTTCTAAATTTCTCCTCTATCTTTAGATGTTTGAAAATTGCCTGATATATTGGCGGCATCATATATTCATCAAATAGTTTAATCTTTTTTACTTTTACTCCCTTAATTTTCATCCTTAAAATTAGTGTTGTAACCTAATCAAGTTTTTTGTCCAATATTTTGTCATTAAAAATAACTTCATCTAGCACCTGATCTAATTTTAAACTATTTAAACTTAAAATACAGCATATATATATATATATATATATATATACACACACACATATACATATATATATACACATACATACATATGCAACACATATTTTAAGTCTGTAGCTTGGTGATTTATTGCAAATTGAACAAGCATATGTAACTATTACTTTAATGAAGAAATAAAATATTGACTCTATTCTAAAAACACCTTTTATGCCACTTCACAATTGCTGCTGCTTGTGGTAAATTAATAAGAAATACAGTTTTTTCTTCTTCCATTAAATGTCTCCTTTCTTTTCATTCGGGAGGTCTCTATCATTACCTTGACCAAATGTAATATGGTAGAAATAAAGCCTGGTGTCAGCTTCTGGGCCCAGGATATAAGAGAGTTGTAGTCTGTACTTCCTATCTTTACGAAGACTTATTCTTGCAAGCCTGCTACCATGTCAAAAGTTTGAATATCCTGAGGCAAGAATACTTAGAGAAATAAAAGCCATGTAAAAAGCCCCTGGAGAATGTGACATAATGGGAGTGAGGATGGGTCAAGGAAACTGAGTGAAGGAATCATCTGGAAAGTAGATCTTCCAACCATAGCCAAGCCTGCTGAGATCAGAGTTGAACTCAAGTCACTCCTGAACTCCTGACCCAAAAAGTTATGAGAAAAATAAGAAGACACTTAGAGTCACCATATTTACTATGTAGCAACAGATAACTGGAATAGATAACAGATAACTGAAACACTATTGGTCCTTATTTCTCACTATCCTGAATTCTAGCATCATAGCTTAATCTGGTCTGTTTTTGACCTTTATATAATTTAACTATACAAATATGTTTGTGGGTATGGTTTATTTCACTCAGTTAAGCTATGATATGTGTGTGTGTGTGTTTAGGAGTTTTTCTTCTTTTTCATTGTATACAATGAAACATATGAATACACATACACATTGTAAGAATATACAAAATGTAGCATGAATTTTCCTGTAGTGAACATTTCAGTTATTCCACATTTTGGATTATGAATAACACTTCGATAAAAGAGGTGGGAGCATGACCCTTTGGAACTCAGAGAAGGGGACACAGAAAGGCTTCTGTGCCTAGGAGCCCCATAGGGTCCAGCTTAGTTTCATAAATATGTTTACAAATGTCCTTTATTACAACTTATATGGATTTCTGTTGGTTATAAATAAGAGTGAAATTGCTAGGTCATAGAAATTTACATTTTCAATTCCAGTAAGCAACAATAAACATTTCTATAGACACTGTACCAATGTATATTCCCACCAGCAGTGTTTAAGAATGCCGGTTACTCAACATCTTTGCCAAAATTGAAGATTGTTAACTTTTTGAAATTGTATCTATTCCAGTGGGTATCGCGCTGTAACCAAATTGTTTTCCACTGACAACAAAAGAGAATGTTTACTTTTTTTAAAATTTGAGTATAATTGCTTTACAATGTTATGTTAGCTTCTGCTGTACAGTGAAGTGAATCGGCTATATGTATACGTATTTCCCCTCCCTCTTGGACCTAGAATGTTTACCCTTTTATATTTTCATTGGCCACTCAGATATTATCTTTTGCAGAGTGATTGCTACAGCCTCTTGTCCTTTTTCTATTTGTTCTCTGTCTTTTATGTAGGAATTCTTTTATAAAGGAATTATTTTTAAAATGTATTAGACATAAGCCTGATGTTGGTAATATGTGTTTCAAATATCTTCTCATTCTATAACTTATCTTTTCACTCTGTTAATGATATTTTTTGACTTAAAATTTTTCTTTATTTTAATATTGTAACCGAGCAGGACCCTGTGGGGTCCTCCTGGGCACAAAAGCCTTTCTGTGTCCCCATTTCTTATCTGCAGGATAAAGGCTTCAGCCTCCTAGACCTTCCTGAATACCAAAGAGCAGATTCAAGTAGTTGCTAATCAGGGAAGTTAGGAAATGCAGAAAGAAAGGGGGAACAATCAAAAACCTATAGTGCAGCGATTAAAGCAGGATACTGGTTCTTCCTCAAGGGATATACATAACAATATCTTTGAGTTATTCTGCAGGAACTAAGGCCCCCTCCCAGGTGGAGGATGGTAACTTCAGGCTGAGCACAAGATTCCTGGAACACTGTCCTATTATATCACCACCAACCAATCAGAAGAAAGTCACACACCCTGCAGCCCTCACCCCAAATTTTGCCTATAAAACTTCCCCCCAAAACATGGGGGAGTTTGGATTTTTTGAGCACAAGCCACCCATTTTTGCAAGGTTTATTTGGCCTTGCAAAAAACCTTTGCTTGGCCTTGCAATAAACCTTTCTCTGCTCCAAACTCCTACATTTCTGTTTGTTTGGTCTCACTGTGAGTCCAGCACAGGAACTTTTGTTTGGTAACAATTTGTCAAACATTTTCAATTGTCTCATGTTTAGTATTTTTTTCATCCTCTTTAAGTATCTTTCTTAACATGAATATAATTACTATATCTTCACATGTTATCGTACACACATTCTATTTCTTTTTTGTTTCTCATATAAATCTAAAGACCAGCTTAGTGGTTTTGTTTTTGTGGAGAAGCAAAAGGTCAATTTGTTCATGCTTTTCATATGGATATCCAACCCTTTCTTGAACCAGAACTCTTTATTGAAAAGAATGAATCTAACTCTTTTCTGCAAGGCTAGCTTGTTTTAAATAATGTAGTTGTATGTACTTGGTTCTGCTTCAGGACTCTATTCTGTTTCATTTACCTATTTGTTTATCCTTGTGTCAATACCAGTTCTCTGAACTACTTTAACTTTAATATATGTCTTAAAATCCAACAGAGTACATTCAACAACTGTGTACTTTTTCAATACTGACTTGATTATATTTGTCTCTCATATTTCCATATTCTTTTTAGAACCAGCTTGTATATCTTCAAAAAACACCTGCTGGGATTAGGATTGGGGTTACATCTTATTTATATATAAATATGGGGGGGAAATATCAACTTTATAATATTCATGCTACAAATCAACAAAGAGGGTGTACATCTGCATTTAGTTAGGTATTCTCTATCTACTCTCAAAAGCTTTATATCTTACTGTGAAGAAGTATCACCCAGCTTTTATTTGATTTGTTTTTAATCATGTGGTGATTCTGATGTTACTCTAAGTGCTCTATTTTTAAACTTCACTTTTGAATGGTTTATAGTTGCTTCATACAAAGAAAAATTGAATTTGCACAGTGGCCTTGCATCCTGTAGACTTACTAAGTTCCCTTAAATTCTAACAGTTTAATTGTAATCTTACTAAATTTACTGTTTTTAATTAGCAAGTAACAATCTCCAATCACTATTGCTTCTACTGCCCCAGTGGTCTAATGTATTTGTTTTTATCCCTGTGCCATCATTCCAGTTAAAACCACCTACATTTCAACTCATCTGCTGCAATAGCCTCTCCATACATATCCTACATTCTGTCCTATTCCCTCTGGTTATTCTGCAACATAGTAACTAGGGTTATTCTTTCAAATTTAAAATCTGAATATCTCATTCTCATTTAAACATTTTAGTAGTATCTATTACTTTTTTTTAAGCTTAGCATATTTTCTTTCTGGATTTTTCCCCACACAACCTCTCAGCCTATTACATGGATTATGATGTCTTTGCCTTTCATGTCATGTGAGTAAGGCTGCCATAATATATATAAGATGCCCAGTTATATCTGAATTTGAGTTAAATACAAAATATTTTTCCTATATTATTTTCATGGGCCATGCTTGTAATTTTTAAGAAAGTATATTTGCTGTTTACCTAAATTTCACATGAAACTAGGCATCTTTTTCCCACTAAATATGGCAATTCTACATACGAGTACTGTAATCTTATGAACCCCAGTAACAAATCACCCACTTTGGAAACAATAATTAGTTCAGGACTGTACCTGTGCCCTAAGATAGGACTTTGACCACTCTGAAGATTTCCCTGGGTCTGTCTGTGTAGAAGTATTTAGTTTTTCTCTGTGATTTCTATCTGGTGGATGATATTAGCTTTGACTTACTTGTGGACATCTTTGTCTTGTGACAGAAAATAAAACAGAAAAAGGTTGACCAGAGAGATGGAAATAGGGAGAGAACAAGAAAAAGAGAGAGATTACTGATGGCTTCTCTCAGTCCCTGAATCCAGTTGTGGAAATAAAGACCAACAAAATGAGAACAAGCAAAGGCTATTTTTTAGACTGGGGAGAGCAAGGAAGTCAGCCACCATCACCTGCATTTTGGTAGAGACTCAAAGGCAGGCAGAGGAGGCAGGCAGAGGAGTGGGAAAACTTTTAGGAGAAAAAGAGGAAGCTTCAGGTTTGCCCTGATTGGAAGTTGTTGGGAAGGGGAAGCTGGAACTAAGCTAAGTAGAAGCAATGTATCATTTGTGACTGGTTAGAGGTGCACATTTGCCTTTTTCTGATTGGTCCTAAATTGGAAGCAGGGACAAAAAATAGGGAAGCTGCCAGTTATTCAACAAGTCCTGGCTGTTTGGGGCTGATTTTTATAGGAGTTACTGTTTTTCTTCCTGGACTGTCAGTAGAGATTGCAATCTGGTTTTCCCTGAAAGGCTGATTTACAGCAGCTGGCTTCCTGAGCTGGTTACTGTAGATAATGGGTTGGTTTCCTGGGTAGGTGGCTGCAGGTTATGGTCAGAGTTTTATTTTTATATATGGCCTCACTATTGTCCATGTGTATATTCAGTCTTTCACAGTCATGTGAAATGAATAATGAGCCATGAATCATAGATTTTCAGCAATGTGAATCAATAAATTGCTCTTTATGCCTAATCTAGTTTGAGGTACAGATAAGTCAGTTGCCTCAAGAAAAATTCTGACAAACATGAAAACTTTAGATGTTTTCTGCCCATTTTTCTTAAACTAAAAAGACAAATTAGTAACCTGGCTTACAATACTCTAAATAATTGGCTTCTGTCTCCCTAGTCTATTGCAGCATCAATCTACTAGTAATTTACAGGCATTAGGCCACCATATTGGCTTTTTTTCAATTCCTGTAATGAATGGAGTATTTTCCTTACTTAGGGATTTGTCCTCACATCTCTTCTTCCTGGGTTGTTTTACACGCATCATCATTCCTGCCCCATTCACCACTATTATTTTAAAGTTAATACTTACGCATTCTTGAGCTCTCAAAACAACTCTTCTTCAGAGAACTCTTTACTAACGTTCAGATCCCTATTATACACTGATTTATAAACCTGAACTTGTTTATTAAATACCACACCACAGTTGTAATCCATATATAAACTATTAAACATATTGTTAAATATCTATCCATTCTGCTGGAGTAAGGGACCTCGACTTTTGGTTAACTGCTCTCCCAGATAATGTCCCCAAAGATGGTGATCAATATATGTTCACTGAATAAATGAAGATTTTCCATATATTTTTTGAAGTAAATGGATAAAATTATGTCACAAAATGTTTATTTATTGGACCACTGCAAATATAATTATAATTAAATGTAAATTAAATCAGACTAATAGCTGTAAAACAAATATTTTTCTAACATAATAACTTATTAAAATTATGATATGAAGGGTTTTATTAGAAATACGAAAGAACACTTAACAGAATTGAAGCATTTTCTGACTTTGGTCTCTCTATAATGAACATATAGTATCACTCTATAATACTATATAAATCATCCAAAGCTATGCCTATTTGTATACTGGTGTAACAAAGCTGCATATTCTGTTTTTCATATGTATATATTCAATTTTAAACTGAAACATCTCTTCAGATTATCAACTATGTTGAAATAACTTTCTAAGCCCAGAATGGAGCTAATGCTGCCCAGGGTGCCACATTTTAGCAAACCGAAAATTACATGACTTTCGTGTCCCTGTAAATGCTCTGCATGTCCAGAAACACTATATATTCAGTCAGCCAATCCCCAAACATCAAGCCAACTCTGGGCCTTCTCACCCCAAACAATGTTGAATATGTGGTCCCAGCCAATAAGATATTTCTAATTTTTTCTTCCTTGTTCTTTATTCTTTACCCTACAGAAGTGTCCTGCTCTCTGCCCATTTTGAAGTTCTCTGAAAGGAAACTGTCCACTTCATAAAGTGTTAAATAAACCTTGTTTGTATCACCGGAATTGTTTTCTCTCATCATTTTTAACAGTTTTTGGCGACAAGGCGAGGAATGGGATCTGTGTGCTAACAGTCTGTAAGACAAGGAGACACTCAGGGCAGGCGCCCTCTGAGTTTACTCTTCCTCTCCTCATTAGGGAGGGCACTGGGCAAGTCACTCTCAAATTTGAGCTCCACTCCCTTGCACCCAACCCTCTGATTCAAACAAACTTTATTTAAAAATAGATATACATTATATATATTTTCCCCAGAAAGGTTCTGGGGTCCTGGAAAGTTTCTGGTATAGTTGTACTGGGAGTCCACAATGGCAGTTGTTAGGAAACTCGCAAAGCCTCGAGGTCAACTCACAGCATAAGCCACTTGGGGACTTCAGAAATAAACTAAGACAAGAGATTCAGACTGTTTGATTATCAAAATCAAAATCCGAGTAGGCACAAGTCGCACTATTAAAAGCCATAAGAGCATATGTCAATATAAAGAAATCATTTTATGAAAGGAATAATAGATCTATTGCTAATGGGAATCTTGGAAGGCAAAGCCGAAATACTGGTGGCTATGCAAAGAAAGCTGTTAGAGCACTTGCTACCTAACTCTAAGACTCCCACGCTAGATGAGCCGGTCACAGAAGGGGTTAGATTGACGCTAGGTCACCTGCCAACCTCAAGAAAATTTCCCTGCAATGAGGTACACTGTAAAACACCACAAAATCTCCTACCTAGGAACACATTGCTCTTTGGTAATAATTTGGCTCCAAAAGACCCAAGCTTTAGCTATAGAAATGGGATCTTCAAGTTTCAAAGACTGAGCACACCGCCTTCCAGCACACCTGCTTATTTTATGTCTAAGAACTCCAGAAGTTGAAGCATCTACAAAAATGGCAAATCTTAGTGAGACAACCTAGAATTACAATAGCCATTATGGAGAACATTCCAATTAGACACAATCATTCATTTAAAAAGCACACTTGAAAGCAAGCTTTCCCAAATCAAACAGAATGGAATATCTATTTTAACTGGCACGCAGAAGCTTCCCAAAGGCTTCAAGACTCCAAAATAGCTTCATTAAAAGATTCATTACAAAAGGCTAATAAAAAATTAAAGACACAAGAGGTACCTAAAACAAAACACTGTAAGACTGATGTGCCTCCAGCTACTCTCCTCTCTCCTCCTTTATCTGAATACTCAGTCACTAATCCTCTATAATAATTGCCTTTCCACTCTGAAGAAACCACAAAACCGTCCACCAAGTTAGTGGTTTTACAACTGCAACAACTCCAAAGCCAGTAACCTAAAGCAACACCTTGGGCCTCCCCCACTGCATGCCCCTAGGGGTCCATCATCAAAACACTGGCCCAGACATTTGTCTCATTTGAATCAACCAGAACATTGGAAAAAAATATTGTCCTAGGAAGTTTTGTCAAATCCTTCCATACCAATTTGATCACCTGGTTATCTACCCTCAAAGGATGACCCCCATTTGGGCCCCTCCCAGGGTTGACAGACTCAAAGAGATTCTCCAATAAACTGTTTCCAGTTGTTCTCTTAAATAACCAAGGAGAAACTAAAAATTAATGGAAAATCTTGCCAAATCCTAGTTGATACCAGAGCTACATGCTTTACTTTAAACCCACTTGCTCAGGACCCTGCAGGTGGGATCCTGGGGAAAACAAGCAGAAGCCAGCAAAGAGTGAGAACTCTTACCCGGGTCAGCTCTCCAAGATCTCTGCATTGCCCAGTTGAGAAAGGAAGGTAAAATTTTACGTTGTCCTTTTCTTTCCAAATCCAGACTCTTTGAAGATCTTCTCCCTGACAGAAAGAAGAAAACTAAAGATAATGAAACAGAGGGTAGGCAGCAGTTAGCCATTAGTAAATAATAGATCGTAACATGCCTTCACGGATCAAGCTAGCTTTCATTGTCTTTACAAAAACTTGCATGTCCTCTGAGCATCACGTAGCCTCTACAGTAAGATGTGTGGCTGAGTTGTTTTTTTCAGGAACTTGGAGTCAGCTGTGTCCAGTTCCAGCTCGAACTCATTAAGACTGGTTTGGGACCAACGATCCTCCAACTGGGCAAGTGGGAGTGTCCGATCCATGACCTTTTGAAGTCAGAGGGCCAACAATTCCACCCTCAGAGTGTGGTAACTCACTATTTCTGAACGTGTGCCCCATGAAGAAGCATGCAGGTTAGTTGCATCTGGGCGTAATGATGATTATCTCACCTTTTTCTCATCTCCAATCACCTTTCTCCATGATCCCCATGCCTCAGCTTTGTTATAAATAGCCCTCATCCCCTCACCTTTAGGGGGATTTGTTCTCCACCTTCTCCCTTGGCTGCCTTGTGAATAAAACTTCTCTGCTGCAAACCTAGGTGTTTCAGTGTTTGACTTGCTGCACGTCGTCAGGCAAATGAACTTGGTTCCATAATAATAGTGTGGTTGGATGTTTGGTCACCCCTTGATATCATTCAGGTTGCAACCCAATTTTTTGAGGAATTAAAAACTTTCCTACAAATTGAGGAAGACCTGTATGTACAACTGCCACCTAAAAATTGGCACTTGCCATCTGCCTCTATGAGTATTAAATCACAAGCTAATGAAACCTCTGACCTTTAACACACCCTGAAGGGAGTTCAGAGTAGAGAACAGGAATTCAGTACTCTGTGTTCTGAGAAAAACTGGCAGAACAGGCCTTCAGATAGTTAGATATTTTCAGGAGAAGATTTTATGAGTCCAATTCTTGCATCTTTTTATATCTAGAAAAACACTAGAATCATTAATAGTGATGTCTGCTCCTTGTGACTAGCAGGAACCTTCATGAGAATAGCAGCAACTGTTACAGGAAGTAGGACCCCTTTAAGGGCCCAAGAGTGGGCTCTTGTCTAACACTAGGAAATGTATTGTCTGAGGAGACACATGTGCTGACAAAGCAAGAG
This sequence comes from Eschrichtius robustus, assembly GCF_028021215.1. NCBI lineage: Eukaryota > Metazoa > Chordata > Mammalia > Artiodactyla > Eschrichtiidae > Eschrichtius > Eschrichtius robustus. Next base: position 57,369,513 of record NC_090841.1, on the reverse strand, counting down.
ACTTTACTGGGAAAGGGCACCCGGGCAGAGGGCAGCAGGGTACGGGAACTCAGGAGAACTCTGCCACGTGGCTCACAGTCTTGGGTTTTATGGTAATTGGGTTAGTTTCCGGGTTGTCTCTGGCCAATCGCTCTGACTCAGGGTCCTTCCTGGTGGCGTGCACATAGCTCAGCCAAGATGGATTCCAGCAAGAAGCATTCTGGGCGGTTGCAGGACATATGGACTGGCGTCTCCACTCCTTTTAATCTTTCCCGAATTCTTCCCATTTGTGGTAGCTTGTTAGTTCTGCATTCCATACCAGGACCTCCTGTTGTAAGATAACTCATGCAAGTTGTTGCTATGGTGCCTGGCCAGGGCGGCGGTTTCAGTCATGGTTCCCCTAACACAAGCTTCTGCCAAAAATGTGTTCTTGATTGAATGTACCCCTCCTTCACCAAAATCACATATATACTGACCTTCCCCTCTACCTCTTAGGAGCAGTTTCTCAGAGCTATTTGAAATGCTGCCTCCTGGGCTATAGTCCTCATTTTGTCCCAAATAAAACTTAACTCACAACTCTCACATTGTGCTTTTTTTTTTCAGTCGACAAAACTTAACTCATAAACTGAGTCTTTACAAGAACAGAAAAAGCCCAACTGTTCTTTTTCCCAATCGCAAAACCTCCCCTATTCACCTCAAAAGGCTTATAGGTATTGTAAAAATTCTGGCCTTAGGAAACAGAAGTACTTATTGGCAGAAGTCGCACTCTTTCTCCGTGCCTTTGAGATGTAAATGTTCTACCTGGTCTTCTCTAGAAACCCTGGTAATTCTTATCAAAAGAAAAAAAAGGGGAGCCGGTTGGGGGAAGGCCATTTGGAAATGAGGAAAACAAACAAAAAAGAAATCTTAAAAGTCTTCTCCACAGTTATTAGTAAAAAGTTTAAGACATCTGAGTAGTTAACCTTAACTTATTCTGTCTGCCAGAAGCACAATTTGGATCCAACTATTCTTTCATGTACTAGTGAAAAATAAAAGCAAACGATCTCTGTATCTATCTGTATGTTTAGGTATGTCTATGAATATATGCACTGATGTATAATATTTTTCTGCCAACAGATAGTATTGCCAAAATTAATTTATAGAAATCTATATTTAATTGGCTTAAAGAAAAATTTTTAAATAAATTAAGTATATTCTCAGAAATACAGAGACTAACCCACATGTTTTTCAAGTTCATGTGATCTAGGATAATCTTCAGTAAATCAAAGCTTACTTAAGTTTGTTGGTTTATTTAAAACAGGGATGTCTTTAGAGTTATTAGCACTAAAAATAATGCAGACCTACAACTTTAATTCTACCTAGATTTATTAAAAGTCAAATAAGCTCAAGTTATCTGTTACAGAATCTGTTAGCAAGAAAAATAACAAGATGATGACTAGCTATTTAATATATCATGAAACTGTCATGAATAATCTAAACAAAATTGTTAACAAGTAAATTAAATACATATAAAAGTTTATAAATGAATTTTCAACAGTAATTATGCTTTCTGTTATGTCTACTTAAAAATAGTTTCCAAAATCATTTTGGTAACTTAAAACCTTAAAGTTACACTGAGATAAATTAAATGATGGATATTCATTGAATATCTAGATCAATTCCAAAAGATGAAATACTAGAACATTAATTACTGAGCATAGGTTTATCCACTTTTGGCTTCTTTTTAAAGAGATACCAAACTTATTTGGGTTTATTAGTAAACATGTTTTGTTCCACATTTCTCCAAATTGTCACTAAAATTCAATAATTCAAAACTTTTTACTATTACATTGGAAAGGAAATGGACAGAGAAAGAAAGAGAAAGGGAAAGAAAAAGAGATCTATAGTTTTCTAAAAAAATTACTTTTAAGTATAATTTACACGGAGCTAGAGTATATATTCAATTATGCATGTGGAGGAAGATAATATGGATTGTGCTTATGCAATTTTTTGTCTGTTATTTAGTTCTTTGGTATTAGACTTATTGTGCTATTTTATGAAAGAGTTTATAAACATAATAGTTTTCGTTAATATAAATGGGGAAACTGGTGCTAAAGTGAGAAAGATATACAACTTTAGTATTTAATATTTTTCTGTTTTTATACAACAAGGAACATCTATTTATTTGAATTGGAACTTGCACTGAACTTGACTCTTAAGAAGTGATGTCCTGTCAAGAGACAAAACAAAGTTATTGCTTCTTGAATTTCCTTGTTGTTATTCTTCCCATAGTTAAAATAGTTTATAAGCTAATTTAAACAGAGACCAAATTAATAGCAACAACTGTAATTTATATGAAGCTATAGACTTCTCTTGACAAATTCCTTTTGATGAGTAAAAAAAAATGTACTTGACATTTTGCCCCATAAAAGCTAACTGCTATCCAGTTCCAATTAGAATGACACGTAATTTGAATTGAGTTGCTTAATGTGTTGTTCTAAAGAAGGAAAGGAAAAAATACATATAACCAGAGGTGGCCATGATTTAGTAGTTCATTGCCACAATTCACACTGAGAGCAATAAAACCAGAAATTTCCTGCCCGGTGATGACTAGCGATATCATTCAGGGTAAATTATTAATTTCTTTTGATGCCAAAGTTCAAGAAGCACCATGTGTTCCAATGTTGACTAATATTAGCTTTGGGAGAAGTTTCCTAGTTAAAGGCTCATGACAGTGAGCTTCAACATTTAGCAATAAGAACAGTGAAAACTCTGAGAGGGAAAACCATGCAAAGTAAAAGAAAATATAAAATAAAATTTCATTATATTTCAGACTGTCATTTTTTTAATGATTCTTACCTTAGCTAATTACAACATATATTGAAAGACAGTAACACAAAATTAATGAGCAAGGGCTATAGGAGACTAGAAGAAGGGGGATCAACAGAGGCTGAAACAAGCAGCATGGAAATAGTAGGGCTCAAACTAGACGTTAAAAGATTTTTTAAAAGGCAAAAATACATAAAGACTTTGAATGAAAATGGCAAATGGAAGAAAATCATAGCAGATGATTTTCAACAGTTATAAAAATTTAGCAACAATTATAAAAATTAATTACATAAGGAAAACTTTATAATTTTTATAACTGATCCTTCATCTTCACAAAATAAGAAAATAACATTTTATTAAAGTTTTATCTACTAAAAATATATTTATAGATTTATTTTCACTTCCTCTCCTCATGTAAATAGTCCATAAGCAATATTAAATAAGACATCTGGTAGAATAAAAGGATAAAGAGAGACTCAGAGAAAAGGGACCACAGACAGAGCCCTTAGAGTTTGACAGGTGCAAAAAGATGGGGCAGCCCTAGGAACCTGCCAGGACACAGGCCCAGCTGCCTGTGGGGAAGAGGGTGACACTGGAAGAAAAGAAGCCCCAGCTCCCTAGTTTGTTCTGTGAAGGCAGTGGCAGGACTCTTTTCACCCAACCCTTGGCAAAGAGTATTGACCTTGGATCAGCAAAGAAGCTAGGTAGAGTGCCCCAAACAGCTTCCTCTGGGAATGACACAGTCACCTTTCTATCCGAGAGCATGTGTGTGAGAGGCTGAACAAGTCCCATTGGGTAAAGCTGCTACCCAGGACAAGCACAGAGCAAAGCTGGGTTAGCTGAGGTAAGGGCAGCTCCACCGTCAACAGCAACTGGAGGTAGAACTGGAAAGTGGGCAGAGTGAGCGAGAAGCAGAGTGGTGGGCGGGCAAGTGGGCACATTTCTTTAGTGAGAGGATTCAGACTACTGCCTTCTCAATCTTTCTCATGCCCTCCCTCCTCCAGCCCATCGACATGTGTGTAATGAAAACTGAAAGGTCAACGCTAAAAAATAGTGGCATCATCCTTAGCTCCTCCAGCCCAGAGCAATGGGGCAGATCTGTCACTGCTGTTTGTGCTATGTAACTGTTTGTAAAAGTAACATTTAATTCTATTGTTAATTAGTTCAATTTGTTTTTTTCAAATATATTTCAATTAATTTTATCTGACAGATAATGTAATTAATATGAGAAAAGGATGATCTAGTCAATATATATATAGAGCAAGTATAATTTCCGTGTTTCATGGAAAGTAGAATATTACATCTGAAGAAAAATGCATTTAAATGTTAAAAGATCATATGCTTAGAAGCATTAAAAGTTCAAATTTTTTCATGTTCTTTTTGGAGTCATCATCCATGAGAAAATGATTATTAAGTTAATCACCTTAATAGGAAAACTCAAATTTAATTCTTTAAAGTAATGAATGAATTTTTATTTCACAAGAATTTGGAAATATTTTTGTTTCTGCATTTGCATTATTTTAGGAAATGAACTTATACAAAAGATGGTGAACACTCTCAAAGATAGTTTTGATGAATTTATAAGTTAAATAATTTCTGAGAAATGGCATAAATAAATAGTCCATCTTCTAAACCATTGCTGATGATTTTTGCTTAGATTGAATACATTGCACTGTGGACCTGCAAATCACATTTCAGAGAACATGGCACAGAAACAACCATACTCAAACTTTTTTCTGTTACATATTTTTCCTTTTGTAAGCTTTTGTTCAAAGGAAAACATGGGCTGCAGTTAAATTTAATCATATTCAAGTCAATTCAAATGCATTATATTCTTCTAATAAGGTTGTCATTCTTCTAGGAAATGTAGGATGGGGATTTCTAATCAGTTAGTTTACTCTCTCCTCTCAAAAAGAAGGTAATATTGTAATATTGCCAAAAATACAAATCATTCTTACATACTGAACATAAGGCAAGGAGAAGAAAAAGCATGAAAAATAAATAATTTTAGTGCCTGATGTGTAAACATTCTTCAAGTGCTTGAATCATTATTCCACTACAGTATCATTTCCAAATGAACATAACACTTTTAAGGACATAATTTATTTTAATTGTGTGCTATCAAATGATAAATGTTCGATCAAAACATCCTGTGTTTGTCTTGTTTATATCTCTCTTTTAACTGGCAATTCTAACAAAATTTGTAAGTTAAAGCGAATATGCACAGACACACCACTTAAAATATGTCAGCCTTTAATTATTTTCTTGATTTTAAAGTAATAGTCAAATTCTGAATTAGCCAAGAATGATGACAAAGATTTATTAAAAGAGAAAACAATATACCGATATACCATACATGTATTTTGCGGTTAATGACATACTCAGTATCAACCTTCTGCAGTGCTACTCTTCAAAGCCAACCTGAAACAAATGCGAAGTACTAACATGTACCGAAGGAACACATAAAAAGAAGTCCTTTTTGTTTCTTGATGTCTGGTACCTTACGCATGAGCATTTTGCATTAAACATAATTGAAACAGGAGGGCAGGGGGCAGGGCACAACCTTTAAAAGAATGACATAGCCATAGGACACGACATAAATGGTTAGACCCAACTAGGTCCAAGATGGCCAACGGGACTTACACGAGACATTGAGCCTCAGTATACCCTCACTGTAACACATCAGCACGCTAGATGACACACCCTCAGGCATCATGACAGTTCCAAGGCTGACCATAAAAGATCAACAAGTGGGCAGTGGCCCAATTCCTGGAAAGCCCCACCTCTTCCCCAGAATAGCTGGAATATTCCTCCCACTCATTAGCCTATGAAATTATCCACCCCTATAAAAACTGACAACCCGGAACCCTGGTGCCTCTCTCACCTTCTGAGATGGCCCACACTCTGTCTGTGGAGTGTGTTTCTCTCTAAATAAATCCACTTCTTACCCATCATTTTGTCTCTCATTGAGTTCTTTCTGTGATGAGACATCAAGATACTGAGCTTCATTAAGTCCTGAGACCAGCTGTGTGATCTCAGTTAAAAGAACATGGGTTCAAGTCCCATCTGAGTTGCACGGTTTTATAATCATGTTAGCTATAAAGACTAACATTGGCGTAGGACAGCTCAGTTCCCAATTTGAGATGTAAATAAATAAATAAATAAATATCTCTCTCAAGAAGTTACCTAATTACTATCCCTGGGTTAAAGAGGTAATTTTCAAACTGTACTGTTATTATATCTAACTAATGAGAGAACAGAAGAAAGGAAAGTGGAAGAGAAAGGAAAGAAAGGGGAAATATCAGAATACATCTTAGAAAAGAGGTTAGCTTGTGAGTGAGTGAGTGTGTGTGTGTGTGTGTGTGTGTGACAGAAAGAGAGAGAGAATGAAACTGTTTGTTTTGTTTTTGTTTTTGTTTTGCTTTGTTTTCTAATGTTGGGAGTCTTGGTGAAAACATTTTGAAATCCAATGGTTTAAAGTGGCTGAAAAAGAGTAACTACAGAAATTTCTCAGGGATTGTTCTTGAGGGTTTTTGTTTGCTTATGTAATATTCTTCTCTGGAGATGTCTTACTTAAAAGAATGTAGATCAGTATATGCTCAGATTGCTGAAGAGGCCAACTTATTGGAAACAGGCAGATAAATTTGGTGACCTCTCAAAGGCCTTTCACCATTTTGTTTCTGTGATTCTAATTCTATATTTACATTTGAAGAGTAACTTACATTCACAGAATTAAATACTTAAAATTACGTCCACCTGGGAGAGAAATCAGGAAAATTTGGCTTTTTGTTTTCAGTATGAAATTATAAGAAAGGACTAGAAAACATGTTAACATTAAAAGGAAAAATTTTACTCACATTTGATAGTGTGTCTGGATCCCAATGGTCCCATTTCAGCCAAATGTCACCACAGTAAAAGTACACTGGAAAGACATTTGCAGTGAAGAGCAGAGAGCTTTGCTAGTTGAAATGATTTAACTCTTCCATAGGTGCATAGATCTATTTTGTCTTTTCTTTAGAACATGGAATAATTTAGTGAAAATTCTTCAATCATCTGAAATGTAGGCTTTGACAGTGGGGGATATATGGCTGTAATATGCCTTCCTCCACCCAAGAAAATCTATAAATATATTCTTCTATTGTCTAGTTCAGAAAGATCTATATTTTGAGAATCCTTATCAATATTTTAGCCCATCTCTGGGGAAACCATTAATGTTTTACAGCTCTTAAATATCATTATATTTTATTATTTAAAATATTTTGTGATTTAAAAAAAACAAAATAATCCTGCACAAATGTGCTCAAATAGGTAAACAGATGATTTGGAGTGATGCAAATTCTTATGAGCAATTAAGTAATTAAACACTAAAAAACAAGAGAGATACAAAGGAAAGTAGAATACAAAAAATACACAAAGCTAAAAAAAAAATTTTGCTAAAAATCAAATCCTAGTTAGACTGGTATGGTAGAATCAATAGCAGCAATAAAAACAATCAGATCTCTTCCAAACCAATCAAATAATGCTTAATATATTTAGAAGAAGCCAAGAAGAAGGATTGTTCTGCTTAACCATGTTTTTGTGACAGAGCTTTCTCCACTAACGGCTAGCTCTAAACACTTAAGAAGTGAAATTTTTAAGAATGCTACTTTACAGTCTGACAGACTGTTCAAATTCTGGCCTATATAAAATGAGGGTATAAATATATTAATTGTTGCTTACATGAGAGTTAAGTGATGTGCCTTAAAATGTCTATAGCAAAGTTATTGACATAAAGTAACAACTTGTCTGAGGCTCAAATACACTCCTGAAATTATTTCTATTGATGATATTCTTATTCCTCACCATTTAATCCCTCATGGATTCAAGACATTACATAACATTCCATGGGTTATTAGTGGTACTCCTTTTCTTTGATAAAACACTCCCAAGACGTGATACTATTACTAGAATGAACTAGATAACAATTAGAAAATTGTCCATTTCCTGTTTATTTCCATGTGCCACATAAATTTAAAATATTTAGGAATTTCTACATGAAAATTGAATTAAAAGCATTCATCAAAGAAACTGAAGAGTGAAATTTGTTTTCATAAGGCTTATCCCAAGATTACAATTTTTGATAAAAGTTACCACCATAGATGCAATTTTGGGAGTTTAGAAATACATGATTGATCTTTATGTGCAATATGGGAAATATAAAAAAAAAAAGACTGGAAACCTGGAGAGATAAATGCGAAGATTTTGTTCCTTGAAAATTACAGAAAGTTTCTCTTTTCTAGTCTGTGAAGATATTTAAACTCTATTTTCTTTATTTTTTCAATTTTTTTGCCTCCCAACATGTGGCTTCACAGTATGCTTGTTAGAGTAGAAAGATGTCTTTGATAAATATTTTTAGGGGTGTGAGAGGAGAGTCTTTAATTAAGAACCAAATACAAACAGCCTGCCTGTCAATATTTAAGGCGTACCATACAGAAGAGCACATAATTAGGTCCCTAGAGAACAGGAAGCATTATGCCATTCTTTTCCAGGACATTATACTCTCCTAATTTTTTCTGTCCACTTTCAATATTTTTATTACTTTACACTGTAGAGCACTGAACTTTTAACATTTTCACATCTGTTTAAACCTTCACCTTTTGCCTTTTCCTTCTTCCTTCCAAGTGTCCCCCTTGAACCAATTTATAATCCTCTCCAATTAGTAAATTAAGAACTCTTATCTAGTTTTCTGGATTAAAGGGAAAGCTGGGCTTCCCTGGTGGCGCAGTGGTTGAGAATCTGCCTGCCAATGCAGGGGACACGGGTTCGAGCCCTGGTCTGGGAGGATCCCACATGCCGCGGAGCAACTAGGCCCGTGAGCCACAATTACTGAGCCTGCGCGTCTGGAGCCTGTGTTCCGCAACAAGAGAGGCCGCAATAGTGAGAGGCCTGCGCACCGCTGTGTAGAGTGGCCCCCGCTTGCCGCAACTAGAGAAAGCCCTCGCACAGAAACTAAGACCCAACACAGTCAAAAATAAATAAATAAATAAACTCCCCTTAAAGGGAAAGCTGATGAGCCTCAGCATAAAATAGTCATACATTTTTCCTTACAATTCTTGGTCACACTGAATATGGTTCAACAGTACAAATCTTTGTTAAAGTAAGGTGAACATCACATGCCCAAAATTAAGCAATTCTCCTTTAAAGCAGTTTATATTAGGAATTCAAAAAGCTGAGGCATACAGGATGAAATTATTAGTTAATTGGTGTATTTTAAAACCAGTGAGTTTTTTACAATTGTTAGGGTGGGTTTCCCTGGTGGCGCAGTGGTTAAGAATCCGCCTGCCAAGGCATGGGACGCGGGTTCGATCCCTGGTCCGGGAAGATCCCACATGCCACGAAGCAACCAAGCCCGTGCGCCACAACTACTGAGCCTGTGCTCTAGAGCCTGCAAGCCACAACTACTGAGTGCACATACCACAAATACTGAAGCCTGCACGCTTAGAGCCTGTGCTCCACAACAAGAGAAGCCACCGCAATTCGAAGCCCGTGCACCACAACGAGGGGTAGCCCCGCTCTCCGCAACTAGAGAAAGCCCGCGCATGGCAACAAAGACCCAACGCATCCAAAAATAAATAAATTAATTAATTAAAAAAAAAAGATTTACAATAAAATTGTAAGGGTGTCCCTGCCAAAATAATGCTTGAAAATGTTATTGTTTCAGGGAACAACACTATAAATGCTGATGACCAAGGCCTGCAATTCCTTGAACCATTACTCTAAGACAGCTGTTGCTAGTTCAGCAAAGCATTCAAAGTATGTTTCTATTAGTCCAATTCCACATTTGCTTACATCATATGCTTGTGGATACTGGATAGGATAACTCTTCTGTGATTAAACACATTTCTGTGATGAGAACATAAAATCAAAAGCCATCAAGGGTCTGTCCAATACATACATGAAGAATAAGCCACTTTGTGGCTTTCACTATCCCCCAAATGTCTAGTGTATTTACTATGACAGCCATTTTCATGTGATGGAAAATAAAATTGATCCAGAAAACTTCTATTCGTGAGATGGAAAATCAAATTGATCCAGAAAACTTCTATTTAAATACATGGTAGAAATTTGCGTCCCAATGAGCTTTCTTCTGTTCTAACCTTTCTAACCTTTTTTTTTTAAAATTAATTAATTAATTTATTTATTTATTTATGGCTGTGTTGGGTCTTCGTTTCTGTGCGAGGGCTTTCCCCAGCTGCGGCGAGCGGGGGCCACTCCTCATCGCGGTGCACGGGCCTTACACTATCGCGGCCTCTCTTGTTGCGGAGAACAGGCTCCAGACGAACAGGCTCCAGACGCGCAGGCTCGGTAATTGTGGCTCACGGGCCCAGCTGCTCCATGGCACACGGGATCCTCCCAGACCAGGGCTCGAACCCGCGTCCCCTGCATTAGCAGGCAGACTCTCAACCACTGCGCCACCAGGGAAGCCCTGTTCTAACCTTTTTGAACTCTGTATAGTATTCCTTCCAGAAATAATTCTACTTCCAACAAATAATTCTCCTCTTTCCCTTTCTCTCTTTTTCCCTCTCAGTATCTCTCTGTTATTTGGCTAATGAACCTCTCAAGACCCTACCTGCCTGTTTTCTTCTTCCAACCTAATTATTTGAGTTCTGTGTATGGTTGAGTCCTATGACTATGTTATTACTATATCTTATGTCAACATCTCACTTTACCACACAGTTGACTTTTACCTCAGTGCATCTCACTTCCTAACTTCCATCATCATCCTTAGAATATCTCCTAAATTTTATCTCCATAAGGAGATAAAATACCTTCTTTTAAAGGCTGTGCCCTGCCCCCTGCCCTCCTGTTTGAAACCACTGACTGGAAGAAATGCAGCTGAGAAGATGTGAATAACCCATTCTTCCACTATTACCTCCATACACATATGCTACTTGATGCAAGTTCAACTTTTCCTCCCTTAGCTCTTTCTAGAGGAATTGCTCAGTGCTGTCATCCTGATAAATGCTGGTTATTGCTGGTCATTTATAGATTTAAGAATGGGATTTACAAAGAGTACTTCTTTGCAGCCAAGCACTCTTATTGTCATAAAATTAAGTAATGGTTTTGAAACAGGAGGGCAGGGGGCAGGGCACAACCTTTAAAAGAATGACATAGCCATAGGACATGACATAAATGGTTAGAACCTACTAGGTCCAAGATGGTGGATGAGACTTCCACTAGACATTGAGCCTCAATATACCCTCACCGTAACACATACAGCATGCTAGATGACACACTCACAGGTGCCATGACAGTTCCAAGGCTGACCATAAAATGTCAACAAATTGGCGGTGGTCCAATTCTTGGAAATCCCCACCTATTCCCCAAAATAGCTAGAATACTCTTCCCACTCATTAGCCTATGAAATTACCCACCCCTATAAAAACTGACAACCTGGAACCCTGGTGCCTCTCTTGCCTTCTGAGATGGCCCACACTCTGTCTGTGGAGTGTGTTTCTCTCTAAATAAATCCACTTCTTACCCATCAGTTTGTCTCTCACTGAGTTCTTTCTATGATGAGACATCAAGAACCTGAGCTCCATTAAGTCCTGAGACCAGGTGTGTGATCTCAGTTAAAAGAACGTGGGTTCAAGTCCCAATCTGAGCTGCATGGTTTTATCTTGACATAGGCAATGTTGTTGAAGTATATCAGCACTTTCTTGCCTTGATATTTTTGCTTCTATTTCTTCCACAGCCATATCAGTACTTGGTCACCAAAAGCACCTTTGTCTCTATATTACTCTGTAATAAGTAGTGTTTTCAACAAATTGGGCATTTACTGCTATTTGCCAAGTGGTAATTTGTTTGCTTCCTCATACTGTGGTTACTGGAACTTTTAGTAGGACTTGCCCCCATATCTCAGACCATTTATGAAAGTTGATGGCTTTTAACTCCTTTTTTTCCCCATGGATTTCCTTTTGTGGGAGTTAAAATGTTCAGCCTAGACTCCTGTATAAATGAGACCATGTTTTAGTCTTGGGATATTTAATGGATATTCATTTTTTTCATTTATTTTTGTATGTATTTAGTGAGAGCTAACCAAGTATAAAGCCTTGGTCTAATTACTCCATCTCTTGCCAATAACCTCAATGGGAGTGGAAATCAGGTTGAGGTCTACTTGTTGCAGAGTTGAACCTAAAAATAGCCCTTGTCATTACTGAGATTATAGTCTAGTGGAGGAGACTAATACTAATCAAAGACAAATGTAAACAGTGTTCAAATGTGGACAAATGTAAAAGTGAACACTTCAGTGTTCACTGAAGTGAATTTAATGTTACTGGAGTTTTCACCAAAAAGCTATTAAACATTACTATTGGCCAAAAAAAAAAAAAAAAAAAAGCAGTTGGAAAGAATAATGAAAATAACCATCCTTGCACCTAGAATTCTATGGGTTGCCGCACAAATATAGATGAAGGGGATCTCAAGGCTAATACTTTGATGACAAAGAGCTTGCCAACTTTAAACATTGTTCAACATATGATACTGATACCAAGCAGAAACGTGGGGCTCCTGGGCACAAAACTCTTTCTGTGTCCCCCACTTCTTGATTACAGGAAATAGGCTTCATTCAGCCTCCATGATGTTCCCTGAGTTCCAAGGGGCAGGATCAAACAGATGTTAATTAAGGAAGGGAGGGGAATGTGGAGATAAGGGAGGAAAGGTCAAAAGAAACAATAGGGCAGCCTTGGGCCCTGGTTTCCCCTCAAGGGATATACATAACAATATCTTTGAGCCGTTTTGCAGATACTAAAACCCCCACCAGGTGGGAGAATTTAATGGTATGCTGCCCACAAGCACTAGACCCCAGACCAGTTGGAACCAGAAGGTTGATGATGCTGACTCCCACTTACCTCACAAACAGCCAATCAGAAGAATGTCCATGAGCTGATCACGCCCTTTTTGAACCACTGCTATAAAACTCACTACCCGCTCCAGGTCGTGACACACAGTTTTGAGGGCATTAGCCTGCTGTGGCCCCCTCTGCCTAACAAAGCAATTCTTTTCTACTTCACCCAAAACTCTGTCTCCGAGATTTAATCTGGTGTCAGGGTATAGAGGCCGGATTTGGCTTCAATACTATTATTTCCCATGGATCTACATTAAGTCATTAAAATCTAGGAAAAAATTATTACTATCTATGTTGTGCCATGCCAGAAAAAATGATAAATTTAATATTTATACAAGTAAATTATATAATATTTATATAAATAAAAATTTACATAAATAAAATACAAATTTGGCCCTTACATTTGAATAGTCTCCTTCAAATCTCACATTTTAATGATAGTGTAAATGTAATGCTGTTTGAATCTGAAAGAGCAAATGACATAATAACTGGCATACCCTACTCCAGGACAGTAATGTGGATCATGATATTCTAGGAATTTTCATAATTCACATAGAAAACCCATACTATTCCCTGCTGAGTTAGAGAACAGGAGGAATGATAGTAATACAATGACTATTAGCAGAATCAAATGACTTTAAATGTGTAATTGAATGTATCTGAATTTGTAGTAACCACATTTGTATCACAATTTAGGCCTTATGAAGTGTTCAGAAGTCAACATTAGGAATGTTCTTTAGTTATTTCTAAAACAGTTTTAAAACATATTTTATTTTACTGATAGTAATATGGACTATTTCCCAAATATCTGTCAATTGTATTAAGTAGGTTATAAGTAACGGACATAGTGGCCAAAGTTTTCAAGCTATATCAAAAATCTGATCTCCAAAATATACTAATATTAAATCCAGTATCTAATTCTGGTATTAATCTCCATATTTGAAATTCGATTTTCTTGTAATCCAATTCTTAATTATTTAAACATAAATAATTTCACTCCTATTTTCTATTTCTCTCATATACTTTTAACATAAAGGGCAGCATTTTATTCTGCAAGGCTATTTGCTTACACCACCATTTATTATCTAGCTCTGTCTTCCAATGTGTCACTCAATTTTCTCGGTCATGTTTGCTCTCTCCACTTCTCAGTTTATTATATGCTTCTAATCCTGACTTAATAGACACTTGACAAAAATGATTAATTTTCTCTTCACTTACCCAGTAGACACATTAATTTCTCATTTATCAATACTCAACTTAAAATTTTAAACCTATTTTTTTCTTTCTTTTCTAAGAGAATGATAAAAGTCATTTTAACACTTCAGTATTCTCCTCTCTAAAAATGCAGAAAACAACAACTTTAAGTATTGTTATGAGGATTAGAGGTAATTTATAATAATCTACTTAGCAAAATGCCTGGCTAAGAGAAAGTGGTCAGTAAATGCTTGTTTTTTGTATTTGTTTGTTTTCTTAAGAAGCTCTTCTACTTTGGAAATCACAGTTTTATTGCCATTTTGAAGCAAATTTAATAATATATGTGTATAATAAAAGATTCCACTTTAACAGCTCTCTTCATTTTAAGCACAGCTAATTGCAGAAGATCACGAATAATATTTCTAGTCAGAAAGCAGTATGTTAATGCTGTTATATGTATGCCATAGTGCCAGAATGATATTTATGCATTCAGTGTTGGGAAGACAGCTGTGAAGATTGCTGAAAGAATCCTCTTGAAGTTAGTGTTTCCTTTTAATTATGCCCAAGGCCTAACTATCTTTAAAATATACTTTTTAAGAAAGCATTTGTTATTTTGAATGCAAGAGCCAAGGTACCTTATGCTTTTTACTTTTTTTTTTTTTTTTAAGAAATCATTATATGTTTTATCATATCTTTCTTAAAAAAATTGGGATATTTGGTTGGATAAACTACCAGAAGCCTTAAAATAATGAGTTTCAAAAATAGAAAGAACACTGTTATTATAAACAATAGTAATTGTGATTCAATTTCAAAATTCATCTCACTTGATTGGGATAATGTATTTTCTTTCTTAGCCCCTTCAGTGCAAAATAACTTTTCATTCTTAAAACATTTAATTTGATTTTCAAAATACAGTGACAAACTCCTCCTTTGGTCTTCAAATTCTAGGAATCATCCAAACTAAAAACAAAAAACTGCATTCTTAGAACTTATAACTGAAATTACTGGAACAATATTGTTTGAAATATCAACTAATCATTTTGATTTACCTTTCAGAAGAGGTACATGTTTCATCATGATAGTTTGATATACCTTGACATAGATATATTGAAATAATGATTTAAGTCAGTTTGCTTACTAGAATTAACATATATTTTAAGGTTTTGAATTATATAAAAATGTGAATAACTTTATCTCTTGAAAGTTGTCTAGACTGACTTTATATTTCAGTTTTTAGCATTTTTAAAGACATTGAAATTACAGAGTTCAATGTAATTGTTCATTCTGAGGTTATATATTTGAAGAAAGGGAGAAGAAAAATCTAAAGAGTCTTAACACATCAATGACATGATTCTTTACTTGATACAAGTTTAGTATTTAATTTTTTTAGTGTGTTTGTAAGTTTTCTTAAAGATTTCCATTTCTATTTGCATATCCAATCCCTCAAACTGACTTACATGATCCTTTACTTTTACTAAAGTAAATCACTATGATTTCTAATCATAATGATCAGATGTTGACATGGTTAGTTATTCAATGACTGCCGTTTTCTCACTGACTGATTCTATAAGCACATTTTTTATTTTCACTTTTTTGTTTATTTTACCTTGTAAATTCATCATCGAGATATAATTTACATAACACAAAATGCACTGATTTTAATTGTAGATTTCCATGTGTTTTGACAAATGCATTTGATAAACATTTAATCATCAGAACAATGAAGATACAGAATATTTTCATCACCACAAAAAGTTATTTTTTGCAATTTCTCACAGCTTCAGTCCCAGGCAACCACAGATCTATTCTCTGTCACTGTAGAATAATTTTGACTATTCTAAAACTTCATATAAATTGAATAAAGCAGTATGTGCTACTTTATATTAGGATTCTCTGATTCAGCATAATGTTGTTGAGATTCATCCATATTATTGAATGTATCTATAGTTTTTTTTTTTTTTATTGCTTAGTACTACATCACATTATAAATATATGAAAATGTGTTTCTTCATTAATTGATGGACATTTGATTTTACTTTCCCAGTTTGGGGTTACTATTAATTATAAACATCTAATTCAAGATGTAGAGTGCCTATTTTCGTATTTTCTTTTGTCCTGAGTTTAAGGATTCTCAATATATTCTGGATACAAGTACTTTTAAGAGCACTTTTTGAAGAACAGATTTTTAATTTTGAGAAAATACATGTAATATTTTGAATAATTTACCAGAGTGTGAGAAAATATTGATAATACATATATCTGAAAAAGATGCTTGATTCCAGAATATATAAAGAATCCTTACAACTCAATTATAAGGAGCCAATAAACCAAATACCTAACGTGCATTTATATTATCTTTTGTGTATGTGTGTGTGTGAGCGCGTGCATGTGCACGCATGTGTGTGTGTGACCTGTCATGGATGTTTGCCTATATCAAGGAACCTAAAATTTTCTCCTATGTAGTATTCTAGAAGGTATAGAATTTTAGCCTTTACATTTAGAGCTATGAACAATTTCAAATTAATTTTTGTATATTATATAACAACTGACACTGATTTTTTCCATATGTATATTAATTTGATTTGGTGATTTTGTTCAAAACACTTACATTGGCATGTCTGTGAATTATCAGTTGACCATATATTGTGGGTCCATTTCTGGATCCTTTATCTACTCCCATTGATTTATATCTATGCCTATGCCAAAAACACACTGTCTTGAGTACTGGAACTTCATTGCAAGTCTTTAAATTCAGTAATGTAATTATTCCTTTTTTTTCTAAAATTTTTTACTACACTAGTTGTTTCTATTAAGATTTTACATATAAATTTTAGAATCAGTTTGTCAGTCTCCACAAAAAAATTCTGCTTTGGGGTAGATAGTATTGACACCTTAAAAATATTTTATCTTGGAGAATGACTGCTGGAATGCTGACATGAAAGGCTGCATGGAATCCCTCCTCAGAGAAAAAACCATAAAAACATGTGAATATAATAAAAACAAATTAAAGTCTCTGAAAATTGTCCTATGGTCATACGGCAAATGAAGAAATACTTATTCGGGAAAACACACTAAATCCGGATGAGCTCAGCCACTGTCTATATCCTTTGAGCCAAGATCTGTTCCTTTCCTCCACAGCTCAGCATGACAAACCTCTGCTCTTGGTTAATGCAGGCAAGAACAAAGGCCTTACTCTCTCAGTCTAGGGCTATACTATCTCCCTGAGAGAGACAGGAACTAACATTTCTCATCTCCCTCTAGCTTTGAATTTCAGAACCTCTATTCCAGGCAAGACTAGCCAAGAGTTCTATGGCTCACTTCCTCCACCCAGCCCCCACTTTTCAAGTGGAAGCTCTACCCCAGACCTGTAGGCCAATAATAAAGGAGTGACAATTGCCGTATCACCATCTCAGTTGTAACGTGGAAGTCTCATGCCAGTATGGAAAAGTCAAAAAGATCAGAGGCTACTGTTACCTTTCAGCCCTCTTCTTATAAAGCAGGAGCATTAATCTAAGAGAAATGAGCCAACTGTTCTCATTCTCCACTTGCAATGAGAAGTTTTGCCCAGGGAGAGACACACGTATAAGAACAAGAAGGAGACATCTAAGAAGAGCCTTCCTGGGGTCAGAAAAATAATAGACCTAAAGTTTACCCCTGCAAAGAGGCCTGAATTTAATTGGACCAGAGTGTGCAGATATTTATGACTCAGGGCACTGTTGAAAACAATACAGCAATCAGCTAGAAATTAGTTAAGGCTGGGAGTAACAGCAACAACAGAGCAGACGTCCTAACAGACAGACGAGAGACAGTCAAAAAGAATTGTGCTAAAACCACTGTTATCCCAGGACAACTGTGTGCATGCCCAAGGCTGTACCCTCTAAGGAAAGACATCAAGGCTAGATATTCTGGAGGATTCACTGCAATAGTCCAGCCTAGAATCTGAAAAACAAAACAAAAACAAAAACACCACACACACACACACAAATAATCAGCAACAACAATAGTCCAGAGTTGTTACAAAATAGTATCTAGAAAGGCTGATTATCAACAAAATTTTATGACAAATGAAGCAAAAGTGGAAAATGTGAGAAAAAAAGCAGGCAACAATAACTGCCACTGAGAGAGCCTACATGTCAAACTTAGCAGATGAATAAATACCTCAAATATATAATTAAATTTAAAAAAATAAAATGAGCCATATTTAAAGAAGTAAAATGACAATGTATAATCAAATAAAGCATATTAATAAAGACATAGAAATTATAAAAAGAAATCATCCTGAACCTCTGGAATGGAAAAATACAAAAAATTAAAAAATAAAAAGTATATTAAAGATGCCAAACAGTAGAACTGAGCTAGCAGAAGAATCAGCAAACTTGAAAACAGATCAGTAGAAATTATGAACCTAAGAACAAAGAGAAAAAAAATCAAGAAAAATGAACAGAGCCTTACAGAAATGTGAGACTTCATTAAGAACACTAACATAAGTGTAATTAGAGTTCCAGGAGGAAAGAAGAAAGTGAAAGGAACTAAAAAATATTCAAAAACATAATGGCTGAAAACTTTGTAAATCCGATGAAAAATATTAATTTAACACCCAGGTCAATGATTCCTTCCTCTAGTAAGGCAAAGAGATCCGTATCCAGATGTATCACAGAAAAAAAAAATACTGAAAGAGAAAGGTAAAGACAAAATCTTATCAAGTAAAAATATGACTGATCACATACAAGGGAACCCAATAAAATTAACAACTGACTTTCATTAGAAAGAATGGAGGCTAGAAGGTTGTGAGTTGACACATACAAAGTGTCAAAAACAGTCAACCAAAAATCTTATATCCAGAAAATCTATATTTCAAAAATAAAGGCAAAATAAAGACATCCTCAGAATTTGTTGCCAGCTGCTCTGACTTAGAAAAAATACTAAGTAACGTTCTTCAGGATAAAGTAATATAAGATTTTAAATCAGTTCCATATGAAAGAAAAAAAAAAGCAGCAAAGCACTGGTAAAGGCAATTATGTAATTATAAGACAGTATAAATGTGTATTTCTTTCTTAGTGTGTTAAAAAGCAATTGTATAAAACAATATGTAAATAATTATATTGTTGGGCCTCTAACATATACATGCTGTCTACTGTTGTCAGTTGCTGTTGTCAAACAATAACAAAGCACAAAGAAGGTGGATTTGAACAAAGATGTTGGAGTATGGCAATGACAACAGATGGTGACTCAACCACACAGGAAGCAATTAAGAAAAACAGGGAGAGTAAATAAGAAAGTCAGTACAACAGATTTTCTTTTCTAATTTGAGCAGCTTTAATGGCATAAAATTATATAAAGTAATAATTATAACAATATGGTTTTGTGCTTGCAACAAATTTAGAAGTAACATTCATAATAATATTAGTATAATAAAAGGGGGTAGAAGGGATAGAGCTATATAGGAATAACATTTCTACATTTTACTGGATACACGTATGTATAAATATATATATATGCATATATGTCTGAAATAGAATCTGATAAATTAGGAAGTATATTTTAAGCCAAAGATCAACCACCAAGAAAAAGATTCAAACAAATATAGTGAAAATATAATTCAAGGAATTAAAATGTTACACTGGTAATTATTCTCTTAAGGAAAAAAAATAAAGAAGTAAAGGAAGAATAGAGGAACAAAAAAGACATGACATGTAAAATGGCAGAAGTAAATCCATCACAGTCAATATTAACAGTGAATCAATAACATTTTGAATTCCCACCAATAGAATATAGGGGTTCCAATTTCTCCACATCCTTGTCAATGCTTAAATAATAATAATATAATAGTCATTCTAACAGGCGTAAGATGTTATGATGTCTCATCGTTTTTGATTAGCATTTCCTTAATAATTAGTGATGCTGAAGACCTTTTCACATACCTTTGGGTCATTTGTATGCCTTCTTGGGAGAAATGTCTATTCAGATGCTTTGCCTACTTTTAATTGGATCTTCTGTCATTATTATTGAGTTGTAGGAGTTCCTTATATACATTGGCTACTAACCCCTTATCAGATACATGGTTTCTCCCATTTTTTCAGATGCCTTTTCACTCTGAGGATTGTTTCCTTTGCTGTGCACAATCTTTTTTTTTTTTTTAACATAGTCCCACTTTTCTAATTTGTTGTTTTTACCTGTGTTTTTGGTGTCACATACAAAAAATCATTGCTATGATCAATGTCATGAAGTTTCACCCCTATTGTTTCTTCTAGGATATGTAGTTTCAACTCTTATGTTTAAGACTTTAATGAATTTTGAGTTGATTTTTGTGTATGATGCAAGATAAGAGTCTACTTTCATTCTTTTGTATGTGGATGTCCAGTTTTCCTGACACTGTTTGTTGAAGAGACTATCCTTTCCTCATTGTGTATCCTTGGAACCCCTGTTAAGATCAGTTGAGTGTATATGTGTGGGTTTATTTTTGGGCTATTATGTTTTATTGGTCTATATGTCTGTCTTTATGCCAGTACTGTTTCAATTACTGTAGTTTTGTAATATATTTTGAAACCAGGGAGTGTGCTGCCTCCAGCTTGTTCTTTTTTCTTTAGATTGTTTCAGCTATCCAGGGTCCTTTGTGGTCCCCTATGAATTTTAGGATTGTTTTTCTCTATTTCTGTAAAAAAATGTCATTGTGATTTTGACAGGGATTGCACCGAACTGTACTGCTTTGCATAGTATGGACATTTTAGCAATACTAAGTCTTTCAATACATAAACATGAGATCGCTTTCCATGTATTTGTGTTTTCTTTCACCAGTGTTTTGTAGTTTTCATTGTACAAGTCTTTCACCTTCTTGAGTAAATTTATTTCTAAATATTTTATTCTTTTTTGATTCTATTGTTAATGGGATTATCTCTTAATTTCCGGTGTTAGTATATACAAACACAACTGATTTTTATATGTTGACTTTGTATTCTTCAACTTTATTGTGTCTGTTTATTATTTCTAGTAATGAAATAAAAGGGATACAAAAAAGAAAGGAAGAAGAGAAACTAGTTCTGTTTGCAGATGACATGATCTTATATGTAGAAAACTCTACAGACACTACAGAATAGCCTTAATAGTAAGGCTAATTAATATCACTGTTTCAATGTGAGCTTTCTCAGGTCTCTACTGAACTTTTCAGGTATTAACAAAATCTCTCCATTCTGACTGATCAGAACTTAATTGGTCCTGCCCTGTGTGGCATCTGGGAATTGATTCTTCAGCTTACAACTCCTTGGCAGTTATTTTTCTATTGTAGATTTTTTTACTGCCTTTCAAGAATCTCACCTTGCATATATGCAGTTTAATATTCAGCCAAAGACTCAAGTGATCCTCTCTTTCTCTAAGTAGCTCTCTCCTGTCCAGTACTCTGCCTGCATATTCCAGCCACCTTAGCTTCTTTGAATTCTGACTTTTGTTATCTACTGAGCAAAATTTCTCAGTTCCGCTCAGTTCTCCATCTGTGTACTGCAATTTGGAGAGGTGTTCCAGCAAGAAAAAGGGTGATTATAGAATATATCTTGTTTTATTACTCCCTTCACTGATCTGAGAACATAAATGGCCTTTTACCAATGTGTGAAAAGAGTTATTTCATCAATTTTGTCCAGTTTTTGCTATTGTTGTTGTTGTATATGATAGTGAGACAGATGTAGTCTTGATAACTCTATAATGGCTAGAAGCAAAAGAATTTCTCATATCCAAATTTTGTTGCCTAAGGGTGTTTTTATATCTTTGCCCAAACATAAATTCTCATCATGTTTATATAGAAAAAGGACTCACCCTCTAAGTTTTATGTCCAAATATCCTTCACTCAAAATAGTGACAATATCAAAAATATTAGAGGAACAACTGATGCCATAATCGATCCTTGAAGTCATCGTATGTTTGGGGCTTGCATAGTTCCTGACATATAACTGTCATACAATATTTAATCCTCAATACACCAAGAGTTATTCTTATATTTTGAACGGGTTAAAATGGAATATATGAAAAGCAATACCTTTTTTTACAATTAGGGAAAATGCCCATGGGCAAAAGCAAGAACAAGTTCAAGCATTCATGATTAGGTGAAGTCATAAATGTTTCCTCTTTCAACTGTGGCAAACTATACATGCTTTTATGTGTGTACATGCGCATTCATACACACGCAATACTCTCACTCATTGATACCCTATGCAAAAAAAAAAAAAAAAAGTTAATAAATAGTGAAATTTCTTCTCAGTCCTCGGCATAACTATCATCATTTTCCTGTTTGCTCAGTGAAGTTAGTTGACTCTGGTTATGACTCTAGCAACACATTTTACTGTCAATCTGGGACATTTCTTAAATGACATAGATTTTTCAAACAAAGCCATCTGCATTTCTTTCTACCAGGCTCCATATTTTACAAGAATTATTTTATTACTGAATTTAAGTAATAGCAGGGCTTAGCATGAGAAATTTATGAAATTTAAACTTTTTAAAACTTTAACACACAAATTGTAATATATTAATAAACAATCAGTTCCAAAATAGTTCTGTCTAAAATAATTACACTTTAAAAGTTGAGACTAAAACATAATTTAGCTGTAATATATAATCCAAATCTTATTTTGTGCACTTATACATATAAACAGTGAAATAGAATTTTAGTTATATTTGCAAGGCAATTGTGAGTATCCTCAGTTTATCATCTCTCTGTTATAGTTATTCAAACAGTAAGGTTTTCAAAAGAAATTTTTATTTAAAGTAAAAATAATAACATATGATATGTGTTTTATATATATATGTGTGTGTATGCATGTATGTATGTCAATCATTAGGACATAATCACTAGCAGGGGTATGTGTTTCCCATTCCCCACTACATCTTAAAGAGTGCAGAGAAATCTAGCAGAAGTAGCTATCAGATTCCTGGACAGGTACTCTGACTTTTGGACTAAGTGACTTTTAAGATGCATGACTAGGGGACCACCAGAGCCTCCTCTAGCTTCATTAAAGGCTAGATTCTAAAAGCAGCAGGAAGATCAATAGATAGTGATTGTTTTGTTCCATCACCTCCTTCATGGGTTGGTAGAACTAGCTCTTCCCATGGCACTTTGGAGGGCAATGGTCCAAATCTTGTCATTATTGCTGTGATGTGTCATATCAGTGGCAGGAACTGAGGATCAGCGTTCATGGCTGGGGAAGGCCTAGCCTCTCTTGTAATATAATCCCAGAAAAAGAGTCTAAATTTGTGATTGTATCTTATATGACATGGTGGGTGGGGTGAGCTGATCCTCTAGCTCAAACCTCTACCAGGTTTCATTACTTTAATTAGTCAGCTCTAGCTGGTTTCCATGGAGCTTTGCAAAAGGCCAACTTCCAGATTATCAGTCTTGAAAAATAAATCCCTTCCCTCACAACACTGGTTTAAAATTTTTCTATAGTACCAACTATTTGCAGTTTCTCACTTGTAAATTTGTTTTAACTATTTTATGCTTTGTATAGTGTGTAGGATAAAGCTAATAGTATCTTCACCTTTACTTTTACTTAGCATAAACAGTTTTAATGTTTCTATATTATGTACAGGGAATAATTTTAGCTGTAGAAATGTATCAAGTAATTTGCATAATATTAGATGTTTAGGTCTTCTGACTTTTCATATTATAGAAAACATTGTAATAAAATATACCATTTGATTTATTGAATCAATCCGTTAAATAAAGCATAGTGCAGTCACAAAGGAAGGAAAAGAATAAGCAGTGAAATTAGACAAATCTAAGCTTAAATTCTGGCTCAGTTCTTAACTACTTGCATGACCTTGGGAAATTTTCCCTACTTGAAAAATCACACAAATTCAAAACTTGAAGAACTCTCCTAGTGGTAGGTACTGCATGTAAAATACCTAATCACGTTTTATGACTAATGGAAGGTATAAGTCATGTGCATTTACTCTATTATGCATAGAGTAAATTCCTAGTGGAAGAAATTGTATTCAAATGTGAAAAAAGTATTTACATTTCTTTGAGTATATTTATAAATTGCTTTACAAAGAAGTTACAAAATTTTCAACGGTATTTATTATGATGGTTGTTCAAATTCCTTTCTTCTTTTGTTTGCATTTGATGCAAACAGAGAAGTGATTTCTAAGGTAAAGGAGGCAGCCAGCCGAGGTAAGCAGAATGTTTGGAGGGGAAGTGGACAAACGTGGGGAAGTGACCAGTGGCATCAGACAGAAAAAGTGTCTCACTGTGATCAGATGGATCTTTGGAGAACCTAAAGGGGCCACATTCCACTTTTTTTGGTGTTTGCTTAGGCCTGGAGGCAAGAAAAGTTCAGAAGCCTGCAGGACAGAGAGTAACCTAATATTTGGTCAAGACAAAGCAGTGGGTAAGAAATGGGCAACTGTGAATGCTTGGTCAGTGTCTTGATTGAAAAAGTTGATGCTGCAGGACACATTGTTGAAGTGATTCCTTAAAAAGATAAGAGAGAATGAGATCTACTTATAAGAGGTTGGGGGTGGCATCTGCTAAAAGCAAGGTTAGTTTGTCTACAGTAACAGGAAAGAAGGAAGACTTTTTGCTTTTCCCCATTAAATTCAGTAGTGGCTATTTTTATTTCTAGTTTCTATTTTGTTTAATAATCTATATATTTTTCCATGAGAGCTAGTACTAAGAATGTTTTTGGTAGAGGTAATTTTTTCACCTTATTTCTCAAAATAATTTCTAATATTCTTCTCTATAATTTTTCTGATGTATTATTTAGCCATTATCTTAGTTTCAAAATATATTCCTTTGAGTATTTTATTATTGATGCAGAAATGACATATTTATAATATTTGATCTCTTTATACATTTAAGAAAGGAAAATAATGATGATTTGAACTTCCAGCTCATTTACATATTCAAATCTTCTTTTAAATCTCCTAATGAGGTAGGTAGTTTACTCTTGTTATTGCTATAGCTGTCATGTTTTTCAGTTTTATTACTTGTTGTTTAATATTACTAAGAAATCACATATATCAACATCAAAAATAATCAAAAATTCTATTATATAGCTCTAGTATTATTATGTCAAAAAAAAAGGTCTTTTCATCGCACATCAGTTTAGACTGAAACAGTTGTATGAGTGAATAAAGAATAGCACCTTTGTCTCTAAGTGCTGTTCCAACTTTACTGAAATCTATAAAATTGTATTTCCTTCTCTAGTATTCTTTAAGTGTAGTAGAAAGTAATAGACAGTAATGGATCTCCTCTTGTGATACTTGATTATCTCACTTAGTAATTGGTTATTTTCTTTTTCCAGCACATCTCCATTTATGCTATTTTGGGGTGGGTGTGACACGATAATATCCCTCCCTGTTCTTTGATCCAGATTCGTTTCTGTAATTAACATACAACTGAACATATTAAACTAATATGATGGTCAGAGTAATTGATCCAAGTATTTGCCTCTCCCTGGATTATTTTATTTGTTGCTAGTGGAGGTTTCTCATCCCTGAAGTAACAAAGTTGTGCATAAGGGAAGCAGTCCAAGAGCATCTAAATTGCCATGTGGAGAAAGTGGGTTTGCAATAAGGGAAAATACAGACAAGACAAAGAAAATTTTAGAGGCAAGATATGAAAACTGGTTCTACTTATGGTTTTCTTACTTATGTTAGCCAATTTAAAATTTGCTTAATTTATTTTGAATTTTTGAATTTTGATTTTTACTATTTTCATTTGAAAGAGTAATTAATATTAAATCAACATTTTATAACACATTGTTTTTTCAGTTCATGGAACTCTACTGGAACTACAATCAAAGTCTTGGTATGCTCACTGACCTTGCTCGAAACAAATGGATAAATGGATTAAGAATAATACCACTACCTTAAGGTCCAGGTCATAGTTAATTAAAGTCCATAGGAGTTTCTATACTTCAAGAGATTACTTAAAGTTTCCAGGAAACAGCAAAGTTACTGAATAATCCCTTGGGCAGAGTGAAAATGTAATCAGATATGCAGACTAAATATTTAATTGGATTTCTTTTCTTATTACTCAGGCATTTCTACTTGAAACATCCATTTTATCTTCTCTTTATTTAAAAAAAAAAAGTAATACCAATTTGAAAATGCTGATCAGTCTTTTAACAACACCTTTACTGAAGTAAGTTTTGCACTTGGGCTAATGATTTGGCAAAGATGACCAATCTTGGAAATTGCTAATTTATTCAAAACAAGCTGTCTGTAACATAATAGTAGTGGCTGTATTCATGAGGAAAGGAGCCACAGCCCTCTTGGAATTTATAAGCACATATAAAAATTGTAGCAATTAAAAACCCTAGACCAGGTCATTTAAATTTTCATAGTAGTAACACACTATCAATGATCAGATCTTTTCCTTCACTGTTGTTAGATCTTTTGAAAATATAGCCTGTTAAATACTCTACTTTACGATTCTGTTACATCCATCCATGTATTCTAATACATTGATCATATTCCAAAAAATAAGGAAATTAGCTTTATTCTAGATGGCCTAGTTCATTTTCAGAATAATGTACTCATAATTCCTGTGATTCTTCTCTTCTAGGAAGTTTTTGGAAGACATCATCACACTAAATCCATGCAGACATTTAAAGATGAATTTAACCTCAAGATTGAGTTCTTTCTTCAGAGAAAAATATACTTATTATATACATCTATATATATAGCCTTTTCATATATAATCTAATTTAATGTTTAAGTATTCAGAGTTAATATAAAAGAAGTGATAGTATTTGAACTTTTACAATACTGAATTCGATAGCTAACCACATATGTATTTAATTTTAAAATACTAAACATGAGGAAAGTTTCCTAAGCAGTGCCTGGAAGATTAAGATAGTAAGAATGAAACACTTCACATTTTCAGCTGTTGAAGGAACAAAGATAGATGAATTGAAGATCCTGATAATAGAGCTCATGGCCTCTTTTTCCTAGAGGTCTCTAAACTGACATTTCTTTTTATATAATTATTTAATTATTACCATTACAATGGCTATTACGGTCTTGGTAGTATAGTCAATAAATTGTAATTACATTCTTTTTCAAATTTGTTGATAAAAAGACTTAATCCCATTTTCCACAAATATTTTATTAAAGGCTAATTTGTCTACATATGAAGATGAAAGTTTTAGAAATTTCTGTTTATCTTTTGGTATATATTGGAAGAGTTCAGTCACCTTAAGTTATAAGGTATTTCTAAGGTTATCCATTTCTTTTAATTTTTTTTAAGTTTATCCATTTCTATCTATACATGAGTCAAATTTTTAATCAGATTTTTTACAAAAAAAGGTAAGCTTTCATTCATCACATATGGTATAGTTCTGACTTTTTGTCGATTATTCTGGAAGTTAATTAGGATTTAATCAATCAGTTTGGTCCTTTATCACCACAGGAAGTAACAAAAAAAAATTTACAAATAAAAACATTATTAGAAATTAGAGCTGTACCATGGTAATTCTTAATCTTACTATAAATATGTAGTACAGGTAACCTAGATATAGAGAAATACTGAAATCTAAAATAATAGACCTTATTACTTTACTAACTTTAGTGAGAAAAAAAGAAAAAGGTTGACTAAAGCAGGAATTTTCTCATAAAACAGTTTCAACTGAGCTTAAACCAATGTTAATTGCATGTCCCCTAACATCCAACATTGGACAATATGCTGTGTCATTTCTAAGAGAATATTACAATATATATTAATACTTTATCCTACTTTTGCTATGCTAATTATTTCATGGCGCATAATTAGCCTTTTGGCACTATAGCGATTAAAGTGAATCTTTTTCTTTTCTAAAGTCATGTCCCATCGCTTGCTTTTAGCTCACTTTCATATTGCTACCTTTAGTTAAAATTTCCTTTCCAAGTAAAAAGGATTTTTATTGCTTTCGAAGATTGTGCAAAAACTATCTAAATATTACTAATCAAATAATGAGCGCATAAGAACCTGCTGTATAGCATAGGGAACGCCACTTCACTGTACAGTAGAAACTAACACAACATTGTAAAACAACTATACCTCAATAAAAAAAAAAAAAGATTGCAGTTTTTTGTATGACTTCAATTCTGATTACTATATAACCACAACATTTATAGCACAGTAGCTTAATTAGCCCTATATTAATTTAACCTGGAATTTTTACAAATACAGTACTGATTTAGCTCTTTTTACATTAACTTTAGGGAAGTGATGTTATCAACTTTCAAGGAGCATGGGGGTAG
The DNA here is from genome assembly GCF_028021215.1 of Eschrichtius robustus. Lineage (NCBI taxonomy): Eukaryota > Metazoa > Chordata > Mammalia > Artiodactyla > Eschrichtiidae > Eschrichtius > Eschrichtius robustus. The sequence goes on along the minus strand of NC_090841.1, from coordinate 57,341,417 downwards.
CACTAAAACAACTCTAACTCAATTTAACACACTTTTGGAAAATGTGTCAATTTTCTTTCACAATTTTTCATTCTATCTTGTAAAATATATTGTCAAACTTTACATTCTGTAGTTTGTTGGACCAAAACAATAAGTAAAATGAAAGTATTTCTTTTCAAACTGCACATGTACCTCACTCTTGGTTATTCCTACTCTAGGAACAAGACCTGATGATCCTGCAGTTTCCTCTTATTACATATCTCTTAACAATACTGGTCTAACTGTGCCTATTGTTATACAGATACACATGAAATGCCTTTAGAAATATCACTTTTATATGAAGATCAGGGAAGTTCCTATAGAAGCCTGTGACATTTGAATGCAGTCTTCAAGGTGTTTTTTGTTTTTTTCTTTTTCCTAGAAACTACAAGAGGAAAACTTTAATATATAACTATCAACATCAACAATTACATTTTTAACAATTATTGAGAACTTAATTACATGCAGAGCAAAGCCTAAATCACTTACATATATTAACTCAAGCATGAGGTCCCTTGAGATAGGCACTGTTATTATTGTGATTGTGTAATTAAGATAACTGAGCCACAGAGACAATAAATTATGTGCCTATGTTCACATAACTAAGAGGTGAGAAGCTGGAATGCTAATTCAAAGTTATGTGTCAAAGACTGCACTATTAAGAATAAAATATTTTAAACTTTTGTTATTATTCAAGGTTAGTTTTTATTTTTATCATTGTACATATTTGTACATATCCTTTAGTTCTAAAAGACTTACAAGAGAAAAGAGAACCTCTCAGCTCTACATTTCCTCATCTGCATTCCCTTCAGAGACAAGAACTTTCAATTCCTTATGGTAATTTCTCTGAAACCCGTGGATATCTGTCTTTGGGACTTAATAGTGTGAAAGCAATCAAGGTGTTAAGTAGCATTGAATCTATTTTACTGTCTAGGTTTCTTAGTAATATAGTATTATAGCATTATTTCAATCTTTGCATATGACCATAGAATACTAAGCATATTAATTTTTAGACTTGGAAATCCTGCCTTCACTCTACACTTCAGTCACTGATCAAGTAAGGAGCTTTTATATATACATATATATATATTTTTTTTAAATATTTATATATTTGTTTTTGGTTGCTTTGGGTCTTCGTTGCTGCGTGCAGGCTTTCTCTAGCTGCATCGAGCAAGGGCTACTCTTTGTTGAAGTGCACAGGATTCTCATTGCGGTGGCGCCTCTTGTTGCAGAGAACAGGCTCTAGAGCACAGGCTCAGTAGTTGTGGCGCACGCAGCACGTGGGATCTTCCCAGACCAGGGATCGAACCCATGTCCCCTGAATTGGCAGGTGGATTCCTAACCACTGTGCCACCAGGGAAGCCCCAGCTTTTATATTTTGCACATAAAAACATTTTATCCTGTTTTCAAGAAATTAAAATGCCTGTTTTGTGACTTTACATTTGTGAAAGGTTTCAGCATTTGCATCTGTTTACTGAAGCAGTTGAAATATATTTCATGGACCTCTAAATAAACTATTTTCAGGAAGCTGTGTTAGATGATACTGTCTTTTTTATTTTGGACACCAAATATAGTTTCCATGATGTAGTAAATAAAGCTATTCACAAATAGGAATAATTGGACAATTTTCATGATTGTTTCAGCATCATTTATAAAGAGGATATATTATCTATATTCATTTATTGTCTGAAGAATATGGCTTATGAGGTTACTCTGTGAGGTGTCAGCCGCACCTGCGAGGTCTGTAGGAAAGGTAACATTGTTTGGAGAAGAGCTAGCTGGCTCTGCTACATGATTGAAACTGCTTTTTTTTTCTTTCAGATGAGATTAACTCATTTTTGTTTATCAATATCACATATATGATTGCACTGGGGTGTATTATGTCACAGATGGTCACAAACTTAATGATGGTTTGACTTACAATTTTCTGACTTTATGATGCTGTAAAAGCAGTACACATTCAGTAGAAACTGCCTCAAATTTTGAATTTTGATATTTCCCAGGTTGGTGATATGCAGTACAATTCTTCTGTGATATCGGGCAGCGGCAGGCACCACAGTTCCCAGGCAGCCTTGCAATCACGAGGGTAAACAACTGACACACTTAGAAGCATTCTGTACCCATCCAACCATTTTGTTTTTCACTTTCAGTACAATATTCAATAAATTACATGAGATATGCAACACTTTGTTATAAAGTAGGATTTCTGTTAGATTACTTTGCCCAACTGTAGGCTAATATAAGCGTTCTGATCTCCTTTAAGGTAGGCTAGCCTAAGCTATGATATTTGGTGGTTAGGTGTATTAAATGCATTTTTCATTTATGATATTGTCAAATTTTGATGGGTTTATCCAGATGAAACCCCATCATAAGTCAAGGGAAATCTGCATATTACGCTATTTTTTCTCCTTTATTATTTTTTCTTTAAATCCTTCTCTCTGTGAATTTTTTTTTCTTTTGTTTTGCAGAATAGTTTTTATTTTCCCTGCTACTTAGTAATGTTTTGTTCTTGTGGTTATCTTTAGATTACAAAGTTGTATGGTACCTTTAACATTTTGTTTATTTAGGCAAAATTTATAATTATCACTGAGGATCCTTACATTTTCCTCCATCACCTGTTTCGTCAATACTATATTTTCTTGCTTTTGCTTTCACCGTTCTATATGGTATATGCTACTGCTTTATTTGTCATCTTTAATTAATATTTTTGACATGCAGTTATTACAAAGTGGACCACTACAAAATTTATAGTTTCACAATTATTCCCTCTTTCTTCACCCATTTTTTTTTTCCATTTTTAGGGTTTAAATATTCACATCTGCTTAGTCACTTTAATTCCCACATTATGTCATACCTAAATATAGTCAGTTAAATATATACAGTATTCAAAATCAGTAGTTTGGGGGGGAGGGGATGGTATCCTAGTTATTACCTAGTTGCCTGATCTATGTCTGGAGTAATTTCTTCAAGAAAAGTTTATGGTACTATATTCTTACAGTTTTTTTTTTATAGACATACATATGTAAATTGGAAGCTATGCTCTTTTAATATATTTAGGATATAATTTCATTCTTCAATAGTTTCCATTATGAAGTAGCTTGGAAAATTATTCCCTATACATTATTTGCTCCATGCAGAGAACTATACTCCCATGACCTTTGGCATGTGACTTTATAATTCTCCCTGAGTAGGCAGAATATACTTTCCCATCTACTTAATGCTGGGTGTGTTTTGGCTAATCGAGTGTTAGTTTACAAGACTAAAAGTAAACCCTTAAGTGTGCTTGCATGATTTGGGTTGGCCTTTTGTGCTCCTATGACCTACCATAAGAAGAGCATGCTCCAGGTAGCTGTTTCTGACAGTTATCTGGAATGGAGACATGGAGTCAAGGTCACCTGACTGGAAGTCTGAAGTTCAGACTTGCCCAGCTGGTAAGGTCTGCCGAGGTCTGCTGAACCACAGCTGACCTACAAAGTCCATGAAATAGAAAAATATAGAAAGGCTGCAGTAAGCCACGGAAATTTTTAAATGCTTACATACCAGAATTGAAGGAAGGACTGACTAACACACATTGTTTCTGTTAAACTGTCAACTATCTTTTTTATCTTCTTTTATTGAACTCTTCTCCTTTCAGATTTTCTGACTGCTATAAGACTTTTTCATTGTCTTTTTATGTCACCCACTTCCTGTCATGTGTCTAGGAAAGGAATTATTTTCTTTATATTTATCCTTACTAGGGGCAGGGGAATTCACAGACTTTCTTGGGTCTTCAGATAGATTGGTATTTACCAGTACTGGAAATTTTCACTCATGATATGCTTAGCTATTTGTTTCCCCCCTAATTTCTTCTCTCTATTCTCACTATTTCTTCCCTATACGCTTCTATTTTTCACCATGTTTCACAAATTTTTAATAATCTTTATTTCTATTTTAATGCCACCCTGTGCTTAAGTTTGGATTTTTTTTTTCCTAATTTACATTCCACATCAGGAATTTCCTTATAATTATTTTCTAACTTTTGTTAATCCATTCATATAATTTTAAATTTCTTTGAAAAGATCCATTTTACTCTTTAAATAATCTCCTGCTCTTTCTTTGTATTCTCTAACATTTTTGTTTCAAATCTTTGAATCATGGTTATTTAATGCTCATGTCTGGTAACCCCAATATTTGCACCTTCTGTGCTTTTTAGTTTTATGCTACTTTGTAGTTTTTTTGGTCATTTCCTTTTTCATATTTACTTGTTTTTCTCTGAGTGTCAGACATTTGGTATGAAAATCTGTAGAGATAATTTTAATGCTAGTGTGCTCTCTGTTGTTGTTGTTGTTGCTGTTGTTGTTGTTGTCTGGCTCCTTCTTTTGGTTCTTCTTCTGGTTCTTGTGATTCTTCTGCTTCTGCTTCTCCTGCTGTTCCTCTGCCTCCTCTTTCTTCTTATCTTTGTTTTCCTTATTTTTCTTCTTCTCCTTCTTCAGCTTCTTCTTCATCTGTGTCTTCTGCTACTTCCTGTCTGGCTTCCGCCCCCCCCCCACCTTTTTTTTTTAACAACTCGATTACTCCTTAACAAAACTAGTTCCCTGATGATTGAAGTGAAACTTCTCTCTAATCATATTTAACAATTTCATTTTCTCCACTTAGTTTTGATTGCTCTTCTCTTTTACATCTTCATGTCTCTCAGGGTCTTCCCATAGTTGTATTCTTCCTTGCCCTTCTTGAGATGGTCTTGGAGGATTTTTTTTTTTTCCTTCAACTTCCACTTAAATCAGTTTTTTCACTTCAATTCTCCTTTTGTCTCATTAATTCTTCTCTGTATCTATGTAGTTCTACTTTGTGATCTTCCTTCATAGAGAAAATTACATAATTAACTTTTTTGAATAAATAGTATTTCTATTTCAACAAAATTCAAATATTTTGTGGCAATATTTCAACAATTTTCTTCTGTATCTTTCTGCTTTCTTGGTATGATTCTTTTCTATATTTCCTTATACTACTATCGTATCTATATGTCCTAATTTATTTTATTTTATTTATTTGTTATTAAGTAGTGAATAAAATAGATTTTTCCAGAGAATCTATTTGAAGGCAGTTTGGGACAATTATAAAAAGAAAGAGCCAGAGCAGCCTTTCAGTGTCAATAACTGATAGGTATATTTTTTTCCAAATTACAGACTTAACCAGATTGGTTTTTCTGAGTGCCTTGTCTGGGTCATTCTTGTATAAACTTGTACCCTCTGTTCTTACCAAGTATTTCCTAGGGAAGTTCTGACAGAGTTCAAGCTCATGTCACTTTTTAACTTATTTCAAAAACAGGAAGTTCTTCTTTAATCATTTCATGACAATCTTTTACCTTCATAAAGTACATTTTGCTAGTCCTTTCTAAAATTGCCTACCTGTGGACTCTTTTGACACTCCATCACATTTTCTCTACTTCTTCCTCCTTAGATTCTACCCGATCTTAGCTCTTTTCAGTAACTTTTACTAAAAGTTGGAGTCTTGGATTCTGTCTTCTAGTTCTACTGCAAATGAAATCTGAACTTTTTATTTTCTTTTGTCATTCCTCTTGTTGCTTTTGTGAAGGTAAAATATGGTAACTGAAAGGTCATATTCAAATCAGAAATTCTGTTAATAAATCATTTTATAGTTTTAAGTATTCATTTTTGAAGTTAAATCCATAATTCAAAGTATAGAACAAAATTTTTAATTTAAAACTAGGTTTTGAATCAGAGGCAATGTAACTTGACAAATTGTTTATAATTTATACATTTTGTGCCCCGAAGATACCAAATTTTTGTAATTTGATTCTTTCAGGTTGTGTGTAAGAGACACACTTAGGCTCTGTTACTTGAGTGATATTTATTTTGAGGCTTTTCAGGGGGATAATGAGATGAAGAAAACTGTCTCTCCAACGCAAACTTAAGGCATCCTGGATAACTAGATTTCTCTTTACAATATCTCGTCAATAATCTACCATAATTGGGAATTTGTTTACTCATGGTTCTGCTTGTCTCCTCCATGATTCAACTACTAATGCCTTCTTTAATCTCAATTTTACCTTGCAACGTCTGATTGCTAAGGAATCTCTCTACAGTCTCTCACTGTCATCCAACCCTCTTCACGTCTCCCAGCTTCATCAACATTCAGATGCCAGGATCTCTTGCTCTCTACTCTCACTAAAATTCTCCCAAAGCTGCTTTCGTCACTAATTTCATTCAAATGCCACCATTACCCATTGAGAGACAATGTAGGCATTTTTGACCTTGATTTACAGAAAAGAAAAAAAAAAAACATGATCACAACTCTAGAATGTAGTAGGCTGAAATTGAACTCCGATGTTGTGAACTTTAGCTTCGTGATCTTTAAACGTGTATTCTTTATACTCCTGTACCATCTACTTTATAATGTAAATATCATGCAGTTTTCAAAACTTAAAGAGTATTTTGTAAAAATGTAAGTTATTTTCATGCTTATACTATAAGGATGTAAGATCACATAGAACAAGTCAGATGTGCAAAAAATGTAGCATTCTTCATCTTCTTTAATTTTTAAAAGAGTTCCCAATTCATTCAGCTGTAAGGAGTATTTAATCCTGACAAATAAAAGTACAGTTCAGTCAAAACTTTAAAAAAAAAAAGTCTGCCTTCAAAGACTAGAGAGAATGATGATTCATACTTGGATTAAGTTGGCTTTGCTCTGACTTATTACAAATTGGGTGACAAGCAGTTCAAAGATGTATAAAAAAACTATATAAACAATAGAATGAACAGAGTTTGTGGCTGTCTTCCTAGGTTTTTTTTTTTTTTTTTTTTTTAATCATCAGTGCAGTTCATTGGGAGCAAACAAACCCAAGATGAGAAAGGATGATGCTAGAAACTCACTGCCTTTTCTGACATTAAGCTGAGGTAGGGACACATAAGTCCTCAAGGATCTACCTGTGGTTATGCAGATCCAATACTGTAGGACAGCTATATTTTTCTGGGTTCAATTTCTTATGCATTATCAAATATACAGCAGGTGTGGACAAGACTTATCATAGCATCCCTATCTCTGTCAAATCAATAGGATCTCTTTAAGGTAAGTTCAGTCTAATAGAGAATCTAATGTAGACTCTTTAAGAGAATTTTCCCCTTGATATAGCTTGTGTATAAAAGATATTTATATACCTTCATAATAATAATTTTGAGAGGAAGGAATATTCCTATTCACATTTTTTTCTCCAGGGCCCTTCTGATCGTAACATACCTTGTCATCCTTGCTTCTATGAACTTTATGCTATGTCTTAATTGAATCTGCTGGTGATAATTACAGGTTCCTTCCAACTTTTGGATATGCATTGGTACCTGCTATTCTTTCAGCCAGAGTTCTTGATGATGAGGTTCCACTTTCTGTGGCCTCCATTATTATTTCAAGCTTATTCATCTCCCCTCTTAGCTTCTCTGATACCCCCTGGGGTCACATGTTGGTCTCTTGCACAACAGCATAGTTTCTATATTCGGTAGAAATCTCTCTCCTTCTGGTGTCATTCTGTTGCACTTATGCAGGATGTTAGGGTAAAAGAAGCACTAGCTGCTAAACCTATCTGGGTGTTTCAAAACGTGCTCTTTTCTTTATCTCCCCCCTAACTTCATTTTTCCTTTGCTCTCATCTCACCGGAAGGGGTGGTATGTTGGCTTTTTATGAGGGGATACATTGCTTATTTCATATTCTAGGTTTTTCCTACCTTTTGCCTACTATGAAATTATATGATCCAAATTGATCAAGTGTGTCTCTAATTATGCAAAAGGAGCTATTGGAATTTAGAAAATCTATTTTCTCCTGTTTCAGTTATCTGAGTTATCTGTTATGCTCCTGTGTAACAACCCACCCCAAAATTTAGAGGGCTAAAACAAGAACCATTTATGATTTATGAATAATTTTGTAGGTTAATTGGGCCCAGTTGGGCAATTCTTCTGCTACATGTGATGTCTAATGAGGCTGCATGCATCCTAAGGCTCAGGTGTGCTGGAATGTTCAAGATGACTTCTGCACACAGCTGGCAGGAGATGTTAGCCATTGGCTTGGAAATGAGCTAGGGAAGTTGACCAGAGACCCTTGTTCTCCCTGTGATCTCCCAATGTAGTCTGAGCTTCTCTTAGCTTGGAAGGGGGACTCCAAGCTTTCAAAAGTGGAAGCTGATGATTTCTTAAGGCCTAGCCTCAAAGCTTAAGCAATATCTCTTTTGCCAAATTCTGTTAGTCAAAGCGAATCACAGGCCCAGCCCAGATTCAAGGGGAGTGAAATATACTCTACCTCTTGATGGGAGAAATGGCAAATAATTTGTTTCTATCTTTAATTCTCAAATCTCTCTTAATAAATCCTAATTCCAAAGACTATTGTATCACTGTGGACCATCCGCAAATCTAATCTGATAGTCAACACTGAGTAATACATTTTTTGCTCAAATCTTTTTTTGAGATGTTCTAACTTTTTAATTCAGTGTGTTTGTATCAAGATTTACAAGTAATAAAACATGTCTGTTTAATCTTCAAACATATTATCCAATCAGAAATAATTTAATTAAAATTAGGATTACACTTTTGAGACCAAAAAGCTGACCCTGTTAAAATTAAATTAGAAGAGATATAGTTATTCTGGGACTCTCTAAAACTGGTAATTTCCTATCAGCATTAAAGGTTGTTTGTGATGAAGTTCCACTGATAATCAGGCATCATAGTTTAGGATGTTCCTGCTAATTTCACACTCAATAGGAAATTGTGTAAGCAAGAAGAACCAACATATTTCCCGTCTGTCCTTTGGAAACATTCAGGGAAGGTCTCATAAAATCCTCATCATCAGAAGGACAGAAGTGGAAAAGGAATGTAATTATTGTATTCAAAATCATAATTGAGAATATTTGCTGATACTAATATTGAATTGATAAACATTTATATTTCTTTTAATAAATGACAACTTGAGGAAATATGCGTGATTATTAATTAATAAAGGTATACTAAGACATAAATCTCTTTAATATAGGTGTGATTATCATGACTGTGGTATTAATATGGAGGCCTTTTTGGCTGCGACTACTCTCAGAACTATTTACTGTGTCACTTTTATACCTATACTACTTCAGATTTACATGAACATTAAGAGCTTTGGAAAATTCTTTAAAAAAATTATTACCCTTCTCTAAAATTCTCAAATTAATTTCCTAGGCCCCTATTTATTCTATAATTTCAAATATTTTATGGGAATGAAGTTATACAGTGTGTAACCTTTTACAATGGACATTTTTTCATTTAGTGTAATCCTCTGTAGAGTCATCCTTGTTGGTGCACATATCAATAACTAGTTACCTCTTCAATGCTGGGTAGTATTCCATGGTCTAGATGTACCACAGTTTGCTTAGCCACTTACTTGTTGAAAGACAACAGGACAGATTCTATTTTTTGGCTTTAATGAATAAGACTGCTATGAATATTCATGTACAGGTATTTGTGTGAACTTAAGTTTTTATTCTTCTGGGATAAACACCCAAGAATGAAATGGCTGTGTCATGTGGTAGTTGCATGTTCATCTTTTTAAGAAACTGCTAAGCTGTTTTCTGCAACTGGATTTAAATTATTTTTGAAAAATTGGCTGTGGCAGCTGATTTTTTTAATATGACAATAATTGTATTTGTAGATAAATGTAATGAGAATTCTTGAAGATCTCTGAACTTACTAAATAGTTTTGTCGTTACATCATTTTATTGTATAAAATATTTTGCTAAGAAATCTTAAATAATATGGTTTTAGTACATTAAGCAAAATTGTTTCTTGAAGCTCAATAACCTTTATCATTATTTTCCTTATTTTTAATGACTTCAAATAAAAGGAAACCAAAAAACGTCTCTGCAATAATCAGGTTGACCTTGAGCAGTGAAGAGAGGAAATATAATTGAGAAAGATGCAAAAAGTAATTGTATGTCAAATAATATATTAAAGCCTTAATTATAATTAGGATTGGTTCAAGAAAATAAATAATGGTGCACTCGATTTTTACAGGAATTTTAGAGATTCTGTACAGCTAACGGCACATCAAGAAGAATCTAAAAGTACAAGTTTTAAGTATGAAAATAGTATAGTTATTAAATAAAATGTAATCAAAGAATTATGCTTGGGGCTTCCCTGGTGGCGCAGTGCTTGGGAGTCTGCCTGCCAATGCAGGGGACACGGGTTCGAGCCCTGGTCTGGGAGGGTCCCACGTGCCGCGGAGCAGCTGGGCGCGTGAGCCACAATTACTGAGCCTGCGCGTCTGGAGCCTGTGCTCCGCAACAAGAGAGACCGCGATAATGAGAGGCCCGTGCATCGCGATGAAGAGTGGCCCCCACTTGCCACAACTGGAGAAAGCCCTCACACAGAAACGAAGACCCAACACAGCCATAAATCAATCAATCAATCAATCAATCAATCCAAAGTTTAAAAAAAAAGAATTATGCTTAATCTGAAATAATTATCAATTTGTGTTTTTTTGTAGATTTCTTAATATTATTTCCAATTTTTACTGTATCTTTTTCCAGTCTATGATAATAATCAATGTAGCCAAATTTATTTGAATTTCAAATGGGGAATAATGACTAAATGAATGTTAGATAAATGTTATAGTGATATATAGTGATATCATTCCTGTGAAAATTTTAAAAAACAATATTTGCAAGGAGTAGAAACATATTTATCTGGGCATGCTTTAATGCTTAGTTTTAGAATATAATTTCAAGAAACCCAAATATAATGGTACATACTGATAGTTACCTTGAGATTGGCCTGAATTCTATTAACATTCATAATTACATGCATACAAACACATATTTATACATGCACCCACATAAACACATATATAGCTACTTTTTGGCTATGAATAATATATGGTCTCTTCTTTCATAAAGAGGTCTGATGTTCCTGCCAAAAAAGCAGACATTTGTTCCTTAAAGCAAAAACAGCAGACAGCATAGAATTTTGCATTATTTCCCCACACTCCAATTTCCCACAGAGTAACAGAGTAAGGACCAGAGGTTTACCTGCACATGTAGTAGGTTTGTGCACAGAAGAGAGACCCCAAATTAAGAGATTCAGAGCTTATATAGGGTCTGCTGGCATATCTGTCCCTCTCCCTTCTGGAAATATATAGAGAAAAACCTTATCTTTACTTCTATAATATAAACAAGTTCTCTTTGGGGAGGGTTGGGAGTTTTTCACAACCCTGAAGGGCAAGTAGATAGTTCTGGGGGTGAGTGGAGAGATGTCCTCTATCTTTATTATAGTTTGTCAATTTCCTTTGCCCAGAATGTGTGGAGCATCCAGGAACACAGAGAAACCCAAGGAGAATTTTCTTCCCAAATATGCACTTCTTGGTCTTACATAGACTGGCCCTTGCCAACTCATCCCAAGTATATGCCATTCTGTCTACTACTCTGATTAAGATAATCCACACTGGGTGGTTCCACATCTGTTCAACTTGTCTTATGCAACACTTATTAAATGACTCATGTGGCCCTTGATTTTCCTTTTACAGATGTCTCTCACAGTATTCCATCTTTGTTGCCTTAAGTTTTGTGTGAAACTGTGAAGAGTCTGAAATTTGACCCTATTTACAAGCTAACAAGTTAGCCTGCCAGTTTTATAACATACACTGAGAGAAACATCGCACCTCTGGATCACAGCACAAACCATTTATTAATCACAGGAAAAGAAAAAAACAAAACAAAACCCAAAGAACAAAACCAGCCAGAGTAGTGTCTTGCATTGGTTCACCACACCCCGGTTTCCCACAGGGCACCTGAGGGCCAGACTTTCACATACATGTGCACTCAGTTTGGAATACAGAAGAGGAAATTTTGAATTGTGAGACAAAGATTATACTGGTTGCTGACACATCTGCCCATCCTATTGTCTAGAGAAGAACACACAAAGACTTTATCTTTACTTCTATAATGTAAACAAATCTCTTAAGTGTTTACAATCCTGCAGATGTAAAGATACAGATGTTCTCTTTCTTTATGGTAACTTATCAGTTTCTTTTATTCAGAATATATGAACCACACAGGGACACTGAAGAATCTAGGGAAAAGTTTCTCTCAATACAAATGATCTCCATGGATAATGAAATTGTACTGCAGAAAATCAGAGGGCTATACATCTACGATAAAATTCCATTTCTAATTATATGAAGGATTACAGTCCATAAAAAGCCCTTATAGTATAGAAAAGTTAACATTTTAGGTAAAATACTTTAAACTATTGATAAAGCAATTTTGGAAGATACATCAAATATGAAAAGCAAACAAAAATATGTTAACATTACTAGTCATCAGGACAATGCAAATAAAACCAAAGTGAGTTACCACACGACACTCACTAAACTGGCAAAGTTTTAAGAGACTGAAGTACTAAGTGTTGATAAGACTATGAACAAAACTTTATACATTTCAAGTGGGAGTGTAAAATGGTGCAATCACTGTGGAAAACATTTTGGGAGTTTCCTATAAAGATAGTTTACTCAAGAAATATAAAAATACGTACATGTAAAAACTTGTGTATGACTGTTCATAGCAGCTTTATTCATAATAGACAACACTGGGAAATAATTATAATGCCCACTAATGAAGAAAATAAATTTTGGTATGTCTATACAGTGAAATGCTACTCAGATAACCCCAGATAGGCTGGCATGTCAGATTGAAGATTCTTAAGTAAAAAATACCTTGAAAGCATGAACTGAAAAACAAATCTATACCCATGGAACATTTACCATGATAGAGCATATTGTCAGTCATAAAACAAACCTCAACACATTTAATATATTAGAAATAATTCATAATGTGTTATTTGTTTACATCTGAAACTTTGCACTCTGCGAAGCTACTCTGGAAGATGTAACCAAACATAAACTTCTTAATATGATATTTAATAAGGTGAAAATAGAAATAAGCATTCTAAGTAGAAAGAGGGCAGAGGAAAATAAATAAAAATAGTTTGGTTTTTTGTTTTTGTGTTTTTGTTTTTGTTTTTGTTTTGGACCGTAACTTTATGACGGAAGGTATGGTTACAGGAGACCCTAGAAATACAGGCAGGCCGTGCTCTTTCCTGGAAGTTGTGGGAGATTATGTCTGAAACCTCAATATTCTCCATGAAATTGAAGGTACCTCTAAAACAGGATAGATCACAGTAGGATAGGTTTCTTGGGTAATCTGGATAAATTTTGAAGCAGTCACTAAAGAGAATCAAAAGGAAGAGTGATACATAAAAATATAATGGGCAGTGGTGATGGATCAAAAGAAGTAAGAGAACATTGGATTTTGTTGTTATGGAAAGTTTGGAAGAGTGCTAATAGGTATGAAAAATTTTAAATATATGGGAAGTTTGAAAGAGTGCTAATAGGAACACCAACACAACCACAACATAAATTCACTTGCTGATGTCTTGTCATATTTGCTTAATGTATTCACATATTTATAAATATATATATTTTCATGTATGCATATATAGGTAAATGTATACATTATGGGAGTACACATATATTCCTGAACTGTTTGAAGGTGTCAAACATTAACACTAAGCATATCAACATGCCACAGCTAAAAAATAAAGATATTCTTGACAGAACTCACTATAATTATTACACATAAGAAAATGACTTTATTAGATATCTTTTATTAGATATAATTTAAATATTAATAAAGCCATTTACAAATGAATTTTTAGGACTTTTAAAAAAAGTATCATGATACTTAATGAATATGAAAATAAAAGAGAAAAAAAGTAGGATTTCATAGAGATATCATTAGATTTGTTAGCTAACAGCTAAATGCTAATGCAGAGGTAACATATTTGTATTCTGGCAAAAATACAAATTGCAACATATTTTAAGATCTGTTTCCAAATGCTGAGAGTCATGAATATTAAATCTGGGATTTTCAAGGTATGTGTTATAAACAAATTTGTAAAAAGATCTTAACATTTATTCATTCATTTAAAAGTACAGATTGTTTAGTCCTACTACATGCCCAGCTCTGAGAGCAAGACAGACATTTACAAGATTTACTTAATTACCAAAACATTTATCTGGAGTAAGACATTAAAGCTTTCATATGACTTGTAGGATAATTCAAACATATAAGGGAAAAGAGAAAGAGGTGGATATTTAAAAAATCTGATTGGCCATTTTTATGTAAACAGTAACTGATTTATCAAAAAGCAATAAATAGTTGCATAGTAAAATGCATCACTATTACACACAGGAAAGCCATCATTTACAATATGGTGAAAGGATAAAAATATTCAGCAAATATATTCTACTTAGAGAAGGCCAATCTGCGTGGATTGTATGCTGAGTGCAGCACAGAGAACTTACTTGCATTGAGGAAGATAAATGAAACAGAAAAAGAGAGGCGAGGAATCTGCCATCATCAGTCTCAATCCCTGAAAAATTTAAGTACCCTGAAAGTGTGGGCTGCTCAAGTTATAAACCAAACAAAATATAGCATCCCTAGACTCATTTTATGCAAGTAAGTTAAATCTACGCTCAGAAAAAGAGGCAAATATGGTTGTTGTTGCTTTAGTAGAATGGATATTTTCCTTACTGCTCTGGAGAATCAATTGGATGATGTATAAAATAATAACTTAAAAGCAGAGGATACAAAAGTGAAAGAGCTGTAGTACGTTAGGAAATAATGGGACTGACATGTTGAATCGACTGGAACATTTAACAAACAATAAAGACACTCTATCTCTTAATTTTAATAATCAATTTAAGGAAAAGTTCCTTGCAAACTCTTTCCATAAGATATTTTTCCAAGTATACTTGAATGTGCAGACTGGAAAGTAAAAGAGGAAGGAGAGTAACTTAAAGGTGTTTACTCCGCGACAAAACGGATCTATAAACATGACCAAAAACATTTTTATTCTTCCACAAAATTGAAAGTTGTTTTTCTTTATTTAAGCCATATAAAATCACTTAAAAGAAAAATGTGTTACTGAATGATAAGGTATTGGTTTTTAATAGCGAAGTAGGTGAAAGTTATTTCCATAATGGAGAGTACTGAAAGATATATTAATAATACTAAGCTATTTTTAATTCAGGATCTGCAGCATTTTCTTCTAAGTTTGAAAACATGTCACCCAATTTTTCAGTAATATTTAGTTGATGCTGAATCTACACAATATATGTAGAAAATATTCTCTACTATTTCTAATAATTGGTCTTGAAATATTTTTGTCCAAATGAATCAATAGGACAGGTAAGAAGCATTTCTATAAGTTACCTCCATACCTAGCTAAAGAGTATGGATTTCAGTGCCCTCCTCATCCTTACCTTTGGGTTTCATTTTATTATATATATATTTTTAACATGGGATTCTATTAGTTTTCATTATGCATGATTTTCTATTCTGTGATATATGTAAAATAATAGAACCCAGGAATGTTATTTTGTTGATATCTAGAATCCTCCTACAAGTAAAGCCAGCCCATGAGTGTTTAAATACAACCTCCTTTAATGTCACGTACTCAACAGCCTAGATTTGCTTTATTTTGTTATCATTACAGGAAGCCACCAGTCCAGCTTGTAGCAATAAAATGTATATATTATTTTGAACGATTACCATAAAAAAATTCTTTCTTTTTGAGATGGATTAAACTCAATTAAATCTTTAAAAGATAGAATAGTGTTAGCATTACCTCAGTTTAGACAGATGTGAGTGATAGCTTTGCTAATAGGGTATGTCTGTGTCCCAAAGCATCACAAGGTATTGAATAAAAACCTTTGTCAAAACACTGTCATAAATAAGAAAAATGGGATTATGGTGAAAACATGATTTTTTATGTTACTGTACAGCTTTGCTTTCCTGGAACACCCTCTCTACATTTGTCATCTGGAAAAGTTTTACTCATCTTTAAGACTCAACTCATACATTACTAACATTGTAAACTTTTTTTGATTATACCAAGTAGCTCTTTCCATTCTTCCTTTGTCATCCAACTTAAGACCTGTCCCATTCACCTTTGTATCTCAAGGTAAACATTTACTGAATGAAAATAATCATGCATTAATGAAAAAGGTGAATGAGATCACACTTGTTTTGTTTAAAAATATTTTATCATATATGAAATCTTTAATAAAGACTAAAATTTACAAAGCAATTTTGTTAACATATGAGCAGGTAAAAATTATTGAAAATGAGAAAAACACAAATACCTAATAAAAAAACATATAGGACATATATATAAAATAATGAAATTGAATGATCTGAACTGCAAAAATCCCAAATTAAACACACAGAACACAGTAATATATTGATCACTCTTTCTGATAGCTTTCCCTCATTCCTAGATTGAGTACCCAGTCTCAGGCTCTACAACAATCTTTTCATATTTTCAGCCTAACACATGTCACAAAGTATTGTGATTTTTTCTACTAGACATCTGCATTCAAAGGGCCATCTTTAAAAGACGGCACATTTCTAACTTATGGTTATATATATTTTCATTTGCAGCATAAATCTCTCCATATTTCACACCCACAATTAATGCTGAATGAATGAAAGAATAAATTAATGCATGGTTATGGATTATTGCTAAGTAATAATGTTCTCGTAGAGCCATTTTGCTGTAGGGTTTTTTATGAGCCTTCCCATTTTGAAAAGATGAGAACCTAATAAATTGACCTTTTTAAACCCACTCTTACAAACTTGGTGTTTTAAATAAATTTTAAACACTATGTCAAAATTGCCTGGACTGTGTAATTTTCATTCTATTTAATAGACTACATGAATTTTGTGTCTAGTATAGAATCATTTGAGTTACACAGAACATACTTTTTTTTGTGTGTGTATATGGGGAGAGAATAAAAATAGTATTTTTTGCCTACTGAGAAATTTGAATCTTTATAGAGTCTTTTTCTGTTAGTTTTAATATGAATATTACAAATTTATCACTTGATCATATTTCCTTCTTTGCTTTAGCAATCAGGTAGTTAATATAATAACATTGTCTCAACTCTAAACTTTATAAATGAATGTGGGACTTCCCTGGTGGCGCAGTGGTTAAGAATCTGCCTACCAATGCAGGGGACATGGGTTCGAGCCCTGGTCCGGGAAGATCTCACATGCCACGGAGCAACAAAGCCCGTGTGCCACAGCTACTGAACCTGCGCACTAGAGCCCACGAGTCACAACTACTGAGCCCATGTACCACAACTACTGAAGCCAGCGCACCTAAAGGCCATGCTCTGCAACAAGAGAAGCCACCGCAATGAGAAGTCTGTGCACCGCAACGAAGAGTAGCCCCCACTTGGTGCAACTAGAGAAAGCCCGTGCTCAGCAACGAAGACCTAACGCAGGCAAAAATAAAATAAATAAATAAATAAATTTATTTTTTAAAAAAATGAATGTGGGCTGTACATTCTCTTACTGATATCTTTTTTTCCTTGACCATATAGTCTTTGAACCCATAATGTGCTTCTGCTTTTTATTTATTTTTTAAACCTTACTTATGTGTTTTTCTATGCCAGTTTACATCACCTTATGTGATGGTGGGAGTGGGAGTAGTCTAGCTTTGTATTCTGTACAAAGCTGACACCTGCCAAGATGTACAGTGAAGTATATTCTTTTGTGTGGCTATCCTCTATATTGGCATAAATGGAAAAACTTCCTGTTTTGTTCTTCTTCTATTTTTATGATCTAATCTTCTTTTGTCACAAATTTGACACATCTCTAGGGTCGCATTCCAGTGTTTAATAAGTCAGGGAACCATTTGCCTTCCCAGTTCATCACTTAGCTGCACAGGAGAACCCTGGACGAGTTTGCCAATGGTAAATCTACTTAGTCATTCAATATAGACATCTGTATTCTGGTACCTGAATTAAGACTTATTTTTGGCTGTTTTGCCAAAATGATGAATAGCTGGTTGTTTCATCCTTCTGTGATTATTTTCCCTGGCAAAGGCAGCTTTATATCCTTATAACATTGGAAGAGTGGTTAGAAAAGGGTCTCAAAGTACAAGTGAAGAAATTAAATAAATGATGGTGTACATGGATTTATTTGTTGATGCTTCATCGATCCCCTTATCACAGATACTTTTCATTTTTGATTCTCCCTCTCACCCAAGACACAATTTATTGTTTTAACCATTGAATGATAACCAGGACACATTTTCTGTCCTATTGCCCTAGTAGGAGAGCCCGTTAGCAAGGCAAAATGGCCTTGGGCAAGACGCATCAGACATGGTTGAGTGATTTTCTTAAGCAAAATACAGAAAAAAATGAAGTGAACAGTTTTCACTGAAACTTTCTGTGGCTTGGGTAACGAGCTGTGTTCCTCTGATTAGCTGTGCATCTTGGATGAATTCAGATAGTAGTACTTGAACCTGGTCACTAGGTGCAGCCTGTGGGCTACTTGTGTTAATTTCCTCAAATTTGTTGCTGCCAAGACTTTAGCAGCACAAATTCCAAACTCTACATCATTGTTAAGGCCTAACATCCATACAGGAGATGGCATCCCCATCTCTTCCCCACTTGTTAGCAACTGAGGAGTAGCTGCAAGACCTGGTTTCTACCCGATGAAGGAGGAGCTTACAGTCTTGAGAAGTGGTGACAACTTCCTTGGGAAATACAGATGCAGAAAACTTTATTGGATTCACCTGATTAGGAGACTGAGGTGAGTGAATTCCTTAATAAGAGAGATCCAACTTCTGAAACTTCATCTATAATATTAGGAAGATAGAAATATCTGGGCTCAGAGAAATGGCATACCTCCTAAAAATATGAATATTATGAGGAAGGTAGTATTGTTACAGACAGTCAGACAGCTGGAGTATTTTGACAACTAAGACAGTGTTTCTTGTTTAATTATATCTCATTCTGCTAAATTCCTATGTTTCAGATGGTTGGAATTGTTATTGATACTTTTGTTTTATCCAAACCCACATGGTCTAAGACAGGGCAATGACTATGTTTAAATGGAGAGCAGTACAGCAGGGAAGTTCGGTGAGACAGTCACACGGTTCACGAACATGAGAATCAAGATTTAAACTTGGGGCTCTGGCTCTAAATTTTATGCTCTTTCTGTGAAACCCCAATGCCTCATTATCCTGAAATGTCATCCTAATGCATTCTCCTGCCTGAAACCTAGAATTTCAACAAATATAAAGTAGCAGATATTATTACATATATATTATTACATAATGCCTTAAGTCTATAAGGCTAGCTTGAGGCGAAGGATGGATTCTGAAATAATTGTTCTTTGAATAAAGTATTGTTGCCTCCTTTTTGTGGTGAACAAAAGTGGAAGTGCTATACAAAGGGAAAGACCAGAAAGTGGTTGTTGTAATGTAAAAATAAAAAGTATTTAGGAAATAAAATGTAAGTTATTCCTATTCCTAGATATGATGCAGACAGGGGTCTTATAATCGACAATTTGTCTCTGACACCATCTATGACATCCAAAGCAGCAAACTGAAAACTCGAGCTGATGGGATGGCAAGAGCTGGCGAGGAGTACAATGGAGTCTATCCATGTAAGATTCTATTTAGAAACCTTTCCTAAAATAAGCCACTGAATATTACTCAGCATAGCTAGATCATAAAGTGATGCAACTACATCCTCATCTTCTTCTCATTGCCATATCCATATATATAGCAAGAAGAACTTCACAATAAGCATTTGAAACTGAATAGTGAGATAGAGAGAATAGCAAGTAGTCTTTAATTCCATGATTCCTGTTTGATACACTCTTTCTCCTAATATATGGTTAGTTTGTTCTTTAATAGGCTACATATTAAGAGGAGATGCATCTGTATCTATCCAAGAAGATCCTAGAATTTGCACCCGTGCTGAACTTTGATGGGACTTTTGTGTTGTGTCCCTTAAGAAGGAAGTGCATGTATTTTGCATGTAGAAGTGAGAGAAGTGGTATATCGTATAATTGTGAAAAATTTTATTGCCCCACCCTCTATATATGCGCCTCACTGAAATTAGATATATTGTGTGAATTCTGGTGACACATGAGGAGTATGCATTCCTTTCCTATTGAACTGAGAAATGGTCACGTAACTTGCTTTGGTCAACTAACTGTGTCAGTTTGTGGTATTGCCAAGTTATTTTCTCTCTGTCACAAGATCAGTTTAGACCAAATTGAGACTAATCCGTTAAACTAATTCTCAGAATGAACACACATGGGGCAGAGTCAGTCTGGACCCACAAGGAACATGCAGCCTGAGTAAGAAATAAACCTTCGTTTCATAGACACTAATATTGTAGGGCTATTTACTGCAGCATAATTTAAGCTGAATGAAACAGGGATGTAAAATGAGTACTAAGATGTACCAAATATATGAAAACAATACAAAAACTGATAAGTGATTTTTAAAACAAGGCCAAAGAGGAAAAGTACCACAATAAAGAATATAATTAGTAAATTAAAAATAATTTAGTTTGGGGTTTGCACATTTAGAAAAAATTGAGTTAGATTATTAGAAAGTATGATTTTGAAGCTAAAATCAGTAGCATTGACTAAATGTATAACTAAATATATGATTATTATCAATTATGATTCACGAAGTTTAATAAACCCACAAATACTATAATACACAGAAGCAAAGTATTAAAAATATAAGTTATGTGATTTCAAGTAGGTTAACATATATATGAATGTGCTTAGCTCATGATTAATTTAATATAATAGTAAAAGTACACATTACCAAGATATCATTACTTTTGAAAAGTGTTCTAAAAATAACCTCATTGGTTTTATTGCTGTATTGGGAGACTGTAGAATATGATCCTTTCATGATAATAATAACAGCAAAAAAGTAATACAAAAATTGCTAAGATCTTATATCGCAGTCAGTTTTCTATGTGTCTCAAATGGATTTTCTCACCTAAAGATACTTTAAGGTATATGATCAAAAATTGAAATTATCATCATTTCAGAAAAGAAAAACTGGGTCAGGATGTCACACAGATTCTAAAAGACAGTGTAGCAATTTGGACCAACGTAGTTTGATTTCAGGTCAATGTTTCCTGATTTAACTACCACTTCATATATGTATGTTTACACACACACAAACATACACACATGCACACAATTGAATTTTAGCCTTTTAAAGATAAAAATATTCCCTTAACCTGGATTCCCTAGGAAATATTCCTGAACCCAAATTTTATATGCTAACAATTTCTTGGGGCGTTGCAAACATGGAAAATAAGAGTGAGAAACAGTTAAGTAAAGCAAGAAATAAGGTAGAATAAATGAAAATAAGTAATGTTACTAAAGTGGACATAGCTTTGCAAGAACTCAAAGCTCTGAGTCCAATCATTTGAGATGTCTCCAGAGAAGAGGCATGAGAACATTTTTTTGCCAGAATAATACATCATGAGAGAAGGGGATATCAAATAATCTGCTGGCTCTTTCCAGCCTCCCATTTGGTCAAAGTTCTCAAGGCCCATAATCAGGGGAAGTGGTGGAGGCCTGTATCCCCAGTATGACTTTGCATAGAAAATCACATAACATTACTTCCACCACATTCTATTCATTAAAGAAGTTACAAAGGCCCAACCAAACTCAAAAGCAGAAGACATAGATTTCACCTTTTCACAGGAAAGTGTCAGGGCCTAGAAGACCACAGTCAACTGGAAACATACTTGTTTTCATTTTTAAAAACTGAATTTGCCATAGCTCTCTCCCTGATCACAAAAAGTTCACATTCTACCCACATGCAAAATACACTCTCCCTTAACCCATTAAAGTCTTATCTTGTGACATTATAAGGCTTAGCTTAGAGGTTTAAGCACCTTGTTATTTAAGTCAGATCCAGGTGTGAATGTTTTCTCAGCACAGTATTTTCTCAGCACAGTATTTTCAGCACAGCTCATTGACTACCATCCTTCTCACCCAGATCTGTGATTTCAAGACTCTAGTATTTTTACACACATACACACACACACAAAACCATACACTGATGGAATAGATAAAAGATAACTGCTCTAGATACTCACAAACAAAAAGGGGAGAACACAACAATTAGTGGCCCATACCAAGTCTGAAATCCAGTCAGACACATTTTGCCCTTTATTAATAATTATATCACAGCCCTACTGGGAATATACTAGGGTAAGATTTTCCATAGCATTTGGCTCAGTCCTCTGGGCTTTTCATTCATCCTCTGAATAACCATTTCCTTTATATAAAACATTTCCCTTGTTTATAGTTGGGTATGTTTCTTCAGTCTTCTCTTGTCCACAGAAGTATGAGGGTTCAAAAGCCTCTCTTCATTTTGTGCTATCCCTGCTCCTTCAAATTCAAGATGATCCAATTCGTTTGAAAGCTATTTGGGTTGCTTATGAATTAATGAGTAATTGATACTATGGGTTAGCAAGCTTTTTTCTGTAAAGCGCCAAAAAATAAATATTTTTCTTTTTTCAGTCACATAGTTCTGTGTCATGACTATTCAACTCTGGCTGCAGCATAAAAACAGCCATAAACAGTTAGAAAGTATGTAAATGAATGACTGTGGCAAAGTGTTTACAAACCTTTACCCACAAAAATATTCACTGGGCTTGATTTGGCCTTTAAGACATAGTTTTCTGACTGAGTTCCCTACCCCCACCTCAATTCTATAAAATTAGACAACAAACACTTCCACCAGTTTCTTTGAAATGAGCCACCTCTTACTTAAGTCTCTGTAAATCTGCTGTAGGACAACATCCTTACAACTCAAATGAGTTCTATTATTGTACTGAGAGGAAGCTGCAATGCACAGTTTTAAGATGCTTAAGGGGCCTTTCATCTACTTAAAACAGTCTGTGAAGCACTGCCTTAAAGCTGTCTGAGTTCTTGGCTAAAGGTTCTAGGGTGATAACCTAGTCTTTACATTTATACTATCCAAATCAAGGGGAGGGGACAACATCTGGATTTAGTTTTGTCTAGAAGTCATATCTTAATTTTAGCATCATTTATTTGCCTTTTAGAGAGGCTGGAAATGAGTAAGAGTTTACTTTTCTATCCTAGCAATTTCTGGGTCCTTTATATTTACTTATCTTTATTTATTGGTATGGTTGCCCTTGAAACCCGGTCAACATATTGTGAGGAAGTCCAGGAGACATTTAATGAGCCATCCCTGCAGAGTTTTTCCCAACTTGCACATTCATGAGTAAAACAAACGTCTGTCCTTTAAGCCATTAAATTTGGGGGTTTTGTTTATGCAGTAATAGAGAAGTGGGATAATATCTAACTTAAGATATCTTTTAAGATCTCTTCAGTTCCCCCAAATAAATTAATATTGCTAAAATTATAAGGTAAATTTGAAATTTCATTAAATATAAATTCTTCAGGCAATTAATCATGGCAGCATAAAAAGCTACATCTTCTACCAAATGTTTCCCTGTGTGGAAACTGGAATAATCTTTCATTAGTTTGCAAGGAATTATCCATGATTCATTTACTCAACAATGTGGTATCAAGTGATGAGGAGATTTTAATAGTTTCTTGATTGTAACTCATTGAGCATGATGGTGGGACTTTAGTATTTTAAACATAACATTGTGCTTTATAGATGATATGTTTCTAAATTTTGAACAAATTTTCTCAAATGGGTAATTTAGCTAGCTTATTATTTTTTTATTGTTTAAACTTATAAATCTGTATATTGAGGCTTTGTAGTTAGCTTATTTTTTTTTATCGTTTAAACTTATAAATCTGTATATTGAGGCTTTGTAGAGTAGTTATTTATTAAGTTGAAATAACCCTTTGTACTCTCAGAGAAATTTAGTTCCTCACAGAAAGAGTACATTAAAGTAAAATAATCCCCTAACCATTACTAAATAATATTAAAAAATCAAAATTTTAGCATGCTGTATTAACTGTGGTTTAGAGTTAAATAATATTTCATTTTACTTATAAAATATTATATAAAATAAAATTTTATTTCTAATACTCAATTTGATCCAGAAATTAAAAAAAGAACAGGATCATGATCACAAATAATGATTTTTAAAGATACTTCAAAGCTCTTAGTATTTGCTAGGCATTGCTGTGTTTTACATCTGTTTAGAATATTTAATCTTTACCAGTTGCCTTTGAGACAGGTTCACTCATGACCTCATTTAACAGATGAGACAGAGGCATAGATGTATCAAGCAACAAGGACAAGTTCACGTGGCTAGGAAGAGGCAGAGTCAAATTTCATACCCATTTAGCTTGATTAGGGGTCCATGATCTTAACCACATTATTTTGCTTGACCAGTGATCCTGGTACCTATACTTTAAAAGTTTCTCATTATTTATTTTAATTAATGTTCCAAGATAATCCTTTGAGATAGTTATAGAAGGTATGAAAATCCAAATATCTTACAGAAGTGGAAATTTTGACTTATAATAAAGCTTCCCCAATCTGTAATGGTTGATCTTGCCTTTCAACTATTTCCTTACTTAGACATTGCTTTCCTTTTAACACATTCTCAGATCTGAGATCATCCTCATCCTTTTTTTTTTTTTTAAATCAGGATTGCTTTTTAGCATTGCTTTTCTTCATCCTACAAATTAAACTTAAGTAAACTAAACTCAAGCATGTACACCCAAACACAAAATATTTCATGAACCTTTGAGAAAGAAGTTTTCCTTCTTCAAATCGCATGCTTAATGAATCAAAAAATGTCCCTGGCATTATATTATCAGGTATGAAACCTTAATTTGTTACCAAAACTCCTCTTTATGACTTTGTCTTTTATTATGTAACTCTAACCAACATAGGCACTGCATTTGCTACTTAATTAGTTCTAAATAATGAGATAAAATATCCCTTGGTAGTTGTCTGAAAACTTCATTAATACGGTGGTCATTTATGGAGCAAAAAATTTTGTCATGCTAATATTTCATTCAATGTTGGTTAAATTTGAGAAGATTAATGAGAATACGTATTGATAGATGATACCATAAAATTGTGTTTTTGGCAGTGAAATAAACCAATGTTATCTTTTCCTTTTCCATATAACCATACATAAGAATTATTTTATAGAATATTTGGTGGATAGGAATTCCCTGGTGGTCAAGTGGTTAGGACTCTGTGCTTTCACTGCCAAGGGTCTGGGTTCCATCCCTGGTTGGGAACTAAGATCTCACAAGCCCTGCTGCGTGGCCAAAAAGAAAAAAGAAAAAAAAGAATATTTGGTGGATATATAAATAGTTAGCCCTGACACTTTGCAATGATATCTTCATCTTTGTTGCAACTTTTTTTTTTTTAAAGATGATTTGATTTTTTTACCTAATGATCTATTGTTTTATTTATTTATTTATTTTTGACTGTATTGGGTATTCATTGCTATGCGCGAGCTTTCTCAAGCTGCAGTGAGCCGGGGCTACTCTTCGTTGTGGTGCGCGGGCTTCTCATTGTGGTGACTTCTCTTGTTGTGGAGCACGGGCTCCAGGCACGTGGGCTTCAGTAGTTGTGGCTCGCGGGCTCTAGAGTGCAGGCTCAGTAGTTGTGGTGCACGGGCTTATTTGCTCCACAGCATGTGGGATCTTCCCAGACCAGGGCTTGAACCCATGTCCCCTGCCTTGGTAGGTAGATTCTTAACCACTGCACCACCAGGGAAGCCCTCTCTGTTGCATCTTCTGATTTGCAATGTTAGATTCTTTAGTTTACTGTATGCAGTTAAAGGTTTTTAACAGTATTTCAATCATCCAGTTTATCTTTGTTAATATCTTTTTCAGATTTGACTGATGGATTTGAAAGTGGTCAAAGATAAAGCACATTCATGTGAGTCATGTGACTTTATTACTTATTCTATTTTCAAATATGATATGGGCTTTCAGGGATGAACTTTGGTGTCAGAAATATATACATTAATCTGTTGCTTTGTTGCATACCTTCTCTGAGAATGTGGGGAAATTATTTACTCTTTCTAAGTCTAAATATCTAAAGCTATCAAAAATAGAGATAATAATACATGACTCATGGAATCGAATGGTAAGTGAACCTCAAATAAGGACCGTCACAAATGAGACAATTTATGAGGATCAATTGAAATAAATAAAATTCTTAGCACATAATCCAGAAAGGTTAATTAAATATGTAGATAAATATGATATGATAGACCTACACATTATGCTATGGAGTAAATTGTGTCTCCCTGAACCTCAAATGTGGTTGTACTTGAAGACAGGTCTTTTGGGAGGTGTTTTGCAAATAATATGACCAATAAGGGGTTAATATCCAACATACATAAACAGCTGATACAATTCAACATCAAAACAAACAAACAACCCAATTAAAAAATGGGCAGAAGAACTGAATAGACTTTTTTCCAAAGAGGAAATGCAGATGGCCAACGGAAACATGAAAAGACCCTCAACATACCTAATCACCAGGGAAATGCAAATCAAAACAACAATGAGATCTTACCTCACACTGGTCAGAATGGCTATCATGAAAAAGAACACAAATAACAAATTTGGGGAGGATGTGGAGAAAAGGGAATCCTCATACACAGTTGGTGGGGATGTAAATTGGTGCAGCCACTGTGGAAACCAGTATGGAGGTTTTTCAAAACACTAAAAAAGGAACTACCATATGACCCAACAATTCCACTCCTGGTTATATACTGGAAAAAAAACAAAAACACTAATTCGAAAAGATACGTGCACCTCAATGTTCATGGTAGCATTATTTACAATTGCCAAGGTATGAAAGCAACCTAAATGTCCATCAACAGATGAATGGATAAAGAGTGGTATATATACACAATGGAATACTACTCAGCCATAAAAAAGAATGAAATTTTGCCATTTGAAGCAACATGGATGGACTTGAAGGGTGTAATGCTAAGTGAAATAAGTCTGATAGAGAAAGACAAATACTGTATGTTATCACTTATATGCGGAATCTAAAAAATACAGCAAACTAGTGAATAAAGCAAAAAAAAAAAAAAGGCAGACTCACAGATATAGAGAACAAATTAGTGGTTACCAGTGGGAAGAGGGAAGGGCAGAGGAGCAATATAGGGGTGGGGTTAAAAAAGTGTTATTATGGGATTATATGAAATAATGTGTGTGAAACTTTTGAAAAATTTAAAGCACTGTATAATTTAAAGAATCTTTAATTCAATTAAAAATTATTTTTAAAAAGTTAAATAAGGTAACAAGGGTGGGGTCCTAATCCAAGAGGATTGGTGTCCTTATAAGAAGAAGAAGAGATACTCCTCCCTTTATCTCTCTCTCTCTCTCACCACACAATTAGAGGAAAGGCCATGTGAGAACACAGCAAGAAGGTGGCTGACTGCAAGCCAGGAAGAGAATCCTCACCGAACACTGACTGTGCTGGTACCTTAATCTTGGATATTCAGACTCCAGAAGTGCAAGAAAATAAATTTTGATGGTTTAATCCAGTCTCTATTTTTGTCTATATTTTTATGGCAGTCCTAGCAGACTGTATATATATATGTATACATATGTACATATGTAATGTATTTATTTATTTTCAGTTATACATATACAAGCATCTATTCTTTTTCAAATTCTTTCCCCATTTAGGTTATTACAGAATATTGAGCAGAGTTCCCTGTGCTATACAGAAGGTCCTTGCTGGTTATCTATTTCAAATATAGCAGTGTGTGCATGTCAGTCTCAAACTCCCAATCTCCACCCCCCTTCCCCCCTGGTAACCATAAATTCCTTTTCTAAGTCTGTGAGTCTGTTTCTGTTCTGTAAATAAGTTCATTTGTATCACTTTTTTAAAGAGTCCATATATATGTGTATGTGTATGTGTGTGTGTGTGTGTGTGCGTGTGTGTATGTACATATTTTATTTTACCAATGGCTAGGTGCTGCTGTAACAAATGCCTAAAAATGTGGAAGTGGTTTTAGGATAGGGTACAGGCTGGAGGAGTTTTGAGGGGGATGCTAGAAATATGGATACTAAGGGGAGTTCTAGTGAGGGCTCACAAAAAATGAAAAGAGCTGGAGAGAAACCTACCTTCTAAGAGAACCCATTAATAATCAGGAATAGAATGTTGGTAGAAATATGGACATTAAAGGCCATTCTGGTGAGGTCTCAGGTGGAAATGAGAAATACTACTGGAAACTAAAGAAAACGTGATCCTTGTTATAAAATGGCAGAGAACTTGGCTAAATTGAATTCACATTCTACTGTATTGTGGAATGCAGAACTTCTAAGCAAAGCAATTGTATATTTAGATGAAAAGATTTACTCTTTTCTTCCCTATTTCTCCCTTTTGAAATGGGAATGTCTATCTTATGTCTGTCTCAACACTGTATTTTAGAATGACATACCTGTCTCGTTTCACAGGTTCACAGCTGGAGAGGAATTATGCCTCAAGTTCTTGTATTTCACATGGTTACTGTGAGAATTAAATGATCAAAGATAAACAAAGGGCATTTCACAGAACCTAGAATACAACAATCCTTTAATTGCACTAGTAATTTTTTTGCTACTACCCCTCAAGTACCAACCTATGATAGTCATCTTTGCAATCTTTGCTCCAATTCCAATGGGATACTTGCATTTCCCCAATAAGAGCCATATTTTGCTTCATCTGATATCCTTCGCAATAGGACTTATCTCTTTCTGAATATTTCTTCTCTGACATCTTTGCAGGGTATTGGATTTAAAGTTCCTAATTCTTTTTCACATACGACTTTATTAAGGGTCTTGCCTGTACCATTTAATAATATTTTAAATTTACTGCATTAGAATATATATATATATATATACATATATATATGTATACATATATGCTGTATGCCTCTTCCACCACACTAAAATCTGCAAGACAGTGTCCCTGTCATTTTCTTGAACATATATACAGTATGTTGTCCATGCCTCGTACATAGTAGGTACTCAGTAAGGATTTGTTGAATAAATGAATAAATTGAACGTGCACTTTGCTTAATTTTGTCACACACGTCTTGTTTTATTTATTGATTCAACAAATATTTCTTCATTGCTAATGCTGGAAAGGTAACAATTCCAGATAATGGAGACAAAAATGAAGAAAGTATGGCTCTTGTTCTTAAAGATCAGTGGTTTTCAAGCTATGTACACGGTGTGTGAAATGACTAGGAGTGCTTCTGGTATACCTTGTCAGTGGATCAGGGATGCTAGAAAATATTCTAGACAATTAAAAGTTTTCCAAGTTAAAGTACCTATTAGAACCCTGAGAAGAATCACTGTCGTAATGCCAAAGGCAAAGTATAGAAGAACACAAGATGGGTCAATTGATTTTTTTCTTGAGAATTTGGGAGATACTTTCAGAAGTAAAGCCGCATTGAAATGGGCATCGAGTCATGAACAGACATTTTCAGATTGAAAGAACGTTCTAGCAAGGGCACAAGATGTGTGAAACTGAATGGTATTTTTGGAGAATGGCAAGACATCCAAAATGGATTAAATATGGATTGAATAAGATGGAAGAAAGTAAAGTATGGTAGAAAATTTAGTTTGAAGATACATTATGTACTGTCTTTCATTAGTTTGGGTCTTCTTTAAAAAACCTAGCTCAACAAGATATCCAGATGCCAGAAATGCATTAACATAAATTGAAATTGAGTGTGGGAATGCTATCAGGATTCATTTTCTTCTTTTCCTTCTTTTCTCCATGTTCCAAGTTTTCATCACTGTTTTCAAATATTTCAGGTAAAGTATTTAAGAATCATAGGAGAGTTAATGTGTAGACTTGGAGTTTCATATTCAGAAAGTCTGAAGTTTTAAATCCTCAGGATCATTTTGTTAGACAGAGTGAACTTACTGATCAAATGCTAATTGTATTTTAAATTTTTTTGAAGAACCTCCATACTGTTTTCCATAATGACTGTACCAATTTACACTTGCTTTCTTTTTCTTGATAATAGCCATTCTAATAGGTGTGAAGTAATATCTCACTATGGTTTTCATTTGCATTTCCCTGATGATTAGTGATGTTAAGCACCTTTTAATATACAGTTGACAATTTCTATATCTTCTTTTGTGAAAATTCTGTTCAGGTCCTCTGGCCATTTTTTAGTCACACTATTTATTTATTATTTATTGCTACTGAGTTGTGTGAGTTCCTTATCAGATACTCGGTTTGCAAAAATTTTCTTCCATTCTATAGGTTTTTAATGTTTTTTTTTTAATTGTTTCTTTTTCTGTGCAAAAGGTTTTTAGTTTGACATAGTCTCAGTTGTCTATTTTTGCTTCTGTTGTCTGTGGTTTGGTGTCATATCCAAGAAATCACTGCCAAGTCCAGCGTCTAGAAGCTATTTCCCAATGTTTTCTTCTAAGCATTTTATTGTTGGCTTTACTTTTATGTCTTTTATCCATTTTGAGTTGATTTTTGTGAATGTTGTATGATAAGTGTCTAATTTCATTCTTTTGCATATAGATATCCAGTTTCCTCAACACCATTTATCAAAGAGGCTGTCTTTTCCACATTGTGAATTCCTGGCACCCTTGTCAAAGATCAGTTGACTGTATATTTGTAAGTTTATTTCTGTGATCTCTACTCTGTTCCATTGGTCCATATATCTGTTTCTATGCCAGTACCATACTGTTTTGATTAGTGGGGTTTTGTAATATGTTTTAATGTCAAAACAATGGCTCCCCAAAGATGCCTTTATCCAAATGCCTGCAACCAGTGATTGTGTTACCTTACATGTCAAAACTACTTTGCAGACGTGACTGAATTAAGAATCGTAAGATGGGAAGATTGTTCTATATAATCTGGATGGACTCAATGTAATCACAAAGTCCTTATAAAAGATGAGCAAAGTTAGAAAAAAGTGACTTGATGATGAAAGGAGAAACAGACAGAGACAGAGAGGTGAGAGGAGGGGAAGACTTGGGGTTTTTTACACTACTGGCTTTAAGATGGAAAAAGAGGAGACAAAGAATGTAGATGGCCCCCAGAAGATGAAAAAGGCAAGTGCACAGATTCTCTAGAACCTCCAGAAGGAATGAAGCCCTGCCAACACCTTGATTTTAGGAATCTTACTTCCAATCATAAGATAATAGATTTGTGCTGTTTTAATCCACTAAGTTTTAAGTAATTTATTACAGGAACAAGAAGAAATTAATGCAATCATTATTTTTAACAAACCAACCCCCAAGTGATTCTCATGTATGTGGTCTACAGACAATACTAAAAATCACCAGAAGGAAAAAAAATTCTGATAAGAAAGGAAATCAGAGAAGCAAGAAGAACTACAATCCTGCAGCCTGTGGAACAAAAACAATATTCACAGAAAGACAAGATGAAAAGGCAGAAGGCTATGTACCAGATGAAAGAAGAAGATAAAACCCCAGAAAAACAACTAAATGAAGTGGAGATAGGCAACCTTCCAGAAAAAGAATTCAAAATAATGACAGTGAAGATGATCTAGGACCTCGGAAAAAGAATTGAGGCAAAGATCGAGAAGATGCAAGAAATGTTTAACAAAGACATAGAAGAATTAAAGAACAAACAAACAGAGATGAACAATACAATAACTGAAATGAAAACTACACTAGAAAGAACCAATAGCAGAATAACTGAGGCAGAAGAACGGATAAGTGACCTGGAAGACAGAATGGTGGAATTAACTGCTGCAGAACAGAATAAACAAAAAAGAAAGGAAAGAAATGAAGACAGCTTAAGAGACTTCTGGGAAAATGTTAAATGCAACAACATTCACATTATAGGGGTCCCAGAAGGAGAAGAGAGAGAGAAAGGACCAGAGAAAATATTTGAAGAGCTTATAGTCGAAAACTTCCCTAGCATGGGAAAGGAAGTAGCCACCCAAGTCCAGGAAGCACAGAGAGTCCCATACAGGATAAACCCAAGGAGAAACACACCAAGACACATAGTAATCAAATTGGCAAAAATTAAAGACAAAGAAAAATTATTGAAAGCAGCAAGGGAAAAATGACAAATAACATACAAGGGAACTCCCATAAGGTTAACAGCTGATTTCTCAGCAGAAACTCTACAAGACAGAAGGGAGTGGCAGGATATACTTAAAGTGATGAAAGGGAAGAACCTACAACCAAGATTACTCTACCCGGCAAGGATCTCATTCAGATTCGATGGAGAACTCAAAAGCTTTACAGACAAGCAAAAGCTAAGAGAATTCAGCACCACCAAACCAGCTCTCCAACAAATGCTAAAGGAACTTCTCTAAGTGGGAAACACAAGAGAAGAAAAGGACCTAAAAAACAAACCCAAAACAATTAAGAAAATGGTCATAGGAACATACATATCGATAATTACCTTAAATGTGAATAGATTAAATGCTCCAACCAAAAGAAACAGCCTTGCTGAATGGATACAAAAACAAGACCCATATATGTGCTGTCTACAAGAGACCCACTTCAGACCTAGGGACACATACAGACTGAAAGTGAGGGGATGGAAAAAAATATTCCATGCAAATGGAAATCAAAAGAAAGCTGGAATAGCAATACTCATATCAGATAAAATCGACTTTAAAATAAAGAATGTTACAAGACACAAGGAAGGACACTACATAATGATCAAGGGATCAATCCAAGAAGAAGATATAACAATTATAAATATATATGCACCCAACATAGGAGCACCTCAATACATAAGTCAACTGCTAACAGCTATAAAAGAGGAAATCGACAGTAACACAATAATACTGGGGGACTTTAACACCTCACTTACACCAATGGACAGCTCATCCAAAATGAAAATAAATAAGGAAACAGAAGCTTTAAATGAAACAATAGACCAGATAGATTTAATTGATATTTATAGGACATTCCATCCAAAAACAGCAGATTACACTTTCTTCTCAAGTGTGCACGGAACATTCTCCAGGATAGACCACATCTTGGGTCACAAATCAAGCCTCAGTAAATTTAAGAAAATTGAAATCATATCAAGCATCTTTTCTGACCACAATGCTGTGAGATTAAAAATGAATTACAGGGAAAAGAACGTAAAAAAAACAAACACATGGAGGCTAAACAATACGTTACTAAATAACCAAGAGATCACTGAAGAAATCAAAGAGGAAATCAAAAAATACCTAGAAACAAATGACAATGAAAACATGACGATCCAAAACCTATGGGATGCAGCAAAAGCCATTCTAAGAGGGAAGTTTATAGCTATACAAGCCTACCTCAAGAAACAAAGAAAATCTCAAATAAACAATCTAACCTTACACCTAAAGGAACCTGAGAAAGAAGAATAAACAAAACCCAAAGTTAGCAGAAGGAAAGAAATCATAAAGATCAGAGCAGAAATAAATGAAATAGAAACAAAGAAAACAATAGCAAAGATCAATAAAACTAAAAGCTGGTTCTTTGAGAACATAAACAGGATTGATAAGCGATTAGCCAGACTCATCAAGCAAAAGAGGGAGAGGACTCAAATCAATAAAATTAGAAATGAAAAAGGAGAAGTTACAACAGACACCGCAGAAATACAAAGCATCCTAAGAGACTACTACAAGCAACTCTATGCCAATAAAATGGACAAACTGGAAGAAATGGACAAACTCTTAGAAAGTTATAAGCTTCCAAGACTGAACCAGGAAGAAATAGAAAATATGAACAGACCAATCACAAGTAATGAAATGGAAACTGTGATTTAAAATCTTCCAACAAACAAAAGTCCAGGACCAGATGGCTTCAGAGGCAAATTCTATCAAACATTTAGAGAAGAGCTAACACCCATCTTTCTCAAACTCTTCCAAAAAATTGCAGAGGAAGGAACACTCCCAAACTCATTCTATGAGGCCACCATCACCCTGATACCAAAACCAGACAAAGATACTACAAAAAAAGAAAATTACACACCAATATCACTCATGAATATAGATGCAAAAATCCTCAACAGAATACTAGCAAACAGAATACAACACATTAAAAGGATCATACACCATGATCAAGTGGGATTTATCCCAGGGATGCAAGGTTTCTTCAGTATACGCGAATCAATCAATGTGATACACCACAGTAACAAATTGAAGAATAAAAACCATATGATCATCTCAAGAGATGCAGAAAAAGCTTTTGACAAAATTCAACACCCATTTATGATAAAATGTCTCCAGAAAGCAAGCATAGAGGGAACCTACCTCAACATAATAAAGGCCATATATGACAAACCCACAGCAAACATCATTCTCAAAAGTGAAAAACTGAAAGCATTTCCTCTAAGATCAGGAACAAGGAAAGGATGTCCACTCTCACCACTACTATTCAATTATTCAACATAGTTTTGGAAGTCCTAGCCACTGCAATCAGAGAAGAAAAAGAAATAAAAGGAATACAAATTGGAAAAGAAGAAGTAAAACTGTCACTGTTTGCAGATGACATGATACTATACATAGAGAATCCTAAAGATGCCTCCAGAAAACTACTAGAGCTAATCAATGAATTTGGTAAAGTTGCAGGATACAAAATTAATGCACAGAAATCTCTTGTATTCCTATACACTAATGATGAAAAATCTGGAAGAGAAATTATGGAAACACTCTCATTTACCATTGCAACAAAAAGAATGAAATACCTAGGAATAAACCTACCTAGGGAGAAAAAAGACCTGTATGCAGAAAACTATAAGACACTGATGAAAGAAATTAAAGATGATACCAACAGATGGAGAGATATACCATGTTCTTGGATTGGAGGAATCAATATTGTGAAAATGACTATACTACCCAAAGCAATCTACAGATTCAATGCAATCCCTATCAAATTACCAATGGCATTTTCTA
Organism: Eschrichtius robustus; assembly: GCF_028021215.1. NCBI lineage: Eukaryota > Metazoa > Chordata > Mammalia > Artiodactyla > Eschrichtiidae > Eschrichtius > Eschrichtius robustus. The sequence goes on along the minus strand of NC_090841.1, from coordinate 57,306,671 downwards.
CGGAGCTAGAACAAAAAATCTTAAAATTTGTATGGAGACACAAAAGACCCCAAATAGCCAAAGCAGTCTTGAGGGAAAAAAAACGGAGCTGGAGGAATCAGACTCCCTGACTTCAGACTGTACTACAAAGCTACAGTAATCAAGACAATATGGTACTGGCACAAAAACAGAAACACAGATCAATGGAACAAAATAGAAAGCCCAGAGATAAACCCACGCACCTATGGTCAACTAACCTATGACAAAGGAGGCAAGGATATACAATGGAGAAAAGACAGTCTCTTCAATAAGTGGTGCTGGGGAAACTGGACAGGTACATGTAAAAGAATGAAATTAGAACACTCCCTAACACCATACACAAAAATAAACTCAAAATGGATTAGAGACGTAAATGAAAGACCAGACACTATAAAACTGTTAGAGGAAAACATAGGAAGAACACTCTTTGACATAAATCACAGCAAGATCTTTTTTGATCCACCTCCTAGAGTAATGAAAATAAAAACAAAAATAAACAAATGGGACCTAATGAAACTTCAAAGCTTCTGCACAGCAAAGGAAACCATAAACAAGACGAAAAGACAACCCTCAAAACGGGAGAAAATATTTGCAAACGAATCAACGGACAAAGGATTAATCTCCAAAATATATAAACAGCTCACGCAGCTCAATATTAAAAAAAACAAACAACCGAATCCAAAAATGGGCAGAAGACCTAAATAGACACTTCTCCAAAGAAGACATACAGATGGCCAAGCAGCACATGAAAAGCTGCTCAACATCACTAATTATTAGAGAAAGGCAAATCAAAACTACAATGAGGTATCACTTCACACTGGTTAGAATGGGCATCATCAGAAAATCTACAAACAACAAATGCTGGAGAAGGTGTGGAGAAAAGGGAACCCTCTTGCACTGTTGGTGGGAATGTAAATTGATACAGCCACTATGGAGAACAGTATGGCGGTTCCTTAAAAAACTAAAAATAGAATTACCATATGATCCAGCAATCCCACTACTGGGCGTATACCCAGAGAAAACCATAATTCAAAAAGACACATGCACCCCAATGTTCATTGCAGCGCTATTTACAATAGCCAGGTCATGGAAGCCACCTAAATGCCCATCGACAGATGAACGGATAAAGATGAAGTGGTACATATATACAATGGAATATTACTCAGTCATAAAAAGGAACAAAATTGAGTCATTTGTTGAGACGTGGATGGATCTAGAGACTGTCATACAGAGTGAAGTAAGTCAGAAAGAGAAAAACAAATATTGTATATTAACGCATATATGTGGAACCTAGAAAAATGGTACAGATGAACCGGTTTGCAGGGCAGAAATAGAGAAAGAGATGTAGAGAACAAACATATGGACACCAAGCAGGGAAAGTGGCGGGAGGGTGGGGGTGGTTCTGTGATGAATTGGGAGATTGGGATTGACATGTATACACTGATGTGTATAAAATTGATGACTAATAAGAACCTGCTGTATAAAAAAATAAAAGTCAATAATTTAAAAAAAAAGAAAAGAAAGAAATTAGAACATTTTTCTCACACCATATACAAAAGTTAAAAAAAGAAAAGAAAAAAAAAGAAAGGAAATCAATTCCCAGAAACTGGTCTTATTAGAAGCAACAGTGAGCATGCAAAACACTTGGTTTCCAATGTAGCACAAACCAATGTAGAAAAACTTGGACTTAACACTTGAGGGAATTGTTGACTCGAGTATTTACAAGCAAAATTTAGTATTATTAAATCAAGAGTTAGGTTTTCTTTAGTAAGATCAGTCTAATAATCAAAAGATGAGACTGGAAGCTGAAGAAGACAGAGGATAGGGTGCTTTTACCAGGACCCAAGAAGGGTTGAGGCTTGCAGAAAAGGGCATTTACGTGAACATTTTGAAATTCCACTCAATCTTCTTGACAACTGATTGGTTAAATGAGATATAATGAAGGAAATATAAAAATAACTTTTAAATGTGTGTCTGCATTTGTTGTTTAGCTAATGAGAGCTTTGGCAGAGAAAGGATATACACAAGAGAAATCAGGATTTTAAAATATATTTTGTATTTTCGGGGTAAAGGGATAATTTAATCAGATTCCGTAAATGACAAATTTGAAGTGCCTCCTGATATAAACATCTTGGTGTCCAAGTGAAAACTGAAAGTATTGAACCAGAGAAGAAAATTCTGGTGTTAAAGATTTTGGACTTTGGCAAAAGACTGATTGCCTTTTAGTGAGTTTAAAATATGTTTTTATTTCTTATACCTTCATAGTTTCAGATAAACAGACGGTGAGCAGCAATCTGGCAACAGGAAAAATAATGTTGGGAAAAGATTATGTGGGGCATAATTAGTTGGAAATGTGTATACTGTGTAGGTCCATTTCCCAGATTTTTGACTATTTAAATAATTTAATAAAATGCATAGTGGAAGCCAAACCTGTAATGATGGATTGAAATAGAAGCATCACCATCTTTACTGCACACTAATTAATTCAACAGTTTAATTAGGAGGCCTTAGAAGGTGTTGGCTAACAATTTTTTATTGACCCAGCCGAGGATAAACAGTAACACATCTTTGCCCCAAGCATTTGACATTTATTATCACTTTACCTTAGTTGACAAAGAGTACTGCTGAATTTTGTAAGGCATATTTCAGAATCAATCCTATACATTTATCTATATGTTAATTTAATCTTTATTAGCATGGCACATACAGACATTGAGGATTAAAGAAAACGCCACATGTTTCTACATATTTTAATAGGTCTGAGTGAAGGAACTGAATACAAATAATTGTGTATAACAGCAGACAGCTGCATTAATTCAAGATAATGTTTATGATTTGCTCTACATTATCAGTTTCTATGCTTGTCAACAGAGCAAATTACTGGCCTGAGGCCAATTCATGGTTATGCATTACTCTCCAAACTGTTATTAATGCAAAATTCCAGAGCGCACACACTAAAGATTTTGTTATTAATGGAAGAGAATAAAGATATTTATTATTGTTTATGTGATTATGATTTATTGGATAAATTTATAAATTTATGTTGATGGGATCTACTACAAACTCACAGTAGTCCTGGTTGTGCTCTTACCCAAGCATGAACTACCTGTGGCAGGGATCACATTATTTTACTCTTCATATTCCTAGTGCCTTGTTCTTATTCTCATAGGTAGTAAGAGCTTAATAAATGCTTGTTCAATGTGTGAATTAATCCTAATTAGTGATTGGACAACATACAAGTTTTTATGACCCAGTGCATTTTCTGAAAAACTGATCCAAATTTGCTTTACTCTTCCTTTCTCCATAACTGATCTCTTTATCTCCCTCTTCCTCAGAAGACTGCTTCCTATATTACTGGGAATAAGAGCTTACTATATTAAGTTCTGATCTTTAAATCCCTGATCTCTACCTCAGAAACACTCCTGCATCAGATAATTAAATGTCCCTCATATATTTTAGGTAATAGGTTAGTCTGATCCAATCTCCACTTGACTTTCCCAGTATTTTTTCTCATCAATTATTTCCACCTTTGCAGACATCTCCTCTTTAATAGTTCAATCAGTGCTACACCAATCTTCTACCAAATTCTTTTGTACTTATTACGATCCGGTGCACTGGCATTCATTTTATTTCTCAAAAAACCAAGCTCAGGGTCATTGTATGTGCATATTCTCCCCCTACACTTCTGCACAGCTAGTTCCTTTCCCAGCTGAAGTCTCCAGGCAGTGTCACAATGCCAGAGAAATATTTTTTAAACACCTATGTAAAAGTAGGATTCTATTCATCCGAGTCTCTTTTTGTCATATTGTTCTTTTCATATGCTTCATATTAAATATTAATACCCAAACTATGTTCTTAATTTGTAATTTTAGTACTTTATTTTCTGGTACTCCCTCCTGTGATGTAAATTCCATTAAGTCACGTGTACTCCTCATATTGTTTGCCACTGTATCCACAGTTTCTTGAATAGGGTCTGACTCAAAGTAGTTCTATAGTAAGTATTTCTGGAATGAACACGTCTCAGGATAATGGTACTGCCTTTGAACTTGCTTCATAGTCACACTTCTACCTTATTTCCTATTGCATAGAATTATACAGTATTAAGGTAAAAATGTCTTGAAGGCCATGTAGTTTAAAAGCCCACCTATGTTTGGATCTCTGTTACCTCTATTACTTCCTCATGAGTGGTCATGCAGGGTCAGTGTGGTTAAATCATGTGACTTGGAACTCACACCTCTGTGGAACTGTTGCCTTTATCGCCATCAAACTTCTTTAAATAATAGTGACAATCTACTGTTCACTTCTTAATTATCTTAACTTACAGGAATCTGGTTTCACACCACCCCATAATAGTGGAAAAAATCCAGTGACATCTCCCTCAATATACATATTTTCTTAACCATTCTTCTTTTTTTTTTTTAATTTATTTATTTTTGGCTGTGTTGGGTCTTCGTTTCTGTGCGAGGGCTTTCTCTAGTTGCGGCGAGCGGGGGCCACTCTTCATCGCGGTGCACGGGCCTCTCACTATCGCAGCCTCTCTTGTTGTGGAGCACAGGCTCCAGACGCGCAGGCTCAGTAGTTGTGGCTCACGGGCCTAGTTGCTCCGCGGCATGTGGGATCTTCCTGGACCAGGGCTCAAACCCGTGTCCCCTGCACTGGCAGGCAGATTCTCAACCACTGCGCCACCAGGGAAGCCCCCTAAGCATTCTTTATGGCATATGTCATAATAACCACCTCTTTTTACTCCAGGTCCCTCAATCATCATGCTTTTCTGTCTTTCCTTTGATCATAATACTCCTCATTTGCATCATTTTTTAATTTTTTCCTCAAAACTAGATATTTTCAAAGATTCACTCTTTTCTCCACTTCTCATTTTTCATTCTCTCTCTCTCTCCTTTGTGCATGTGTGAGTGCGCACATGCATGCGTGTGTGCGTGTGCAGGCCTGCCTATAGCTGTACTTTCCCTGGCAATCTCATCCACTTCTGCCACTGTCTGTGAAAATGCTTTCATAGCCAATACCTCTTTCGAGTTTTCCTAATGCAACTCTCCTGAGTTTTCTCTTATATAATTGATCTATGGACATTTCATTATGAATATTTTAAGAATATTGTTTAAAATTCTTAGTGAAATAGCTCCAGGATTATTAGACCCAATAAATTGAAGGAGAAGAGCATAGAGTTACCTACTTTCATATATGGAAAAACCTAGTCAAGAGGATTGACTGTAACACAGCAGATGGAATTCAGTTACATTGGCCAATAATTATTAAGTACTTAGTATGTGCTCTGAACTCTGTCAGTAACTTTATATGAATCATAAAATATAACTCATTAGAAACCCTAGCATCAAAATTAATAATCTTTGTAGCTCATACACTAGATATTGAAGTGATGTAACATAAACAATCAAATGATGTTACCTGTCACAGATTTTCTTTTATATATCCATCAATCTTGAGTTGCCCCTATGTAATTTTAATACAGAAATTAATTCACCAAAATTCCAGGGTCAGGGACTGGAGGTGGAAGTTTCTTTTCATCAGACAAAAAGGTGAGAATTATAAAAGCACTATACTTTCCAAAAGTTACATAGCTTCAAAAGGTTTTTTCTGTTGTTTTTTTTTTGGATAAAAGCGGTCTGACAACAGTGAAGAAAGAAGGAAGAGTGATCAGAAAAACATGTGCTATGAAACATAGGAGAGAAAATAAGATATTTAAAGAGGATTTGAAAATATTTTCTTTTGATTTTGATTTCTTCTCTTTTGTTAACTCAAAAATTATTAAAGATTTTTGGTGTTGTATGAATGTTTAGAGATGTTGGTAGAGGAATACACACCTCAAGGCGCCCAGTATTATTCCAGGTACAAAACTGTATTTCTGTGGCCTGTCTCTTCCTCCCAGAGACTCAACCTTAGTTCAAGTCCTCATTATCATTGCCTTAATCTCTTGCAATGAGGCTCCCTGCACCCAGTACCTTTTTTCCCCCAATTTATCTTACACACACACACACACACACACACACAATCTTCTTGAAGTGCTACTAATATATTTTATTTCCTTGTTTAAACTATTGATTCATTACCTCCCTTCTTTTCTTCTCTGATTATATACAATTCCTAAGCCACATGCTAAGAACAATGTATAATATGACCTCAGGTTCTTTGCATATTATTTCCTAATATTCCCTTACCTATATGCAATGCACCGGTTAGGTTTCTAATTTCTTCAGCATACAAGAGACTCCCAATATTTTCTATGTATTATTTTTCTTATGCATTCTTTAATTCTATCGAAAACACTACTTCCTTATTACCTCAAGTATATTTTATTTCATATCTTTTGAAAATGTAATAGAAAGCTTTTTGATTTTGATAATAACTTTCAAAAGGTGCTGTGTCAATTTTATTTATGTATGTATTTCCTTGAATCAGTTGTAAGCTATTTGAGAGCAGTTGTTAACTGATGTGCATTCATTCAAAAATATTTATCCAGAATTCAATAGATTCAAAAAACTATGTCATGTTTCAGTAATAATTTCACACAAAAAGCTCTTCCCATCACAGCATGTATGGACTGGTTCAAGGGCGTACAATAAATGTTTGAATCAGTTGTATCATCAGACACAATGTCATGAGCACAGTATGTCATATATATATATGAATATTTTTGGCTTGATTATATACATCCTAACTAAAAAAATTTTGGATTGCAGGCTTTTTCATGTACATACTTTTATATTCTTCCTTATCTCTGTGTTTATCTGGCTTTTTTCCTCTTTTGTTCACTTTTTCCATATACAATATCGATATTATAGAACACTAGAAAATTATCCAATAAAGCAAAATTGTATAATATAATTAGTCCCTCCCATTCAGTACTCATATTTATTAAAATTGTTGAATTCAGAATATTTAAAATGTCTTTCTTCTGACTTAGGCTTTAAACCTATTCCTTCTCATGCATAAATTTTATTCATGGCAATTCAGAAGATAACATTTTTGTCAAACCACAGTATAGGATTTAGGTAGATGTATAAAGTTTAGAAATGGATTATACCTAGAAGTATCCAGATAGCAAATATTTCTTCTAAAATGGAGATTTACTGAATTTTGTACAGTCCTCATATTTTCAATTGGCCCACTACTCTCCTGCCAAATCATCTGTAATGAAATCTCATGGAGAGTTAAAAGGTAGGAAAAATGGCACTGAGGTGCGTGCTAAAAGAAGCTATTTCTCCTTTGGCATTCACTCTATAACACGCATGCCAAGCACAGATGGTAAATATGTTCCTGGCTTCTACCACTATCTTGACAATCCAAATGCAGTCAGAGATCACTGGAAAAGGGTAAATGCCACACCTCCCAGCTGAGGCAGCACAACTTCTAGTCTCTTTTATTTTTTTTTATTACAGCAAAGTTTTTCTTTTTCTTTTATTTTTAACTGAAGTATAGTTGATTTACAATCTTATGTTAGTTTCAAATGTACAGTAAAGTGAATCAGTTGTGTATATATATATATTTATTTAGATTCTTTTTTTTTTACCATCTTTATTGGAGTATAATTGCTTTACAATGTTGTGTTAGTTTCTGCTATAAAACAAAGTGAATCAGCTCTATGTATACATATTATCTCCATATCCCCACCCTCCTTACCCCACCCCTCTAGGTGGTCACAAAGCACCCAGCTGATCTCCCTATGCTATGCAGCTGCTTCCCACTAGCTATCTATTTTACATTTGGTAGTGTATGTATGTCAATGCTACTCTCTCACTTCATCCCAGCTTACCCTTCCCCTTCCCTGTGTCCTCAAGTCCATTCTCTACGTCTGCGTCTTTATTCCTGTCCTGCCCCTAGGTTCATCAGAACCTTTTTTTTTTTTTCTAGATTCCATACATATGTGTTAGCATGCGGTATTTGTTTTTCTCTTTCTGACTTACTTCACTCTGTATGACAGACTCTAGGTCCATCCACCTCACTACAAATAACTCAATTTCGTTTCTTTTTATGGTTGAGTAATGTTCCATTGTATATATGTGCCACATCATTTTTATCCATTCATCTGTCAATGGACACTTAGGTTGCTTCCATTTCCTGGCTATTGTAAGGAGTGCTGCAATGAACATTGTAGTACATGTCTCTTTTTGAATCATGGTTTTCTCAGGATATATGCCCAGTAGTGGGATTGCTGGGTCGTACGGTACTTCTATTTTTAGTTTTTTAAGGAACCTCCATACTGTTCTCCATAGTGGCTGTATCAATTTACATTCCCACCAACAGTGCAAGAGGGTTCCCTTTTCTCCACACCCTCTCCACCATTTATTGTTTGTAGACTTTTTGATGATGGCCATTCTGACTGGTGTGAGGGGATAGCTCATTGTAGTTTTGATTTGCAGTTCTCTAATGATTAGTGATGTTGAGCATCCTTTCATGTGTTTGTTGGCAATCTGTATGTCTTCTTTGGAGAAATGTCTATTTAGGTCTTCTGCCCATTTTTGGATTAGGTTGTTTGTTTTTCTGATATTGAGCTGCATGAGCTGCTTGTATATCTTGGAGATTAATCCTTTGTCAGTTGCTTTATTTGCAAATATTTTCTCCCATTCTGAGGGTTGTCTTTTCGTCTTGTTTATGGTTTCCTTTGCTGTGCGAAAGCTTTTAAGTTTCATTAGGTCCCATTTTTAATTTTTGTTTTTATTTCCATTTCTCTAGGAAGTGGGTCAAAAAGGATCTTGCTTTGATTTATGTCATAGAGTGTTCTGCCTATGTTTTCCTCTAAGAGTTTGATAGTGTCTGGCCTTACATTTAGGTCTTTAATCCATTTTGAGTTTACTTTTGTGTATGGTGTCAGGAAGTGTTTTAATTTCATTCTTTTACATGTAGCTGCCCAGTTTTCCCAGTCTCTTTTTAAATGCTTTCTTCAGAACATCAGGTTCTTGTTCATTTGATTTTTGTTAACTTGCTGACAGAATAAATTGAAAAAAACTACATGAGTAGGATGAAAAGAAGGTGGAAAAATCATCTCAACACCCTTAGCAGCAATTATTTTATAAAAATCACCATGGTTATCTTGGCACATTTATATAGCTGACAGAATTATTTATTTTGAGTGTATGTTTTATTCATTTCTCTGTCCAGTCTTCAGCAAGGTAGAGTGAAAAAAAAGTTTCATAAATTAAAGTGCTTTCTTCATACTAAGGAAGCTTAGCTCCTTACAATGGTGAATTATGTCCAAATGAAAGGACCCTTCATTGAAGTACTAATGCCACACTAAAAAGGAAACAAAAAATGTAACCTCTAATTTACTCATTGCAGGAATTTGTAAGAAAAATATAATTGGGTATTATCCCTTAGTTTCAAAATAATAGGCCAAACTTTAATCTAAAGTGATTTAATAGGGGAACGGAATTATTGCATATGAAGAAGTTCTGGAGAAGTAGGGTTAAATTAATTCCTAAATCATAATTATTTTTAATCAAATAAGACAATCAAAGTATAGCAAATGGAATGAACAGTCTCAATATATTATAGCATATTTGTTGGAAAAAAATGTTTCCTCAAAATCTATACTTGTGTCTCAATGAATGAAACTTTATTGACTTGGTTCTTGACATAGAAGTCTTAGTGCCCACAATATTCTATTCGAATACAACTTTTTCTCCTGAATAGGCAATAATATACTTATAATAATAACAATTATATTATATTATATATTATATATAATATATTATATAAATATTTGTGTTTATATAATATACTATATATTTATTATATACTGTATAATATATTATATAATATTATATACTATATAATACATATATTATATCATACATTATATATAATATAATGTATATACTATATATAATATAATGTATATATTATATATAATGTATCATATATTATTATATTATTACTATGTTATATATTGTATATGTTATATATTATTTATATTATATATTATATAATTATATATAATATATACTATTATATATATTACATATTATATACATTATATTGTATATTATGTATTATACTATATATTATATAATATATAATATATTATATATTATTATATATTATATAATATATAAAATATATTATGTTATATATTATTATATATAATAATATATAGTATGTTATATATTATTATATTATATATTATTACATATTATATATGTTATATATTATTATATATTATATATTATATATTACTATATAATATACATTATATAATATATAATATAATATATAATATATGATATAATATATATTATATTATATAATATATATTATATATTATATAATAATAATAATATAGTAATAATATATTTGATGTTCCACCTGAGGAAATTTGAAGTAATTTTTGACTCAGTAACTTTTGTTCTCTTACGTATTCACGTTGAGTGGTTAATACTTTTGAATCTGCTCCCTCTTCACCCCTTTGTACATACTTACAAGTTTTTCTTGTATAAACATACATCTTATTTGCATACTAAAATCCTTTCTGCAAAAATCTCTCTTTATAAGCTGGTGAACAAATTGTAAACATACATAATTATCTTCAGAATCCGTTAATTTCATAGCCAGTAACACCACCATTGAATATATGAGCCTAAAAAGGCTCTTCCATGGTACAGAGTTTGTGGAGACAGTGCATTTATTTGTCTTATTCTGATTTGAGAGTCCAAACTATTTTTAATAGGGAAATCTTTTGGGATAGATTATCTTTAGATTAGTTAACATTTGAATTTTTACTTTATGGACCAAGTTCAATGTTACTTTTCATAAATCACATTAGAAATAAAATCTGAAATGCAGCGCTTTATGTGTTCTCAACCCTACACCACAGATCTCTTTTCAATAATTCACATGAACCCAAGAATTATCTCAAATTAATGGTAATAAGTGATGTTTATGGTAATTATATAGGGGAACTTACTGAATCAATAAATCAGTTACAACAATATAACTCTTACTGAATCAGTCATAAGTTCTCCTCTCAAACCAGTTATTAAAGGTCACATTGCTAATACATGAACATCAAAATCCATTGCTGCTGGAATTTCTAACACATGTCTTTGCCCCTGAGGGAGTACTTCTTTAATTCAGACTTATGGAGTGGAGGGAAAAAATTAATTCCTGAAGGGTTTAGACTATGGAAATGTGGAGTTGGGGTAAATAAATGGTTGAAGAGGGGGGAAAGATCTTGGCAATATCAATTTCCTCTGACATAGGTTTTCTCATAGCACTGAGAAAGACTGATTACTGAAGAACACAATCTAATTATCTAAATTCTTAGAAGTATTGCTCTTATAGCTTCTTTTCACACGAACTGGGAGACTCCTGACAATTTTTTAAACCTATATCACTCTAGTCTCTTGTTAATATTTGGCACAAAGGATAAATAATAATTCCTTTGAATGAATTACAATGTTTTGGGAAAATAAGTTTATTTCTAAATAGTGCTGAATAAAAGGCAGAAGATAATAATATCAACAATATTTTCTCTACACTTCAAGTTCCTTTTTCTCTATATTTATCATTAACATGGCCAATTAACATAATCCAAGATCTATATTAGATCTTGTAATTGTAAACTTCAAGATAAATCTTTATAATGTACAACACTGTAATATATTTACAGTACAAAATATTAGATACCTTTTCAATAATTGAGAAGTACATGCAGTCACATGTATAGATTATTAGGGATATTTTGGAAATAAATCAATTTACCAAGTTATGGTATCACTCTGTAAAATGATGTTTCCTTCTCTCTTGGAAGTTTCAATAAAAACAGGCAAACATATAGATACATACATATATATACATATAAATAAGTATGGGTAAATATATATAGAGAGAGTAAATATATATATATATAGAGAGAGAGAGAGAAGTACACACACACACCCCTTGATTTTATACACACACAAGAGATAAAGACTAGTAGTTAAAAGGAGATTAAAATCTTAATTGTAATGTTTTGATATTTTAAAAAGAAAAATGTATTTGTTAATTATTAATGTATGGATGTAACAATTAACTAAATTATTAATTAAAATATACAGAATGAAAACAATCGATGGTTAAGGATTTATACAATTATATAGAGAATGAAAACAATCGATGGTACCAACTCACTGGGAGGCATATTTGAGAGAAGGGTATGACATAGTCCTTGAAAATATTAAAACCACCTTAAATTTTGTTTCAAATATTTTTCCTTCTAAACACTAAAAATATCAGTTCCACTACATTTTGCATCAGTGAAGTTACATTAGAGTAGTATTTTTAATTGAGGTTTCTGTAATTTCAAAAGGCCATTAATACACTAAAGTGCATCCAGATATAAACGGTATTGAAAACACATCATGAAATAATCTGATGAATATTAATATTCACTACTAAACTGGACTGTAACATAGAGAGAGAGAGAGACGAAGAGAAGTGAAGAGAAGTATGAAAGAGAAATAAGATGTAGTCAGCATATTTACAAATAGTACCTAAGACCAAGTAGGTGTTGCTGAGGTAAACAAATAAACAAACAAACAAAAACTTGAGTGTTTTCTATGATTCTAATGATCCTGTCTCTCTCACATCCAAATAATCAGGTCCTTGGGCAAGTCTCCTAAACATTTCTCAAGAAACTGTGCAATTACTTATTCTTTCTTCCAATACACTCATTCCAGACACTATAATCTCCCTTCTTAACCATTTTACCAGATTCCAATCTTTCCTCTCTCTTGCTGATTTTCCACATTGCAGTTAAAATGGTGTTCCAAACAGTAATTTTCATTATGTCACTGTTTTGCTCAGTGCCCCTTTAAAGGTTTAATAGTTCACCTAGAATAAAGGCCAAATTCTTTAACGCTGCCCACAAGACCACTCTGAAACACACGTTTAATGGTGATCTCTAAAAGGTAAACACTCTGGCCGTTCTGAATATCTTTTACTTCTCATTTAGTTTCATGAGTTGTGTGACCTCTGGCCCTTTGTGGATGTTGTTCCTTTACACAATCCTCACCTGGATAACTCATATTCATTGCTCACAAATCTGCTTCCCTGAAGACCACTTTGAAGATTTCTTGGTGAGCTTATGTAACTGAGTGTCCCCGTGTCACCACATATTTCTCTTATCGTGTATATTAAATTGTTTGAGATATATTCTTCTTTATTCCCTATTAGGCAAAATTTATACCTATCATGGTCACCATTATATTTCAGACATAAGACAGCTATAGCATGGTGCAAAATAAGGGCTCAGTAATACAGCCTGGTAAAATAAGAACTTAAAAATAAATAACCAATTAATCAAATCAGAATAACAAATAGGCACAATTTATGAGGAAAAACTTTCCAACAATTATAGATGCAAAATTATTGTCTGTGAAGCAGCGAGTTTTGTGTTATGGTATTCTACTAGAGAGTAGCTTCTGGGCAGTAATATGGATTAAAAGATCACAAAGAAGTTTCCAGCTCTAAAACTATAAGCTTCTATTATTATAATTTTACATACTGCAAAGGGTTCCTGGACCCAATTCCAATACTTGTATGGAGGCTTCCCCACACAAACAAGCAATTCTCAGATGCCAGCAGACTGTCTGAGAATTCAACTCAATTCTGATACTGTCTACCAGGAGATAGAACCAGATTCCACAGGTAAAGGCTCAATTCCACAAGACTGCTCTCCACTCCAGATGCCAGACGTAAGCCCAAGTACCTGTACTCCTTCCTGATTGACTAGCTATAAATCAGAAGTTTCCACAACCCCCTCTTCAGGTTCCATTAATTTGCTAGAACTGCTCACAGAACTCAGGAAAACTCATTTACTCACTAGATTACAGATTATAAAAGGCTATTAAAGGATATGAATCAACAGCCAGATGAAGAGATTCATCAGGCGAGGTCCTGAACAAAGAAATTTCTGTCCTCTTTGAGCGTGGGGTCCTCAAGGTGGCATGAGAAAGTATGCTGTTTGCTCAATGTGGAAGATCTCCGAAAAAGGGACCAAAAATCTTCCTTCTCTTTTGGGAAATCAGGGGGTGGGGCTGTAAGTTCCAACCCTCTAATCACAAGGTTGGTTCCCCTGGCAACCAGCACCCCAGGGTGGGATCAAAAAGGCAACTTTATTAACATCTTATGCATCAGAAAATTGAAATGCTTTTGGGAACTGTGAGCCAGGAACAGTGGTTGAAGACCAAATATATCTGAGAAATATACTTCAGTCACCTGAATGGCCATATGCATATACCAAGAAATTACTCTTGGTTAACATACTTATATTTTGTGTACTATTTCCAACAGTTTTCAAATTATGTGATCTTTCTTGCCTATGTCAGTTTACTTAGTGTTATACTATCACTTATTATCAAACAAATTGATTCTTTTTTTTAACATCTTTACTGAGGTATAATTGCCTTACATTGTTGTTAGTTGCTGCTGTATAACAGAGTGAATCAGCTCTATGTATACACATATCCCTATATCCTCACCCTCCCTATCCCACCCCTCTAGGTGGCCACAAAGCACCGAGAGCTGATCTCCCTGTGCTATGCAGCTGCTTCCCACTAGCTATCTATTTTACATTTGGTAGTGTATATATGTCCATGCCACTCCCTCACTTTGTCCCAGCTTACCCTTCCCCCTCCCCGTGTCCTCAAGTCCGTTCTCTACGTCTGCGTCTTTATTCCTGTCCTGCCCCTAGGTCCTTCAGAACGTTTTTTTGTTTGTTTTTTTAGATTCCACATATATGTATTAGCATACAGTATTTGTTTTTCTCTTTCTGACTTACTTCACTCTGTATGACAGACTCTAGGTCCATCCACCTCACTACAAATAACTCAGTTTCATTTCTTTTTATGGTGGAGTAATATTCCATTGTATATATGTGCCACATCTTCTTTATCCATTCATCTGTCGATGGACACTTAGATTGCTTCCATGTCCTGGCTATTGTAAATAGTGCTGCAATGAACATTGTGGTATATAACTCTTTTTGAATTATGGTTTTCTCAGGGTATATGCCCAGTAGTGGGATTGCTGGATCATACGGTAATTCTATTTTTTGATTCTTTTTAATAGTGAGTGCCAACTAGTTTTAAAACTGTTATACACTTAGTTGAGTATGATTATTTTCTTTTTAAACCTATAACTCTAATTATTTCATTTGAATATTTTGCCTTGTAGTTGTGTCTAGTCATTTGGGAGTTGGAATGAGCCCTACATTCTAATATTTTAATAAAAAATACTTGGTCAAAATTAGGTTATTGTTTGGATAAAGAAGGAAGAAGATGCAACAAACAAAAACAAAAGTAGGTGTACAGATAATGCACAAATGAGGAAAAGTTTTTGTTACAAGGTGAAAATAGAGAATTAAAAGTAGTATTTGTTATTTTAATGTATTTTAATAAATATATTCCATGCATACTTCACCACAGTCCATGAAAAGTTGTATGGCTTTACAAAACTTTATCTTTAGATGGAGAATATCTATTTGACAAGATTATTTCAAGAGGAATAAATGAATTAGAAGTAACATTCTCCTAATACGCTTTCACTAATTTTTAACTATTATTATTTAAAACATGGTGCAAATGATATAGAAAGTGATAATAGGGTGGGGGTTGCAGCTCATCTGATTGTGCATTGTTGCTACAATTTTGGCTTTTAGTCTAGTGCTGTTATCATTCAAGGAGTATAATTGGAAGTGGGATTTGAGTGAAGGGTGGAATTCTTTTCATTTTTTTTTTTTTCTTTTCCTTTGGACGAATTTTCAACCACCCTGCCATCACCTTCATATACCCAAGTCCAACTTTTTCCACCTCACAATCTTTTATATGTCCCTAAGAATGTCCTCTATTGGCCTACATTGGCTTTACTGCTTAGAATATTATAGTGCCCAACGCATTCGTTTCCTACTGCTGCAACAACAAATTGCCCCAAACATGGCACCAAAAGTAACACAAATTTATTATCTTTACAGTTTTGGAGTTCAGAAGTCTCAAACGGATCCCAACAGGCTAAAATCAAGGGATCAGCAGTGCTGTGTTATTTTCTGGAGGCTGTAGAAGAAAGACAAATTCCAGGCTCATTCATGTGTTGGCAAAATTCCGTTATATGTGGTATAGGACTGAGGTCTCTGTTTCCTTGCTGGCTGTCAGCTGGGGACCACCCTTATCCCCTATAGACCTCTCTGCATTCCTTTTACAAAACACCTATATTTCAGAATCGACAACAAAGTATCAAATTCTTTTCATGCTGCCACATATCTGACCCCTTTCCCATCGTTATATCTCTCTGGACGAGAACCAGGGAAAGATTCTCTACTTTTAAGTACTCATGTGATTATATTGGACCCCTCCCCCCATACAATCCATGGTAATCTCCTCATCTCAAAGTCCATAAACTTGATGACACTTTCAGAGTCCTTTGGCCATGTAAAGTAACATATTCACTGATTCCAGATTATTAGGACATGAACTTCTTTGGTGGCTATGGGGGTGAGAGGAGGATGCATTATTCTACCTACCAGGCCCTCTTATGAATCAACTAATGATTTTGCCATGTTCTTTTTATTACTCTGTCAAAAATAATGGAAAATGTTTATCTATTATAGGTATCTAACTTTCCAAACAAATCCTTAAACACTTCCCATCCCCTTTACCTCATCTAATGCTGCCAAAAGCAACTAGAGGGCTTGGAATCTGGTTTAAAATTTGGATTTACATAAGCCATTCAAATGAAATTAGGCTGTCTTCATATTGCCATGTGTATGACTGATTTTATGTACATTACTTTGTCTTGCATTAGTTATTACTTTTAATAAAATATTTCAGAGCAGAAAATATTATTTGAAAATTATTCTTTTAAGAATATTCTTGTGCATCTCAGAATCTTCCACATATCTAGAAAAACAGGATGTGAAGAATATATAATCAGTAATGTTTACCAGCTAAGGAAGTTGCAGAATGATTAAGATCACTGGTGTAGCATCAGAGAGCCTGAGTTCAAAGAACAGTTCTATTCCCAACTGTGTAAATTGGGGCAAGTTATTTAATTCCTCTAAGCCTTAGTTTCTATATCTAATGTAGATATTAATAATAACATCTAATTCATTGTGTTGCTATGAGGATTAATTAAGTCAGTGTATATAAAATATGTGGTAAAAAATTCAATACGTGTTAGTTTTGAAACTAAATGGCAAAATACATTAACCAAGTTTTCCATTTGTCTTTCTGAATTTATGAACAAGCAAATAATTTTATAAATTCATATAAATTTTAACTTAAAACTCTGACATTAAAAGTAATGCATATTATTAGCACCTCTTTGCAGTTGTGGCTCTAGTTATAAAAAGACATTTTCAAATTCCCACTGAAAATTTTCTGTTAAAATCCCATGGGCAAAAACTTTTAAAATATTGGAATTGGAGGAGCTTCAAGATGGCAGAAGAGTAAGACGCGGAGATCACCTTCCTCCCCACAAATACATCAGAAATACATCTACACGTGGAACTTCTCCTACAGAACACCCACTGAACCCTGGCAGAAGACCTCAGACCTCCCAAAAGGCAAGAAACTCCCCACGTAGCTGGGTAGGGCAAAAGAAAAAAGAAAAAACAGAGACAAAAGAATAGGGATGGGACCTGCACCAGTGGGAGGGAGCTGTGAAGGAGGAAAGGTTTCCACTCACTAGGAAGCCCCTTCGCGGGCAGAGACTGCGGGTGGCGGAGCAGGGAAGCTTCGGAGCCACGGAGGAGAGCGCAGCAATAGGGGTGCGGAGGGCAAAGCGGAGAGATTCCCGCACAGAGGCTCGGTGCCGACCAGCACTCACCAGCCCAAAAGGCTTGTCTGCTCACCCAATGGAGCAGGTGGGGGCTGGGAGCTGAGGCTCGGGCTTCAGAGGTCAGATCCCAGGGAGAGGCCTGGGGTTGGCAGCGTGAACACAGCCTGAAGGGGCTAGTGCGTCACAGCTAGCCGGGAGGGAGTCCGGGAAAAAGTCTGGAGCTGCCGAAGAGGCAAGAGACTTTTTCTTGCCTCTTTGTGTCCTGGTGCGCGAGGAGAGGAGATTAACAGCGCCGCTTAAAGGAGCTCCAGAGACGGGTGCGAGCCATGGCTATCAGCGCGGACCCCAGAGATGGGCATAGGACGCTAAGGCTGCTGCTGCCGCCACCAAGAAACCTGTGTGCGAGCACAGGTCACTATCCACACCTCCCCTCCCGGGAGCCTGTGCAGCCCGCCACTGCCAGGGTCCCGTGATCCAGGGACAACTTCGCCGGGAGAACGCACGGCGCCCCTCAGGCTGGTGCAACGTCACGCCAGCCTCTGCCGCCACAGGCTTGCCCCGCATTCTGTACCCTTCCCTCCCCCCGGCCTGAATGAGCCAGAGCCCCCTAATCAGCTGCTCCTTTAACCCCGTCCTGTGTGAGCGAAGAACAGACACCCTCAGGCGACCTACACGCAGAGGCGGGTCCAAATCCAAAGCTGAACCCCAGGAGCTGTGCGAACAAAGAAGAGAAAGGGAAATCTCTCCCAGCAGCCTCAGGAGCAGCGGATTAAACCTCCACAATCAACTTGATGTACCCTGCACCTGTGGAATACCTGAATAGACAACAAATCATCCCAAATTGAGGAGGTGGACTTTGGGAGCAAAGATATATATTTTTCTTTCCCTTTTTCTCTTTGTGTGAGTGTGTATGTGTATGCTTCTGTGTGTGATTTTGTCTGTATAGCTTTGCTTTTACCATTTGTCCTAGGGTTCTGCCTGTCCACTGTTTTTTTGTTTTACTTAAAAAATTTTTTTTTCTTAATAATTATTTTTTATTTTAATAACTTTATTTTGTTGTACTTTATTTCATTTTATTTTATCTTCTTTCTTTCTTTCTCTTTCTCCCTTCCTTCCTTCCTTTCCTTTTTCTTCCTTCCTTCCTTCCTTCCTTCTTCTCCCTTCCTTCCTTCCTTTCTTTCTTTCTTCCTTCCTCTGTCCCTCCCTCCCTCTCTCCCTCTCTCCCTCTCTCTCTTTCTTTCCTCCCTTTTATTCTGAGCCGTGTGGATGAAAGGCTCTTGGTGCTCCAGCCAGGCATCAGGGCTGTGCCTCTGAGGTGGGAGAGCCAACTTCAGGACACTGGTCCACAAGAGACCTCCCAGCTCCACGCAATATGAAACGGCAAAAATCCCCCAGAGATCTCCATCTCAACGCCAAGACCCAGCTCCTCTCAATGACCAGGAAGCTACAGTGCTGGACAGCCTATGCCAAACAACTAGCAAGACAGGAACACAACCCCATCCATTAGCAGAGAGGCTGCCTAAAATCATAATAAGGCCACAGACACCCCAAAACACACCACCAGACATGGGTGTGCCCACCAGAAAGACAAGATCCAGCCTCATCCACCAGAACACAGGCACTAGTCCCCTACACCAGGAAGCCTACACAACCCACTGAACCAACCTTAGCCACTAGGGACAGACACCAAAAACAACGGGAACTATGAACCTGCAGCCTGCGAAAACGAGACCCCAAATGCAGTAAGTTAAGAAAAATGAGAAGACAGAAAAACACACAGCAGATGAAGGAGCAAGGCAAAAACCCACCAGACCTAACAAATGAAGAGGAAATAGGCAGTCTACCTGAAAAAGAATTCAGAATAATGATAGCAAAGATGATCCAAATTTTGGAAATAGAATAGAGGAAATACAAGAAACGTTTAACAAGGACCTAGAAGAACTAAAGAGCAAACAAACAGTGATGAACAACACAATAAATGAAATTAAACATTCTCTAGAAAGGATCAATAGCAGAATAACTGAGGCAGAAGAATGGATAAGTGACCTGGAAGATAAAATAGTGGAAATAACTACTGCAGAGCAGAATAAAGAAAAGAGAATGAAAAGAATTGAGGACAGTCTCAGAGACCTCTGGGACAACATTAAACGCACCAACATTCAAATTATAGGGGTCCCAGAAGAAGAAGAGAAAAGAAAGGGACTGAGAAAATATTTGAAGAGATTAGAGTTGAAAACTTCCCTAATATAGGAAAGGAAATAGTTAATAAAGTCCAGGAAGCACAGAGAGTCCCATACAGGATAAATCCAAGGAGAAACACACAAAGTCACATAGTAATTAAACTATCAAAAATCAAATACAAAGAAAAAATATTAAAAGCAGCAAGGGAAAAACAACAAATAACACACAAGGGAATCCCCATAAGGTAAACAGCTGATCTTTCAGCAGAAACTCTGCAAGCCAGAGGGAGTGGTAAGACATATTTAAAGTGATGAGGGAGAAAAACCTACAACCAAGATTACTCTTCCCAGCAAGGATCTCATTCAGATTTGATGGAGAAATTAAAACCTTTACAGACAAGCAAAAGCTAAGAGAATTCAGAACCACCAAACCAGCTCTATAACAAATGCTAAAAGAATTTCTCTAGGCAGGATCACAAGAGAAGGAAAAGACCTACAATAACAAAATCCAAACCAATTAAGAAAATGGTAATAGGAACATATATATCGATAATTACCTTGAATGTAAATGGATTAAATGCTCCAACCAAAAGACAGAGACTGTCTGAATGGATATGAAAACAAGACCCATATATATGCTGTCTAAAAGAGACCCACATCAGACCTAGGGAGACATAAAGACTGAAAGTGAGGGGATGGAAAAAGATATTCCATGCAAATGGAAATTAAAAGAAAGCTGGAGTAGCAACACTCATATCAGACAAAATAGACTTTAAAATAAAGACTATTGCTAGAGACAAAAAGTACACTACATAATGATCAAAGGATCAATCCAAGAAGAAGATAGAACAATTTTAAATAATTATGCACCCAACATAGGAGCACCTCAATATATAAGGCAAATACTAACAGCCATAAAAGGGGAAATCGACAATAACACAATCATAGTAGGGGACTTTAACAGCCCGCTTTCACCAGTGGACAGATCATCCAAAATGAAAATAAATAAGGAAACACAAGCTTTAAATGATACATTAAACAAGATGGACTTAATTGATATTTATAGGACATTCCATCCAAAAACAACAGAATACACATTCCTCTCAAGTGCTCATGGAACATTCTCCAGGATAGATCATATCCTGGGTCACAAATCAAGCCTTGGTAAATTTAAGAAAATTGAAATCATATCAAGTATCTTTTCCGACCACAACGCTATGAGACTAGATATCAATTACAGGAAAAGATCTGTAAAAAATACAAACACATGGAGGCTAAACAATACACTACTTAATAACCAAAATGTCACTGAAGAAATCAAAGAGGAAATCAAAAAATACCTAGACACAAATGACAATGAAAACACGATGACCCAAAACCTATGGGATGCAGCAAAAGCAGTTCTAAGAGGGAAGTTTAGAGCAAGACAATCCTACCTTAAGAAACAAGAAACATCTCAAATAAACAACCAAACCTTGCACCTAAAGCAACGAGAGAAAGAAGAACAAAAAAACTCCAAAGCTAGCAGAAGGAAAGAAATCATAAAGATCAGATCAGAAATAAATGAAAAAGAAATGAAGGAGACAGTAGCAAAGATCAATAAAACTAAAAGCTGGTTCTTTGAGAAGATAAACAAAATTGATAAACCATTAGCCAGACTCATCAAGAGAAAAAGGGAGAAGACTCAAATCAATAGAATTAGAAATGAAAAAGGAGAAGTAACCACTGACACTGCAGAAATACAAACGATCATGAGAGATTACTACAAGCAACTCTATGCCAATAAAATGGACAACCTGGAAGAAATGGACAGATTCTTAGAAATGCACAACCTGCCAAGACTGAACCAGGAAGAAATAGAAAATATGAACAGACCAATCACAAGCACTGAAATTGAAACTGTGATTAAAAACCTTCCAACAAACAAAAGCCCATGACCAGATGGCTTCACAGGCGAATTCTATCAAACATTTAGAGAAGAGCTAACACCTGTCCTTCTCAAACTCTTCCAAAATATTGCAGAGGGAGGAACACTCCCAAACTCATTCTACGAGGCCACCATCACCCTGATACCAAAACCAGACAAAGATGTCACAAAGAAAGAAAACTACAGGCCAATATCACTGATGAACATAGATGCAAAAATCCTCAACAAAATACTAGCAAACAGAATCCAACAGCACATTAAAAGGATCATACACCATGATCAAGTGGGGTTTATCCCAGGAATGCAAGGATTCTTCAATATACGCAAATCAATCAATGTGATACACTATATTAACAAAATGAAGGAGAAAAACCATATGATCATCTCAACAGATGTAGAGAAAGCTTTCGACAAAATTCAACACCCATTTATGATAAAAACACTCCAGAAAGTAGGCATAGAGGGAACTTGCCTCAACATAATAAAGGCCATATATGACAAACCCACAGCCAACATCGTCCTCAATGGTGAAAAACCGAAACCATTTCCTCTAAGATCAGGAACAAGACAAGGTTGCCCACTCTCACCACTATTATTTAACATAGTTTTGGAAGTTTTAGCCACAGCAATCAGAGAAGAAAAAGAAATAAAAGGAATCCAAATTGGAAAAGAAGAAGTAAAGCTGTCACTGTTTGCAGATGACATGATACTATACATAGAGAATCCTAAAGATGCTACCAGAAAACTACTAGAGCTAATCAATGAATTTGTTAAAGTAGCAGAATACAAAATTAATGCACAGAAATCTCTAGCATTCCTATACACTCATGATGAAAAATCTGAAAGTGAAATTAAGAAAACACTCCCATTTACCATTGCAACAAAATGAATAAAATATCTAGGAATAAACTTAACTAAGGAGACAAAAGACCTGTATGCAGAAAATTATAAGACACTGATGAAAGAAATTAAAGATGATACAAACAGATGAAGAGATATACCATGTGCTTGGATTGGAAGAATCAACATTGTAAAAATGACTCTACTACCCAAAGCAATCTACAGATTCAATGCAATCCCTAGCAAACTACCACTGGCATTTTTCACAGAACTAGAAAAAAAATTTCACAATTTGTATGGAAACACAAAAGACCCCAAATAGCCAAAGCAATCTTGAGAAAGAAAAACGGAGTTGGAGGAATCAGGCTCCCAGACTTCAGACTATACAACAAAGCTACAGTAATCAAGGCAGTATGGTACTGGCACACAAAAAATATATAGATCAATGGAACAGGATAGAAAGCCCAGAGATAAACCCACGCATATATGGTCACCTTATGTTTGATAAAGGAGGGAAGAATATACAGTGGAGAAAAGACAGCCTCTTCAATAAGTGGTGCTGGGAAAACTGGACAGGTACATGTAAAAGTATGAAATTAGAACACTCCCTAACACCAGACACAAAAATAAACTCAAAACAGACTAAAGACCTAAATGTAAGGCCAGACACTATCAAACTCTTAGAGGAAAACATAGACAGAACACTCTATGACATAAATCACAGCAAGATCCTTTTTGACCCACCTCCTAGAGAAATGGAAATAGAAGCAAAAATAAGCAAATGGGACCTAATGAAACTTAAAAGCTTTTGCACAGCAAAGGAAACCATAAGACGAAAAGACAACCCTCAGAATAGGAGAAAATATTTTCAAATGAAGCAACTGACAAAGGATTAATCTCCAAAATTTACAAGCAGCTCATGCAGCTGATTAACAAAAAAACAAATAACCCAATCCAAAAATGGGAAGAAGACCTAAATAGACATTTCTCCAAAGAGGATATATAGATTGCCAACAAACACATGAAAAGATGCTCAACATCACTAATCATTAGAAAAATGCGAATCAAAACTACAATGAGCTATCCCCTCACACCAGTCAGAATGGCCATCATCAAAAAGTCTACAAACAATAAATGCTGGAGAGGGTGTGGAGAAAAGGGAACCCTCTTGCACTGGTGGTGGGAATGTAAATTGATACAGCCACTATGGAGAACAGTATGGAGGTTCCTTAAAAAACTAAAATTAGAACTACCATATGACCCAGCAATCCCACTACTGGGCATATACCCTGAGAAGACCATAATACAAAAAGAGTCATGTACCACAATGTTCATTGCAGCTCTATTTACAATAGCCAGGACATGGAAGCAACCTAAGTGTCCATCAACAGATAAATGGATAAAGAAGATGTGGCACATATATACAATGGAATATTACTCAGCCATAAAAAGAAACGAAACTGAGTTATTTGTAGTGAGATGGATGGACCTAGAGTCTGTCATACAGAGTGAAGTAAGTCAGAAAGAGAAAAACAAATACCGCATGCTAACACATATATATGGAATCTAAAAAAAAAACAAAACACAATGGTCAGAAGAACCTAGGGGCAAGATGGGCATAAAGACACTGACCTACTAGAGAATGGACTTGATGATATGGGGAGGGGAAGGGTAAGCTGTGACAAAGTGAGAGAGTGGCATGGACATATATACACTACCAAATGTAAAATAGATAGCTAGTGGGAAGCAGCCGCATAGCACAGGGAGATTAGCTCAGTGCTTTGTGACCACCTAGAGTGGTGGGATAGGGAGGGTGGGAGGGAGGGAGACACAAGAGGGAAGAGAGATGGGAACATATGTATATGTATAACTGATTCACTTTGTTATAAAGCAGAAACTAACACACCATTGTAAAGCAATTATACTCCAATAGAGACGTTAAATATATATATATATATATATATATATATATATTGGAGTTGTCAACTTTATGGCTATTAATTTTTAAAATAACTATTAATTAAGTTTAATTTCTGTAGCAAATTAAATTACACATATATATTTATTTTATGTCAGTTCCAGGAAATTTCACTTCTTTGTAACATTCTTTTGCTACAAAAATTACTTTAATTTTACTTTTGTCATCAGGTACCTCCTTTAAGTATAATTTATTTATCTAAAATGGCATGTTTAAGGTAATAGCATTTTCTTCTTAGAAAAAAAAATGAATATGGATAGCTTTTATGTAGTGGTATAGTTAAAACTGCTTTTGAAAAGACACCAGTGTACTTTATAAATTAACTCTGGGCCTATTTACCCAAAATAATATAAATTTTATTTCTATAAATTAAACAAATGTTTCCTCCATTAACACATTTAAAATGTCAACAACTAAATCATTAGATCCCTGGAATTTTTTTAGAAGTACACTTCAGGGATAAAAGTACAAACAATATTTAATAACTTGAAGAGCATAACCCTGAATTAGAGTTACTTTTAAACATCTTTTTATTTAAGTATGACAAACATATAGGATGTACAAATCTTATGTGAAAAGGTCAATGAATTACCAAAAAGTTAATAAAACTATGTAACCAACACAAAAATTAATAAAAACATTAATTCCAAGACTATAGAAGCCTATCTTCTCCAAATTAATTAATGTTTAATTGTGCTTCCATGGATTCATTTTCATCCTTTTGAAGTTTATGTGAATGGAATAATCTAGTGTTCCTTTTTTTCACTTCTAGCATGTTTCAGTCAATGTTATACTGTTGTATGTAGCAATATTTTACTTATTTCCAATGTTATTTAAAATTATATTTTAGAAATATAATGCAATGCATTTATCCAAATTACTCTTGAAGTATATTTGACTATGTAGTTTGCAGTCATATGGGACCATAATATGACTAATGCATATTTACAAATGACTTTTAGTATATTTATTTACAAATTACTGTTAGGTATATACCTATCAGTGGAGGCTCTTGTGATTAGTTATGTGGATTAAAAGTAGTTATACAAATTTTTATTCCCATCATCAGAGTTTGTGTATTCTAATTATTTCATATCCTTGCAATTATATTTTTAGCCATCCTAGGTTTTATATAGTGAATTTTTAATGTGATTTTATTTTCACTTCCTTAATAAGTGATACGTTGAGTACTTTTCATATACTTATATTATACTTAATTTTCCCTTTTGTGATATCTCTGTCAAATTCTCAGACTCTTTTTGTCATGCATTTATAGGTATTCTTTATGTTTCCTAGATATAAATGCCTTGTCAATGATAATCAATGCAAATTTCACTTATTCTCTAGAGTTTGCACTTTCATTTATTTCCTAAGCTTTGCAATGGACTGATTTTAAGGTGACTCTCAATGATTATGCTACTTCCTGGTGTCCATGGCTTTGTATGATCCTGCCCATTTGTATATGGGGGCTGTAACTTGCTTTTCACTAAGAAATATAGCAAAGCAGAAGGGATATTACTCCTGTGATTAGTTTGCATTACACAGCAATGGAGTTGAGATGTTACTTCCACGATTACGTTGCATTACATAAGACACTATCTTAGCAGTGTGGATAAGTCATTCTTCCTGGCTTAATGAAGTAAGTAGGCATGTTGAAGAAGCCCACATTGCAAGAAACTGCAGAAGGCTTTTAGGACTAGAGGAAAGCCTTTAGGAGGCAGCCGGCAAAGAGTCAGAACCTCAGTCATGCAGCTGCAAAGAAAGGGATTTTGACAACAACCAGAATGAGCTTGGGCGCAAATTCTTCAAACTGCGGTAGCCCAACTGCAATCAACGTGTGCGTGTGTGTGTGTGTGTATACATACATACGTACATAAATATATATATATATAGTTGTGTCTATATGAGTATGGAAATTGACAAAATGATATTAAAATTTATATAGGCATAAAAACTAAAGAAATAACCAAAACAATTTTAGAGAACAGAGTTCACTGTACATTAATTTATAATTACCATAAAGCTACTGCAATTATTCAGGGGGTTATAGGCACAAGGATAGATAACTAAACCCATGGAACAGATTCAGGATGCTAAAGAGACACAGATATAAATGTATCTTCATACATTGGAAAGGTGGCCCTGCAGAGCAGTGAAAAATGTACAGTCTTTTATTTTAAAATCATGGCATTGGATCAATTAAATAGTTACATGAAAAACAGTAAACCATGAATGCTTCCATCTACCATACACCAAGCCCACTCTAAATAGATTGCAGAAGGTAAAAGATCACATCTTCTAGAAAATAGCATAGGAAAAAATCTCTAGGATCTTGGAACAGCCAGTAATTTCTTAAATAGGACATAGAACATGAACAATAAAAAAATATATAGACATCCTTACCACGAACCTAGTGGCTTAAAACAACGCATATTTATTCTTTCTATTGGTCAGAAGTCCAGGCATGGTTTCGTTAAGTGGTCTGCTCAGGGCTTGGGTCAAAAGTCTGGTTTATTCTCAGAATTCTATTGCTAACATTATAGGTAATAAAAAGAAAGAAAGATATTTCTTCTCTAATATCCAGTTTTTCTTCACAGGCATTGATTTTTCTCTTATGTCTCTTATGTCTCGATCTCTCTGCTTTAATGTATCTTAAAAGTGCTCTAAGGCTCACCAAAGGGGAAAAAAAAGGAAAAGTTTTATCAAGGGCATTGCCAGTCACTGATGTCAATGAACCAATTTAAAGAGTAGAGTGTTGCAAGGTAGGCATGTTCAATATTTTTTCTGCTGATCATTCTAATATTCTTATACCTGGCAGCACAGCTTTTTTGTTTGAAGTCAGACTGATGTGACAATTAATTTGGTTCTCATGCATGTACAATCTGTATGACAGTGGGCAGATTACTAACATTCTTTCCATTCATTGTAGGGTCTGTGTACCTCCTCCTTTGAATCTGAGTGGGTTCTAAGACTACTCTGACCAGTAAAACATGAAAGAAGTTATTGTATTGCCCATTTTCAGGCCCAGGAGTTAAGAGAATGGCAACTTATACTTCCTGTGTGTTGAAAACCAGCCTCCATTCTCTGAGAAAGTTTATGCATTTCAGTGATGAGGTCCTTGAATTTCTCAGCTGAGCTCTGAGCTGACAGCCAATTCAAATTTGCTAACCATGTGAGTAAGCCATCTCCAAAGTCAATCCTGCAGCTTTAGTAAACCACCCTAGCTGATGCCACATAGGACAAAAATAAAATGTCAAATGAAGTCCTTTTTAAGTTTCTGACCCATAAAGTGATAAGCAAAATAAAATTGTTGTTTTAAGCCACAGAGTTTTGGTGTAGTTTTCAATACAGCAATAAATAACCAAAACAATCAATGATCTTGAATTTTCTAAATTAGGTAGAGGACATTTATTCTTGCAAAGGAAGGGACTGTTGAGAAAAGAAAAAAATTAAGGTAGAAAACTATATTCTGGGCTGAAGACCATTTGCTACTCTCAAAAACACCTGAAAATATTTTCTAGTACATGCTATAAAATATTGATGAATGTATTAATAATTGATAAAAGTAAGCAATAATGATTATAAATTTATAATATAATGCAACCTTTATAATAGTAGAAGTAATAATTTTAGAATATTTAAGCCTAGATTATAAGAGAATACAAATAATTTCTCATTCTTATAAATCTATTAAAAATAAAGAAAAATGAATAAATAATAAATGAAAGCAATAAACTACTATTTTGCATTTCAAGATGATTTTTAATAGAATGGCAGAATAATAAATGTTATCTTTGGGGAAATGTGGGAAGTTAATTCCAGCAAATTCTCCTATTTTCCCACAGGAAAACCTTTTAGAAAATAGTCTTTTGTTATTAAAAAGAAATGTACTACTTGAATGGGAGATACATGTAAGGTCAGTTATTACTTAGTTACATTGGTCCTTTAATTTTGAGAACAACAGGTATTAGAAGAAGCCCATCCTTTCCCCTTGTTCTAAAGGGCACATTTAATTTCTTAGATACCTCTTTCCTTAATGGCAATTTTCCTCTCTCTGCCTCTGGAGGAGTGACACCCAGGTTCTTCCATTTTTCTCAAATATGCTTTTTATAGCAAACCCCTGCTTCAAAAGTATTTTTGTTCTTCCATAGCTGCATTTACACTAAATGTCATATATTTGTACATCTCATTGTATGTCTTATCTCAAGACCAGGTTCAAGGAATATAGAAATTCCTATTAATGCTGCAGTGTATCCTTTGCCCCACCCCCAAGTTGTGTCTCTAATAAAACCAAATGTTAATTTGTATACAGTTTCTGCTTTGGTTACACATTTGGGTTTCCTGATATACAGATTATTTTTGCTTTGGAAGTTGGTATCTTTGCCAAACCTACAAAATATATAGCACAAACAGCTAACTTTATAAAGCAACTCTCAAAATTTCCTTGAATCACTCTGAAGACAGTACCTATTCCTTGCAATGATAACAGCATTGGTCCAAATATTTTAGAACTGTCATTTTAGAACATTTTTATTGCATAAAACAAAGAATTTAAAAATATTTTTACAGTTTAGAGGCCAAACTGGATATTAAAATAATGGCCAAACATGCAGAGTGGGTTTTGTTGGTGATTCTGAACACAATATCAAAGGATGGAATTTCATTTATAATCTCTAGAAAAAAATGTTTACTTCATATTTAATATAAGTTACTGAAAAGAAAAGATAAATCGATAGATATATAAAGGAGAATGATACAAGATGATCATTTTAAGTATTTGCAATAATAGCAAAATTATATATGCTCAAACTGATGCTTGCTGAAAATTAACTAGAATAGAATATTTATACTCTCCAAGAGAATCAAAGTGAATTACTGTAATTTTTCTCACCAGATATTTTCTATTAAAATTTGTAGTTTTTCAACTGAATTCAGACGAACACAAAGCACATAGAAACCCGATATTCCTGAGGATTCTCAAACCCCAAACGTGACATAAAAAGGCATTTTGAATAGTAGCTTTAACTTAAGTGTCAGACTCAGATCTCTGATTTGGAAATCCCTTTGGCTCAACCTGAAGGTAGCTGCTGTCATAAGAAATGAGATATTTGAAAAGTATATTACAATTCTGCTGGCACGTATTCTCTTTAAAAACTCCTATATCCGTAAGTTCACAAGAAATGTCCCATTGCCTCATGAATATTTTAGAAATGAGTAATATTTTTTGCTTAACTCTCTGTTTATTTTGGGATATAGGGCATGTAATTTTAAAAAATCAAATCTGACAATATTTGAATGTAATTAAACTTGTTTCTGGTCAGGCTTTAAGTAAAAATAAAAATGACAGTTAAGGAGATCATCTTAAAATATTTTTAGATACATACATCCCATACTTGATGTGAAAAATTTAGATACTATAAAATTCAATAGAGTATTTATGACTTTCATATCACTTTCAATATTAAATCAGAGGTATAATCCAGTGAACAAAATACTCCATAATTTAAACACTCAAGAAGCAAATTTATTATCACACTAATCAAAAAGTATATGAGATGCTGCGACCAAAACTAAATAATATGCCTTTTATTGCTTGATACTACACTGAATAAATGAATGCTCAATAAATTCTTGTCCCATGATCAATCCACCAAATTAAATTAACTTTCAGTCACGATTCAAGTATTTAAGAATGGAATTATTATTCTGAGCATATAACCAATGAAAATTATTATGGGTTTAAGAAGAAAACATTAGATTCTAGAGGTAAATGATAACATTTTAACATCAAATATGGTGACATACACATTTTTCAAATCACTGTTTCTAAATTCTCAATTAATATAATTGAGTGGCTCTCTCCATGAGCCACCCATTCATTTTTTCATTAGATCTAGCAGTGTAATGCTGTGAATCATTAGATGAATAATATACTGACAGACACATAAGACGACTGATATATTGGTCGGCACTTTTGTATGAATTAATAGGCTAGTGTAAGTATTTTTGTGTTTACTTTGGACATAGTTTTGAACCAGAAGCTGCTAGTTATGTAGAACATGGAATATGGGCAATAATGCATGGAACAAAGACCATGGCTATAAAGAAAATAATCACAAAAGAAATGACATTGAACCATTCTCTGATCAAAGAATATGAACTTTCTAGCCCCCGCATTCCCCCCAAATTAAGAAGTATATACAGGGAAGATGGAACAACATGAGCAATGACACAGAGAAATTAAAAACATTATCTACTCAGTGTTCTGAATGTATCCTGATATGGCAAGAAATAAGAACAAGCTTGAAGAAATGTCAGAAGCTAATTGCATATTTTAAGAGCCTATTATGAATTAGAATATTTAGGCCTTTCACATGATAAGTCATTTAATTTAATCCTTATAAAACTTTATTCTGAGATAGGTAGACATAAAAATCTTACACGAAGTAGAACAAACAAAATCACAGACATTGATGACCTGATAGTTTCTCAAATATTATGTATGTCTCAAAAGAACACTCGTTATTTCTATAATTCAATGCTGCCTCCAAGGAGATGGGCCCACAAATCCTAGGCCTGAACATAAAATATCTTGCTTGCCAGGCTAAGGAACTAAATTTTTCTTTTACTGTAAGAAGGAAAACAATAAAAATGACAACACTATGATAGTGCTATGAACAAACTGCATTTTAAAAGGGAAGTCTATATTCCTGTTGTACCCCTAGGTTCTTCAGAACCTTTTTTTTTTTTTTTTTTTTTAGATTCCATATACATGTGTTAGCATACGGTATTTGTTTTTCTCTTTCTGACTAGAGGGGTGGGATAGAGAGGATGGGAGGGAGACACAAGAGGGAGGAGATACGGGGATGTATGTACATGTATAGCTGATTCACTTTGTTATAAAGCAGAAACTAACAAAAAAAAATAAAAGTAAAAACAAAGGGAAGTCTAGAAGACAAGTTGGGAGTTGAATTTAAAGTGAAAAAATAGACATGTATTGAAAGAAACGAGATAAGAGACAACAAACCTTGAATAATGGCAAAGGCAGTAATGTTGGCAAGAAAAATATAGTTTTAGATAATTAAGAGGGGAAAAAAAAACCTTTCTACTTGTATTTTGAAGATGTAAAAGAATAAAACTAAAGATAATAATCAGATGTTTAGGTTATTCAACAAATAATATAAAAAAAACAAGAGAAAACCTAGAGAGATGATTTCTTATAATTTTGAGAAATTTCACGTGAGTTGAATGATTCAGGAGGCATTTGGATATCAATCTTGGGTTTTCAAAAGTGATCTAGGTCAGAAATATATATTTATACCTTAGAATTTATATTACAGTTGAACCTGTATTAATTCAAACACATGTAGCATGAGAAGGAAAATAAACCAAAGAAGAAAGCGTTGAGAATACCATTTAAAGGCCAGGAAAGGAAGCTAAAAATGAACATGTCAAGGGTTTGCCAGTAATGTGGACCTACCAGAACTCTCATACACTGCCAGTGGGCATGTAAAATTGGTACCACCCCTTGGGAAATTATTTAGGGGTAGATACTAACACTGAATATATGAGTTCTCTATAACCCAATAATTGTTGTCCTTAGCAGACAACCTAGAGAAGAGCATTTAAATATTTAACGAAAGCATGTACAAGAATGCACACAGCAATTCTAATAAAATAATCAAAAATCAGAAAATATCCAAATACCTATCAACATTAAAATGGATAAATAAACTGATATATTCACACAAAATACTATATAGCAGTGAGAATGAATGGCTTAATCTACATGCAACAATATGGATAAATCTCCCAAAAATAATGTTGAGTGAAAGAAGCCAAACATAAATGATTACTAATATATGATTTTCTTTATGTAAAATGTAATAACAGGTTAAGACTATTTTGTGATGTTACAAGTTAGTAATGATACTCTTGAAGGAGTGTTCAGTGGCTGGGATGGAGCAGGAGGAGTACAATGTGTTGCTAGTAGAGATCTGTTTATTGATCTTGGTGCTGGTTACACTTGGGTGTTCAGTTTGTGTAAGTTTAGTGAACTGAACACTGATTGTTGTATAATTTACTGTATGCTTGTTAGATGTCAGTACAAAGGTTTAATCAATTCTGTGATTAATCATCACAAAACTATGAAGCTATCTAAAGGAAGGAACAAAAAAGAAAAGACTGTACACTGAAGTAGAAGATGGTATCTATTACCTTTAGATAAATTCACATCTGTATTTTGGATGTCAGCATTTGACAGAATCTTGTTTAAATAAGAAAAGTTGTCACATACTCTATGGTGCTGTGTATCTGAGATATGTACTAAATGTAAACTTGAATTAGACTTCAGTCAAAGAAGTTTATGTCACAACATATCCTTCTGTACAAGACTAGAAGTATATAAAAACGAAAAATTACAATACTTTCTTGAAGATGATACATAATTAAAATGCTTTTTACTTTACTCAGTCTATTAAAAAAGCTACTTCACAGTGTCAAAAAAATTATTTTTGGTATGAAATGTTAGTAAGATAATACCTTAGGTCCCAGCCATATTTACTTAACTAAGACTGAGCATTATCAGATAATAAAAAGCTGATTTTGTCATCTATGCAATTGATAATAACTTTGCTATTGAATTGATTATGTAGATATTTAAATAAAATAGAAAATGACAACAAGGAAAAGCATTTTGTTATATAAAGGGATGTTGCAGAAGCTAGATATAGCATGCAGTCTTGGTGTACTCTTTTGAAAACCCTTATTCTTGACCTGCTCAACGAATCATCAGAAAGTTTTTTCCAAACATGTGCTGCTGTAAACTATCCGAAGAAATTAGTTTGCAGATCAAATGGAATAAATATAGAAACAGGCAGGAATAATCTGTAAATATGAGCTCTTTCCTGTACCTCATCCTTTCTCTAAATGCTGCCGAGAGAGAAGATAACATGGCTGACTTAATTTTAATGAACCATAAAAATTATCGATGATGCGTCCACCTCTCCCCCCACCCAAATACCCAGAATCAAGAGGTGTCCTCCACTTAACTCTTATTAGAATTGTAAATAAAATCTTTTTCTTTTTTAAAAAAATTATTTATTTATTTATTTATTTATGGCTGTGTTGGGTCTTCGTTTCTGTGCGAGGGCTTTCTCTAGTTGCGGCGAGCGGGGGCCACTCTTCATCATGGTGCATGGGCCTCTCACTGTTGCGGCCTCTCTTGTTGCGGAGCACAGGCTCCAGACGCGCAGGCTCAGCAATTGTGGCTCACGGGCCTAGTTGCTCCGCGGCATGTGGGATCTTCCCAGACCAGGGCTCGAACCCGTGTCCCCTGCATTGGCAGGCAGATTCTCAACCACTGCGCCACCAGGGAAGCCCTCTCTCTTTTTCTTTATGAAAAATTTATTTCCTGTAAACTGGCATGTCTCTCTCTTATTGATATCCTGATTTCTGCTAGCCTATCTTAAAACAATGCATCTACTCCCATTTTTGCTATTATTTTGCTTTCAAATCTACATCAAATAGGGGAAAAAATAAGGAAAATTAATCAAGTGACTTTATGTAATTCAATATTGTGTGCATTCAAGCCAGTATTTGCATCTTCTATATTTTCAAATTAGATTTTTACATAGAATTGTCCAATGATTTACTTTTTTTAATTAAAAAAAAATTATTGAAGTATAGTTGATTTACAATGCTGTGTTAGTTTCAGGTGTACAGCAAAGTGATTCAGTTATATATACATATATATGTATATATAACTGAATATATATTTTCTTTTTCAGATTCTTTTCCCATATAGGTTATTACAAAACACTGAGTATAGTTCTCTGTGTTACACAGTAGGTCCTTGTTGGTTATTTTATATACAGTAGTGTGTGTATGTTAATCCCAAGCTCCTAATTTATCCCTCCCCACCTTTCCCCTTTGGTAACCATAAGTTTGTTTTCTATGTCTGTGGGTCTATTTCTGTTTCGTATATAAGTTCATTTGTATCAATTTTTTTTTTTAGATTCCATATATAAGCAATATCATATATTTGTCTTTCTCTATCTGGCTTACTTCACCTAGTATGATAATCTCTAGGTCCCTCCATGTTGCTGCAAATGGCATTATTTCATTCTTATATAAAACCAGATACAATGATTTACATTTGAGGACTATATTCCAAAACTACTGATTGTGAATGATCTAAGAAAGAATTGTAAATTCTAAGCCTATCATGTCTTAGATGACGTTAATCTTGAAAAACTAGGTAAAAGAGGGGGGTAATAAAGTGGTCTGCATCTATTTTTTTTTAAATGTTAAGTTTGAAACAGCCCCGTTCTACTAACATGGGATTGCCACACCATATATTTATTTTATAAGGATGAGCATTCTTTCAAATATAAGTCTATGGAAGTCACGGAACAACTCTATGAGAATGCCTTTGTACTTTTATGTTAGTCTGTATGTACACAACTAAAAGATATTTCTTTAATTTGGACTCATGTCTTTAACCTGAATTTGGTTTTAGCAACTATTAGAGAATCAGGCTTCAATCTGAACTGGCCCATATATCCTGCTATAGATGCCCAACCATCTCCAGAGTTACAGAAAAAAAAAACAAACAAACAACTAAAAAAGAATCAAAGTTTGAAACTTATGTAACTCAAGTAATCCAATAGTTTCAAAAGAAATTATATACATATTTTTTTCTATCCCTATACTAGAATACTCATATAGCTAAAGCTTTATAGCTTTATAACTTATCTGGATATTTCAAAAGAGAATCCAATCTTATATTATTAGTCTTCACTATACATGGTCCTTACATATCAACATAGATGTTGGAGGATGCTTGCTGATTTCCACAAAAATTTTTAGTTCTTGGCTTAGATTTAATGACTCTATTAAATAATTGATAGCAATTGGTATCTTTACAATATTTAGTGTTAAAACCATGAATATTCTATAACAAATACATTAATTATATCTTCGTTGATACATCTAATAGAATTTTATATTTTCCATAGAACTGCTGTACATCACTGTTTAAATTTATATATAGATATTTTATATTTTATGTTATTCAAAATTGAATATAAAATATTATTTCTATTTCTAGAATACCAAAATACAAGTAAATTTTGTATAGTAATTTCATATGACTGTCATACTTTTATTAATTTTAATCACTTATATGTTGATATTTATGAATTTTCTAGGTAACAACCACATCTGAAAATAAAGTTTAAAAATATATACATTAAAAATATATTTAATTTAATTATTTAATTTAATAACTTATGAATTACTTATAATTTAAAAATGCTTAAAATTTATAGGTTCAAATATGTACATTATAGTCTTAAAATAAAATATTAATAAAGTTATAAAATAGTTATAATAAAACTATATTATATATAAATATAAAATGATTTATAATTTAATTTTAAAAAGTAACATATTTCAGATTTTTTATTTCTTCTTGAGGTAGTTTGGTGAATTTTATTTTTCTAGAATTTTTTCTACCTCATTTAAGCTTCCAAATTTATCAGGTATACTATTTATCATAATATAATCTTATTATTTGTTGCCTGAAGCATCTATAATCCTGTCCCATTTTTACTAATCATGTGTGTTATATGTTTCTTTTCTATATTTTTTTAATCTTGCCACATAATTGCCTGTTACTATGCCTTAAGTTCACTGATACTTTCTTACATTATTCAAATTTCTCCTATGTCTATTCAGTGAATTTTTCATTTCAGAGAGTCTATTGTTCAGCTTCCACTCATTATAATCATGCTTTTCCTTAAAGGTTGATCTTATTTATAGTGGCTGTTTTATAGCAATTGTCTGCTAATCTAACATGTTTTTCATTTTTGGACCTGAATTTTATTTTTCTTTTCCTATTACTTCATCTGTTTCTTTGAATGTCTAGTTTTTTAAATTGGAAATTCAACCATTTGTAATTTATAGGGTTAAATACCTATGTTTAGTTTTCTTCATTCCAAGATTATTACTGTTTGGGAAAGTTAAGTTGTTCACAGGTAAAACTTGAATCTTTTTAGGCTTCTTTTTAAGTTTTGTTTGGTGTATATACAATAGCCTTTTCTCAAAGGTACTTTAAGATCTACTATATATCCTGATCCTTTAAATGGTTCTACTGAATGCACAGCATGTTGAACTATATCTCAATACTTGGGTGGTGGGAAGTCATATATCTCTCTGCCCTGTGTAATCTCTGAAATTGTTCATCAACTTTTTGTGTTTTCACATATAATTGTGAAATACTGGTTTCCAGCAACAGGCTAAAGGGTAGGCTATGAACATATTTGTAATTTTTTCTTGGCATCTCTCCTCTTTTGTAGTATTTTCCCCTACAAATCACAGCTGCTGCAGCTGTCAAGAATTCTGATTTCTTGATCCTCAACTCACCACAGTCACTGTGTCTGGCTTGGGTTACTCATCTTTATACCACGCCTGGAAAACCTCTTCATGGACCCACTTGAGGTTGTATTAGGGCTCACCTTGTTTGTTTCCTTCACTCAGGGATTACAATCTCGTGCTGCCTGTTTCCTAGTATCTAAAATATTTTTCCTTGTATATTTCATTTCCTTCCTACTTAAACGTGAAATGAAAAGTCTGGCACCAAACTACTCCAACAAGACTAGAAGTGCAAGTTTATACTTGCCTGTTCCGTTGTTTTTGAAAACCTGCTATAGCACTTTTTATAGTTTCCAATATTTAAAAAATTTTTTCTTTAAACAGATTGAGCATAGATTATTATAAACACCATGTCATATAAATCTATTGTGTGTAGACCATGCATGCCTGGTAAATGTATTTTCTGTTGATTTTCACCCAGGTTCAGCATTTCTTATTCTCTTGTATGCTTTGTAAAATTTCACAGCTTACTGGCCATTGTCTTGAACAATAATTACAGTGTTCTCTGAAGTCAAAGAAAGTTGTCCCTTCCCTCCAGATATCTTTTCCTTCCTTTCTGCTATCATAGGTTTGAGAATGTCTCAAACCAAATTAAAGATGTAAATTCCCCTGATTCACCCAGGCTGAGCATACTCACTATGAATATACAATAGAAGGTTAAGTCTGTGACCATAAACTTTTCAATATTATTTTTTTAAATTTCATTTTTCTCTTCTTTTCCACTTTGTGCTAAGGAAGCCCTCCCTGCATTTCTTAGCACTTGTTTGCTTTTACTTTGAAGATTAGTTCTTTAGCTCAAGAAAGGGGAAAGTGGCAGGACTCCAGGCTATGATCTGTGTCTTTTTGGTCTGCATCAACGAGGGAACCAATAGAGCTGACTGGAGTATGGGTAAATGCCATGAGGGCAAAAGTGTCATTAATAAGTATTTTCCCCTTCCTTCTCTTACTACATGCTTTATGTAAAAATTGACATGGGAGTTTCCCACTGTCTTTTTCAGATTATTAATGATTTCAAGCATCTGCTTTGCCAACACAGATGTCTACTCTATAGGGTAACATGTGAATTATAGGATAGTCACACAATCCATATTCCATTAGAAAATATTCCTATGAGAAATATTTATTTTGAGCCTAAGGTGCTTCTTGTACTTTTCTAATTCCTCTATAAATCAAATCCTTATAATCACTTCTAAGTATAGTAATACTGAGTTTAATCCACTATCAACATGAACTGAACAAATGTTATGTTTGATATTACATGAGGCATTGCTTTTGGTGAAAAAAGTTGTAAAATACCAGGATTCCATAGACAAAAGGAACTGGAAAGACAACTTACTTGAGTTCTTTTAGAAGAAAAAGGTTTTACTGGATTTTAAGTCTGTCATCATTCAAATGAATTGAACCATTATAACCACACTTACAAATGCTGGAAGAAGTCACAAAAAAGAAGAACCTTATTATATACTTATGCCAGAAAGTTAGCATTTCCCTAGCAGGAAATTTTTGTCATGCTCCGTTACTTACGACATTGTTAGGAATGTTAAAAGGATTTGTCATAGTAAATCCACATGGTTAGAATTATAGTATGTGGAAATAGCATATCCTAAAAACTATGTTAGAAAAATAAACCCTTTTTAGATTTACAACACCATATTAACAAGACATAAAACAAGGAGGCAAGTCACACTAAAATTTAAGTTGCCTAAATATCCAAATCTAGATATCAAAGGAAGATTAAATTATTAACTTCTATCACAAAATTAATAGGGAAATGTAAATGTGCTCTGATAAAATAAATTTTCTTTTTCAAAAACAAGAAAGCCTATACAAATTATAAATGTATTTAATTTAATAAAGGTATTCTAAAATTATTTCCTATGTAGCGATATTTAAATCAATTATTTTATACATAGGTGAAATGCCAGAAAATAATTTAAACTAATGTTTGGTTGTCACAAAATATCATTGGTTTATTAAATCTAAAATTCTTTATTTCAATGGGCCACCTTAAATATTATTCAGTTATGGGACTTTCAACCTCTGCCTAATTGTATCTTGAAAACTATCTCAAAATACAATAAAATTCAGTTTCTTTATTTAGATAATCTGACAACGTATTTATCTGGTGAATTATTCAAACCAAATTCTAACTAAGACTCTAGTCAAAACTTTGTAACAAATTTTATTAATTCTACCATTGGGATATGTTTGTCATTTCTAGAGGGGATTGGTCAGAATGCTAACACTTATTTCATAACCAAAGAACTACTGAAGGGGATTTTTTGAGAATATAGGGCTTACTCAAATCAAGTTCAGGGTATAGCGGTGAGGAACTGTAATAAATTGCACATGTTCTTAACTCATCATCCTGAAGGTTACTAGACAACTTAAATTATAAGCAAAACCCACTTTATGCAGATACAATATAGATAAAAAGACAAACAGGCACATATTATATATGACTGGGAAATTGATGCTCAAATATTAATATAAAAATATATTATTTTTTATTAGCTTGTGCATTATTTATTTCGTCTATTCAAATACACACCATCCTGAGAGTGAAGTTTTGAAGAGAATTTCATACCTGCTCTTCCCATCCCACTGAGGGAAATGTCTTCCTTAACAAGAGACACAGGGGTGACCTTCAAGATGGCAGAGAAGTAAGACATGGAGATCACCTTCTTTCCCACAAATACATCAGAAATACATCTACATGTGCAACAACTCCTACAGAACACCTACTGAACACTGGCAGAAGACCTCAGACTTCCCAAAAGGCAAGAAACTCCCCATGTACCTGAGTAGGGCAAAAGAAAAATGAAAAAACAGAGACAAAAGAATAGGGACAGGACCTGCACCTCTGGGAGGGAGCTGTGAAGGAGGAAAAGTTTCCACACACTAGGAAGCCCCTTCACTGGCGGAGATGGGGGGTGGCAGGGGAGAAGCTTTGGAGCAACAGGGGTGCAGAGGGCAAAGCGGAGAGATTCCCACGTAGAGGATCGGTGCCGACCAGCACTCACCAGCCCGAGAGACTTGTCTGCTCACTCGCTGGGGCGGGTGGGGGCTGGGAGCTGAGGCTCTGGCTTTGGAGGTCAGATTCCAGGGAAAGGACTGGGGTTGGCTGCGTGAACACAGCCTGAAGAGGGCTAGTGAGCTACAGCTAGACGGGAGGGAGTCCAGGAAAAATTCTGGAACTGCCTAAGGGGCAAGAGACCATTGTTTTGGGGTGTGCAAGGAAAGGGGATTCAGAGCACCGTCTAAATGAGCTCCAGAGATGGGCATGAGACGGGGCTATCAGCGTGCACAACAGAGAAGGGCATGAAACGCTAAGGTTGCTGCTGCAGCCACCAAGAAGCCTGTGTGCAAGCACAGGTCACTATCCACACCTCCCCTTGCAGGAGCCTGTGCAGCCCACCACTACCAGGGTCCCATGATCCAGGGACAACTTCCCCGGGAGAACACATGGTGCACCTCACACTGTTGCAACATCATGCCGACCTCAGCCACCACATGCTCGTCCCGCGTTCTGTACCCCTCCCTCCCACTGGCCTGAGCCAGAGCCCCCTAATCAGCTGTTGCTTTAACCCCATCCTGTCTGGGTGGGAACAGATGCCCTCAGGTGACCTAAGTGAAGAGGCGGGGCCAACCCAAAGCTGAACCCCAGGAGCTGTGCGAACAAAGAAGAGAAAGGGAATTTCTCCCAGCAGCCTCAGGAGCAGTGGATTAAATTTTCACGGTCAACTTGATGTACGCTGCATCTGTGGGATACTTGAATAGACAATGAATCATCCCAAAATTGAGGTGGTGGACTTTGGGAGCAACTGTAGACTTGGGGTTTGCTCCGTGTGGCTGACAGTGTCTCGGTGCT
This sequence comes from Eschrichtius robustus, assembly GCF_028021215.1. Lineage (NCBI taxonomy): Eukaryota > Metazoa > Chordata > Mammalia > Artiodactyla > Eschrichtiidae > Eschrichtius > Eschrichtius robustus. The sequence continues at coordinate 57,265,641 of NC_090841.1, read as the reverse complement.
CTGGCCGGGTGTCAGTCCTGTGCCTCTGAGGTAGGCGAGCTAAGGTCAGAACATTGGTCCACCAGAGGCCTCACAGATCCACGTAATATCAAATGGCGAAAGCTCTCCCAGAGATCTCCATCTCAACGTTAAGACCCAGCTCCACTCAACAACCAGCAAGCTACAGTGCTGGACACCTTATGTCAAACAACTAGCAAGACAGGAACACAACCCCATCCATTAGCAGAGAGCCTGCCTAAAATCATAAAAAGGTCACAGATACACACCACTGGATGCGGTCCTGCCCACCAGAAAGACAAGATCCAGCCTCATCTACCAGAACACAGGCACTAGTCCCCCCTACCAGGAAGCCTACACAACCCACTGAACCAACCTTAGCCAATGGGGGCAGACACCAAAAGCAATGGGAACTACAAACTTGCAGCCAGTGTAAAGGAGACCCCAAACACAGTAAGTTAAGCAAAATGAGAAGACAGAGAAACACACAGCAGTTGAAGGAGCAAGGTAAAAACCCACAAAACCAAACAAAAGAAGAGGAAATAGGCAGGCTACATGCAAAAGAATTCAGAGTAATGACAGTAAAGATGATCCAAAATCTTGGAAATAGAATGGAGAAAATAGGAGAAACATTTAACAAGGGCCTAGAAGAACTAAAGCGCAAACAAATAATGATGAACAACACAATAAATAAAATAAAAAATTCTCTAGAAGGAATCAATAGCAGAATAACTGAGGCAGAAGAATGGATAAGTGACCTGGAAGATAAAATAGTGGAAATAACTACTACAGAGCAGAGTAAAGAAAAAAGAATGAAAAGAATTGAGGACAGTCTTAGAGACCTCTGGGACATTAAATGCACCAACATTCGAATTATAGGGGTCCTAGAAGAAGAAGAAAAAAAGAAAGGGACTGAGAAAATATTTGAAGGGATTATAGTTGAAAACTTCCCTAATATGGGAAAGGAAATAGTCAATCAAGTCCAGGAAGTGCAGAGAGTCCCATACAGGACAAATCCAAAGAGAAACACACCAAGACACATATTAATCAAACTATCAAAAATTAAATACAAAGAAAGAATATTAAAAGCAGCAAGAGAAAAATAACAAATAACATACAAGGAAATCCCCAGAAGGTTAACAGCTGATCTTTCAGCAGAAACTCTGCAAGCCAGAAAGGAGTGGCATGACATATTTAAAGTGATGAAAGGGATTCAGATTTGACAGAGAAATTAAAACCTTTACAGACAAGCAAAAGCTAAGAAAATTCAGCACCACCAAACCAGCTTTACAACTAATGCTAAAGGAACTTCTCTAGGCAGGAAACACAAGAGAAGGAAAAGACGTACAATAACAAACCCAAAACAATTAAGAAAATGGTAATAGGAACATACATATCAATAATTACCTTGAATGTAAATGGATTAGATGCTCCCACTAAAAGACAGAGACTGTCTGAATGGATATAAAAACAAGACCCGTATACATGTTGTCTACAAGCGACCCACTTCAGACCTAGGGACACATAAAGACTGAAAGTGAGGGGATGGAAAAAGATATTCCATGCAAATGGAAATCAAAAGAAAGCTGGAGTAGCAATTCTCATATCAGACAAAACAGACTTTAAAATAAAGACTATTACAAGGGACAAAGACGGACACTACAGAATGATCAAGGGATCAATCCAAGAAGAAGATATAATAATTGTAACTATTTATGCACCCAACATAGGAACACCTCAATACATAAGGCAAATACTAACAGCCATAAAAGGGGAAATCGACAGTAACACAGTCATAGTAGGGGAACTTAACAGCCCACTTTCACCAATGGACAGATCATCCAAAATGAAAATAAATAAGGAAACACAAGCTCTAAATGAAACATTATACAAAATGGACTTAATTGATATTTTTAGGATATTCCATCCAAAACAACAGAATGCACTTTCTTCTCAAGGGCTCATGGAGCATTCTCCAGGATAGATCATATCTTGGGTCAGATATCAAGCCTTGGTAAATTTAAGAAAATTGAAATTGTATCAAGTATCTTTTCTGACCACAATGCTATGATATGAGACTAGATATGAATTTCAGGAAAAAAATATGTAAAAAATACAAACTCGTTGAGACTAAACAATACACTACTTAATAACCAAGAGATCACTGAAAAAATCGAAGAGGAAAACAAAAAATACCTAGAAACAAATGACAATGAAAACATGACGACCCAAAACCTATGGGATGCAGCAAAAGCAGTTCCAAGAGGGAAATTTATAGCAACACAATCCTACCTCAAGAAGCAAGAAACATCTCAAATAAACAAACTAACCTTACACCTAAAGCAATTAGAGAAAGAAGAAAAAAAACACCCCAAAGTTAGCAGAAGGAAAGATATCATAAAGATCAGATCAGAAATAAATGAAAAAGAAATGAAGGAGATCAGCTCTGTGCTTTGCGACCACCTAGAGGGGTGGGATAGGGAGGGTGGGAGGGAGGGAGATGCAAGAGGGAAGAGATATGGGAACATATGTATATGTATAACTGATTCACTTTGTTATAAAGCAGAAACTAACACACCATTGTAAAGCAATTATACTCCAATAAAGATGTTAAAAAAAAAAAAAAAATATATATATATAAATATATTTCCTCATTTAAATACTTAATAAATATAATTAATTGGACTAAATAGAATTTGGTGTTAAATGTATTAAAGTCATGGCATACTTAAAATATTCTATCTTTAAAAAGATAATTTAATAAATCAGTCTGTATTTCTCTTAAAAAAAAAAAGAAATGAAGGAAAGAATAGCAAAGATCAATAAAATTAAAAGCTGGTTCTTTGAGAAGAAAAACAAAATTGATAAACCAGTAGCCAGACTCATCAAGAGAAAAAGGGAGAAGACTCAAATCAATAGAATTAGAAATGAAAAAGGAAAAGTAACAACTGACACTGCAGAAATACAAAGGATCATGAGAGATTACTACAAGCAACTATATGCCAATAAAATGGACAACCTGGAAGAAATGGACAATTCTTAGAAAAGCACAACCTTCTGAGACTGAATCAGGAAGAAATAGAAAATATAAACAGACCAATCACAAGCACTGAGATTGAGACTGTGATTAAAAATCTTCCAACAAACAAAAGCCCAGGACCAGATGGCTTCACAGGCGAATTCTATCAAACATTTAGAGAACAGCTAACACCTATCCTTCTCCAACTCTTCCAAAATATAGCAGAGGGAGGAACACTCCCAAACTCATTCTATGAGGACACCATCACCCCGATACCAAAACCAGACAAAGATGTCACAAAGAAAGAAAACTACAGGCCAATATCACTGATGAATATAGATGCAAAAATCCTCAACAAAATAATAGCAAACAGAATCCAACAGCACATTAAAAGGATCATACACCATGATCAAGTGGGGTTTATCCCAGGAATGCAAGGATTCTTCAATATATGCAAATCAATCAATGTGATAAACCATATTAACAAATTGAAGTATAAAACCCATATGATCATCTCAATAGATGCAGAAAAAGCTTTCAACAAAATTAAACACCCATTTATGATAAAAACCCTCCAGAAAGTAGGCATAGAGGGAACTTGCCTCAACATAATAAAGGCCATATATGACAAACCCACAGCCAACATCATTCTCAATGGTGAAAATCTGAAACCATTTCCATTAAGATCAGGAACAAGACAAGGTTGCCCACTCTCACCACTATTATTCAACATAGTTTTGGAAGTTTTAGCCACAGCAATCAGAGAAGAAAAAGAAATAAAAGCAATCCAAATCGGAAAAGAAGAAGTAAAGCTGTTACTGTTTGCAGATGACATGTTACTATACATAAGAGAATTATAAAGATGCCACCAGTAAACTACTAGAGCTAATCAATGAATTTGGTAAAGTTTCAGAATACAAAATTAATGCACAGAAATCTCTAGCATTCCTATACACTCATGATGAAAAATCTGAAAGAGAAATTAAGGAAACACTCCCATTTACCATTGCAACAAAAAGAATAAAATACCTAGGAATTAACCTACCTAAGGAGACAAAAGACCTGTATGCAGAAAACTATAAAACATTATGAAAGAAATTAAAGATGATGCAAACAGATGGAGAGATATACCATGTTCTTGGACTGGAAGAATCAACATTGTGAAAATGAGTATACTATTCAAAGCAATCTACAGATTCAATGCAATCCCTATCAAACTACCAATGGCATTTTTCACACAACTAGAACAAAAAATTTCACAATTTGTATGGAAACACAAAAGACTACGAATAGCCAAAGAAATCTTGAGAAAGAAAAACGGAGCTGGAGGAATCAGGCTCCTGGACGACAGACTATACTACAAAGCTACTGTAATCAAGACAGTACTGTAGTGGCATTAAAAAAAGAGATATAGATCAATGGAACAAGACAGCAAACCCAGAGATAAATCCACGTACATATGGTCACCTTACGTTCGATAAAGGAGGCAAGAATCTACAATGGAGAAACGATAGCGTTTTAAACAAGTGGTGCTGGGAAAATTGGAGAGTTACATGTAAAAGAATGAAATTAGAACACTCCCTAACACCATACACAAAAATAAACTCAAAATGCATTAAAGACTTAAAAGTAAGGCCAGACACTATAAAACTCTTAGCGGAAAACATAGGCAGAACACTCTATGACATAAATCACAGCAAGATCCTTTTTGGCCCACCTCCTAGAGAAATGGAAATAAAACCAAAAATAAACAAATGGGACCTAATGAAACTTAAAAGCCTTTGCACAGCAAAGGAAACCATAAACAAGATGAAAAGACAACCCTCAGAATGGGAGAAAATGTTTGCAGATGAAGCAACTGACAAAGGATTAATCTCCAAAATTTACAAGCAGCTCATGTGACTCAATATAAAAAAAACAAAGAACCTAATCCAAAAATGGGCAGAAGACCTAAATAGACATTTCTCCAAAGAAGACATACAGATTGCCAACAAACACATGAAAGGATGCTCAACATCACCAATCATTAGAGAAATGCAAATCAAAACTACAATGAGGTATCTCCTCACACCAGTCAGAATGGCCATCATCAAAAAACCTACAAACAATAAATGCTGGAGAGGGTGTGGAGAAAAGGGAACCCTCTTGCACTGTTGGTGGGAATGTAAATTGATACAGCCACTATGGAGAACAGTATGGAGGTTCCTTAAAAAACTAAAAACAGAACTACCATATGACCCAGCAATCCCACCAATTGGCATATAACCCAAGAAAACCATAATTCAAAAAGAGTCATGTACCACAATGTTCATTGCAGCTCTATTTACAATAGCCAGGGCATGGAAGCAACCTAAGTGTCCATCGACAGATGAATGGATAAAAAAGATGTGGCGCATATATACAATGGAATATTACTCAGCCATAAAAAGAAACGAAATTAAGTTATTTTGTAGTGAGCTGGATGGACCTAGAGACTGTCATACAGTGTGAAGTAAGTCAGAAAGAGAAAAATAAATACTTCATTCTAACACATATATATGGAAACTTAAAAAAAAAAAAAAAAGGTTCTGAAGAACCTAAGGGCAGGACAGGAAAAAAGATGCAGACGTAGAGAATGGACTTGAGGACACAGGGATGGGGAGAGATAAGCTGGGATGAAGTGAGAGAATGGCATGGACTTATATATACTACCAAATGTAAAATAGATAGCTAGCTACTGGGAAGCAGCTGCATAGCACAGGGAGATCAGCTCGGTGCTTTGTGACCTCCTAGAGGGGTGGGATAGGGAGGGTGGGAGGGAGATGCAAGAGGGAGGAGATATGGGGATCAATGTATATGTACAGCTGATTCACTTTGTCATAAAGCAGAAACTAACACATCATTGTAAAGCAGTTCTACTCCAATAAAGATGTTAAGAAATAAAATAAAATAAATGAAAAGAAAAAAAAAAATAAGAGACACAACATAAAGTATGACTATTATGATGGAGATCTGAATAAACAAGTAAGGCATTTGATACCCCATCTAACAGGTCTATAGTGCATTTCCAAGGAAGTCATTCACTTGTAATGGAAACTACAGAAGAGGAATAAGTTGATAAACCAAGTGTGGAGAAAGTGCAGTGGAAACACTGCCCAATGTTTACAGAAGCTTTTAGTGGTTTAAATTATCTCCAGGGACACTGGAAATTGACAAGGGAGTAAGAATTCTTTCAGCACCACTAATAAATGGAAGAGTTCTTTATATAGTTAGATTTTGTGTTCACAGGGAGACAGGAGAGCATGATTTCTAGTACCTGAAAATCTGTTGTTAGATAAAACAGTCAGACATGTCATAAAATATTGACAAATATTAGCCTATTTACATGTGAATATCACAGAATTTCTCATAGAACACAAATATCATATTATAGCACATGTAATTATTTTCTAGTTAGGAATGTTAAAAATATCATATCCCATAAAATGTACACATAATTATCTAGGATTTAGCAGTGCATTCTCTAAAAAAGTGTGTGTTCACGCCTTCTATATGTATATGGCTTTAACTGTTCATCTTCAGGGCTTACTACTTCCCTGATGTCCATAATTACATCTATATTTATATATCTGCATCTATATATAAATTTATCTTTAGAAGTCTACTCAAAACTATCTATTGATGGCCTAAAAAAATTTCAAACTTCATGTAAATAAATATTTGTTGATTACTTCCCCCCCATCTCTTGTCCAAATGGTACCCTCCTCAGTAAACGTCACTTAAATCCACATTGCGCCAATAAAATTGTGTTGTGATTTTTGACCTTGATATTTATCCGTCTTTTACACACCACATGTGGTACATAAGCAAAACTTCTTGTCTTCTTTTTTTTTTTTTTAATTAATTTATTTATTTATGGCTGTGTTGGGTCTTCGTCTCTGTGCGAGGGCTTTCTCTAGTTGTGGCAAGCGGGGGCCACTCTTCATCGCAGTGCGCGGGTCTCTCACTATCGCGGCCTCTCTTGTTGCGGAGCACAGGCTCCAGATGCGCAGGCTCAGTAGCTGTGCCTCACGGGCCCTGCTGCTCCACGGCATGTGGGATCCTCCCAGACCAGGGCTCGAACCCGTGTCCCCTGCATTGGCAGGCAGCTTCCCAACCACTGCGCCACCAGGGAAGCCCCCTTGTCTTCTTAATGTATCCGAAATGATCTCACCTGGACTATGATAATAATATCCAGAATGGTTGTCAGCATTCTCTATCTCTGTCTGTTTTCCACATATCTTTGGTAGTATTAGAGTCATACTTCTATGACCATAAATCAAAACCCATCATTACCATGCAAACTTTTTGATCACATCAAAACAAAATCCAAATTCTTGCTCTCATTTAAAAAAACAAAACAAAGAAATAACTATAAGTCTATATATATTAACTTGCCGAAGGCTATTCCGCTAAGTCATTTGCAACCGTATTTTTTACTCTCAGCTCACTACACTTTAGGAAGACATGTCTTTGCTCTTTGTTATTAATAACAAATTAATTACTATAGCAGTAAATTTGTTATTGCTGTTCTCTATGCCAGAAATAAGCTGCTGCCTAACTTGCTTCCCACTTAATTCACTGTCTGCTCAAATGCCACTGTCTCCCTGGATTACTCATAAAAATAGCCACATCATCTATCATTCTTTATCTTCTTATCCTGTCATATTACTCTTTGAAATATTATGGGGTTTTTTGTTGTTGTTGTTAGTTTATTGACTATCTCTGCCAAATAGAATGTTAGCTCCACTTCAGCAAAGGTTTTCATCAACGTTCCTATCTGCTATATTCCCAAAAAACTGTGCTTGGGACCCAGAAGATTTTTTTTTTTTAATTTTGTTAAATGAATGAATGCAGAGTTAAGTGTATTCTTCTCTGGAGGGTTTATGATCAGTTTTATCCAAAAGCTTACAGGGGATATTGGCATACTAATGATTGAAAAGAAAGTTTGAGTTGAAATAAATAATAATTGTAACATTTAAAATTTGGAAAGAAAAAAGTTCACTTTTAATTGTCCTACCATCTTCATATTTTTCTCTCAGTAGGCAGCTTTAGGACAATCATACTGCTTAATATTTATAATTAGTTTTTTGTTGTTTTACAAATAAATGTTTTAATGTAATCTAAAAGGTGGAGTGAACCAAAACCTATCCATCCCATCAGTTTACCAAAACTATTTTTCTGGTATTAGCAAATTCTGATTTGCTGTTGGTCCTGTATATAGACAGAAAGAAAAAAAGTAGAACTGTCTGCCTTGTAATGGGATACTGAATAATACTTTGTGCTTTGTAAAATACATGGTAAAAGGAAGTTTTATTAAAAGTATTATGAAATACATAGGCCAGGAGTTTAGACTACCAAAAAGCTGATAAAACAGGAAAGACATATAATTAGAAATATCCAGAGAATAAAGATATGTTACAGGAAACTTATGAAGGAAACAGTGCATTTCCTGTAATTAAGATAATTTTCTCATAATTTCATTCACAGTAGTCCATTTTGAATGACACTCATGATGCACTGTTTGTTGAAAGAAGCAGGCAACAGAACAGCATGGACATTTTGATTTTAACCTTGTTACATTAAACATGGCACACTGTCCTTTTCAACCTTATCAATTACTCTATTTAAATTGATTTATTACATTAGTTTGCAACTGTACCTTGGGAATGTGTGCTGACAACTTTTCATTCAATTCATCAGTTCTTTCTTTCGAAAGATCAATTACCTTATTATATTTTCTAGACCATTACCTGGGATTGAAGTAAGTCTCACAAGATAATTACTTAGGTTGTCCTTCTAGTACGTTAAAGTCTGAGTTTATTAACCTTTCTTAAGCCAAGAGAGAATTTATAAGATATCTAGAGAATTATTGATAACTATTAGTCTAAATGACTTTAGTAAGACTTTTATATCTTATCAACTATCTCATTATACATATTTTTAGCATGCATTACTATTTTATCTGAAACTTAGCAAATTAAATACATTTTAACATACTTAATCTATAAACATAAAAGTTTTGTTAAAGAAAGGTGGAATAGCTCTATAAGTATAGTCTGGAAGCAGAGTACAAATTAGTCCATCATGCTCAATACTCTCTAATAATAGTAAATGTGATGAGAAGTTATTCTGATGACAAGGATATTCTCTCCCTTCTTTCTTTGCAAGATTCCTGTTTATACTGTTTGTAGTACACCAATCTGGTGTTATCTTAAAACGCTAGCCTGTTGACCATACTATATACTAGTATCCAATTTCTCTTTAATGACTTCTGACTAAAGAGTTCTGAAACTCAGATGAGAATTTGATTGCTTTGAGGCCAAAAACATGAATAATTTATGTCCTAATATATAAGAAAAGAAACAAATGCAAAAAGTAAGCCTTTTCTTGTAAGATTAATTAAAGTGTTAGAGTTTATTTTATAAGAAGGACTATAGAGATAATAAATAGAAGTTTGGTATTTAACACATTATTCTCAGAGAGCTAGGCAGTGCAAATAAGCTGAATCAAATGCATATACATACTGAAAAAGAAGGCAGAAAAGACAAAATTATGATTGCCTGAAAATAAAATTTTATATCTGAAGGCCATGGTCAAAAATTAAAATATTTTTTAAATTATGAAAATGCCATACAAAGGCAAATGACATAATTAATACAAAATATGTTTTCTACAACAAAAATAACACAAATAGGAAATATATTTTAAAAACTGACAACAAAATATAAATTATATTAGAGCAAATAAAACAAGAGATATCCAAAATCTATGATAGAATAAAAAATTTACTAAAGGACAAAATTAAAGCTTTATGTAAAATGAGATGTTTTGCTTTTGGAAATGAAATCCATAGCCAGCAGAATCTCATTACTGTTGTTAGAGCACAGTTTTATGCAATTTTTTGGATGTTAGTTTCAATTATTACCAAATATAAAATATTTCTTATCTTTGATAAAGCAATTCTACTTTTAAGGATTTGCTGTACACATATAGCTGCAATGTGAAAAAATATTTATGTGAAAATAATTTCTCCGAATTTTTTATTATAATAGTAAAAATTTGAAGACATCTTATATAGCCAAAAAGAGAGGACTAGTTATGTAAATATATACAAACCATTACCTCAGTTAATAAATAACATGATTAGATAATCTTTAAAATGATTATTTATGCATATATAATACAAATATACACATATATACAGAAAACATTTATATTATCTCAGTGAAAATATCTGTAAAAGTGTATTATGTAAATATATGCATTTAGTGATATCTGGAATAAAGGTCATCAAAATACAAAACGTGATTATTTCTGAAGGTTGAACTTCACAGAATGATTATGTTCTTCCATGTCTTTTACTGTATGATTTAAATAGTGGATACTATGCATCTATCATTCTAAAAAGTATCATTTCTTAATTAAAAGGTGAAAATTAAAGTAGAGCTAAGAAAGCATTTTTGTTTATATAACTATTATTTTTCAGTACAGAAATAATTATCAGAACAATATTGTGCTATATGGTTTTAACACTAATAATTAAAGTTATTATTAACTTTAAAAGTTTCTTTCCTGAAATTACATTGCATTAGATGCTATTTAGTGATTTATTACTATTTTATAGAATGTATACGTCTTTAAAACATACACGCAAATGATATAGCTGTATGGGGAACTATCTCCAAATATATGGAAAAAATAAACACTATTGTGAAAAATGCCTGAAAGAGCTGGATGTTAACTCTATTTTTTTTATTAAAATATAGTTGATTTACAATATTGTGTTAAATATTACACACCAGTTTCTGCTCTACAGCAAAGTGATTCATTTATGTGTGTGTGTGAATATATATATATATCCTTTTTCATATTCTTCTCCATTATAGTTTATTATAGAATATTGAATATAGTTCCCTGTGCTATACAGTAGGACTTTGTTTTATCTATTTTATGTATAGTAGTTTGTATCTGCTGACCCCAAACTCCTAATTTGTCCCTCCCCTACCCCTTTCCCTTTCGGTAACCATGTTTGTTTTCTATGTCTGACTCTTTCTGTTTTACAAGTAAGTTCATTTGTATCATATTTTACATTCCACATATAAATGATATCATCTGGTATTTGTCTATATAACTCTATTTTCTTTACCTTTAACAAAAAGTCTTGATTTGGAAGTGAGCATTATTAGACAAGTTTAATTCTTGAAAAAATATAAAAACCTGTTTAATATGAAATTCTGTAGTAAGATGACATAACATATTTTTCTATTATTTCTGTACATGTTCTTTCCTGTAATTATAAACTAAGTTTTGTAGTTTTTATTTTAATGAGGGACTAATCATATTGATAACAGAAACAGAAGACTTCAATTACTCCTCTGGTTCCTTTGTTTGTTTTAGTTTTAGTTAAATCTGTGCTCTATAAAAATGACTTTCTCCCTCGCTTTAATATATAATAATTTTAGTCTCTTAATTGATCATATATTCATTCATTCAAACATTCAGTGAACATGTATTTTGTACCATCCATATGCCCAACACTAAACTAGGCACAGTGGCCTATTAAAAAAAAACATAAAAGAACTAAAAATTCTTAACTCTGAGACAAAACCATAATCCAATAGTTATAATAAAATCTAATAGATATATTAATACCATGAGTACCAAGTATTATTACAGTGTAAAGCTCATGATAGGGAGTTTTAAAAATATCTTGCCACGGTAGGAATTATAAATCTTCCTACAGAAAATATCTAAATATTGGTGCTACGATTTAAAGATACAATATTTTCCCCTAATCACAGAAAGTATAAGGCGTAGCTATTATACTAATTTAGGTGGAATTAGTGATTAAGCATTTTGTGATTTAAGTGTTTTGGAAGGTAACTTATTTTGAGTTACAAACAGAAGCTTAGTGAAAAAGTTTTGTCTCTTTAAAGTTGTAGCTCTAAACCTGTGACAAAGACTTGAAAACAGCCCTCTGGTGACGTCTGAGGACTTCCTCTGCACCATCTGTGCTTTTGAAATGTCAGCACTATAAGTATCTGATACTGAGAACAAGCTGCAAGGAGCTCACAGAAATAGGACTACTAACTTTTATCAGATTCAGCCCACTACTTGCCATAGATGGCAACAGAAACAATCTGATGTCCTTTACTTGATGAAAATGGTCTTCAGCAGAAACTGTTAAAAATGTAGGGATTCCTAGGAATTTGCTGACACAATATTACAAATTTGGATAAAAATTCAATTTTATATGGTAAATTAAAATTTTATTATTACTTTTTTTGGCTGAGATGCTATAAGGAACTTAAGAAATCTGCATATATTCAATGCCCGTTAACCTTTGAAATGTTTGTTATTGACCAGAGAAAAGATGGTAATTTGCCTATATTCGAATCAAATAATATTTACAAATGGTTTAATCAACAAAATGACATAATTATGTTCTGTATATTACTAAATAGCTAGTTGATAAGAAAGAAAATCCAACAAATATGCAATCATCTCATCTCAACATTAATTTTACCTGCAATAAAAATTTGAAAAAACATAAATTTCTGTCTACCATCTTGTGGGATTTAAAAAAAATGATATTTATTCATATAAATATCTATAAATGGGTTTTAAAATCTATCTTACAAATATCTTGAATTAAATTAATATAAGCTAATGTAAGAAGATCAGTGTGGTGGTATTTTATAACAAACCATGTAGAAGTAATTCAATTGTCAACTTAAAATGTTAAGGACTTAAAAACATACTTTTTTTCAGAGTAAAAAACTTTTCATATAACATACACAATGTTTTTCGTTAGATACATTATTATATCAAAAAGGAGAAGTTGCAGTTTTGTTTTTGTGTAGAGTTAATATGATGCCAACTATCAACTTGAAGAGTAGCTGTATAACATAACAATGGGTGCATAATCAAACCATGAGTTACACACCAGTTACAGTATAAAGAACAGCAGTGATTTCTGAAATAATAAGTTTAAGTGTTCTTTTTCCCTTTTAAAATTGTCAACCATGACTAATGTGCCTTTTTTGGTACATCATCCAATTTGAGAGTTTGTTGGTATATATATATATTTTTTTAATTGGAGTGTAATTGCTTTACAATGTTGTGTTAGTTTCTGCTGCACAATAAAGTGAATCAGCTATATGTATAGGCATATCCCCTCCCTCTTGGACCTCCCTCCCCCGTCCATCCCACACGTCTAGGTCACCACAGAGCACTGAGCTGAGCTCCCTGTGCTATACAGCAGGTTCCCACTAGCTAGCTATTTTACACATGATAGTGTATTTATGTCAAACCTAATCTCCCAATTCATCCCACCCTCCCCTTCCTCCCTTGTGTCCACACGTCCGCTCTCTATGTCTGCGTCTCTATTCCTGCTCTGCAAATAGGTTCATCTGTACCATTTTTCTAGATTCCACATATATGTGTTATTTGTAGAGATGTGGATGGACCTAGAGTCTGTCATACAGAGTGAAGTAAGCCAGAAAGAGAAAAACAAATACTGTATATTAACGCATATTTGCTGGTATATTCTTGAACAGCTTTTGCTATTTGTATAGCCTTGGGATATGAATTAAAGTTGTATAGTGCATATGAATCCCCCACTGATGAGAATATTCTTTACTTGTTTCTACTCATGAGGACAATAATTATTTATTTTAAAATCAGGAAAATAAATAAAATATATAAATATAAATCTTTGTACTATAAAAATGAATCTAAAGCAAGGAAGAACCAATATTGATCATACATAAATGTAATATTATATTTATATTAACAAAATTTAATTTAGTTAAATGATAATTTTTTCATGTAGCCAACAATTTATTTCTCTAATTATATAGAAATGAAATGTCAATAAGTATTATTTCCTAGAGGACATGACACTGATTCATTGCAGATAACTTCTGTACAAGCAGTTATAAAATGTTCAGTAATTGTGACTTTAACTAATTTATATTGTTTATTAGGCAAAGTATGAAAAGCTTCATATTCCTAATATTTTGGTGCAAAGAAGAGTTGACCCCTGTGAATTGTTAGATTTAAGCATAAAGTCACATAAAATTAAGTAGGTACAGAATTACTTAATGAACTCAGACTGATCATAATTCAAAATCTGAAAGAAATTTAATTTTACATTGACTATCTTCTAACTCTGTTTTATTTTTATTGCAGGAAGAGATATTTCTCATAATACCTTTAAGAATAGTATCAACTTTTTCTTTCAAAAGTAGGCTATAAATATAGATTTCTTACAGCTCTTATTGAAGTAATTTAAGCCACCACTTTTCAGATGCAGACTTATTTTTTCCTCCTGATTAGGTGACACCAAGCTAATCTACTCTTTTGTATTATAATCACTTTGCTGGCTTTTTTTTGCATACTGTTTGTCACAGGACAATGCAAAAAGAAATACATCAATTTTTGCTATTGTACAATAGTATCTCAATGAAGAAGACAGTATATGGTATGGCAATGATGACAACAGTGTACAAATGTAACTGACATTTATCAATAAATGTAAAGACACTGAATTTTAACTATAAAACTATTTCCAAGTAGGCATGGACATTTTTTTGTAAATACCAGATTTTCAGTAAAAGGGGTTTCACTTCTTTCAACTGAGGTGCTAAGACAAGAATCGATCAGATTTCAGGGCAAAAACACAATGACAACTCATCAAGAAAATGAAGTAATAAATCTTGCACTGTCAAAGATGATCATATTCAGTATGATGGGGTATCACATTCAGTATGATGGACAAACCTCTTTTAGAAGAACAATGGTACACTCTTGACAAAATACTTAATACAAAATAAAATAAAAAATGAACTGCACAAAGGCAAGGCCACATTAAACAGGAGTTGAAACTTGGAAAAAGGCAAAGATTAATTTCTGAATTTGGGGGCTTTGGCCTGAGGGAATGGTGTAAGGCAGAGAGGTGCTTGGAGGCTGAAGATACAATAAAGACTCCACCATCATTCTGTCTTGAAAACTCAGATGACAGAGCAAGGGTTAACCCCTGCAGCAGAAATCTGAGAAACGAATCCCAGAAAAAGAGAGCTCTATTTTTTCTGTTTAAATTTTGCCAATTCACTGGCTAAACCCTGAACCTCATATTTATAGCATTCATGCTGCCAAGCTAAAGCTCAAAAAATTGAACTGAGATTTGAACTGCCATCCACCACAAATGAGAAAGAGTTTGCAATTTTTACCTTTCCAATTTAATTTCCTACACAACAAAATTATTACCACTCTCTGGGAGAACACAACAAAATCCACAGTCTACAATATCTAACATCACAAAGTCCACGACACAATGTAAAACGATTTGACCCATGCAGAACCAGGGGAAACACAACAGAGATAATCCAGGTGTTGGCAACATTAGGCAAGGACTTGAAAGCAGCTATTATATCTATGCACAATGAAGTAAAGAAAAATACCCTTAGAATGAACGAAAAGATAAGAATATTAGCAGAGAAAAAGAACCTATTTTTAAAAAGAGGTAAATATAGAATTTGTAGTTGTAAAATATGATGTCTATAATAAAACCTTCACTGAGGGCTGCTGGTTTCAGCTACAACACCAAAAGGGCTTGGAAGTCATACCCCCTGTTCTCACAAGAAGAAGCTGGACAAATTAAAAATCAACAATCTTTCTCAGACCCATTAGAGAAATGAAGTCACAGGACAAACTGCCATGCTGAAATCTGAAGAGAAAGGAGCACCCACAGTGTTAAAGCAGGCAACATCTGTTTACCTGGAATAGAGGCTCCTGGTGCCATAAACTAGCATGAACACTGAAATGTTTGATAAATTTCTGATACTGATAAATTCCTGGAGACTGAGTATGAACTGGTATGAAAGTGAAAAACTCCTGAAGGCTGCTTCTGTTGGAGGTCTCGCTCTTTTATGGGTATTCTTTCTAAGAATTTTACCACATTCTTATTATGAGAATCTGTGAAACATTTCCTCATGAATCTGGCAGAGGAAGGGGAGAAGTAACCATTGTAAAACATGCCCAGATCCTTCTCCATAACTAAGACCTACTTGCTTTGCAAGAATGGAATTCTGGAACAATGTATTGGGTGTGCATTAGTCAGTGTTCTCCAGAGACACAAAACCAACAGGAGAAGAATACATACTGTCTTCAATACCCCAAAAGTCCAAAACACTGTTAGATCTAATTTTGATTTTATGAGGCTGAAAACAGTTTTCCTATGCCAGTGGGATTGAATCTTGTGAATAGGCTCAAGAAACTTTATTTCATAAATACAACCCTGAATTTTGTTAGAATTTATCATCCACCCTCCTGGAAGAAATGTGGTAATGTCTCAGTCGGGGACTTTGAAACTGAGGATTTTGTTTGAAACAAAACAACCACCAAAGCTTTGAACATCAGAGGGTAAGAAGAGCAAGAGGATGGAGACGGTAGCTCCTAGCACAAGGCCTCACATATATTAAACAGTCCCTGTTCAACAACTATTATTATTGTTATGGTTTAGTCAGGATACAAAATGCTATGCTGTGTAATAATAAAACGTTGCATTTTCAGTGATTTAATAAAATAAATGTATTTTCTCACCCATATAAGGTTGGTTGTCCTCCTTTGTCGAGCTACCAGCTGTTGGGAACTTGTAGATTTCAAAGCCACTGTGTCTGGGGAGGGAAAACGTAAGGTGACTGAAGGGCCAGGAAGGAAAGATGCTTACATTCTTCTGCCCAACTGGCACTGGCAGAGACCCAGTCACATGGCAAATCTAATTTTAAGGGAGGCTGGGAAATATAGATGAGCACAGGATCTTTTAAAATAACTTTTGGTTGCTCCTTATTTTCATTATCACATTTATGAATAACCCTGTAAATTTAATGAACCTTTCTAGATGTCTAAAGGTCTACTCCTTTTTCTAAATATTTATCAAGTACAGCGATAGGGAAAATAATATTTGCCTTATGAACTTGTTTTGAAGACAACATAGTGTATTATAAAGAAAATAACACACTTTTCTGCATAGTAGCTACATGGTTTCATTATTATTGTTGTTACTTAAAAAATAATTTAAAGAGATGCACAGCTATGGTGTAAATATAAATACTTACCTGGCAAAGTATTGCAAAACTTCAGTGATTTTCATGAGTATAACAGATAACCCATATATTTTTATTCTTTTGTTTAGAAAGTCTCAATATTGTCACCTACTGCAAATATCTGGATTTCACACTACACGGTTATGATAGTTTTACCATATAATGGTTCACTTCTATGAAAAAAGTGGTATGGAGAAAGCTTAATATGAAAAGTAAAATGTCAGCATTTTCTTTCAAACATGTCTCTCATAATAAAAAAAATATTCTTTTCTGAATCTTCACTCATAAGGGATGAAAACAATTCACTCTTATAAGCAGTTAAAAAACAACACATTAGAAATGAAAATTAAAAGATTTTTTTAAGGAAAAAATTTTACTCTAAATAATGTAATGGTGTTTTTCCTTTTTAACAAGCAATTAAATTAAATGATATTAAATTACAATACATGAATTTTTTTTTGACCACACCGTGTGGCATGCAGAATCTTAGTTCCCTGACCAGGTATTGAACCCATGCCCTATGCATTGGGAGTGCAGAGTCTTAACCACTGGACCGCCAGGGAAGTCCCATGCAATACATGAATTTATTAAACATTTAGCATTATTACATAATTATATTTTATATATTAACAAACACAACCATATGCTATGTACAATTAAATTATAATCTGTGTGTAATACAGATACATATTTCTGTAAATCACAATTGTATATTTTATTATATGTTATTAAATTTCACAAGTATCATTAAGGAGAAAATCAAAATTTTGACCTTTAAAATAAAAAGACTTTCTTGTGGGGGGTAATTTAACTTTTAAAAAATCCCTAAATTCAGATATGTAAAGACATGAAGAAATATTTATGATATGGGATCTTCTAAAGAAGTACCCAGTAAGGTAAAGCAGCCTAAAGTCCTATTAATTTTTGAATAGGATTGGTTTGTGAAAGTGTTTTATAATACTTAAAGATTCTTTTGATGGTGGGAGACAAGACTATTACACTCACAGAGATGAAAGGGTTCTCTTTGTTGCTTACAGCTCTGAACAAGTGAAGGTTGCCGGGGCTGGCACCCAGGGGAGAAGGTAATAGCAAGCTGGAGCTGTATAGAGTAGCTTATGTATAGTAGTAGGTGGGGTTAACTAGGTCTTGTGGGTCTCCTATGGATTGGCTAATTTGAATAATCTAATGGGCTCCAGGACATAGGGCTTATCCCTTGTTCTGGCCCAGGGGGAATAAAACTGGTTCATAATGGCCCCATGTATGGGAACTCAATATGTGGACAGGTCAGGGTGTGATCTTAATCAGCTAGCTACTCAAGATGCTGACTAGCCTTTAGCCAGAGCCTCAAAACTGAGTGAAGACAGAATTGCAAACAACAACAACAACAACAACAGCAAAACAAGACAAAACAAAAACAGTGTCACACAGAGTGAATATCAGGTTTACATAATACATGAAGAAGTTCAGTTTTGATTTCACTGTTCTTGGTGAAATGTCATCATGATCACTCTACAATCAGTAGAATTTGGCAATTCTTTGCTCCTATTTTTTTTCATGAAAAAGGTCACCAGATTTTAGTTATACATTCTTCACTAAGCTCTTGCTGGTCACTCACATGTCCGTGTTCCAAAGCAGAAATGATATGAATTCATTTCAGGGGTATTTTCATGAATTGCTGTTATAGTCCATCACTTCCTGTGTACACCATCTACTCCCTCTCCATTCCCAAATTTAATCTCTCCCGCTCCCTTGTTTTAGCATCTACCTTGTCACACATTTTCTAATTGATTGAAAAATATCATGAAAAATATATTAACTCTTACCACTTCAACTTTTCGATAATTCTTTTAATTAAAATTTTTTTCTCAGGATTACAAATCTTTCCTTGAATATATTTCCCCTAGCTTGACAAATTCAATTGTTTTTTTTAATGATTATTCTTATATAGAATGAGTCATGTGTTTCAGTGAAAAATATAGCTCATGCATTTCAAAAAAAATTGTAACTATACAACAAGAAGTATGTCTCCAATCCATCTCAGATCCCAGGTTCCAGGGCATAGGGCTTCTCTACTCCAGGACAATGGAAAACCACTGTGGATAGTTTCTTGTTTCAACTTTTTAAAATGTAACTACATATATAAATGCATATATTCTTTTTAACGTATACTTTCTACAGAGACCGAAATGCTTCTTGCTTTTTATTTGTAATATAACATATTACCAAATGTAGATCAATTTTCTAAAAATTTCTAACTATTTAGAATTTCTCATCTCAGATGTGCCATAACGTAGAGATAGAAACAGATTTATTACCTATTGAAGAGAATTTAGATAGTTTCCAATCTTTTAAATGTATCTATTTGGGGCTTCCCTGGTGGTGCAGTGGTTGAGAATCCGCCTGCCAATGCAGGGGACACGGGTTCGAGCCCTGGTCTGGGAAGATCCCACATGCCGCGGAGCAACTGGGCCCGTGAGCCACAACTACTGAGCCTGCGTGTCTGGAGCCTGTGCTCTTCAACAAGAGAGGCCGCAATAGTGAGAGGGCCGCGCACCGCGATTAAGAGTGGCCCCCGCTCGCCGCAACTAGAGAAAGCCCTCGCAGAGAAACAAAGACCCAACACAGCCAAAAATAAAATTCATTAATTAATTAAAAAAATATATATATTTATTTGCTTCTTTGTTTATATTGACTAATTTAGTATATATAGAGAGAGAGAAAGAAAAAAACAGAGAGAGAGGAAGACTTTGTAGTTATCTGGGTCATCCAACCCTGCCAATATATTAACTTTATTTTTCTTCTAGACCAAATGCCTAATGATATTCAGTTTCAAATTCAGTGTATCTCTTTCCTGTATTCAGTGTACGCAGCCCTCCTCTTGGAAATCAGTACCTCTACCCAGCAAAGTTTAAGGACTGGAAATATAAATTCTGTGAGAAAAAGGAGACAATTTCCTTCCATCACTTGGGTCTTAGATCATATATGGTGCATCCTTAATAGGACCATAACACCTTACATCAATGATTCATTCAATATATATACTACTGCTGGAGGAAAGAGCTCTGACCACCATACAAGACATTATTCACTTGTTGATATCTGACTGATGCAGTATATGGTAGAAATATTTCTGTATTGATCCTATCATTCTGCTTTCTCTGTCACTTCTCCTCTGCTCTTTAATAGGTCTTTTTGTCTAATTTGATGATGGGAAGGACCATATTCCACAAAATAATGTAACCTATGAACCTTCAGCTGATGATTTTGTTGGAAGTTGAGTGAACAAGGAAGGCCTATCCATATTCAGAGAAGGTGTGAATTCCAGTAATGATAAATTACTGTCCTCTCACTGGTGGAAGGCGTTAGATGTAGACAATCTGCTACCAAGCAACTGGCTAGTCTCCTTAAGGCATACCATACTGAGGGCTAAATATCAGTTCCTGTTAAATGTCAGCCTCTGCTGCTGGAATGTAAGTCCTTCAGCAGCAGTAGTAGATGGAGCAGCCTTGGAAAATGGAGTTCTCTTCTTTCAAACAAATGTACAGGCTCTATCACTGTCACCATAACCGTTGTATGCATGAATTTATTGCAGCAGCCCAGAGTGGTCGAACTAAGACACTAGCTGGCAAACATAAAAGAAATATTCTTCCATTTGATTGTTTAGTGTCCCCACAGCACAAATTTTTTTGCTGTACCTTACCATTAGATCTACACATCTGTACCCTTTGTGTCTACTCCCATATGTTCATCTACATGCTTTGTCCCCAAACATTTGAATGTGAAATTATGATTTAGTTTCTTTTAGACCAATGACCAACAAACTCAACCATCTTCTATGTCCTAGAATCAAGATATATATAAAGCTTTGGCCACTTCTCCCTCCATACAAAACAAATGTCTAAGTTCACACTTTTATTTTTTTTTAACATTTTTATTGGAGCATAATTGCTTTACAATGGTGTGTTAGTTTCTGCTTTATAACAAAGTGAATCAGTTATACAAATACATATATCCCCATATCTCTTCCCTCTTGCATCTCTCTCGCTCCCACCCTCCCTATCCCACCCTTCTAGCTGGTCACAATGCACCGAACTGATCTCCCTGGGCTATGCGACTGGTTCCCACTAGCTATCTATTTTACATTTGGTAGTGTATATATGTCCATATATACACTACCACTCTCTCACTTTGTCCCAGCTTACCCTTCCCCCTCTCCATGTCCTCAAGTCCATTCTCTAGTAGGTCTCCATCTTTATTCCTGTCTTGCCCCTAGGTTCTTCATGACCTTTTTTTTTTTTTTGACAGTCCATATATATGTGTTAGCATACGGTATTTGTTTTTCTCTTTCTGACTTACTTCACTCTGTATGACAGACTCTAGGTCCATCCACCTCACTACAAATAACTCAATTTCGTTTCTTTTTATGGCTGAGTAAGATTCCATTGTATATATGTGTCACATCTTCTTTATCCATTTATCTGTCGATGGACACTTAGGTTGCTTCCATGTCCTGGCTATTGTAAATAGAGCTGCAATGAACATGGTGGTACATGATTCTTTTTGAATTATGGTTTTCTCAGGGTATATGCCCAGTAGTGGGATTGCTCGGTCTTATGGTAGCTCTATTTTTAGTTTTTTAAGGAACCTCCATACTGTTCTCCATAGTGGCTGTATCAATTTACATTCCCACCAACAGTGTATGAGGGTTCCATTTTCTCCACACCCTCTCCAGCATTTATTGTTTGTAGATTTTTTGATGATGGCCATTCTGACCGGGGTGAGATGATATCACATTGTAGTTTTGATTTGCATTTCTCTAATGATTAATGATGTTGAACATTCTTTCATGTGTTTGTTGGCAACCTGTGTATCTTCTTTGGAGAAATGTCTATGTAGGTCTTCTGCCCATTTTTGGATTGGGTTGTTTGTTTTTTTGATATTGAGCTGCATGAGCTCCTTGTAAATTTTGGAGATTAATCCTTTGTCAGTTGTTTCATTTACAAATATTTTCTCCCATTCTGAGGGTTGTCTTTTCATCTTGTTTATGGTTTCCCATATGTGCGTGGGTTTATCTCTGGGCTTTCTATCCTGTTCCATTAATCTATATTTCTGTTTTTGTGCCAGTACCAATACTGTCTTGATTAGTGTAGCTTTGTAGTACAGTCTGAAGTCCAGGAGCCTGACTCCTCCAGCTCTGTTTTTCTTTCTCAAGATTTCTTTGGCTATTCGGGGTCTTTTGTGTTTCCATACAAATTGTGAAATTTTTTGTTCTAGTTCTGTGAAAAATGCCATTGGTAGTTTGATAGGGATTGCACTGAATCTGTAGATTGCTTTGGATAGTACAGTCATTTTCACAATGTTGATTCTTCCAATCCAAGAACATGGTATATCTCTCCATCTATTCGTATCATCTTTAATTTCTTTCATCAGTGTCTTATAATTTTCTGCATACAGGTTTTTTGTCTCCTTAGGTAGGTTTATTCCTAGGTAGTTTACTCTTTTTGTTGCAGTGGTAAATGGGAGTGTTTTCTTAATTTCACTTTCAGATTTTTCATCATTAGGAATGCAAGAGATTTCTGTGCATTAATTTTGTATCCTACTACTTTACCAAGTTCATTGATTAGCTCTAGTAGTTTTCTGGTAGCATCTTTAGGATTCTCTACGTATAGTATCATGTCATCTGCAAACAGTGACAGTTTTACTTCTTCTTTTCTGATTTGGATTCCTTTTATTTCTTTTTCTTCTCTAACTCCTGTGGCTAAAACTTCCAAAACTATGTTGAATAACTGTGGTCAGAGTGGGCCACCTTGTCTTGTTCCTGATGGTAGTGGAAATGGTTTCAGTTTTTCACCATTGAGAATGATGTTGGCTATGGGTTTGTCATATATGGCCTTTATTATGTTGAGGTAAGTTCCCTCTATACCTATCTTCTGGAGGGTTTTTATCATAAATGGGTGTTGAATTCTTTCAAAAGCTTTTTCTGCATGTATTGAGATGATCATATGGTTTTTGTCCTTCAACTTGTTAATATGGTGTATCATATTGACTGTTTTGCATATATTGAAGAATACTTGCATCCCTGGAATAAACCCCACTTGATCATGGTGTATGATCCTTTTAATGTGCTGCTGGATTCTGTTTGCTAGTATTTTTTTGTTTGTTTGTTTGTTTGCTAGTATTTTATTGAGGAGTTTTGCATCTATGTTCATCAGTGATATTGGTCTGTAATTTTTTTTTTTTGTATTCAAACAGAAAGTCACAAAAATTATAATCATCCTCATCAGTTCACTCAGTCCCATGTAATTAATTTTTTTTCATCTTGATCTTTTGTTAGCACTTTTATGAATTCATCAGTTTTCCATTAGAGTTCTGAAAATGCTTATTCATTCAGTTCAGCAGTATAGTCAGTTACCAGAAACCTGTACTTGTCAGAGTCTTTTCCATGAATTCCTTGAAGATGAAACACTTTTATAGGAATATTTTTGCGAAAGCATCAGAGTATACCCAGAACTGTCCGTAAATGACAAAAGACTCAAAAATGACCACAGTTAAAGATTTGATGAAAGTTCATAATAATGCAATTGACAAGGAAATTTTGTTATTTCTGAGATATACATTTTAAAGTAATAAATAGAATTATAACTTATAACATTAAAGAAGAATATATAAGATTTTTAGAAATTTCATGTAATGTCTGAAACATTTATATTAACATATTTCCATACAAATAACCAAAAAGAAAGTTTAGTATTAGTTGGGTTTTTTTGTTTGTTTGTTTGTTTCTTTATACTGCAGGTTCTTATTAGTCATCAATTTTATACACATCAGTGTATACATGTCAATCCCAATCGCCCAATTTAGCACACCACCATCCCCACCCCACCGCAGTTTTCCCCCCTTGGTGTCCATACATTTGTTCTCTACATCGGTGTCTCAACTTCTGCCCTGCAAACCCGTTCATCTGTACCATTTTTCTAGGTTCCACATACATGCATTAATATACAATATTTGTTTTTCTCTTTCTGACTTACTTCACTCTGTATGACACTCTCTAGAGCCATCCACGTCTCAACAAATGACTCAATTTCTTTCTTTTTTATGGCTGAGTAATATCCCATTGTATATATGTACCACATCTTCTTTATCCATTCATCTGTCGATGGGCATTTAGGTTGCTTCCATGACCTAGCTATTGTAAATAGTGCTGCAATGAACATTGGGGTGCATGTGTCTTTTTGAATTATGGTTTTCTCTGGGTATATGCCCAGTAGTGGGATTCCTGGATCATATGGTAATTCTATTTTTACTTTTTAAGGAACCTCCATACTGTTCTCCATACTGGCTGCATCAATTTACATTCCCACCAACAGTGCAAGAGGGTTCCCTTTTCTCCACACCCTCTCCAGCATTTGTTGTTTGTAGATTTTCTGATGATGCCCATTCTAACTGGTGTGAGGTGATACCTCATTGTAGTTCTGATTTGAATTTCTCTAATAATTAGTGATGTTGAGCATCTTTTCATGTGCTTCGTGGCCATCTGTATGTCTTCTTTGGAGAAATGTCTATTTAGGTCTTCTGCCCATTTTTGGATTGGGTTGTTTGTTTCTTTAATATAGAGGTGCATGAGCTGTTTATATGTTTTGGAGATTAATCCTTTGTCAGTTGATTCATTTGCGAATATTTTCTCCCATTCTGAGGGTTGTCTTTTTGTCTTGTTTATGGTTTCCTTTGCTGTGCAAAACCTTTGACGTTTCATTAGTTCCCATTTGTTTATTTTTGTTTTTATTTCCATTACTCTAGGAGGTGGGTCAAAAAGGATCTTGCTGTGATTTATGTCATACAGTGTTCTGCCTATGTTTTCCTCTAAGAGTTTTATAGTGTCTGGCTTTACATTTAGTTCTTTAATCCACTTTGAGTTTATTTTTGTATGGTGTTAGGGAGTGTTCTAATTTCATTCTTTTACATGTAGCTTTCCAGTTGTCCCAGCACCATTTATTGAAGAGGCTGTCTGTCCATTGTATATTTTTGCCTCCTTTATCAAAAATAAGGTGACCATATGTGTGTGGGTTTAACTCTGGGCTTTCTATCCTGTTCCATTAATCTATATTTCTGTTTTTGTGCCAGTACCAATACTGTCTTGATTACTGTAGCTTTGTAGTATAGTCTGAAGTCAGGGACTCTGATTCCTCCAGCTCCGTTTTTTTCCCTCAAGACTGCTTTGGCTATTCGGGGTCTTTTGTGTCTCCATGCAAATTTTAAGATGATTTGTCTAGTTCCATAAAAAATGCCATTGGTAATTTGCTAGGGCTTGCATTGAATCTGTAGATTTCTTTGGGTAGTATAGTCATTTTCACAATATTGATTCTTCCAATTGAAGAACATGGTATATCTCTCCATCTGTTGGTATCATCTTTAATTTCTTTCATCAGTGTCTTACACTTTTCTGCATACAAGTCTTTTGTTTCCCTAAGTATTCTATTCTTTTTGTTGCAATGGTAAATGCGAGTGTTTCCATAATTTCTCTTTCAGATTTTTCATCATTAGTGTATAGGAATGCAAGAGACTTCTGTGCATTTTGTATCCTGCAACTTTACCAAATTCATTGATTAGCTCTAGTAGTTTTCTGGCGGGATTTTTAGGATTCTCTATGTATAGTATCATGTCTTCTGCAAACAGTGACAGTTTTACTTCTTCTTTTCCAATTTGTATTCCTTTTATTTCTTTTTCTTCTCTGATTGCCGTGGCTAGGACTTCCAAAACTATGTTGAATAATAGTGGTGACAGTGGACATCCTTGTCTTGTTCCTGTTCTTAGAGGAAATTCTTTGAGTTTTTCACCACCATTGAGAATGATGTTTGCTGTGAGTTTCTCATATGTGGCCTTTATTATTTTGAGGTAGGTTCCCTCTATGCCCACTTTCTGGAGAGTTTTTATCATAAATGGGTGTTGAATTTTTTCAAAAGCTTTTTCTGCATCTATTGAGATGATCATATGGTTTTTATTCTTCAATTTGTTAATATGGTGTATCACATTGATTGATTTGCGTATATTGAAGAATCCTTGTATCTCTGGGATAAATCCCACTTGATCATGGTGTATGATACATTTAATGTGTTCTGGGATTCTGTTTGCTAGTATTTTCTTGAGTATTTTTTCATCTATATTCATCAATGATATTGGCCTGTAATTTTCTTTTTTCGTAGTATCTTTGTCTGGTTTTGCTATCAGGGTGATGGTGGCCTCATGGAATGAGTTTGGGAGTGTTCCTTCCTCTGCAATTTTTTGGAAGAGTTTGAGAAGGATGGGTGTTAGCTCTTCTCTAAATGCTTGACAGAATTCACCTGTGAAGCCATCTGGTCCTAGACTTTTGTTTGTTGGAAGATTTTTAATCACAGTTTCAATTCATTACTTGTTATTGGTTTGTTCATATTTTCTGTTTCTTCCTGGTCCAGTCTTGGAAGGTTATACCTTTCTAAGAATGTGTCCATTTCTTCCAGGTTGTCCATTTTATTGGTATAGAGACGCTTGTAGTAGTCTCTTAGGATGCTTTGTATTTCTGTGGTGTCTGTTGTAACTTCTCCTTTTTCATTTCTAATTTTATTGATTTGAGTCCTCTCCCTCTTTCGCTTGATGAGTCTGGCTAATCGCTTATTAATTCTTTTTATGTTCTCAAAGAACCAGCTTTTAGTTTTATTGATCTTTGCTATTGTTTTCTTTGTTTCTATTTCATTTATTTCTGCTCTGATATTTATGATTTCTTTCCTTCTGCTAACTTTGGGTTTTGTTTGTTCTTCTTTCTCTAGTTCTTTTA
This sequence comes from Eschrichtius robustus, assembly GCF_028021215.1. NCBI lineage: Eukaryota > Metazoa > Chordata > Mammalia > Artiodactyla > Eschrichtiidae > Eschrichtius > Eschrichtius robustus. Next base: position 57,238,685 of record NC_090841.1, on the reverse strand, counting down.
GGTGTAGGGTTAGATTGTTTACTTGAGATTTTTCTTTTTTCTTTAGGTAGGCTTCTATAGCTATAAACTTCCCTCTTAGAACTGCTTTTGCTGCATCCCATAGGTTTTGGATCATCGTGTTTTCATTGTCATTTGTTTCTAGGTATTTTTTGATTTGCTCTTTGATTTCTTCAGTGATCGCTTGGTTATTTAGTAACGTATTGTTTAGCCTCCATGTGTTTGTGTTTTTTACGTTTTTTTCCCTGTAATTCATTTCTAATCTCATAGCATTGTGGTCAGAAAAGATGCTTGATATGATTTCAATTTTCTTAAATTTACTGAGACTTGATTTGTGACCCAAGATGTGATCTATCCTGGAGAATGTTCTGTGCACACTTGAGAAGAAAGTGTCATCTGATGTTTTTGTATGGAATGTCCTATAAATATCAATTAAATCTTTCTGGTCTATTGTGTCATTTAAAGCTTCTGTTTCCTTATTTATTTTCATTTTGGATGATCTGTCCATTGTTGTAAGTGAGGTGCTGAAGTCCCCCACTATTAGTGTGTTACTGTCGATTTCCTCTTTTATAGCTGTTAGCAGTTGACTTATGTATTGAGGTGCTCCTATGTTGGGTGCATATATATTTATAATTGTTACATCTTCTTCTTGGATTGATCCCTTGATCATTATGTAGTGTCCTTCCTTGTCTCTTGTAACATTCTTTATTTTAAAGTCTATTTTATCTGATATGAGTATTGCTACTGCAGCTTTCTTTTGATTTCCATTTACATGGAATATCATTTTCCATCTCCTCACTTTCGGTCTGTATGTGTCCCTAGGTCTGAAGTGGGTCTCTTGTAGAAAGTACATAGATGGGTCTTGTTTTTTTATCCATTCAGCAAGCCTGTGTCTTTTGGTTGGAGCATTTAATCCATTCACGTTTAAGGTAATTATCAACATGTATGTTCTTATGACCATTTTCTTAATTGTTTTGGGTTTGTTTTTGTAGATCCTTTTCTTCTCTTGTGTTTCCCACTTAGAGAAGTTCCTTTAGCATTTGTTGTACAGCTGGTTTGGTGGTGCTGAATTCTCTTAGCTTTTGCTTGTCTGTAAAGCTTTTGATTTCTCCATCGAATCTGAATGAGATCCTTGCTGGGTAATCTTGGTTGTATGTTCTTCCCTTTCATCACTTTATCATGCCACTCCCTTCTGGCTTGTAGAGTTTCTGCTGAGAAAGCAGCTTTTAACCTTACGTGAGTTCCCTTGTATGTTATTTGTCATTTTTCCCTTGCTGCTTTCAATAATTTTTCTTTGTCTTTAATTTTTGCCAATTTGATTACTATGTGTCTCGGCGTTTTTCTCCTTGGGTTTATCCTGTATGGGATTTGCTGCGCTTCCTGGACTTGGGTGGCTATTTCCTTTCCCATGTTAGGGAATTTTTCGACTATAATGTCTTCAAATATTTTCTCTGGTCCTTTCTCTCTCTCTTCTCCTTCTGGGATCCGTATAATGCGAATGTTGTTGTGTTTAATGTTGTCCCAGAGGTCTCTTAGGCTGTCTTCATTTCTTTTCATTCTTTTTCTCTTTATTCTGTTCCGCAGCAGTGAATTCCACCATTCTGTCTTCCAGGTCACTTATCCGTTCTTCTGCCTCAGTTATTCTGCTACTGATTCCTTCTAGTGTAGTTTTCATTTCAGTTATTGTATTGTTCATCTCTGTTTGTTTGTTCTTTAATTCTTCTAGGTCTTTGTTAAACATTTCTTGCATCTTCTCGATCTTTGCCTCAATTCTTTTTCCGAGGTCCTGGATCATCTTCACTATCATTATTCTGAATTCTTTTTCTGGAAGGTTGCCTATTTCCACTTCATTTAGTTGTTTTTCTGGGGTTTTATCTTGTTCCTTCATCTGGTACATAGCCCTCTGCCTTTTCATCTTGTCTCTCTGTGAATGTGGTTTTTGTTCCACAGGCTGCAGGACTGTAGTTCTTCTTGCTTCTCTGTAGTTTTCTTTTTCTGTGACATCTTTGTCTGGTTTTGGTATCAGGGTGATGGTGGCCTCGTAGAATGAGTTTGGGAGTGTTCCTCCCTCTGCTATATTTTGGAAGAGTCTGAGAAGGATAGGTGTTAGCTCTTCTCTAAATGTTTGATAGAATTCGCCTGTGAAGCCATCTGGTCCTGGGCTTTTGTTTGTTGGAAGATTTTTAATCAGTTTCAATTTCAGTGCTTGTGATCGGTCTGTTCATATTTTCTATTTCTTGCTGGTTCAGTAAGTTCACTCTTGATATTGGAGAGATTTCCGTCCAGTATTCTCCTTCAAGGCATCCTTGAATTGGATTGTTGTTAATGCCAAAATATTTTGCTAATGCAGTTGTGTAGCAGGACTTAGTTTAGGTTTGCTCTTTTCTGCCAGCTGACTGTGGAAAATCCAGCATGAGTACATGTACATACAAGAAGAGGCATGAGTTCAACAGAAGTAGGGGTTGGGGATTCTGGGCTACCTGTCCATGCAGTAGATGTCCTCTGGATCTGTGTTGGCTGATCTTGAATGTTACATTTTAGTTATGTGCTGGACTGCTGCTCAGCACACATGACCATTCAATTCATTGCTCTGTAACACTCATATCATGATGGTGTAGTTCTAGTCACAAAATCCTCTGATGCTCTGTAGTCAACAGGCTTTCAGTTCCTTCTGAGTGTAACAGAACACCAAAAGATGCCTTTCAAATTATGAATAGTTCTCCATTGTGGAGGCATGACCTTCTACGCTATGATAATCTTATTGGACCTTGTCAGGCACTTTACCCAGCATGCTAGTGTTGTTCTGTCATTTCATCAGCTGTATCAGATGGCTCCAGTGGCCGGTAGCTTTAACCACAGTCTGGAGATTTTGAATAGTCCTCTTGCTTTAGGACCCACTCAAAATTTGCAGACTTTTGAGTCACTCAACTGTTTTGAGTAATATATTCCATCCAATGTCCTTGGTGTTTCTTCCATCATTTCAAAAAGTCTCAGAAAACTGTTTTTTTCTTTGTGGTATGGGCTACAACATGCTCAAATGTATTAAGAAGATATCTTGTTCTGCCTCATATGATTAGATACTTTAAAAATTCATAAATGTGATAGGTCCCTCATTCTTCATGCCTTTTATCTCTTACCATGAGGCATATTCTGTTTTACTTTTTCATTTAGAATACCTGCAACTCCCTGCTCACCAGATCCAATTAGCATCATCAATTATGTGAACTTATGTGTGCTTTTCTATGAATGGCAAGATGATCAATTTCACTTGGGCCACGTTATTACAGAAATCAGGACGGCTTATACAAAACCATATGATAGTCAATGTGGACAGCTCTCCTTACCACATGAAAGTCAATTGTTTTTGGTCATACTTATTGTTGGAGACTGAAAAAAAAACCAAACCAAACCAAGCCAAACCAAAACAAGGAACACCTAATTTGGCAGATAATGGACTGAAATGCCAAGTGCCAGAGGCTCTGTTGAGTTCTGACAATCAAGATACCTCAAACATCACAGCATCTTGTGTCCTGGCTATCACTTGACTAAGTTTAAGATAGTCCACAGACAAATGCCATGATTCATTTCCCCCCCAAGGATCAAGCAGGTAACTGAGTTAGAGAATAATAGGATCTACTGCCTGCCTTTAAATTTATTTATTTTCCGGAATCTCATTATTTTTTAAACTTTAAAAAAAATTCTATGAAACACAGTTGATTTACAATGTTGCATTAGTTTCAGGTGTACAGTGAAGTGATTCAGATATATATATATCTATCTTTCTATATATATCAAGATATACACACACACACACACACACACACAATACACAGATGGCCAACAGGCACATGAAAAGATGCTCAACATCACTAATTATTAGATAAACGCAAATGAAAACTACAATGAGGTATCACCTCCTGCCTTTTTAAAATTTTGAATATGGCATCAATCTTTGCAACTTCTACTTGTGATTCACTCTCTTGGCTGGGGCCTGGAACTTCAGGGAATTTCATTTGGCTCTTCCTCCTACTATGACTTTTAACCCCCAAACCACGTAACTCATGTGAGGGCTTTCTTAGATGTTAAATGTTTGTGTCCTAGTTACATACTGGAAGATTGGGAACATATTAAGTTGGATCTCTGAATGCACTATAGGTAAACCCATTATATATAAGGCTCCTCATCCTCCACCTACTGAATCAAATATGCTCTCTCTGGCACAACTAAATACTCTTAGTGAGTGCATTCTAAATCTGCATTACTAAAGATAAAGCTTTTCCTAAGCAGCAATATAATCGGCATGGCTTTGCCTGTTATAGATTATTGTGCAAAATGTGTTGTTTCCCCTTATTTTTCTCACTCAGGGCACTAGTTTAGAATAATCTATTTGATAATGCCCACCACTTGGCTATATAAAGATTTAGCAGATGTTTGCTTTTTTAAATTGTATTTTTATTTATTGCCTAGTAATATCTGTATTATATTAATAATAGCTTAATAACAATAATGTATGATCATTAAGATCACTTAGAAAACATTAAAAATAATAAGAATTCATAATTTTATCCCACAGAGATAGTTTAATAGTTTAGCATATTTCCTTCTAATTCTTTTTCAATGACTATGTTTAATGTGTTTCCATTTATGTATGCATGCGTGTGTGTGTGCGTGAGTATGGCTTCTTCCACCACAAATCTGTGTGTATAAATAGAAATAAAATTTTTATTTTAGAATAGTTTAGGTTGACAGAAGAGTTGCAAAGATAGTACAGAGTTTCCATATTCCCTGCACCTAGTTCCTGCTATTGTTAATATCATATATTACTATGGTAATTTATCAGAACTACTGAACCAATATTGATACACTATTATTAACTTGCCTATTGTTAATATTTCCTAATTTTTTACATACTGTATTGTTTACTGTTCCAGTATCCCATCTAGGAATACTACACTACAGTTACTCATGTCTCTATAGGCTCTTCATCTCAGACCTTTCTCATTTTTAATTAGCTTGATCCTTTTCAAAAGTACTAGTCAGGTGTTTTGTAAACTGTTCCCAAATTTGAGTTAGATGGCAAGCAAAAAGGGGTGGTATTTTTGAAATAATTTTTATTTTATTTTTGTTATTTTAATTATAAATAATTTATACTTTTTTTTACTCGAATTCTGCCATGATATTTTCTGTTCATGAACTTCATCTCATTTTCTTTATATTGTGGTTTTTTCCTGTGAATTTTCTGTATATATTCTTTATCATTTTTAAATTTTCTTTTTAAAAATAAACTTAAAAGAATTTTAGAATAATTTAAGGTTTATTGAAAACTTACAAAAATAATACAGAGATTTTTGGTATTCTCTAAATCACTTCCCCATGCTGCTGACATCTACGTAACAGGGTACATTAATCGAAAGTAAGGAATGAGCATTAGAATATTCCTATTACCTAACTCTGGACTTTATTCAGATTCCACTGGATTTTCCATTAATGTTCTGTTTTGCTTCAAAGATCCACACTAGAATACCACATTGCATTTAGTCATCGTATCTCCTTAGCCTTCTCTGGTCTATTACAGTTTCTTAGTTTTTCTCTTGTTTTTTACTTAATGTTATTTCCCAAGTTCTTTGGATCCAATAAATAATTAGGTAGGTTCCTTATACATGGTGTTTTACCTGAATCTCTATGAGGAAGTATGACATGATGAAATCATTTTTCTTATGTTTAATTAACTTCATATTACATGTTTTTGCCTGTTTTAGCAGTTTCAACTAAATAAATTATGCATAGTAAAGTTTTTATTTATCTTTTATCACTGTTTCTATACATGTTATGCCGAATCTCCCTGTCCAGACCCCTACTAGTACCTTAATCAGATTTTGTATCTTGCCAGCTACTTTGTCTTTTTCAAGCTAAGTACAGCCTAAATAAAGTTCAGTTCCCATCTTCATTTGAAGCTCATATCCTTCTTTCATTCTGCTATGAAGACTTGACCTGGGATTCTTAATGTTGGAGTTGGGAACCATAGTGGTATTGTCTGGTTCCAAGTTACCTCCTTTGTACTCCTTCTCTAAAACTTAGATGTCTGAATGTAAAGAGCAAAATAATACGTGGGTCTTCACTTATCGGCCATTTAATGGTGTTCTTTCTTTTGCGTGTTGCTGATTCTCAGGCGAAGAGTGACTGATCCTCAAGGCACTTGGTGTGATTGATGCTCAAATCTTGATCCTTCATGGGGAAACCATGTGTTTTGTAGACAGCTCATTGGAGTTACTCTCTCCAGTTTCCTATACTTTCTGCTTGTCCTTTTACCCCCTTACTCACCTCCTTGATCTGAGGCTCTGACCCAAACACACTTCTTCTTTTGATCCCTTCAAATAGCAGGCAGCTCTTTCGAGTGAATCTGGGTAGGGTAACTCAAGTCCAGAAAATACTGATGGCATCTTCTTAGACATAACAAAACATGGGGATATGGACTGCTTATTTTTGACTCCTGTTTCAGTCTTGTCATTTCTCCCTATATTTTTGTAGGTGATGGTGGTGGTTGTTTATGACGTTAATGCAGGCACAGATAAATCTTGCCTAAGAAGATGTCCAACTGGGGAATAAGAGGGTATTGCTCCCGTCCTCCTCCTTGTGCCTTTCCTTCTCCTGCCACTCATCCTCTTTTGTTCTTCTCTTTGTGACGTACACTCTGATACCCACAAAAAAACAGCCCTGAGATAAATGTTAGGCTTTTCTAGGTTGGGCTGAATGCCATGCTGAACAACATCAGTGTTCTCTTTGTAAAGAAAGAGATCACGAACATGGAACAAACAAATAGCAGTGTCTATCACAGACGTGAATCTGGCACATATTCATATCTGACTCTCTAGTCCATGATTAGGGGAAATTCAAGGTCACACAATACAGTAAATACAGCTAGAGGAAACTTGTGATGCTTAGTGAGATAATCTATAGTTAATCATTAGAATGCATTTAGAATTTACATAGTACAAAATGGTAAAACAAAATCATAGAGATCAGAATCAGAAAAACTATGTTCTGGTCTAAGCCTTATGAATAATAAGCTGTTTCTTCTTAAGCCTACTTAAATTTTTCTTCGTCAATTTTCTCACTTGACTGTTCACTAGAAGAGTATTAAATCCCATTTCTTACCTGAAACTGCAATGAAGTAACAGTAATGGTAATAATCATTGACATCAATATCATTTATTGAACACTTACATTTGAGAAAGCTCCCATTAAAACAAGTAAATACTATGTGTAAATAAATAACATACATAGTGTGCATATATGTATGCATTATGAATATTTAGTCGTATACTCACTTGTTTTCTAATAATAGCCTTTCCTCTATTTTCCCACTTGCTATAATATTTTGAAAAACATTGGTTTCTTTTGAATATTGGTATTGCAGAAAATTTAAATTATATTGGCATTATTACAAATCACATTGTAAGATAAGCACTTTAGACCTTCAGGCAGGAAGAAATAAACCAAGCATAATGGTCCTTGAGGCAGGCTCTAGATATTTATTACCACTCCCTTACAAAATCACAGTCCAAGATGACAAATAGGCCCCATGCAAAGAAAACAAATATTCAAAATAAACTTTTTAATTGAACTAGTTCATGGTTCCAAATAAACCATTGTATTTGAAATACGATCACAATTACCCTAGCACTTAGTTCCTAATATATCAGCAAAGAGTCAAGTGAGAGAGTAAGTAGCATGACACTGAAAGTATTTAATTATTTTCATTTAATGATACTTCTATAATGGGACTCTGTGGAATCTAACCCTGTTATCTCTGCCAATTTTTATATCGGTTCAATATGAATACACTGAGAGTGAGAGTATTTGATTTAATTTGCCAGAGGTAGTAGTGAGCCCAACAGCTAAAATTATGGAGATACCCTTTGACATATGTGATCTGAGGACAAGTTGGCTGTGACATCTATTACACAGCTTCAAATGATCTGGCTGGCTGAGTGCCTCTTCTGCAGTCATAACTCTATTTGCTTCTTTCATAAAATGAAGTATTTAATTTGACATGATCACTTCAGCTAGAAGAGGACCTATGTCTTCAGTTAGAATCTCCAAACAAAAGTACACTTTCTGACCTCAGAGAATCTTTACTATGACTTTTAGGACATTCCTCAAGTCAAATTTGAAATGGAATTATCAGAGACGGCCATTTAATAATACGTAATTGGCACTCATTTCATTTTACTCTTCTTTGTGTAGTCAGGTGCCAAAGAAGCTTATATATTTCAAGCATAATGATGATGATAATAATAATAATATTGTTATTTTTAAATGCCTCCATTAGTATTTCTGTCCTCAGATACTATTTTGTGCTTTTCCACTTTAGCATAATTACAGATATATCCATTAGCCTTCAAAGCAAATGTGAGGAAACGTGTCTCTGTCTGGATTGAACGTTAAATTTGGCAAACTTATTGCTGCCATCAAAGTGCCAGAATTAAGCTGCATGCAGTTCAAAGGGCACTGCCTGTGTACCTGGAGTTCCCTATTTATGCTAGTCCCCTCTCACCCCAAGACATCCTTAACCTTAGTGTTTCTGATGCTATTAACAGAATCATATGAGCAGGAGTTTTCTTCAAAGCTCTTTGGTACAAGCTCTGACACAAGGCAGAGATAATTAGACCCTCAGGAATAATGGGCATAAGGTCTCTGCCTATTTCTAATTATTGGAAATTCCGCATCACTTGCAAGAAAAATGTTTCTCCTTTTATCTCTGTGTACTAGTTTAATTCCTCCTTTTAGAGTGTATGTGAACAAGCAGACTTAACATTCATTTTTTCACAAAATTCCTCAAATATTTGAGTGGAGCAAACTGTCAATATGTATTTTTTTAAAAAATTTGTCTACAAAATCACAGAAGCATTTATCTCTCATAGTTCCTCCTCTGTTGTTTCAAAATAGCACAGTGGAGACAAGTTACAATTCGACTTTCAAATACAGGAGTTATTTATCCAGAGACATGGAAATGTTTCCTCACTTCAAAACACATAAAGCCTAATTTTAAAAAAAATGGAATGAGATAATCTCAAGGTCTAAATTTATAGGACCTTTTATTTATAGGTTCCACAGGTTATTGTAAAAGCACACAGAGAAAAATATTTTTTCTATCGTAATTACAATGTATTCAGTTTAAAAATATGAAACATTTGATTCTAGATAGTTCTATTTGTATCAATCACCTATCAAAAGAAATTACTTTTGGGTATTTATTCATACATAAAATGTTAATTTGTGTTTAATTTGATGAAATGACTGAAGTAAATAGGTCAGACTTATTTTAAAAGATATTGTCACTGATCACAAGTGATGATTGAGTTTTAGTAAGTGTAGACTAATTTATCACCAATGCAATTTTGTATAAAAAATTTATTAAACAAGATAAAGTACAGAATTATTTATGTTCCACATCATATGTAGTTAGATAGATAAAAACTGATTAATAATCACTATGAAGATTTTCTAGAAGAAAGATGTAATAAAGGATAATATCTTCATTATACTGATAGAAAATTATAACTGATTTTACTCTTCAATTTTAAATGTGAATATTCTGAAATGTTACTGAAAAATGTAATTTTTTTGTAGTTAAGAAGTTACTGGTACTTCTACTAGTACTACCAGAAAGAGAAATTAAGAAAACAATCCCATTTACAATCACATTCAAAAAGAATAAAATACCTAGGAATAAATCCAACTAAAGAGGTAAAAGACCTGTACTCAGAAAACTGTAAGACACTGATGAAAGAAATTGGTAACCACACAAATAGATGGAAAGATATACCATGCTTTGGATTGAAAGAATTAATATTGTTAAAAGATCCATGCTACCCAAGATAATCTACAGATTCAACACAATCCCTATCAAAATACCAAAGGCATTTTTCACAGAACTAGAACAAATAATTCTAAATTTTATATGAAAATACAAAATACCCTGAATAAGTAAAACAATCTTGAGAAAGAAGAATGAAGCTGAATGTATCACGTGCCCTGATTTCAAACTATACTACAAAGCTACAGTAATCAAAACAGTATGTTACTGGCACAAAAACAGACACATCAACGGGTAAATGGATAAGAGAGATGTGAGATATATATATATATATATATATGTATAAAATATATAATGGAATATTACTCAGCCATAAAAAAGAATGAAATATTCTCATTTGCAACAACATGGATGGACCTAAAGGGTATTATGCTAAGTGAAATAAATCAGACAGATAAAGACAAAAGCTGTGTGATTTCACTTACATGTGGAATCTAAAAACCAAAACAAATGAACAAACATAACAAAACAGAAACAGAGTCATTTATACAGGGAAGAAACAGGTGGCTGCCAGAGGGGAGGAGTTAGAGGAAGGAGAGAAATAAGTAAGGGAAATTAAGAGGTACAAATTTCTAGTTGCAAAATAAACGAGTCAGGGATATGTACATTGTGGGGAATATGGTCAATAATTATGTAACATCTTTGTACAGTGACAGGTCAATTATACTTCAAAAACAAACAAACCAGCAAACTCATAGAAAAAGAAATCAGATTGGTGATTGCCAGAAGCAGGGAGTAGGGGGAGGGGGAATTCAATGAATGCAGTCAGAAAGTACAAACTTCCAGTTATAAGATAAATAAGTACTAGCAATGTAATGTACAACATGATAAACATAATTAACACTGTTGTATGCAATATATGAAAGTTGTTGAGAGTAAATCCTAGGAGTTCTCATCAGAAGGAAAAAAGTTTTGTATCTATATGAGATGACAGATATTCATTAAACTTATTGTGCTAATCATTTCATGATGTATGTAAGTAAAAATATTATGTTGTACACGTTAAACTTATACAGTGATGTATACCAATTAATTACATCTCAATAAAACTAGAAGAAAAAAGTTACTAGTAGACAATAACACAAAAATGTTCTCTTTATTTACAGTATACTGATATGAGAAGGTAAATTACTGAACTCAAAGGAAGAGACTGTCTTCGAGTATGGAGGTTCCTTTAAAAACTAAAAATAGAGCTATGATATGATCCAGCAATCCCACTCCTGAACATATATTCAGAAAAGATAAAAACTCTAATTTGAAAAGACACATGTACCCCAATGTTCATAGCAGCACTAATTATTTTTTTTAAATTTACTTTATTCAGGTATAGTTGATTTACAATGTTGTGTTAACTACTGCTGTACAGCAAAGTGATTCAGTTATACATATATATACATTCTTTTTCATATCCTTTTCCATTATGGTTTATTACAGGACACAGAACAGCAAACCTTGTTGTTTACCCATTCTATATATAATAGTTTGCATCTGCTAATCCCAAACTCCCAATCCATCCCTCCCCCACCCTCTTCCCCCTTGGCAACCACAAGTCTGTTGTCTATGTCATAGCAGCACTATTTATAATAGACAAGACATGGAAACAATCCAAGTGTCCATCAATAGATGATTGGTCTAAGAAGATGTGGTGTGTGTGTGTATATATATATATATATACACACACACACACACAATGAAATATACTCAGCCATAAAAAAGAATGAAATATTGCCATTTGCAGCAACATGGGTGGATCTAGAGAATGTCATACTAAGTCAGTCAGACAGAGAAAGACAAATACTATATGATATCTCTTATATGTAGAATCTTAATGAATCTATATACAACAGAAACAGATCCACAGATATAGAAAACAAACTTACGGTTACCAAAGAGGAAAGGGAGGGGGGAGGGACAGATTAGGAGTATGGGACTAACGGAGGTAAACTACTATACATAAAATAGATAAGCATTGAGGATTTACTGTATAACACAGGGAGCTATATTCAATATCTTGTAATAACCTATGACAGAAAACTATCTGAACAAATATATATATATAATTGAAATACTTTATCAATTTGCTAAACCTGTGAAAATGTACAGCAACTAGAGTCTGTACATTTTCACAGGTTTAACAAGTTGATAAAATTACAGTCTCTGCCTTTTTAAAATATAGTTGATTTACTGTATCATGTTAGTTTCAGGTATACAACAGACTAGTTTCTGAACAATCACATTTCTTGTGTTTCTAGTAATATGTGTCAATTTGGAAAGTATGCTGTGTTGTCTCAATAACTTTTTGATTAAGTCAATTTAAAAGAAAGGCAATTGCAAAAGCAAGATGTATATGTGTATATATATGTGCATGTGTGTGTGTGCATATAGACAGCAAAATACGTATATACATGTGTGTTTATGTATGTGCGTTTGTGTGTGTCGATATAGGCACAGAGATATAGAAGTCTAGTTGACCTTTGAATAACTCCATGGTCAGGGGTGCTGACCCTCCCAGCAGTCAAAAATGCGGGTTTAACTTCACAGTTGGCCCTCTGTATCTGTGGTTCAGCATCTGCAAGTTCAACACGTAGTACTGTAGCATGTATTTAGTGAAAAAAATCCACCTATAAGTGGACCTGTGCAGGTCAAACTCGTGCTGTTCAAAGGTCAATTGTAAATACAGATATAAGTATGCTCATTCAAGTTTCCTAAACATTAGCATAACCCTAGTCTAAATACTAAATAACTAAATGAATAATGCTCATCATATGAAATGTACCAATTTCTTTCAAGACAGCTGTACAGGTTTCCTTGGTAGAATAATCACACTTAGATATTTCATTTTTGTAATAAAATTTGCATATCTACCTTTTTAGAAAATTTTCTAACATGTGTAATATTACAATTGTAATTATTCTCCAGTGTAAATGAATACTAATTAATCAAATACATTAAAATGTATCTGAAGACATAATATGCTTCTCCAGAGTGTAATTATTGAATTGGTGATCTTCAAACATTGGTAGTGTCTTAATTTCTGTAATATATTTGGAGAAAATAAATTAAAAGTATCCATAACCTTCATTTTGTTGGGTGACTTTAGTTATATTTTACCCCTTAAATTATTTTTAAAGGCATATGGCTTTATTCTCTTTTTTCTTTTTCATTTTATGGGTATCAAGAGAACAGTTATTTTTGCTGCCATAATGAGAATAAAATTTTTTCCAAAATTTGACCACATGCTTGGCATATAAAAAGAAGATAAGCCTTAGTGGAAATATACTATAATTATACATATAAATACAGAAAAAATAGTATGTCCAACTATACCCATTTATGAAAATAATATGTATAATGATACAAATATCAATCTAAATTGTTGAATATGAGGAAACTATTCCTGATATGAAACATGAAAGTCACCAAGTTACACGTTAAAATAAATGTGAACTTACTAATAGGCTACATAATACTTTATGTTGCAAGCGAGGTTGTAAGTGCTAACTTTTGAAATTTCACAATATGAAAAATAGTATTTGATGTGTTTTGAGAACAGGAAACTGAGGCTCAGAAATGTTATTTAACTTGTCCAATAACTCACAATTAGCAAATGATGGAGGCAAGATTTGCACCTGGGTTCTTTGCTGATGAAGTGTACACAAAGCATTTTCTAAGATGAAGAGTGTTGTGAAGGTCTTTTGAGAAGCCAGTAATTTTTTGAGGTACTACTGAGACTCCTCAAGGCTATCAGAGAATATAAACAAGAGGCAGGGTATGGTGTGAAAGGACTGTTATTTTTATTTTTGAATTTTTTTACAATTCATAATTTTTTTAATATACTGCAATTGTATTTCAGTCGCACAAAGTTAGCATGTAGGAAATGTAAATGAAACAGTATGGTAAAAATAGCAAAGAACCAAAAAAATCTTAAAAGGACAGGAATAAAGACAAAGACACAGATGTAGAGAATGGACTTGAGGACATGGGGAGTGGGAAGGGTAAGCTGGGATGAAGTAAGAGAGTGGCATGGACATATATACACTACCAAATGTAAAACAGATAGCTAGTGGGAAACAGCCGCATAGCACAGGGAGATCAGCTCAGTGCTTTGTGACCACCTAGAGGGGTGGGATAGGGAGGGTGGAAGGGAGACACAAGAGGGAGGAGATACGGGGATATATGTATACGTATAGCTGATTCACTTTGTTATACAGCAGCAACTAACACAACAATGTAAAGCAATTATATTCCAATAAAGATGTTAAAAAAAATTAAAAAATAAAAAGCTAAATATGTAAAAAATAAAATAAAATAAAAAAAGAAGGAAATACAATTAAAGCCTGAGAATTCAACATTCATTAGTATTTCATCTTCAGTTTTCTCAGACTGACACTGACACTTGATACTTGCAAATTTTGAAACAACCTTGAGATCATGACGACTATCCTGAAGAGATTTCAGCACCAGAACTAAGATTTGTACATTCAGTTGTTTTGCAATTGACTTGTTAGCCATTTGCATAGCATATAGTACAGATTTGTCAATGGTCAGATCACAGTGTTGAAGGAAAGAAGTACCTTCCTGTAATTAGAAAGGATCCCCTAAACTGCACTCACCTTAAGACATCCAATGTGCAAGAGCACAAAAACCATCACAATAATGTGTCTCCAAGGAACATAGTTTTGATAAGGAAAATAACTTAAGATTCTGTTTCCAATTTTAATTACTGAAATCTCTAACAATGACAAAACTGTCACATAGGACAGTAAATGTATACAGTAATTCAATCAAACTTCTCAGAAAGAACACATTTAGCAATCTGGGATAATGCAGAATGAGAGGAAATATAACGTGTTTCAACACTGGTTCTTATAGTCTTTTTACACAGACATCATGTTAATATTAGACCAAGGCACAAAATATTTAGTGCATAAACCAGTTTCTTTTTTAAGATCTATCATTTTTATCTTGGTCTTTTATCTTACTTTGGACCACCTGTACCCAGTACTCTATCCTACTGCTTAACTTAATCAACAAAATCAAAAGTGATTTCTGACCAGATTTATGGGGGACATATACATTTATATCATCAAAGTGTTTCCATGACCAAAAGTACAATAATAAAGATGAAAATGCCTCCTATTTCTTTTAGAAAATAGTACTTTATAAGCTTGCTGCATCTTTAATGTCTTTACTATTGGATGACAATGAATAGTTGATAGAAAAGAAACTGTATACTTAATTATGATAGCTCATCCATCACAGATTAATCTAAAAATGAAGTTTCTACAGAAACTATTTTAACAAGGAAAAAAAATTCCCTCATTCAAACCTCTTTGAAGTGGTAATGGCTGCAAACCTGCAGCATTTAGAAAAGTATGCTATCAACAAGCTCTGTCTTATGAACTTAGATTAAGAAATCTAGAAAGCAGATGGTGGATTATTCCTTCACAATTTTAGTAAAATTACTGATAATCAAAGATTTCAAAGCAAATGTGGCACATAACAACCCAAGCATAAATCAAGATGGAGAGCCTGGAGAATTTTTGATTTCCTAAATTTTCAAAAAATTCTATCATTGCAACATACAGGATTTCTCCCCTATTTTAATCTTAGAAGTTTCAAAGGAAAGGGAGTGGATTACATACTCACACGTGAGTGCCCGCACACACGCACGCTCACACACACACACTTGGTGGTAAGTAGAGTATCTAGCTCCTTCTTCCCACCACCTAAGTCTCACTTTATTTATTAAAAGAAAATTATGCAGGACCCCTCGTTGTTTTCCTTTTGTCTAATGATTTCTATGACCTTAATTGCTGCCATCATGGTTGCTTTTCTAGTATTTCAACATAAGATTCAAAAGCAGCTTTATAGTCAGGAACGTGTACCTGAACAACTGTATAACTGCAGGGCACCTAGGTAATAATAACTGCCAAATTCAGGGATCGAACTTTTGAGTTCCACAGTAAGATATAATTCATGTGAATTATAAATGGTCTGAATCATGTTTCAGACCATTGAACTTATTGAAGTTAAAATACAAATAGCTGAAGACATGATGTAAAAGATTAAATACTTGGTTCTGTTAACATATTTACCAAGTAAAGTCACAAAATATTCCTCATTATTATTTATGCAGATAATTGAGGAAAAGATAGTGCAGAAATTAAGTTTAAATTAAACATTATTCCTTCCCTTCCTCCCACTTCCCTATACTCTACAAAATGTTTTCCCTGGGACTAGGCCTTAAAAAGGCCACTACATATTAGTTTGACTTGCATTACTGTCTGCAGTTTAAAAAGCTAATTTTGTGGTGGTTGTAATTATATTATAAAAATGTCCACATTCATCAATCTAAAAACGGTTGAAAACCTACAGTGAATCTACAATATATTGTTTTACATTTGACCACTGGTTTGCGTTATGTAGGAATCATAGATTTGGTAAATCACTAATAATTTAGGAAGGCATCTAAACCTTTAAATTCTGGATGAATTTATGTTCAAATCTACAAAATTGCTTGAAGGCTATACTTGAGAGACTTCCTATCATTCTAAAATTCCTCACTCTGGGCAAATCATTTTTTAGGACACTTTCTTATAAATATCACCCTTTGAAAGCACATACAATTCCATCTGTTCCACATTTTATGATCTTAACCTACATAGGGCTGATCTCAATTATTCATGGGATATCAAATGTGATAGGAAGACAAACCTGAGAGAAACATTTACAATACAATAGCATAAGTTGCTAAATTCTTCATCAGCATTCTCTGAAAAACACTTCTCAAAGCCTTTCTCCTCTTTATTTTAGCAATGGATTGTGGAAAATGTGTGATTTTCTCTTGACATGAAAATATTTCAAGGCATGGTGTTCTTGCCTGACTGGTTTAGTATTTTCTGCATAATTGATACAGGAACTCCTATACAACTCTCTTCCATCCTGTTGTAAAGGTCAGAAAAAAGCATCAAACTGGGAGGGTACTAGCTTATTGCCAGAGTAGTAATGTCTGAAGTAGTAATAGTAGTAATGTCTGAAGGCTTTCAAAGTATGTTGTCTTTTCCCTCCTTCTGACTGTTTGTCTCCATTTTCTTTTTACAGCTCACAGAATGTAGGGGTTTTGTTGTTGTTAACAGTTGTTCTTTGCAGGGTTTTTTTTTTTTTTTTTCATTCTCCAGATTAAAGTCCTATCTCTTCTTAGTTTGTTTCTCTATGTGGCATTTCACTTGCTCAGTTCCTGCCTGATTGCAGCGATGAGCTCTTCTTTTAGCTTAGTTAATTCTTTTCTCATTTCATCTAAAATGTTTGGCTTCAGCCTGTCAGAGTCCAGTCCTTCTGTCTGGACTCCTCTGGCACTGGGCTGTGATGACGGTGCAGATTTTGGTCTGTAAATAACAGGTGACTTGCTGCCATTCATTGTATTTGTTCTTTCCCAAGGTTTTCTTGTTGGTTCAGGTGTACTTGTTGAAGAGGCCTTAGAAGTTACAGGCTCTGAATCTTCATTTTTGTTCTGTTCCTATTGTTAATCCCTTTTCAGCAATTCTCTTCCTCCTGGCCAGCAGGGTGCTCATTTCTTCCATTAACCCACCACCCCTAATGGAAGGGGTCCTTTTCCACTACCCGTAGTTTTAGATGAGGCCAAATTCACACCAGTGATCTTCCCTCCGCTTGGGAAACAGGCATCCTCCATCCGTGACACTTTCCTAAGTTTTGATCCAGAAATTGCAGCTGCAAGTCCAGTTAAAGGGTGACTGTCTTCAGACATGGATCCCAAAAAAATCCAGATGCAGGGAGGGGAGAAGCAGGAGGTGGTGGAGGAGGAGGGGGTACTTGATTAGGAAGAGGTGGTAGAGGAGGTGGAGGCCCTGAGGATGGAAGTGGATGGGATGGAGGGAGTCCTAGGGGAGGAGGGAGTGTGACTGATGCCTGGGCAGGACCTGGTGGGAGTGGAGGAGGGCGTGGAGGTGCAGGTGGTCCCAAGGCAATGCAAGCCTGGCTCAGCAGCAGAGGAGACTCCCAGCACAGAGCTTAGAGGAGTCTCCGAAGAGGCAGGGGCAGCACAGTTGACATTCTTCGCTCTCGCTCCCATTCCAGCGGCTCCCTTTCTAGCTGCTCTTGCCGCTCTCTTTCTTGCCTTTCTCGGTCCAGTCTCTCCAGTCTCTCCCGTTCTTGTCTCTCCCGCTCCAGGCAATCCTGACTTTCTTGTCTCTCTCTCTCCAGCTGCTCCTGTTCCAGTCACTCCCTCTCCAGCCTTTCCCTTTCTAACCTCTCCCCCTCCAATCTCTCCCTTTTCATTCTTTCGCCCTCCAGCCTTTCCCGCTCCAGCTCCTGTTGTCTTTGCTGTTCTTGTAGTTGCCTTTGAATTTCCGATTCTTCTTGTGATGGGCCATTCTGAACTTGGGCAGGTAGCTGTGAATTTTGTCTAGGCAATGTTGGCCCTGTTTCCTGTGAATTCAACACGTGGAAGGCATGCATCACAGCACTTGCGAAGACACTGGCATCTTCTTTGCTGCCAAAATTGAGACCATACACCTGTCTAGCGTTCCACCATTGGTGGAAGGTCTGTGTAGCTTGATTGTACTTCAACCCTTTATTTTTTTAATGAAGTACGATTGACATACAATGTTACATTAGTTTCAGGTGAATAACATAGTGATCTGACTTTTATATACATTACATACATTACAAGATGATCACCATGATAAATCCAGCTACCATCTGTCACAGTTTAATATTACTACAATATTATTGACTACATTCCCTATTTTATATATTACAGCACCATAACATTTATATTTGTAAGTTTGTGCTCTTTAATCTGCTTTGCTGATAAAATACATCCCTCCACCCTCCTACCTCCTATCTGACAATCATCAATTTGTTCTAGGTATCTATAAATCAATTTCTGCTTTTTTTGTTGTTGTTCACTTCGTTTTTTAGATTCCACATATAAGTGAAATCGTATTATATTTGTCTTTCTCTGACTTATTTCATTTAGCATAATACCCTCTAGGTCCATCCATGTTGTTGCAACATCTTCACTATCCATTTAACTATCTTCACTATCCATTTGCTCATCGAAGACATTTAGGTTGCTTCCATCTCTTGGTTATTATAAATAATGCTACTATGAAAATAGGGGTGCATATACCTTCTCAAATTCTATTATTTTACTTTTCAGGTTAACACTTGAAATACCCAAAGTACTATCAGAGATAACCTGAAGGAGCAAGCAGCATGGATTTCATCTGTATAAAATGTTAAGGAAAGATTTGAAAAAAAAAATATTTCACTATAGTAAAGAACATCTCAACAGATGGAAAAGCTAATCTTGCATTTGTGATGAACATCAGAAATTCCTTTCAGAAATATTATTAGCAAAATTTAGCTCACCGGATATCTGGTAAAAGTCATATTTTGCTAAAAGCTATGCAATCAAGGAATTACTTGACTTTGGTTCAACATTCCAAAATTATAAATAAATTAACAGACAAAACTGCCAAAAATCTTTCCAGCCAGTAGGAGTTCAGGTTAAGGTGGTAATATCTTTTGGGCAAAGAGATCTATTTGATTAGAATACAGAGGTAGGGCAAGAATAGATGTCCAAAACTATGTGTTCTCCTAACTTAGCCCTGGATTTTCTTCAAAGGACAAATCCAGTGAAGTTCTGACCATAATGTCCAAATCCTTATTTCTAAGTTTAAAAAATCTATGTTGCATAGAGACCAATTTATGTTTTGTTTCATTCAAAATTTCTCTTCATTTTTTATACATTTAGTTATACAGAAATTCTGAGATTTTTTTTATGCTATATTTAAGTAAGTTATTTCCTTATATCTAAGGTTAAATTTATTTTTTTATTTCTTCTTACATGATTTCTCAGTGTCCTCCTTATGTACATTCTTTTCTACTGGTGTTTTGGGAGAACTGTCTAACCAAATGTTATTTTTAGGATACATCAGATAAGTTTCTGGGTACTATAGCGTTTAGGAACATAGGCCTGAACGTAGACTCTTGGATTGTAAGTCTGTCCTGGCCCTTACTAAATGAGTTACCTTGGTACCCACAGAAAACCATAATTCAAAAAGACACATGCACCCCAATGTTCACTGCAGCACTATTTACAATAGGCAGGTCATGGAAGCAACCTAAATGCCCATTGACAGATGAATGGATAATGAAGATGTGGTACATATATAGAATGGAATATTACTCAGACATGAAAAGGAACGAAATTGGGTCATTTGTAGAGACGTGGATGGACCTAGAGACTGTCATGCAGAGTGAAGTAAGTCAGAAAGAGAAAAACAAATATGGTATATATGGTATATTAACGCATGTATGTGGAATCTAGAAAAATGGTACAGATGAACTGGTTTGCAAGGCAGAAATAGAGGCACAAATGTAGAGAACAAATGTATGGACAACAAAGGGGGAAGTGGGGGTGGGAGGGGTGGTGGTAGGATGAATTGGGAGATTGGGATTGACATATATACACTAATATGTATAAAATAGATAACTAATAAGAACCTGCTGTATAAAAAATAAAATAAAATAAAATTCAAAAAAAAAAGATAAATAAATGAGTTACCTTGGGTAAAGTACTGATTGAACCTCTCTGCTTAGAGACTCCATCTGTAAATGGGGCTGTAGGATAATGATTAAATAAACCAACCCATGAAAATACTAAGATGAGCGGAGAGCATGTATCAATAAATTATCAATAAACAATAGGTATTATTTTTATATTTGTACATTCTTATGTCTGTCTTTAAGTACAGTTGGTTGCCTGTCTAACCTATATTTTACAGTCTGTCACTGTGCCAGGCCTCCTGCTTATTTCTCATAAAATGAGAATAACCCTCAAAAAATCTTCCTGGATTATTGCAGTAACCTCCCAATTATTGCCTGGTGTCTGATCAATCAGTTGTCCAGTGACGTCAGATTACCGTGTAAAAGAATATTTTCCAAAACATATTCCATTAAATCTTCGTCTTTTTTGGTGTATCATGTGAGAAAAGTAATATGTAGTTTATGTTCAGAAAGCCCACTGTTTTACATGGTCATTTTGGAGCTCCATAGGAATTTTAGCAAAATACAGCTCCTGGGGAGTACTGCAGTTAAATTTTGTTTAACTCATAAATTTGACAAGTTTATTTCAGCAACTTTGTTCCAACTAAGAAATAGTATTACTATTATTAACTACTGTTCTGAGGAGCATGTTATAAAAACACTACAGTTGTTCTATCTTGAATTAATAATTTTTTCTCAGAGTGTAAGGCAAGGAATTCTAAGATATTCATGTGATTTTGGGGCAATGGAGTTACTGCAGATGAGCATCAAATATTGTCTGTGTGATGGAACAGATAATAGCTGGAATATATGAACTAATTTTCAAATATATATACCTGCTTTTATTACTAATAATATACTCATAATAACATGCTATTTAATATATAGCAATTTAGTATTACATAAATGTTACAATACAATTAAAATCATGTAAGACTACCTATTACACTTCATTGTTATAAAAAGGGTAAGAACTATATATGAGGAGAAAAGACCTAATTTTAAAAATCAGCTAAACATGGACTGAATGTCTGTTCCCTCATTAAACCACAACAGAATCCACTATTTATATGAAACCTCACTTATAAGGCTATTATGAGCAAAGTCTGTCAACATTGGTAAAAATTTCTTCAGAGTCCATAGCATCAAGTACATAATAAAACGTTACTTCTTTCATTCTTTCCTTTTGCTTCTCAAGTGTAATGTTATCAGGGTATAGACTTGTCTTTTTCATTTCTATATTCATAGCATATATAGCTCACTATATACATTATAATATATATAGTAGCTCTCCAAACAATATTTGCTAAAGTGATTGATTGTAAAATGGGGGTGGCAGAGAGTTAAAAAAATTATTAATATAGAAATAAAATATGGAGCCAATAATCACATTACTAAAATGCATGTTTATGGAATTTTAATTTTTATTCATTCAATAAAGATGAATATTTGTTCTGTTTGTTTTATACAAGTTATAACTATTTTTCTACTTCGTTTGCATACTCACTTATAAATCTACAGTTGCTTATGGAGTCCCAGCTGGCAAGAAATGCAATTTTCACAGTGTTTGTCATAGATATTAGGAACAGGTACAAACCTCACCTGAGCACTCACACTATTTAAAACCCCAGATTGACTCAGAGCATTAACATTACTTCTTCATACTCTTAGCAGGAATCTGTCTTTATGTTTAGCCTAAGTCTAAGACAAATGAATTTGTCTGTCTGAGAAAGTCAACTACATATAGTCAACCCTCTTTGCCTGAGCTGCTAGCAATTTGTTTAATGTAAATTATGTACCCAAAGCAAATCTATGAGTCATGAGAGAACCATACAGTAAACCCCCAAAAGAGCAAATCGTCCCAGGTAAGCTCATTTTCCTATAGCAGCATATGGGCTAAAAATTGAAGATTTTTGTAAAAGTTTATTATCATTACCATCAAAAATAACTGTTCTAAGAACAAACATACTGTAACATCAGAGTGGTTATTGTTCAGGATTCCTGGCTGCAAACAATGCAATGAGTCACTTAAGCAGAAACAGAATTCATTAATGGATATTTGCCAGTTTACAGAATCTCTGGTAAGGCCAAAACAAGCAAGAAAAAGGTAGCAACAACGTTCCACACACTGCAGTGATTTCTCTACCTAAACATCACTGCCACTATCAGTGGCTCCTATGACATTCAAGGATTGGTATCAGAAACTCTACTACTGCCACCCTTGAGGAGCAGGACACCCTGTCTCATAGGTTGCCAGAAGACTGATTTCCTTTTAGGTGTTGACCACTTCTATATCTAAATCTTGCTTGGTTGCATTAAATAACTGGATTAAATAACTGTAACTGGATTAAATAACTGTTCTCTACTTGAAAGGGATCCTGTGGATGCAGGCTTTCTAATTCTGTTTGAGAAGGTAGGACTCATAGTGTCAAAAATTATCAAAATACAGAGATGGAGTGCAAAACATATTGGGTAGCTATAGGTAACAGATGGTCTCAGAGTAGAAAACAATATTGTATAAGGATGGATATGATTTCTAGGAATACGTGCTCTTTTACCAAAACAATGTTTATTTAGAACACTGAAAGACTTGCTTTAATCATATATGTAGCTATTAAGTGATCAATTATTTATCAATTGTGACACTGTAATGAGTGTTGGTGGCACAAAGCTATACAGATACCATTCTGAACTATTGTCAATATAGCATAGAGAGCAGATATATGGTTGTAAGTTCACAGAAATAAGACAAGTCTGTAATGACGGTATACAGATGGAAAATCAGAGGGGACATTTTGTTTGTCTTCATGGGAATGTCATAATTATCTTCAAAAATAAAATTTTGGGGACAGAAGATGTGAGAATGAAAAAAGTAAACATTCTAAAGGTGGACAAAGGAACAAAAGGTATGTTTTTCTCAGGAGAAATATACAGTTGAAGTTAGAAACCATCACATTGTGTTGAGAATTTCTTTGCTCGAAAGTGTATTTTATTAGATATTAATACAGCCACTCTTGCTTTCTTATTTTTTATTAATGTTTGCATGGTATATCTGTTTCCATTATTTTATTTCAACCTATCTATGCTATTGAATTTGAATAGAAATTCTTGTAAGTAACATACAGGTGAGTCATGATTTTTTGTTCTGTTTTGACAATCTATATCTTTAGATTGGCTCCAAACAACAAATGCAGATATTTACAGAATCATGATAGAAACAGACACTGGCATGCTTTAACCTCAGAACTCCACCACAACACAGTAAGTATTTCTAATTTTGCTTCATGGCTTGAGAATGGCAGGAAATGACACAAAACAGGAATAAATTATACATCCATCAAATCATTGTCAACTGCCTACCATGTGCCAGACTGTGATATCTGTTGGAGGTATAGTGATAATCAAGACCTGTACTTGTTGTCAGAAGGCTTACAATCTAGTAGACTATAGTACCAGAGCAAGTTCTGTAGTGTGACTCATTAAACTGTTTTAAATACACATGTCTATTGTCAAGACTGGTCCTAACGATGAGAGATGGAATTGGGATGGGGTTATTAATGGTCTCAATTGAAGAGAGAAGAGGAATTCAGAAGTTAGACATTAGGAAGATAAAACATAAACTATTCCAGGATATATTTTCATTTTCTCTCATATTTTGGTTGTTAGTCAAGAGTCAAGATATTTTTCTACTTCTTAAATACTCTGTAACATTCCAGTTGAAAACGTTCCCCTGATTTAAGCCATATGAGGTTTTACATTAAATGACTTAAAATTTCAAAATTAAACTCTAATTAAAACAATATCAAATGTGTCAGTTTTGTTTAATTTAATATATATACACAAGTCAACCTACTTATGAAAAAGTGTGTCCATTTTTAATGTTTGTATATGAGTTCAGATTATTAATATCCTGTAAATATCATAGGATTAATTCTGATGATATTTACAACAATTAAAATATAATTAAAAAAATTTTCCCCTACTACTTTAGTACTTAGGAAGGGTTGAATATTTGTTTAAAGAATTAATTACGGTAAAGCGTAGGAAATATAATTTTATGATTTCAATCTTCTGCTTCATTGATCGATAGGAAGCTCAAGTTCTTTTGCTAATACTTTATTCTGACTATCCTCCATCTAACTCGCTCTATTTTAATTCCTTGTCCTTGGGGCTATGGGTATAAGTCAAAAGTTTGTGCTGAAGATGGAATATATTTTTATTCATTTAGAGTAAAAAAGAAAAATCCCCTTTGTTCTATTTCTGGATATATCCTCAGCACTGGAAGACTGCCTTGTACAGAGTAGGCAACTGATTAATATTCTTTGAATTAAATACTTTAGACTTCCAGACCTAAACCTCATGCTACAGGAACAGTTATCAGAAAAGTCTTATATTAGCAGTCACAGGGTATTTTAGCATGGGTAACTAAACTATAGGTTAATTTCCAAAAGATAAACAACCTACTTTACTTGCATTTATAGCAAAAGGAAGTGATATGATTTAGATAACAAAGCTTACCTAACCTCTAACACTGAGTATTAGTTTGGATCCACCTATTGAAGACACCACAGGGATAATCAATATCCAACTGAGACCCATTAATGCATTTTGTATTTTGCTGATCACCCCAAAATATATTTATTTTTGTAGAACAATCTTTGGAAAATATTGCAACTAGTCATCCTTATTCATCAACTTCTGAATATTTATATATAACACTTTATCTGAAAAAATCATTACCCTTTATATGTTCTTTTTTAACCCTAGGCACACTCTATAATCTTGGAAAATGTCAAAGATCAACATAATAAAGAATTGTAGTATAAACCAACTATTCTTATAATGGTACTTATCTCTCTAATAGACTTGCTATTTGTTATAGTTTAGTTTTGAACAACATATAAATTTTGGTAAAAAATTTTAAAACAAAATTTATATGGAAGCTATTTTTTGTTAAAACATACTTTGACTATATTAAAGATAAAGCCACTTTCAGAATAAAAACAAAAACAAAAAAACAAGTACTAAAGAAGGAGAACATGCTCCCCAGCTGAGCTAATAGCAATGAAGAACATTTTTTGGATTTAGTCATGGCACTGGGAGGTTGAATGACAGTTTGATGGCCTTGGAGACTAGCAGCCTTGACAGAGCCTCTGAGATCTGTCGATCAGGGATGAGTGGGCAGGGTTTAGACCTAAGGGCCATGAGAATAAAGGTAATATAATAGAGAGAGCCTTGTCTCAGGAGAAGGACAAAAGCTTCTGCAACACACACATCCCTAAAAGAAGCAGCAATAGATGAGTACAGCAGCTGCCTCATAATGATGCCAAGAATAACCAACTAGGTTATTAAATGCTCCCAATTTGTAGGAAGTCCATTTGCCTCCACAGGAAAAAGTGTTTAAAATTCAGCAAAATGAATTCCTAGGGAGAGAGATGTTTTTATCTCTGTATTTAAAAGTTTTGGGGCCTTTGCATCCATTTTCAAAACAACTGTTATTTTCCATTTTGCCACTTCATATCACTGAAAACAGTGGCTTCAAATGTAATTAAATTACAAAAGAAAAAAATTATCTCCACAGCTCAAAGCTAAAAGAGTTAATCTTTGAAACATGGTCAGTGTTGAAATGAATATTTCCCAAATGCTCCATTACAGCTAAATACTTGAATTCACCCTTTATTTGAAAGAATGTTTTCTGTTTAAAGTTTTATTAAAACTTCTGGATACATTAGAAATTTAATTTAAGTGCTTATCAAATTATATCAAGTAAAATTGGCCTCAGACATAATAGAGTTTAAAACTTGACACAAGCTGGAAGCACTGCCTCTTGGTAAAACTCTTTCACGGAAAAATGTCACACAAATGTGTTCTTAGAAAAATAAAATGTATGGAGAAAAAATTAATTTGTTTTTATTTATTATACTTATAAGCTCTGAATACAGATGGAGAACTCGAATCTTTTATTAATTAAACCAGTTATGTTTGGATTTATCATTAATTGTTGTTAAAACTTAAAATTAATAAATATATATTTGAAATATTCTAAACTTATAGTCTGAAATAAATTTGAAATATCTATATTAATACAAGCTCGTAAAACTTTAATAAGTACAGTGCTTCATAGGCGACTCAGAAAGTAATGAACATATTAGTATTTTAGCAACTTTAGCTATTTAAAAAATTAATCCACTCACATATAAAAAGAGTAAAAATAGCACTGAAATATCATTTTTTTCTATTAATCATTTACATTAATCGAACTAATATTTTTAAAATGCTGACATGACCCTTTGTCTTAGAATTGACAGACAATTTTTAGCCTTGCTTCCTAACATTCTTGGAAGCCTTATGATGATTGATTTTGTAGTGAATACAAAAAATAAATGATGCAGGCTCTTTATGCTTTCCAAACAAACCAACCTAGTACTTAAAATTAAACAGCAATTACAACAATAAAATCTATTCAAAGGTTACTCATCAGTTGAAATTACTTTAAAAATTTAATGTTTCTTTTTCCAGTGACCAGAGATTTCTTGCTGTTCTTGAGCATGTACTACCCTTATTCACTGTACTGACTGCTGTTTCTCTGTTTCTTATTCCTGCTCTTTTAATCTTGGTTCCCCATCACTATGGATGATTTCAGGTATCTGTTTTCTTCCATCTTCTCTTCATTTTTTCTCTCTCTATTCCTAGAGGCATTATGAAACCCCATCTTAATCAACTACACACATACAAGTGTGGTATTTTAATCCAATTCTGACCCTACCTACACCCAGGCTGATCAACAAGGCTGCGAAAACACACAGAATTATTTAAACTGTTCTCACTTTAAATTAATGATCACAAGCTTCCAGTGGAATGGAGAGATCACAAAACTCCTCCCCAGTCCACACACTTGTGCTGTCCTAAAACATCCTATACTTTCTCCCCAAACTTCACTCTCACCTTACGATATTGATCTCTACCTCACTGGGAAAAATCAATCAAAAGAGAACTTTCGAAATCTCAAACCACCACCCAGGTCTCCCAAGGTCACCAATATTCATTTTTATTAAATTGTATCATCCTCATTCATGGTACTTTTCATAGCCTTACCCTGCCTTTTTTTTTTTTTAATAGCATTTTCATGACTTTCTATCATAATGAATAATTTACTTATTTGTGTTGTTTATAGCTTGTCCCCATTTGCTCTATCTCCCAGTGCCTCTAATAGTGCCTAGCTCATACTGACACTCAATAAATATTTGTTGAAGTACTTATCCATATAAATAACTTCTATAGCTGCACTTTAAGACCTTGCTTATGTTCTAATTCTGAAGCCCTGTTATTAATCATCCACCTGCTGGAAATGTAAACTTAGTTAAATACTCATCAACTTATTATTTATATATTATTCATTGAAAGTATTAATTATTTATGATTGTCAATAGCTAGTTATGACAAGTAATTACTGGTTAATAATTGGTATTGATGGTCTTTATTCATCATTTATTTAAATCATTCATAAATCATTTGATGTAGAGCCAAGACTATTTTAAATATGATTTCATTAATTGGAGTCTTATATGAACTTCCTAACCATGTCTAAGATGCGTTATCTATGAGTTTCTCTTTCAGGTTCCTTAAAGAAGAGTTAGACCTATTTCAGTTGCATCATTGGCAGTGTTTTCTGCCACCTATGAAATCATGGTTTTTCAATATTTTCTGAGCCACCTTCTCCAACTGCCTATTCCATTCTTTTAGTTACACAATTTTTTTCAACAGTTTTATACTAAGGTATTTTTTTAAAACATCTGAAACCAGGACTCTTCTAGGTTATTATGAGTTTTGCCTAGTTTTATAGTTGCCCTGCTAATTCCTAACTAAGACAATAGATTTTCCTTCCCTTACACTTATCAAGCCCATCAAAATCATAAAAACTGCAATTCTCTTTGCATACACATTTTATTGGTTTATGCAGTGCTTAATGAAATAATATAATTAAAGCTATAAAATAAATGACATTAAAAAGTTTAAAAACCAAGAAAACTGACTGAATTATTTTCCTATTGCTGCTGTTTCAAATTACAAGGTCAGCAGGGCAGCATCTTCTCTAATCTCTGACCTTTTTCTTCTTATCCTTTATCTCTCTCACTCTGGCCCTCTGAATTACATTTTATAAAGGTCCTGGTGATTAGACTGCACCCATTTGGATAATCCAGGATAAATCCTTTTATCTCAAAATCCTTAAATCTGTGAAGTCCTTTTGCCATGTAATACAATATATTCAAAGGTTCTGGGGAATAGAATATGGACATCTTTGGAGGCATTATTCTGTCTACCATACTGACATACATTTCATCTCTTAGGAACAAAAGTACACCCAGGTATTGTTCAGTAGAGAGTAACCTGCAAGTGTCCAGTGGTAACCATGCTTTAAGCATCAGTAGAAAAGTTTTAAAGAGGGAAAGGAGAGTGTTATTGATCTGCAAAATCTGCTAAATAGAGATCTATTAAAATAATTCTCCTCTGAATGTCTGTTACACTTTATCTTTCATGTTTGTCTAATTAACATCACACTATGAATTTTCCATGTTAATAAACAGAGCTGCCATCATATTTTCAATACTAAAAGTGAAACAAAATTTATTTAATCATTTCTGTATTGATAAGATTTTATATTTTCCAGTTTTTTTTTCTTTTTGCAATCAAGGGTACAATAAATATCCTTATACACCTTTCCTTAGTCAAACATGTATATATACTTTTCTGAGACACAGTCTATAGAATTCTACTTTAAGTGCAATCAACTGATGAAAAATTAAGCTAATGTTATCACTGGATCCAGACAAGTAGTTCTCCCAAATGACTATGGCAGTATACATTTCCACCTCTACCTTAACATGCCTTTGCTACACACTTACTAAAATTGAATGATTCTAAATTTTATTTTTTCTCAATTTAATTACTGAAAAATATTTCATTGTTTTAATTCACTTTTCTCTATTTAGTGAGGAAGGAAAATTTACATAATTAAATGCATTTAAATAAGAATTTCTAAGACTTTGAAGTCAAAGTAACTCAAAATAGCAGTTTATAGCATTGTTGTAGTGCTGCCAGAATCTGTCCTGTAGCACCTGCATCTGATGTTCACCAGTAGTAGTAGCCAAGAATGAAAAGTGGATTTCAGTCCAATAACCATGATAGGGCAATGCCATGAGCAGCGATCAGCAGGAGGAGAATGCGTTCAGCAGACTCTGTGGCATCATTTTGGCACAGTTTCCCACAATCTGAATTCCTGTGATTCCTTACCATTTTCTTAGAAAGATTCTCCAGGTAACTTTACAGTTAATTCCAAATTATTCAACTGATTCTATGAGATATCCAATAAATAAATAAATAAATAAATAAATACACACACACACACACACACACACACACACACACACACACACACAATTAAAGTAACCTAAAGTCAGTTTCAGTTGCTTAGAGGTAAGAAACCTATGCAAATTATTTATTTTCCTCACATTTAATACAGGGCTCATATACTACTAACCTTAAGGGTTCTAGTGAGGATTAAGAGAAAATATACGCAAATCCCTTAACACAGTGTTTTTCAGTAAAAATTATTAACACATTTTAATATCATTTTCATTGTTTTAATTCTAACTCAAACAATTTACACAGGTCATGAGAGGAATAACGTGTCTAGCGACATAGCATAGAACCTAGTATCCATTAAGTTTTTAATAAATAGAAGGCTCTTTACTGTTTCATTCCTTCAACACCTATTTATTGAGGGCTTACTATGTGCCAGAGTCTTTGAGGTACATGGGATGGATTAGGGTGCATGTGAGATAAGAGTCCTGCAGGAGACATATAATTAACAATTAATAACAGAAATAAGTCAATCACACAGTACTGTAGAAGGTTAATGTGCAATTCTACTAGGTTAATGTGTATAGCTTAGCGCAGGTTAAGGAAGACACGGAGTGTAAGAGGGGAAAACAGGGGCTGGCGGCATTTTCAATTTTAAATAATCTTGTTAGGATAGGCCTCAAAGGCAGATGATATTTGAGATTACTGGAAAAAAGTGAGGAATTCTGTCATGGGGATGTTGGAGAGAAAAAAATATTCTAAAAAGGATAAAATTAATGCAAAATTGCTAAAATTTGCCTGGTATGTTACGGAATTGTTGCAGACTTTTTCAAGTGCAGTTCAATTTGTGGAAAAACATACCTTAAAAAAATTTTATTCATTTATTTATTTATTTTTTGGCTGCATTGGGTCTTCATTGCTGCATGTGGACTTTCTCTAGTTGCAGTGCTCGGGCTTCTCATTGCGGTGGCTTCTCTTGTTGTGGAGCACGGGCTCTAGGTGCACGGGCTTCAGTAGCTGTGGCTCACAGGCTCTAGAGCACAGGCTCAGTAGTTGTGGCGCATGGGCTTAGCTGCTCCGCGGCATGTGGAATCTTCCCACACCAGGGATTGAACCTGTGTCCCCTGCACTGACAGGTGGATTCTTAACCACTGCACCACCAGGGAAGTCCCTGGAAAAATATTTTTATGGCAGCGCAGGTATGACAACTACACCTAACTTATTTCATATTAAATATAATCAAAATGGTTTTCCTAAAGAATAGCCATTAATCATTTAATTTAGATCAGTAAGTAAAATTGCTTACAAGCGAGTTTTGCTTCTCATTTACCTAATGTTGGTATGCAAGTCTTATAGATATTGGACATCTTTTGAGACATAAATCAGGACATTGAAGCTTTTTTTTTTTTGCTTATTAGGTAATTTGGAATCTGTTAACATCTAAAATCCCCAATAATATATAATTAAAAGAAAGATTAGGCTGATTTTTATTCTCTTCTTTCCTTTCCTTTGTTTTCTTTCCTTTCTATTTCTCATATTTCGTGGAACCTTGATTAAATGATGTATCTTAAATTAGTCTGTCAATACTGAAATAGTACAGTGTTTTTAATTCAGAGATGTAAATTAATTACTTTATTGACAATAATCATAATAATTGGGAATCAAAAACATTTCTTCATATATTATTACATATAGTAATATTTATATTACATAAAATATGTTGATTCTTTTACTTATAACAGCCAAAACCACTGCTTCTCAAACTTTAATGTACCCAAAAACTAATAAAAATATATTATCAAAAAATACAGATTCTGATTCAGTAGTTCTGAGATAGGACTTGAGATTCTGAAT
This sequence comes from Eschrichtius robustus, assembly GCF_028021215.1. Lineage (NCBI taxonomy): Eukaryota > Metazoa > Chordata > Mammalia > Artiodactyla > Eschrichtiidae > Eschrichtius > Eschrichtius robustus. Next base: position 57,207,019 of record NC_090841.1, on the reverse strand, counting down.
TTTTAGCTCCTTCATAAAGCCAGTGGTCCATAGATCATACCATGATAGTAATGGCCTCTCTTATGCATTAAGAGATATTTTGATATATTAGAAATTTATGAATAATTTAGTATACATATACTAATAAAGAATATAATGTTCCATGACAGTTCACATTGATTAAAAAGCGAGTATTTTCAACTCTGAATATATAAAAATGAGATATTCCAATAAACATCATTTAGTTTCACTGCAGAGATAGAGATTTAAAAAAGATGTCTGGAATAAACATGGTAACTGCTGTAAAAATCTAACATCACAATACAGTAAAATGTATGTACATTTTTATTTTTAGTTGATAATCAATTAATAGAAACCTTGTTAACCTACTATTAACATTGCTATTTTCTAAAGTATGTAAGAAACATGGAAAGGTAATGTCAATAGCGTCTATTTTTGCATCTTAGAAATTCCTTTGTTAAGCCTCAAATTAATTAATTAATTAATTAATGCAATCTACAAAATAACTTCTGATCTCATTGATGTTTTAACCTAGGCCAAGAAATGATTTTCAGAAGGGAAAAAAATTACAAATCATCTATGTAAATGTACATACAGGGTATTCAGTCAAGATAAGGAAAATAAGACAGCTATATCATATATCTTCATTCTGTTTAAAATTGAGCTGTAAATGTCCATTTTATACCAAATAGTAGCATTTTATTTTAGCATTTACATTAAAAAGATGCAATAATGCAATTAGTTGTTAATTATTTTGAGTAGTGGCTGTGCTTTCCATTCATGGCTTGATATATTTATTGGCAAATTGTTTTATCAGCATATGTCTGGTTTTAATTATATTTAACTAACTTATGGGGATGAATTGTTATTTAGAAACGCATAAGACCTAGTTCACAGAGTAGTTCATTAGTCCATAAATAACCACAGTTATTTTATTTTGCCTTGACTTTACAATATGACTTTTTATATCTCTGTTTTTATTTTTTTAATCCTATGACACTAGACTATAAACTACCTAATAGGTTATGATCTTTTTTGCATGGACTTTCCACATGTATTTTAATATTACCAGGAAAAGTATAGTTCTAGAAAACTGAAGTACCTCAATAATAGTCTTCAACTGAATACATCAAATGATGTTAACTTTCACTTTTTTCCCCCTTTATTATACAGTGTTTGATGTCTGTATCTGCCTCCTTTTGGAGAATGCTCTATTTTTCCAAGCCATTTCCCAAGTTGCTTAATATCTTAATTTCTCAATTACCATGGCATCCCAGACAGTGTGCTATGCAAACTTTCCCTCAGGGCAATGGCATTTCTTCAGCAGAATAAAATGCGTTGTATATCTATCCTTTAAAATATAAAGCCTGCCAAAAAGTAAATTTTCTTATGAAAAATAATTAATAAAATGATGCTAATGATGAATTCTTGGAACCTCTGGTATAGCATAAGGAATTGTTATCTATCTTATTTTTGTCTCCTAGTCCCTGCTTACTCAATCAAAAAAATATGCAAGACAATGGAGTGAATTCCTATGACATTAAGAAGTGAGGGATAAAATGCATTATAACAGATTTCTTTCCAAGTTCACAAGAAATTCTGACTCTATTCTTTGGTCAAGATAAGTGTCCAGGCACTCATTACATTAAAATTATAATATTTACTGCCAAGAATGTACTAAGCATCTAATTTTCACCTATATTTTACAAATATATTAACTAAGACAGACTGTGGAAGCGATTTAGTGAATAGTGCATTAGCAGTTTTAAAAACGAAACTAAAATTATATTAAATTTTCCTGACCTCTACTTATGCACTTTTCCCATTACACTTTAGAAGATGGGAGTACAAAATTAAAAGAACACAGATTTTTTTACCCTAGATTTTATTAGCTATTTGTACACTTGATTAAATGGTTTTCAAACTGTGTCATTTAAAAAAAAATACAGGCCTCTTACCTAAAATATTTGGGAATCCATTCTGATGTAATTCTTGATAAGAGCACATTTTCTATACTTTGACCATAATGGTTTGACAGTAAATGCTTTTTTCTTTTAATAAGAACGCTTCATTGTCCAAAAACTGTAGAGAATTAACAAATTTGAATGAAAATATATGTTGTGTTTGTCCTTTACTGTCAATGGTACACTATTCTTACTTAATCACCACTATAAAAGAGACTGAGGTTTAAATGAAGTCAGAAAATCAGTTAATTTTATAGTTTAGCTCAACCAGGAGAATAGTCTTTGCCTTGTATTAATGTTAGATACAATGTATCAATACATTTATCAAAACCTTGAAATAATTATCCAGTACCATCCTAACTCATTTCAACATTAAAAAAAATATTAATGACTTTGTGTTTGAAAACTCATAAATTACAAAAAGGTTTAACCTTTATGAGAGAGAAGGTAGGCATTCTCCTATACGTAATCTTCCAAAATTTCACTTTAGAAAAACAAAATAATTTATTTGCCCTTGACTGAACCTAAATTTTAATTATGGAATATATATAAGGGGAAAATACTGCTTTAACAGAAGGCATGTTTATGCACTTAGAAATAAAACAGGATACAATATAAGTGTTATTTTCAGATCTTAGAGAAAATGAACAGAAAATCAAATCACAAATGCAGGTGAAAGATAAAATTCCTGTATAAAAAGAATTCTCAAAGGATTCAACAGCATACAGAATTCCAACTTGTAATGTATTTTAAGTTTTTTCTTAGTCATATTTTTTTGTGGTCCATATCTTGCAATTTTCTTTTATTTTAAAGAAATTGCCTAATGAACTGCTTTATCATTTCCTTCCTTCCTGCCTCTTTATTTCTTTCTTATCCTTTGCACATTGTTATTCATTTTAGTTTATTTTTGTTGTAATTCTTGATTTTTGTTTTTCTAAAACAGAAAATATCTACGTTCAAGTTTAGATCATATGTTAATAGAGTAATACCTAAAATATCTAAAAACATTTGATTTGGACATATTAATTTTACATGCAAATTTGGAATAAACATTTCTTTAAAAAGTTGATGAAAGAGAAGCTGAGGCTGCTTCAACTAATCCAGTATTTGAAACTGGGTCATCATTTTATATCAGCCATAGGTCTTAACCCTGTTATTGGTTTCAGTAACACTGAAGAAAAGAAACTGTTTCATCAATACAAGTAGGCAGAAATAATAACAATTTATACTTGCTTTTTTCTGTATCCTTTAATTTACTATTATATCTTAAGAACAAAATAAATTGCCATAGTTTATATTTCCTGTTTGGTAGCAAGCAGTCTCTAGCTAAGTTTTTTATAAAGATTTCATTTCTTTAGAGAAGTTTTAAGTTCACAGCAAAACTGAAAGGAGGGTACAGAAAACTTTCATATACCCCCCCACACATCCATACCCCTCCCACACCATTATCAGCATCCATCAGAGTGATACATTTGTTACAACGATACTGTAATCTACATTGACACATCATCATCAGCCAAAGTCCATAGTGTATATTATGGTTCACTCTTGGTGCTGTACATTTTATGGGTCTGATCAAATGTATAATGACATGTATCCACAATTATAGTATCATAAAGTATTTTCACTTGGTGTCTTTCACTTAATATGCATTTAAGTTTCCTCCATGTCTTTTCATGGCTAGATAGCCCATTTTTGCAAAAGATATATCTGATAAAAGACTGTTATCCAAGATATAAAAGAACATTTAAAACTTAACAATAAGAAAACAAACACCCCAATTTAAAGATGGGCCAAAGACCTTAGACACCTCACTGAAGAAGATACACAGAGGGCAAATGAACATATGAAAAGATGCTCCACTATACATGCCACCAGGGAAATGGAAATTAAAACAACAATGAGATATCACTACACATCTATTAAAACGGCCAAAATACAGAACACTGAACACACCAAATGCTGACGAAGATATTGAGCAATAGGAACTTTCTTTCATTGTTAGTGGGAATGCAAAATACTACAGGCATTCTGGAAGACGCTTTGGCAGTTTCTCACAAAACATAACATACTCTTACCATAAGACACAGTTGTGTTCCTTGGTATTTACTCAAATGAGCTGAAATCTTATGTCCGCACAAAAACCTGCACACAAATGTTTTTGGCAGCTTTACCCATAATGGCCAAAATGTGTAGGTAATAACCAAGATGTCTTTCAGAAGGTGAATGGATAAACTGTGGTACATCCAGACAATGGAATATTATTCAGCACTAAAAAGAAATGCGCTATTATGCTTGCTTTTTATTTGAGTAAATTCATTTAAACACTTGAAAACAAAGGAGTAGAAAATTCATTTTCAAAGTTAAATCCACATAAATACCTTGGCATATATATATCCTTTAGTAAATTTAGTCTGAAGGTGTAGAAAAATAGATTTCTTACTTTTTAAATATCTACTGTTTAGCAAAAAATCATTTTTTCACAAAAAGTTTTTTCACATATTTTTGTTAAAGTTTGACACAGAAAAATGTGACTATAAAGCACAATCTTAGATACCACTGCACTTTTACCTGTGAAATAAGTTTTTTTTTAAACTGAATTTTGTAGGTGTTGAGTAAACCATTTTCTATGTCATTCAAGTTATTTGCCTTTTCAAGCAGGTTAAAAATGTGAAATATATAATTGTCAAATGGGGCTCATTTTGTTTATGAAAATATCAGGAAAATGTGAGTTACCACATGATATTTTAGAAAATATTTATATATTGGGACTTCTACAAAGATCTGAAAATAAAAGAAAATATGACTCTGACATAACTGGAATATTTTTCTGGACTCAGACTACTTGTGTCAACATGAGTCAGTTTGTTCCCTATGCTCTTCGCTCAGGAAGATAAAACTGTAAATCTATACTGAACTTTACTTTTTGCTTCAGGAATCTCTGGCAGAGAAATTTATCTGAAACGGTAGCCTGCTCAGCTAGACAAAGCATTCACTTATCACACAATATCAAGACCTGCTTCAAGACCATCACCACATGTCATATCTATGGCTAATTACAAATTGGAAGATCTAAATTGGATTTTTTAAACCTAGATCCCAAAATCCTATTATAAAAGCCTCTTCTGACTTCCGCTTTATGAGACACTGCTAAGTCTCTGTCAAGGTAATGTTCTCCCTCAGTCCCTCACTGCAATGAGTTCTAGAGAAAGCAACCTCCATGTTGGTAAATGTTTCTATCATATGTTTTTTCTGCTCCAAGGCTAAAGAAGACTGTTCCGGGTGAGTAAAATTCAAAGCACTACTGCAGTTGAGACTGAAGACTCAGCCATGTGGCATAAATGTACCTAGCTCTGGGCAGTGAGACTTTTTGAATGCTGGAACCCATAACTTGCTCAGAAAACTGAATAAGCAAATCCTTGCAAAACTGCCCTTGCTAGAGAGAAGGTGTGGCTATGCCTTCTTCTCTTTGGTTCATTTGTCTCTTACCCCATCTCATCCACGTTGAGTCTGTAGACTGCTTTCATTTAAGAAATGGTACTAGACCTGCTCTTTTCTGACTGGGTCAAGTTCTCTGTTACTAGTTGATGGTTGATGTGCTAGTTTGTTAGTTTCTCATTAGTCTTTCCACATCAATTGAAGGGCAAGATGGAAGTCTTGAAAAGAATGTGGAAGAGAACAGATGTAAGAAGCTACCTACATTTAAGCCTGGGTCAAGGCTAGCCTTTGTCTTTGAGCAAATTAGAGAAAGGTGGCAGGTCTGGGATGGTAAATTAGAAATTGCCCCTCCCCCGGGTGTTATGGCTCATTTGGAACAAAATATTAACCACGAGGCATTTTTGTTTAGAAAAATGGTCCCTTGTCCTTGCAGAGGAGGACACGAGACTTGATGAATGGAATCCCGGCTGCATTTTAGTTCACCCCTCAGCAGGGCATCTATGTGCCCTGCACAAACTCACCAACCATATGAGAAAACCTTGAATCCAGTTTGCTATATTTAAACCAAAACCACAATTATAGATACACAACCCCACACTGACATTTATCCAAAGCTGGAGTTTGCATTCCCTACTTGATACATTTAAGGTACAAGTTCAGTTTTAGTGTATACATTTTAACAAGGTCACAAATAACTTTGAACTTTGTTTCATTTAGAACTTGAAACCCAGATTGCATTTTATTTTCCCATTAAATATATTGTTAATTAGTCTCAAAGTCAATAGCATTTTTTTTCTCTTATCAGTTCAGAATTACTCCCTTCAGAATGTGGTAAAAGACTGATGTAAATTTAGGGTTATGATCTAATTTTTCTTATAAGAAATCAATACGAAAATTTGTATGAAGGTCTTGCTTTTAGTAGTTTTTTTTTTTAATTGAAGATTGAGGAGGACTAAAGGTACATCTAAAAGAATTCTGTTGCAATTGAGAAAAAAAATATCAGTTAGATATGTCCCTTATAGTTTACCATATGAATGAGGCTCCACAATTAGTCCCTGGAGGAGAGTATCTGTGTCATATCCTCAGTCCCCCCAGTGAATCTTAAGCCCCACAACTCAACTCCAGTATGCATGCCTTAGGTTCTTCCCAAAGTATTCTAGCTCAGTCTCTTTTCATACTTTACTGCATTTGCTCTTTTATTTTCCAAAAGGAAACTCCTCAAGGGTAATGAGTAAAACACATGAATTTAAGCTCTGCAGAGTCAAATGATCACTACCCACTTTTTCAATGACTCTATGAAGGATATATAATTTGTGATAAACATAAACTGAGAAAAGAAGAATTTAAACCATTCACTTTTATCGCTAACAGGCCAGAATAGATTAAGTTTGCATCACCTCTATATGGTTAATTGTTTTGTAGGGAATATTTTTTGGTTCCATCATGCAACAGGAACAGCAATGCAGTGTGGCTAATTCTGTTTGAGGGAAGTCATTTAACTATATGATAATAATTTACCCTATCTTAAAATAGTTTATTTTATTCTCGTCATTGTCCTTCCTCTTCTGTATAAAATTCAACCTATGTTAGTATGTGCATAAATCAATATGGAAACATTAAAAATAATTACTTCATGTTAATTTCACTTACTAAACATTTGCCACATGTTGAGCACTATGTGAATCATACTTCTCCTATGTGACACTTCTGAAAAAGCCAAAATTATCCACCACCTATAGAAAAACCAGAGAAAACATTTTGAGTGTTAAGTTCTTTGCTGAGTTTAGCTAATTTTACACCTTTATTTTCCTTTTACCCTCATTTACTGACCTAAGAAATTTTTTTTTTGCCATAACATGTATTTTTGTATGTCATTTTAAATCCAGTAAAAATATAATCATGTAAAAATAAATAATGCTATGATTTTTTTTATTACTGGCAAACACATTTGTACAGAAATTCCTAAATCACAGAACCTTGAAATGAATTGAGGCAACAACATCTGCAGCAGAAAAATAACTATTACTATAAAACCTTAATAGCTAGAACCTGTAATTAACCAGCATTCATTAAAGATTTGAATTCACAGAAACAATGTATACATAAGTAGCCATGCACATTTAGTTTAGGATAATGTTTCTGCAAGACTATTTACTATAAAAAGAAAAATGCACATGGATATAAGCAATTGTAATGGTATTTATATATAATTCAGCACATGGTAAATGTACATAAACAGCCCAAGTAGTTAAATCATTAGTTATAATGGAATGACATCTGTGTTATATAAAACACCATATTCTGCCAAAATATTTTTTGTTTGTCCTTTTTTCAGTTTTCCTGTTTGTCATTCTGTGACAAAATTATAGGACAGCTATAATGGCGTGGCAACCAAAAGCTTAAAGGCTTTCTCAAGAAGAGAAGAGATACTAGTTTGTGATAACAAATGCTTACTCTATTTGTGATTTATCAAGTGAGACTGATGTGAAATTTTTTTCTCAAAGTGACAAATATCTCTAAATTCTCTAAAACTATTCAAAATATGTCAAATACTTATTAAATATTTAGTAACATGTTAAGTAAATTCTGACCATTTTTCAACAGAAATTTAGTGATAGTTTACTCAACACGTCTAGAAACATTGACTTAACTCTAATTGGAAGGGGAACAATTGCAGAGTCCATTAATTTCACAACTGAGTGTTATTTGTATGGATTTTGGAGTCATAAAAACTTAAGAAAATTATCCTTTGTGAGACTCTGTTTGTTGCTTTATCTATTATCTGATGATATTTAATCCATCCTTATAAGGTTTTCACAAATACGGGCACCCTGTGTTTTTTAATGACACTATAATAAATGCTTGAGACTGTATAAGATGCTATAAAACTACTTTCTGTTTTTATATTTAGGTAACTTGCAGATTCATCCTGAGTGAAATGAACAGATTTCTTTGTAATTCTCTAGTGGTAGTGTATCTGCTCCAAATTACTTGTATAATCATGTGCAGGCCCCAGAGTCATCTATTCATTGATTTGAATTACATTTTCTTGCCTCTATGGGTTGTGGTAGGGAGTTACCCTGTGGAAGTGGAACAAAGAATTTACCTGTGATATGTCTGACCTGGTCTATACTTTCTGTTCTTAATTGTACACTGTGCTAACCAACTGAGATGATTAACTTTACATCAACTTAGCTAGGCCACAGTACATTGATATTTGGTCAAAAATGTCTGGATGTTGTTGTGTAGGTATTTATTTAGATGAAACTAAAACCTGAATCAGTAGACTTCGAGTAAAGCAGATTGACCTTCATAATGTGGGTGGGCCTCATCCAAACTGTTGAAGGCATTAAGAAAAAGACTGACCTTCTCCAAGGAGGAAGGAAATCTTCCAGAAGTTTGCATTTAGACTTAAACTGCAAGATCACCTCTTCCTTAGGTCTCTAGCCTGCCAACTTACCTTGCAGATTTAGGACTTGCCAGTTTCCATAATCTTATAAACCAATTTCTTAAAATAATCTGCACCCCCCCACACACACACACACACAGTCCTATTGGTTCTGTTTCTCTGGGAAATCCTGACTAAAACACCAACTAAGCTTTGTGCATTTATTTAGAAAATATTTTGGGGGTGAAACATTTGTCATTCTAGTCAACTTCATCCATGTACTACATGCCAGGTACTGTGTTAGGTGTGGATGAAAAAAAAAAGATAAATACGACATGAGTTATACTTTGAGATGACTTGAAAATTTTGTAATGAGAAATATTTATAAAAAATATCATTGAAATAGATAGTAGTATATTTAAATACAGAGATAACAGGGTTCAAAATATGGAGAAGAAGAGTCAATAACAAAGAAAATTCATTAAAGAATGAACTATGAGGCAGAAATTGTCTGCAGATGAGAATGGAAAGAAAAAGCATAGAGGACTATGAATGTCATGAAATTACACTGAATTTTATCCTATAAATTAACTCATTCATTGAAAGTTTTTAAGCTTAGGAATCAAATGTATAGATTTAGATTTTTGTTTTGATCACTCTGATGATATTATACATGATAAATTTGTACAAGGTGGGAATAGAAGGCAAAACTATTGAGGGTATTATTGTATTAAGTTAGGAAATAAATGATAAAGACCCAATCTACAGATGGAGTTAAGGGGACATATTTACAAATATGAATGAGACTGATTTGGGTAGTTTCATTAATGGGGTCATTAAAATGACTTCTATTGAGATTTCTAGCTTGGGTTATTGGGTGATAAGGCTACCTAAATAAGACATACCAGACAAAAAGAACAGATTCAAAGAACAATATAATGAACTACGTGTTGGAAGTGTTGCATTTGAGACACTAGTTAAGTAACTATATGCTCTAAGCTTGTTTACTTTCTCCAATGTAGTCTGATTAGACCTACAATCAGCTGCCACTAGGTAGGTGCCTGGTTTTTGAAGTTCAACCAGTGAGACAGAGATCTTTTCTAGCCATAGACAAATGACACGATTTCCACTTTATTCCTTGGATAAGGAATAACATCCACGTTAGTTTCTTTCTAGTGGTGTTGGAATTAAAATCCTTTTAATTGAAAGAAGAACAACAAAATCCTAGGAAAGAAGTGAAGGAAGAAGCTTCCTAACCTTGCAATACAATTCCCTAATAACCATATGCACAAGAAAGGAGAAGGTTATAGAAAAAAGTATCTATAAGTTTGTGGATATTTCCTTGGCTTTCTTGGATACTGGGATATTTCTAAGCTATTCCTCGTAAAACAAGTTAACTTTCTGATTCATTTATTTCCTGATACTGAATAACTAATTTCTGCATATGGTTATTTTGGGAATTATATTACAAAGTTAGGAAGCTTCTTCCCTCACTTCTTCCTAGGATTTTGTTGTTCTAATTTTGCTTTTCCCCTTTGATGAAGAAATATGTATAATATTTTTAAAATATAAAATGACCATTGAACTAGATATCAACAGATTATGTTCAAATTCTGGCTCTATACAGCTCTAAAGTATATGATACCAGACAGATTACTTAAAAGTGAGGAACAGTTAAATAAATATTTATAGCCTATTTCACACAGTTGTAGGAATAAAGTTTGATATATATGAACACTTCTAGAAGATGGACTTGTACACTGTAAATATTCATTAAAATTTAGTAATTATAGATCTTTAGTTGCAAATAATTTTAAAGCTATTACCCCAAGTTTCTGATTGTAGAATTCTTGTCCCTATTCTGTGACTTTAAATTCTTAAGTTTTCATTCTGTAAGTAAATTCAAATCCTTCTGTTTGTAAGAAGAAACATATACAGATTACCATAGATTGGGGGGGGTTATTTTAAGGGCATATAGGCAAGTTGTTACTGTAGAATATTTATTTAGATTTATCCTATAGATGCCACTGCCCTTCTGATACAGGTTTTTTTTGTCATCACTTCTTGTCTACTCCACCTCTTTTATCAACCTAGACTCTGTCTCTATCCTTGTTTCTCAATTACAGACATCCCAGGAAGCACGGTTTTTCTGGCTGGATAATCACTATATATAGACATATATAATCACATATATAGGCAAACTCTTCAAGCTAAGTGTTCTTCCTCATAAGTGACACTAAGCAGGCTAAGGATGGATGACATTGGAAGGATTCCATCTCTAATTCAACATTGGAAGGGTATCGTCTCTAATTCAATCAACTTGGACCAAGTTAGCAGAATCATATGTAATGAAGCTAGAGATCTATCTGAGCAGGACCACCTTTGACTGCTTGCTGAGAAGGTATCTTTGCATATTGAAGACTGCCATTCCCACTAGCAGAAAAGTAGTTCAGACAATACATATTTTACAATTTTATGAACTAGTAAAATTGCATTGCAACTTTTCATGGATTAATGACGATATAGATCTACTTAAATAAATATTTCTATGGAAATAATTTGACAAGAACAAGAAATGATGCCAGAGGGAATAAAGCAGGGATAATACATACAAACTCACAGTAGAGGTAGAAAAGATATTTTGTAAAATTTATTATATGAATCTAAATTTTATCTAAATAGTATTACCATGATGCATAAGCACATTTGCAAAAGGTTTCCCTCAGGATAACCATATTCTGAACCATAATATGAACCGTGTTCATATGTCAAGAATACTGCAGAAAGATTCATGCATCAGGAAAAAAATCATACAGAAAAAGTTAAAAGATCATTTTTTTCCTTAAAATTCAGAAAACTACTGTGCTTTACAACTACTTATAGGTTTCATGTTTTGGTAACAACAATGTGGTAGGCAGAACAATGCCCCCCCCCAAATTAAATAAAAAAATAACAGTCTTATTCCTCAAAGTGAATATGCTGGGTAAAATAAGAAGAATTACAGTTGCAGATGGAATTAACGCTGCTAATCAGCTGACCTTAACATGGAGAAATGATCCTGGATATTCCAGGTGAGCCCAATATAAGCACAAAGTTTCTTAAAAATATTGAATACAAGAGGGAGGCAGAAGAAGAGAATCAGAGAAAGAGATGTAAAGATGAAAGGAAGTTGAGTAAGAGTGAAGGGGTATGAGAAGAACTTGACCAACCATTTCTGGCTTTGAACATAGAGGAAAGAGGCCCCAAACCAAAGAATGCAGGCAGTCTCTAGATGCTGAAGAAGGCAAGAAAAGAGATTCTAGTTAGAGGAGAGTAAGGTTACAGATGGAATTACGGTTGCTAATAAACTGACCTTAAAATAGGGCCAGTAGCCTGGATTATCTAGGTGGGCAATTGCTAAATAAATATTTTATGTGAAATGAATGAACACAATGTAGGGAAGGGACATTTAAAATTGACTATTGATAAGTTAATACAAAAATGTGGGTGACGTAATTCTGAACGAAATCATTTTCATATTTCATAGACTTCTCAATTAAAAAAAATTACAAAATACCAAGATGTAATTGAATAGATATTAACTGAGTATTAAAATCAAGATTCTAGTGCTTAGAAAGCTCAAAGCCAGATTAGTATAAATGCATAAGTTAATATTTAAAGTTTATGTGTGTATTTGTATAGAATAACTGAGATTTATGGCATGCAAGCCTGAAAAAAAACTCATAAGCCTTATTTTAAAAGGTCAAAACTGGGCTATTCTCCCCTTCGAAGTCAAATTAGGGGAGTACTTTCTTTTTAATCATTTTATGAAATTGCTGTATATTTCATTTCAGGCCTTAAAACATATGGCAGTCCCACTAATTGAAACAATTTTCTTCTTCATCCTGACTAATTAAATCCCTCCTTTCTTTAATATGCACTGGAAATTTATGTCATAGAGGAGTCACCAATAGTTTAGTCCTTGGATTACCTTAAGGTCCACTCAGCAGTACTCTAATACTCAATTTAAACATACATTAAAAATGTTTTCTTTATAATTTAATTGGAAGGAATTTTAGCTCAGTTAATGAATTAAAACTCATTCATGGCACAGATATGATTGTTCTGCCTCCCTGTAGTTTGTAGACTTTATTGCACATACCACCTGCTTAATACTCACTTTAAGATGTCTAGGAGTTTGGATTGTCAACTGGATTTCAGAAATTAATAACTGTTGACTTGTAATGTTTTTTCAGCTTTATTAAGGTATAAATGACAAATAAAATTTTAAGATATTTAAAATGTCCTGTAATTTTGTTTGTTGGGAGCTTATTGATTACTGATTTAATCTCCTTACTAGTAATCCGTCTGTTCGGATTTTCTGTTTCTTTATGATTCGGTGTTGGTAGGTTATATGTTTCTAGCAATTTATCTATTGCTTCTAGGTTGTCCAGTTTGTTGGTATATAGTTGTTCATCCTCATATCTTATGTTCCTTTGTATTTGTGTGTGTGGTAGCAGTTATAATGTCTCATTTTTCGTTTATAAATTTATTTATTTGAGTCCTTTCTCTCATTTTCTTGATGAATCTAGCTAAAGGTTTGTCTATTTTGTTTTTTTTCAAATTGTGATATTATTAATATATATTTATGATTTCTGAAATAAAGCTTGTTTATTTACATTTGGAATGAGCTGAAATAAAGGATTTATGTCTTATCTTTTAAATCTTGTCTCAGATCAAGCTCTTCCAAGGGCTAATGAACACATAGGAACCATCAAGATTAATACATTCTGATCTCACAAGTAAACACAGATGAAGGTCCCACAAGTCACTCAATAAGTAAGAACACATAGCAAAAATGATGAAACATTCTGTGCTTTGTTTCTGGTTATTTTTCAAGTGAACTATACGATTTTAAGTCTCTGCAATTCAGTTTGTATTTGTGTGTAATAGGAGAATTGAATATTATGCAAATTATTATTATACCTCTAAAAGTTCTTATACCAACGGCAATAACAGGCATAATCCATACCATTTAATATTTAGATTAATTTCATGTAATTGATTCTTGGTACTTTTTTTTTAATATAAATGTATTTATTTATTTTTGTCTGCGTTGGGTCTTCATTGCTGTGTGCAGGCTTTCTCTAGTTGTGGCGAGCAGGGGCTACTCTTCAGTGCGGTGTGAGGGCTTCTCATTGAGGTGGCTTCTCTTGTTGTTGAGCAGGGGCTCTAGGAGCATGGGCTCAGTAGTTGTGGCACACGGGCTAGGTTGCTCTGTGGCACGTGGGATCTTCCCGGACCAGGGCTCAAACCTGTGTCCCCTACATTGGCAGGTGGGTTCTTAACCACTGCGCCACCAGGGAAGTCCCTTGGTTCATGATTATGTTAACCGACTTGCCTTTTGTAAATCCTGTTGAGATTATCTCATTCATGGCACAAGAATTTTATTATTCACTTTGTTTTTACCAGAAACTGTCTTCTGTCTGTCATCTATCTAGATAGCTAGCTTGCTAAAACTGGCAAACTTTCTGTTTACTACAGGAATATTTCTAGTTTTATGCATATCTATCATTTTCCTTACAATGCCTTAATAAACTCTTCATAGGAACTCCTCAGTGCCACACATTCCTGAAGTTTATGCTAACTTCCTTCCACCCCTGGGATTCACCATCCCACACAAGACAATGCTTGATTCATTGGTAGTGGTTCAACCTGCTTAAAACCCTCATATTATTTGCTCAGGTTGAAGAAAAACATTTTTTTTTTCCCCAGAGAGTCACAGATCACTCTGTGCAGATCTTTTATTAATTGTTATTTTGCCAGAGAGTCATTTGGGGGCCAATATTCATCTTCTTTTTCCACTTGTGTCTCAGTAGGTATCCTGCTGTCTCTTTGCCTTGAGTTCAGCAACTCTTGCTTCTTTCTATATCAGATTCGTTCCCTCTATTTATTGAATATATTACAAAGGAAAGTACATAGCAGTATACAGTTGACCCTTGAACAACATGGGAGTTAGGGGTGCAGACCCTCCAGGCAATAGAAACTTCACGTATAACTTCATAGCTGGCCCTCTGTATAAATGGTTCTGCATCCACAGATTCAACCAACTGGGGATCCTGTAGTATGGTAGTGTTTATTTAGTGAAAAAAGTTCACATATACATGGACCCATGCAGTTCAAACTGATGTTGTTAAAGGGTCCACTGTATTTAATAAGCATATTTGTGCATTTTGTGAAAAATAACAAGTTAACAGTAGTAAGGCCATATTCCTCTTACTAAAATATCCCTTTCTAATATTCATTTTATTATGTTAATATAACTCATTTTTTAATCTCCTGGTTAGAAATACAACCCAGGCTGTAAGCAAAAGTACTAAATTGGTGGAATATGATCTAATCTGGCAACAGGAAATCAGAATGAACTGCAGGTTCTTAAAAGCATAGCAGCATTTATTCCTTAGGATGGGGAGGAAGTGATTATCTTCTTACCAAGGGTCTAAAATCCATAAATAGCCAGGCCACTGTACCACTCTGACTGATTAACTTTAGTTAATCTTTCACCCAGACATGACTCCTGATCCTAATTACCAAATAACCAGAAGCTAAGTGGCATATTACCTGAAATTTTAAAAATTGTTCCTGTATTATAATTTATAACATCATACTAATGTATTATTTATTTTTATTTTTAGTTTTTTAAACTTTTTTTAATGAATGAAAGATTCTTTAAGTTTTATACTGCTTTAAAATTTCCAAAAGTTTCACACACATGACTTCATATAATCCCATAACCCTTTTTTTTTTTAATCCCCATATTGCCCCTCTTCTTTTTCCTCTATCCACTGGTAATCACTAATCTGTTCTCTTTATCTGTTAGTCTGCTTCCTTTTTGTTTTATTGACTAGTTTGTTATATTTTTTAGATTCCATATAGAAGTGGTATCATATAATATTTGTCTTTCTCTTTCTGACTTATTTCACTTAGCATAATGCCCTCCAATTCCATCCATATTGCTGCAAATGGCAAAATTTCATTTTTTTCTATGGCTGAGTAGTATTCCATTGTATATATGTACTATATCTTCTTTACCCATTCATTTGCTGATGGGCAATTAGTTTGCTTCCATACCTTGGCAATTGTAAATAATGCTGCTATGAACACTCGGGTGAATGTATCTTTTCACATTAGTGTTTTTGGGTTTTTTTGGATATGTACCCAGGAGTGGAATTTCTGGATCATATGGTAGTTCTAGCTTTAGTTTTTTGAGAAATCTCCATACTGTTTTCCAGAGTGGCTGTACCAATTTACATTCCCACCAACAGTGTAGTAGGGCTCCCTTTTCTCCACATCCTCACCAACATTTGTTATTTGTGCTCTTTTTGATGATAGCCATTCTGACAGGTGTGAGGTGATACCTCACTGTGGTTTGGATTTACATTTCCCTGACAATTAACAATGTTAAGCATCTTTTCATGTGTCTGTTAGCCATCTGCATTTCCTCTTTGGAAAAATGTCTATTCAGTTCTGCCCTTTTTTAACCGGGTTGTTTGTTTTGTTTTTTTGATGTTGAGTTGTATGAACTGTTATATATGTTGGATATTAACCTCTCATTGGTTATATCATTTGCAAATACCTTCTCCCATTCCATAGGTTGTCTTTTTGTTTTCTTTAGAGTTTTCTTTGCTGTTCAAAAGCTTTTAAGTTTAATTAGGTCACATTTGCCTATTTTTGCTTTTGTTTCCTTTGCTAAAGGAGATGGATCCAAAAAAAATATTGCTGCGATTTATGTCAAAGAGTGTTCTGCCTATGCTTTCCTCTAGGAGTTTTATAGTATCTGGTCTTACATTTAGGTCTTTAATCCATTTTGAGTTTATTTTTGTGTATGGTGTTAGAGAATGTTCTAATTTCATTCTTTTACATGTAGCTGTTCAGTTTTCCCAGCACCACTTATTGAAGAGACTGTCTTTCCTCCATTGTATATTCTTGCCTCGTTTGTTGTAGATTAACTGACCATAGGTGTGTGTGTTTATTTCTGGGCTTTCTATCCTGTTCCATTGACCTATATGTCTGTTTTGTGTCAGTACCATACTGTTTTGATGACTGTCGCTTTGCAGTACAGTCTGAAGGCAGGGAGCCTGATTCCTCCAGCTCCGTTCTTCTTTCTCAATGTTGCTTTGGCTATTTGGGGTCTTTCGTGTTTCCATACAAATTTTAAAATTTTTTGTCCTAGTTCTGTAAAAAATGTCATTGGTAATTTGATAGAGATTGCACTGAATCTGTAGATTGCTTTGGGTATATGATCATTCTAACAATACCGATTCTTTCAAGTCAAGAACATGGTATATCTTTCCATCCATTTGTGTCATCTTTTGGTACTATTACTCAATATATACATTTTCTACTCTCAAATAAAACTTAAACTATGGATTAGTCTCAATTTAATGTTTTCTTTAAAGCAAATATAACAAGTCTTTGAAAATATAAAACAAAATTATTGTTAGACAACAATTTTATTTTATATTTTTGGAAAGCAAAAATAAATAAAACAACTGACAATGTACAGTGAGCCCCATCACAATGAAATCTCAGTCATAGACAATGCTATCCATCTATTAATATCTCCTCTCTTTTGCGTGGGTTTGTGTGTATGAAATAAAATTCAAATGTGTAAATAAATAACCATATATATTCAAAATACATTCATATGAAACTAAGTATCTACACATATGTAAAGGGAAAGAATAATTATATCATCTACTGTGTCAGATGTTGTGAGTTTCATATGATCCAGTCATTTAGTTACCCATTTTTTCATCACACTTCATATTTCCAGAATATTTTATAGTGTTATCCATCTAAGAGATGATATGACTGAATGGTGAATTGGTTGTGAATGACTGAATGGTTATTAAGATCGGTGAAGTTAAGCCATTCTCTTTTCAAGAATTTTGTAGACTATGGTTTATGAAAATCTCTCAGAAAAATACAATGTGATGATAAATAAATATATTCAATAAAAAAAATAAAATCAGAAGAATTTTAGAAAAATACCCATGATTCAATATTGAAAACATAACTGAAAACCAGAAATGCACATATTTGCCTTATATTTGCCAATACTTGTAAACCAAAACCTGTTACTTAACAAGCATATGTAGAAAGATGCAAAATTATATCATCCATGAAAGTGAGAATTACAAAAATACATTTACTTTCAATCAGGGAAACAGGAAAGCTTATTCTGGTTTGAAAAAAAAAACACACACAATTTTACATGAGAATTAATATGCCCTGTTCTGACTTTAGGTGGTATTGAGATTTGAATTTTAAAACATGTATGATTCAAGTAACCAGAAGCAACAAAATACACATTAATGTCAATCCTTGTTGAGAACACTAGATAGTGCCAACCGAATTTGAGAGTAAAATATTTTTCAAGGAACACACCCTCATCTCAGGCAACAATGATGTCCATAGGTAAAGCTCCACCAAAAATGAATTGCTAATTCTAAATTATAATGCACAAAAGGAAATAATTTATCATGAGAATAAGCTAAAACAGTAAGTGGCAAGGGTAGATTTACAGGAAACTTAATTATGAATAATACAGTATAAAATAATATAAGCATGCTTACTATGATTAAATGAACAATATACTTTCAAAGTAGTCTAGACATATTTGAGAAAGATCTAACTAGAAATCCTTGCAATTAGAAGAATAACAATACAACTAAAATATAAGCTCAGTGATGGATATAAAACAAGTTAGCACAGCCACTTAGAGAATTTGTGTACCCGAGTATATATTTTAAGTTACATGTATGTACATATATATTTGTATGGATTTATAGATATAGATACAGATAAGAGAACAGGTCAGAGAAAGAAAGATATGGAAAATATGAAGGAGAGAAAGAGACATGGGGAATACACTAAAACAACTGAGCATGAGTTATGGAAGACGCAAACAGAAAAGAATGAGGAAAATAATGAAGTAATAATGACCAAGATTTTTTCAGAACTGATGAAAACATGAATTCAGATTTAGGAATTCCAACAAAACCCAAGAGAAGTATGGAAACATAACCCTAATGACAAATAGAGTATCTTAAAAGAAGTTGGAGGGGCTTTCCTGGTGGCACAGTGGTTAAGAATCCGCCTGCCAATGCAGGGGACATGGGTTTGAGCCCTGGTTCAGGAAGATCCCACATGCTGCGGAGCAACTAAGCCCACACGCCAAAACTGCTGAGCCTGCGCTCTAGAGCCCATGAGCCACAACTACTGAGCACACATGCCACAACTACTGAAGCCCATGCGCCTAGAGCCAGTGCTCTGCAACAAGAGAAGGCACTGCAATGAGAAGCCCACGCACCGCAATGAAGAGTAGCCCCCGCTCGACGCAACTAGAGAAAGCCCACACACAGCAACGAAGACCCAACGCAGCCAAAAATAAAATAAAATAAATAAGTAAATAAATTTATTAAAAAAAAAAGAGGTTGAAAAGAAAAGTAATAAATAGTGGACTGAAAGATGACACTTCAACTGTAACAATAAATGCAGAGTAATAGCTTCAAAATGTGGGGAGAAAAATTTGCAACAGAAACTATTTTAGTCACCTAATCTATGACTCCACACTGAAAAAAGAAATACATTTTTAAGTAAAAATAAATAAATAAATAGATAGATAACTTATAACAAACATGTCCTCAATATAAGAGACTATAAAGTCTGTACTTACAGAAGAAAGAATTTGAACCTAGAAGACTGAGCTGCAAATAGGAATAGTTAAAAAAGATAATGGCAATTATGTAAAAAATCTGAATGCTTAAAACAATGAAAGTAGCAATAATGAAACTGTAAATAAAAATAGAACTGAAATACCGGATAACAGTAATGGAAAGACACAAAGGTGTGACCAGAATTAAGGCTTTCACAGAATCTTGGCATACTTGGAAGGAGGAAAGAGACAATGATAACTGTGTATACTAAAGGGTATGTGATATAATGATAGAAACAGAATGTTTAACTACCAAATCATAAAACTAACTTTCTATATTATGAGGTTAAATAAAAATATTTTAATATAGCTATACTATTTTGATGAACACTTAATGAAGCATTTATAATGCTAAGATGTACCATATGTAGTATCTAAGGAACGAGCACTCTCAGACGTCCAGTGTTAAGGACAACAAGGGCTGAATTTTCTAATGTATGAAAATTGTACCATAATTATAGATGAAATAAATCCCCTGAATCTATGCTAATTATTCTCACATAAGTTAAATGTAGAAATTGAATCTGTTTTACTTGCTATGTAGAAGCTATGCAATGCATTTTTGATGACTAGAATATTTTCTATTTCCCCACTTGGTAAGAAATATGGTTTGCTTTTCATTTGATTAACCTAATGTTTTTTCTATATTTAATTTTTTTATAGAATATGAAGATTATGCAATCTTATACAGTTTGCTTAACAAAGATAAAAGGAGCTATTTTAAGTGTCAGAAAATGGCAAAGTCAACAGTTTTCACAGTACTGAATTGCTAACTAGTGAGTTTTTCTCCTGCATATATAACAATATCATTTTTAACAAAAGACCTAGGTAAGAAATATTGCCTATAGTAGGAAAGTTCCAAAAGTTTGGTGTCAAATAGCCCTAAGTTTTCCAGTCCCTCCAAATGTTTAGCTTATAAACAAGTGTAATTAGATCTGATACTTGGTTTCCTCAAAAGAGGTATAAAACATGTACAATATTTATCTCATTTTGGAAAAATATATAAAAATTGTATGTTAAGTCTGTAGCACTGTATCTGACACAAAGTCCTCATTAAATGATGGCTACTAGAATAAGTTTTCCAACAATTATTTTATAATTTCATAGCTGATTTTTATCACAAGACTCACTTTGACATTTTTCCTTTTTTCTGGAAAGTTCTAATTTTTGAGAAAAATATCTATATACCTAAATATTATTAAGGTTGGGAAAAATCATGCTTTGTATACAAACAATTTAAACTTATATTCCTCTGTGTGTGTGTGTGTCTGTGTGTGATTAAATTGTCTGTATATTCTCCTAGCTTTTCTCAGATTCTCCATGCTAATTTTCTCTTTATTCACTTGTTTCTAAATCAGATTCCAGTTTCATTTGGTTGTTTGTATGAGTTTAGAAACATTTTTTTCTGTGTCAAATTTGTTTAGGGATTTTTTTTTTGCAATAAAAGCCCTAAGCTTGCTATAAAGGATTATATAAGATTTCTTTTCTAGTAAATAATTTAATAAGTTGACTATGTATGAATCATTATAATAGAAAAAGGAGCAGGGAAATTTTTTGATATGACTCATAAAGGTAGAATAAATACTTTTGAATACCTAAAAAGAAATGGCTATTTGTCAAATCATAACACTTGAAAAAAAATCAGAAGAGTGTAAGTGAATCCAGTTAGAATTTTTGCCAAGACATTCTTAACATACATTTATAAAAAATGAAAAAAACTGACTTAATAATTTGGACAAAGTATATTCATAGAGAAAGTAAAGGAAAAAAAACCAAAAAAAAAATTACTATCACCAAAAAGTCCCAAATATTTAGGAACATACCAGGATTATTAAGAAAATATTTGTCTAAAGTAACAAATATTTTGATAGTTTTTAAAGGTCATCAGAATTATTACCTTGGACTTTTAATAATCACTGAATATAATTACATGTATATGTTATAATTTAGAAAATATTTAAATATTTTTGAAAGCAAAATGTTTGGGAGTGTGACCATAAGTAGCATAATAATATTATGGCATTCATAGTTTGTAATCTCATATTCATTAGTCAGTATCATGCCCATGACACACAGGAAAATGAAGTTTATCATATAAAAGTTGAGAATAAATTCAGTGATCAATAGCAAATGATCTTCATGATATACAATTCAAGGTTTAAAGCCAGTAGAGCCACAGTTGTACTCTGAATCACACTGTGTGCACAGTAACAGTATTGCTAAAGATAATGGAGATTGGCTAGTACCTTTCACATACTGGAAAAAATGGAGAATACTGAGAATCTGGCCCTAACCCAATGTCTTCCCTTTCTTCTATCCAGAGATAGAAGAAGCCACATGAAGGCTCCTATCTTCCCAGGCCACAAATTCACTAAGGATTCATTAAAAAGAAAACTGCAACACTAGACCTAAGCTTGAAAGCTTGCAAGAGCTCCAAGATGGCCCTGCTGACAATGTTATGCTTGGTCTTGTGGCTTCAAGACTCCTTCTGCCAATGGGAGGACAATACATTCTATCTGATGTTTGATGATCAACAAACTTTCTGTGAAAGGCCAGACAGTAAATATTTTAGGATTTGTGGGCCATATGATCTCTTTCACAGCAATTCAAACCTACAGTTGTAGCATAAAGGCAGTCATAAAATATATATAGATGAATGTGATTCCATTCTAATAAAATTTTATTGATGGACTTTAAATATTTAATTTTTGCATTTTATGCCATTGATTAAAAAATGTTTAGGAATATAAAAACTATTTTTTTGTGAACCAAAAAAATAAGAGGCAGGCTAGATTTGGCCAGCTGGCAATAGTTTGCCAACCCTTGATTTAGGTCACCATGACAATCAGATATAGACAGAAATGGCCTGACAAAAATAAGTAACAATGCATCTAAGCTGTGCTATGAGCTCAGGAGGAAGGTAATCAGAAGGAAAAGGTCCAACATGATTTATCAGCTACAGAAGAAAGATTACTAAAATTCTAAAAAAAAACAATTACTTATACATGATTAAGAATAACACAGGTGTTTTCAATGCAAAATCAAAAAAGTATCTAGAAGTAAAATCTATTTTTTAAAATGAAATGACTCAGTGGAACACCAAAGTTTCTTGAACTAAAAGGTCTGCTTTCTAGTTAAAAAACCGATAAGTCAATTAAAGGAAAGAACAGCTGCCCCTGAGTCCTAAATTATGGACAAAGTAAAGGAAATATCCTAAAACATAAACAGAATAAAAGGAAAGAGATTAAAAATATGAAAATTATGAGGAAAGAGACAAAAAACCTGGAGTTCAGATATTGAGAATTAATAGCTAAATATTAAAAACCCAGGTAAAAAAGAATTGATAGTAAAAATTAAAAAAATAATGACAACAAATAATAGACACTCATTCCTGGGCCAAAGAGAAACTGAAGTCTACTTTCTTGAATGCACCGATTTCTAGCAGACTAATCATGAAAGACATGCACATAGACATTTCCTGACAAAAGCCACATATTCCCACCCATTTTTAGGAACTAGAGCAATAATTAAAAATAAAAATGTGAAATATAATGAAATAAAACATACTTTTTAAAATAAAAAATTAATGAAAGAAAACAAAAATTAGCAACTTCTCCAAAATTAATTGTCTGTAGAAAATGATGCCATACATGGAGACTGAAATTTTGAGAAGATACAGGTTTGAAGAAAGATTGGTCATTTTCAAAATGTTGAGTTTCAGATATAGGGAAATAGAAAACAATGTCATGGAATTAGTGATTAAGAAACTATGGGGTAGGGCTTCCCTGGTGGCACAGTGGTTGAGAATCTGCCTGCCAATGCAAGGGACACGGGTTCAAGCCCTGGTCTGGGAGGATCCCACAGGCCGCGGAGCAACTGGGCCCGTGAGCCACAATTACTGAGCCTGCGCGTCTGGAGCCTGTGCTCCACAACAGGAGAGGCCGCGATAGTGAGAAGCCTGCGCACCACAATGAAGGGTGGCCCCCGCTTGCCACAACAAGAGAAAGCCCTCGCACAGAAATGAAGACCCAACACAGCCATAAATTAATTAATTAATTAAAAAAAAAAAAAAGAGTGTCAATAAAATGGCCCTGAAAAACATAGTGCGGTAAAAGAAGAGACAATACATGAAGATAAAATTTTGGCAACACCACCATTTATGAGTGAGTAAGGAAAAGAAACCAAAAATGAAACTCAAGAAGGATAGGTAGCACAACATGCTAGAGTAGAAATACAGAGATACCACTCTTCTTGAAACAAAAGCATACAAAATTCTGAGGAAAAAACTTTGGGAACAATAATGGTAAATTTTGCCAAAAAGTTCAATTAAGAGAAGTGTTGGGAGAAAAATCAGCTTTCAAAATATGGAGGGTTTCAATGTAATTAACAAAAGTAATTTCAACGGAGTGCTTTGACAGAAGCTATGTCACTGTCATTTGGAGTGAATAGGTGAAAAGAAAGCAGAAAATATGTAATGTGTATATTTAAGTATTGTGTACTTTAAGATATTAGTATTCTTGGTTTTATGAATAAAGAAACAGTATCAGAAATATTAAGCAACTTTTCACTCATGGCCAAATAACAGATAGGATTACTGTATTCGGGAATGATTCCATATATTTTAACCTTATATTTATTTATTTTCATTTGTATTTATTTTATTTTATATTTATATATTTATTTTAACCATATGTCTAACATTGTAGTGTGTGTGTGTGTGCGCATATACCTTTAATCCTAGAAAGGTGCTCCATTATTAAAAATATTAGAAGGTCAATTCAGAAAAATCACAGGAATTCATATTTTTATACTCCAATAACTTCATCTTGTATATTGTATAAAGATATAAATACTATTTTATCTTTCAACATGTTGGGACTGAAGATGTTTATTATTTATTCAACAGTACATTTTAGTTCCTTTTCTCTCCACTAAAAATGGTAGAAATTATATCAATATTATTTATTCATTTTTTATTAAGCATAAGTATTTGGAGAACATACAAATATGTTCAGATCATTTTAAGGGCATTCCTTCATTAGCAAATGTTTGGAAAGCCAAACAACATGCTTAATAAAATTATGAAAACTTATTTTTACTTTTTCCTCAAATAAAATTTCATACTTTAAAAAATTTAATGCCTTAAAAAGGAGGCAAGAATATAAAATGGAGAAAAGACAGTCTCTTCAATAAGTGGTGCTGGGAAAACTGGACAGCTACATATAAAAGAATGAAATTAGAACACACTCTAACACTATACACAAAAATAAACTCAAAATGGATTAAAGACCTAAATGTAAGACCAGATAGTATAAAACTGTTAGAGGAAAACATGGGCAGAACACTCTCTGACATAAATCATATAGCAAGATTTGTTTTGATCCACTTCCTAGAGTTATGAAAATAAAAACAAAAATAAACAAATGGGACCTAATTAAAACTTAAAAGCTTTTGCACAGCAAAGGAAGCCATAAACAAAATGAAAAGACAACCCTCAGAATGGGAGAAAATATTTGCAAATGAAGCAATCAATGAGGGATTAATCTCCAAAACATACAAACAGCTCATGCAACTCAATATCAAAAAAAAAAAAAACAACCCAATCAAAAAATGGGTGGAAGATCTAAATAAACATTGCTCCAAAGAAGATATACAGATGCTTTAAAAGCACATGAAAAGATGCTCAACATCACTAATTATTAGAGAAATTCAAATCAAAACTACAATGAGGTATCACCTCACACTGGTCAGAATGGCCATCATCAAAAAATCTACAAACAATAAATGCTGGAGAGGGTGTGGAGAAAAGGGAACCCTCTTGCACTGTTGGTGGGAATGTAAATTGGTTCAGCCACTATGGAGAACAGTATGGAAGTTCCTTAAAAAACTAAAAATAGAGCTACTATAGGATCTAGCAATCTCACTCCTGGGCATATATCCATGTACACACACACACAATGGAATATTACCCATAAATTTGCAGCAACATGAATGAACCTAGAGAATATCATACCCAGTGAAGTAAGTTAGACAGAGAAAGACAAATATTATGTGATATCACTTTATCATGCAAATGAATCTACATACAAAACAGAAACAGACTCACAGACATAGAAAAAGAATTTATGGTTACTAAAGGGGAGAGGGAAGTGGGGAAGCGACAGATTAGGAGTATGGGATTAACAGATACAAATTACTATACATAAAATAGAAAAGCAACAAGGATTTACTTTATAGCACAGGGAATTAACACCCAATATTTTGTAATAACCTATAATGGAATATAATCTGCAAAAAAATCCCTAAAATCACTATGCTGTACACACGTGAAACTAACAAAACACTGTATATCAACTGTACTTTAATTAAAAAAAACAAATAAGCAAACAAAAACAACCAGAAAAAGATAACCAGAGTATTTACCCTTTGTTTTCCTAACTTTTAATTGTATCTGCACTTTATTGTTCAAATAAAAAAATCACATACAAATATGAGACTTGATCTTCCTGATCTTCTTCATGCAAGTAGAAATAATACCTCCTTCCTTTGAATTCCTGTAGTATTTTATTTAAGAATGTCTCACAACAGTTATTACTATTTTATTTTGCAGTCATTTATTTTATCATCTCGAACAAAGACTATAAAACACAATACCTGTTTGAGATTCAAATGCTATTTGTCTCAGAAATTTGAATAATATGAAAAAACACAATAAATATTTATGGAATTAAAGAGCTAATGAATAAATAAACACTATCCATGTGGTTTCCCCCACTTTGTTACCTGATTTTCAACAAAGAATTCAGTACTCAACATTAGTTTTCTCAGTGTAGTTTCCTCCACTACATGAGTATGTCAACCTACTTATATTCACATATTTATATGTTTAGCATTTAGAAGTTACAGAATATTATATATGAAAAATAATACAGTTTTAAATCCCTTACCCATACGCATATTGAAAAATAAAATACCAAGAAAATAACCTATACTTCTGAGGGCAAGAATATATCAAACAGAGGAAAAATTATGCTCAGAGCCTTTTGGGTTTTAGGGATAGAAGAATTAAAACATGTAATTTCCAAGGAATGCTGCAGAAGTGTAAAAGAGATAATCGAGGTTTATTAAGTCAGTAGGACTAAGTCCCATGTGGACACGTGCTTAAGAGTTATAGAGAGAAAAAAAAATCTGAATACACAGCTTTTAGTTTGTGTGTGTGTGTAATAATGCAATCAGAGTTTAGTGTCAGAGTATATAATTATAATGTGAAGTACAGATAAGAAATTCCAGCATGAATCCTGTCCTTCATAAAGTATTTTCATTACATTCATGTATGCATCTAATTAATCTACACTAATTGAAGCTAAATGTGAAACTCTTTAGGTTACAGTAAATTTTTATATGTTTTGAAAACTCTAATTCAGGATATATATGATATTACAATATGCCCTTCAGATGCTAAACTTATATGGCAATATTCATATATCTAGTACATTTCATTTTTTTTCTTTAGGTTCTATACTGAGGTGCTGCTAATATATAGTTTATAGAAATACCCCCCAAAGTGCTGCCTTTATATGGTCTGCAAATATTTTATCAACAAATGTTGCACTGGGTTTTAGTCTGCAGAAACATTAAATATTTGGGTTTAGGCAAACTATATGAATAAAAACAAAGCAGACAATAATAGATAATTAGAGGAAAGAGAAGAAATTGAGAGAAAAAAAGGAAGGAGGAAGAAAAGATTATGGCCTTGGAGTCAGAAGAAAAATGAGGAAAATTTAAGACAGAGTAGGAAAAAGAATTGGAATGGGCAGTTGGAAGGGTACCAAGATAAAAGCAAAGACTAGGCATAAAAAGGGAATGAGGTTGGAATGAGAAGGTGGTTTTGGTGCCAGAAGGAGAGTAGAGATTGGGTTGTGAGCCAGATCGGGCTGTGAGGGTGCTGGTGTCCCTTACAGGATTGAGTTATGCCTGGAAGGGAGAACAGGATGTGCCTGGCCAGGAGCAGAGATACTGGAACAAAACTGCAGCATACGAAGTGAGAGGAATATGTTCAGAGCTGTTGGAGGTTGTGGTTATTTAATCATAACTTTGTTCCTTCTGGTGCCAGAAGTCTGATGGAACTCCCTCCCACAGAGGTCAAACAAATGATTTTCTCAACTCAGTCAATTACCCACCCTGTGAATAGAAGGTCAGAATGCTGACTAACCACAGTTTAAGACAAATGAGATGCATTAGATGTGCACTTGCTCCCAAGGTTCCTGTGACCTAATCATTTTAGAGATTTAGATACTGCTTTGCTAAGGTCAGACTAACTAAATGATCAGTATGTTAAAATACTTGTTTTGATATTCTTATAATATATCTTTACTAAGGATATTATATAAACCATTAAGAATTACATGAAGTACTAAACAATAACACTTTAAGGAGATAGAATAGTTCATTACTAACATACCTTACTAGAAATAGTTACTAGCTTTTGATTCAGAAAAATGTGAAATTGAATCCCAAGTCTGTTATTTAACTATTTGAATTGGTAATTTAATGTCTTAGAGCCTCAGTGTTCTACCATTATTATTTAAATAGTAATATGAAACCCACGTGGTTTGTGTAATGATAAACTGGGACTAAATCTGGTTTAGCACAATACCTGGTACACATAATAAATGTTACTTACAGAAGATACTTGATAAGATCTCCCTATATGAACCCTTCCTAAAGGCTCTCAAACTTTCCCACTTTTACCAAACACATTTCCTTAAGCCACTCCTAGAACTATTACACTGTCTTAAAAACAATCCCCTTCTCCTGAATATAGGATATCTTTATTCCGCTGTTCAATCAGTCAAGTGCTGCTGTTTGTTGGTGAATAAATAACGATTTCCTTCACA
Organism: Eschrichtius robustus; assembly: GCF_028021215.1. Classification (NCBI taxonomy): domain Eukaryota; kingdom Metazoa; phylum Chordata; class Mammalia; order Artiodactyla; family Eschrichtiidae; genus Eschrichtius; species Eschrichtius robustus. Next base: position 57,178,573 of record NC_090841.1, on the reverse strand, counting down.
AGAGTTTTCAACTTTGGTTATGGCATTTTGGTTATGACATTTTCTTACACTGTTCCTCTCTTCTGAACTCATTTGTTCCTATATCCTATAATCTTCTATTTTGAAAGAGCTTTCAAGTGTAAAAACAAATCATTCTTTCTTACCGTAATTGATGTCTTTTTATATTTTAATAGCCCTTTATATTTAACAATACACTGATATGAATTACACAGTGTATCATGTCTCATTTTGCCTTGTCTCCCCCAAATATCATATAAAAATCTTAATAGAATGTGCCAAGCCTTATACCTCTTTTAATTCTCCATTGAGAAGAACAGTGCCTTGTCACTGTACAGGGGGCAAAACTTTCACCTCTATACTCTTAAGGTTTTCCTCTGGCCCTGAGAATTAAACTGACATAAAACAGATTAACAGGAGAAAAGCATACAGATATATAAGTTTTATGTGACATGGAAACCTTCATGAGGAATGAACACCCAAATAAGTGATGAAGTCTATTAGGTTGAACAAAGAGAGGCAATAGTGGAAAAATAACTGAATTATGTGTTAAAGCTAAAAGAAAATAAGAATTATTTTAACAAGATCTGTTTGTACAGAATTCTTTTGGTTTCAGCTTCTTGTCCTTGATGATAAGAATGTTACTTTCCTTCTGGTACAGGAGTTACCAAACCAAACTTGGGTCTGCTCGCCTGTGCACAGTAAAGCCAATCTACTGATATCAGGTTGTGGTGAAGGAAAGTGTAGCCTTTATTGCAGGGCACCAAGCAAGGAGTCCAGGCAGCTAGTGCTCAAAAGACCCAAACTCCCCAGTGGCTTTCAGGGAAAGGTCTTTAAACCTTTCCCCGGTTTAAAGGGTGAGGGAGAAGGGTTGTAGGGTGTATGATCAGCTCATGGACACTCTTCTGATTGGTTGGTGGTGAGGTAATTGGGAGTCAACATCATCAACCTTCTGGTTCCAAGAAGTCTGGGGTCTATATGCTTGTGGGCAGCATACAGTTAACTTCTTCCACCTGGCAGGGGTTTTAGTATCTGAAAAACAGCTCAAAGGATATGGCTCAGAATATTATCTGTAGCCCTTGAGAAGGAACTAAAGGTCCTTGACTTTGTTTAATGGCTACACTATTATTATTCTGTCTTGCTTGGCTGTTTTCCTTTCTTTCTGCATTTTCTCACTTCTCTGACTAAATTTATTCTTTGGAACCTGGGGAAAACCTAGGAGGCTAAAGATTTTCTACAGATAAAAGCAGGTGGAGGACATGGTGGGGGGTGGGGGTTCTGTTTCTGGATGGCCCCATCGGGTCCTGCTCACATAGGAAGGACATCTTTCGCATGGGCAATTCATCTTCTGCTCTTAAGAAAAAGAAGGAAGGTCACAGTGTTTTTCTTGCATTTTCTGTTTTGCAAGTGCCTTTAACTCAAAATAGTCAACGTGCCAGAGCAGCGAATTTGGGGGTGGTATATTCTGCCAGCCTTCACTGGTAAAGTAAGTCCAATAAAAACTGAACGGTCGCTTAATTTGAGAGGTATATATCAGAGGATCGCAGCACCACAAATTCCTTTTGCATTTTGAAGTCCTCTGCTGAGTGAAGACAACACACAATTAATATTAGTCATTTTTATTAGTCGAAGTTTTATCTGTGATATTAGTGCAAGGTTCCTGAGCCAAAGCTAGATTTTAGCAACTCTGCATTCTGAATCTAGATATTGTCAAAAATATATCTACAGAGGTTGACAGGAAGGAAAAAATTCTATGAAAACATATTAACTCTACTTACACTATTACTGACAAATGTCTCAGACCAGGAAACCCAAATCTTTTTGTTTCTTATCTCTTTTTCCTTGAATCTCAGAGAATATTTACATAAATTATTGCAAGAACAAGTAGCTGGAATAAGGAGAAAATGGCAGACAAATAGAATCAGATGAACAGCAAGAAGCAGCATGATAGCTTCCGAGTTTAGCACTGAGGTGGCCAAGGCTACATAGCCTCTATGTGTCCCAGGCCTGTCGCTAGACAGGGTGCCATTTGCACAAGAGAGAGATGGGGGTCGGGTGGAGGAGATGGCTGACTATAATGTAAATATCTACCAGAAAGTGGAAAAATAAATAATAAGGAATGTCAACTTGATTTTTAAGATAGTGTTATTATTTTTAAAAATTAATAAACAGAAATTTCGGTCAAGTAGATTTGGGTTACCAGAAGTTAGAGCTCTCACACCCCGCAAAGATAGCAGAGCCCAACAGGCAGAAGAGATTCCTCTTCTTTCCTGTCAAGGACTCAGCCAACAAAAAGCCATGGCCTGTTTGTTTCCGATTCCCTCCAATTTCCTTTTCCCTTCTATAAAAGTGTTCTTCTTGGGACTTCCCTGGTGGTCCAGTGGTTAAGAATCTGCCTTCCAATGCAGGGGAGGCAGGTTCGATCCCTGGTTGGGGAACTGAGATTCCACATACCTTGGGGCAACTAAGCCTGAGCACCACAAATACAGAGCCCACGCGCTCTGGAGCCCGAGCGCCACAACTAGAGAAAACCCGCACGCCACAACTAGAGAGAAGCCCGAGTGCCACAACTGGAGACAAGCCTGTGCGCCACAACAAAAGATCCTGCATGCTGCAACCAAGACCCGACTCAACCAAAAAAATAAATAAATAAAATAAATATTTAAAAATAAATAAATAAATAAAAGTGTTCTTCTTCCCTTACCATGTGGTGGCTTGCACATGGCTTGCCATGGCTGCAGACCCCAAACTGCAATTTTCTGCTTATCCCGAATAAACCCATTTTGCTGGAGAACTCAGTGGCTCCAGGGTTGGTGAGAAAACAGGTGAGATATCCATGATTGAGCCCATTGTACTCACTGCTTATCTCACAAAACCTTGGAGTTTGAAGGTATTTCTTTTTCTTGGATCTGAGCTTACATGCTCTTTGCGTTTGAAGCTCTCCCATCTTTACTTAGGATCTTTTTAAAGGTTTCATCTTTCTGGTTAAGGCCTTGTTTTGTATATGCATACTCCTTTGGCACTTTGGTCTAACTGGAGATCAGACTGTTTCACTGAAGCTGGCTAGTCTTCAAACCATTCCTTCCAGTACAGGGGTTGTTTCTCTGAAACAATGCCAATTTTTTCAGCCTTTGGCCGATTCCTTTGGATGGGCTATCTTCTGGAGAGTGCCTAAAAGAAAAGCATTTGGCCTGGCTCCTCTGGGACCAAACTGTCTTCAGACTGGCTAAGATGGCTTGTAAGCTGTTCAAATTAAGCCATTTGTGCTGTAAACTTATTTAAGGTATTTGAAAATTGTTCTTTACTCTAGAAGAAAAACCTCTAGGAAATGGCATCCCAGTATCTAAGTGTCTTGAGGGAGTCTCACTCCCTCCCCCCAGGGAATCTGGCCAATTTTATGTTTAAAAACATGGTCCTTCCTCAGGTACATTTCTAACTGAATGGACCAACCTGACCAAAGGCAATTTAGAATATCAATTGCCATTATGGGGAACTTTTGAAATACCCAAACTTAATTTACTTAAAACTGTACTGGACTACAATAGCTTGAAAGTTTCCAGAACTGAGTGGAATGCTTATTTCAATTAATATTTTGAAGCTTCCTAGCATTATCAGGAATCTAAAATTGCCTCTGTAAAATAAAGTTTTAAAGATTAACTGAGGCAAACAAATGACTAAAGAAAGATAAAATGGCTCCCGTAGCCTCAGGATCTTCTTCCTTGGCTTCCTCTCAGACTCTGTCACTGGCACTATCTTGTCTCTCTCAGCACCTCCTGGCCAGACTCAGCCTCCAGAGCTATCTTCCTTCTTCCCTTCTACACCACCTACACCTCCACCATACTCCCAAATTTCCCATACTAATTCTCTTGCCAAACTTCCCGTTTTCTCTGAAACTCTCCCCACTCCCTTTTTCTCTGACTTGTCAGAATCTGTCCCTTTAAAATTAAGCCTTCTGAGGGTCCAGAGGCTAAATTTTTAATTTTTTATACTTTCTGGATTAAAGCTGAACTGTGAGCCATAGTCAAAGGTTTTCCTAAAGTAATCAAAGATCCTCATAGATTTGCTGAGGAATTTAATATAGTCATCCACACTTATCAACCTGGTTTCTCTGACTTACATCACCTAGTTCTTATGCTTGCTGGTAAAGGCCAGGGCCAGCACTGGATGAAAACTGCTAATTGGGAGAGTCTCGAAAGGTCTCTAGAATTACAACTGGGAGACCAGCCTGCTAACTTACGATCACATTCCGGCAGTTGCTAGGCAATTTCATTGAGCAATTCTTAGGGCTATTCGAAAGCCTGTTGATTAGAACAAAACTTCAAGTGTGCACACAAAAATCTGAAGAACCTATTCATAATTTTTACAGTCAACTTCAGAATGTTTTAAAAGAAAATTCTAGTCTTCCTTCAGATGTTGATTCCACCTGAGTAGCTTTTAACTCTATGCTTATTAATGGGGCTGAACCAGGCCTTTCCCTTCTAGTAAAAAGGATCAGGATGGAATGGGAAACTATGTCCACTCCACATTTAATTAATCTGGCAACCAGCTGTCTTGCACTCCAGATGAGTCACCGCTAAGGAAGACCACCAAACTTCATAATCTTAAACTCCAGCAAATGAAGGCTCCTAAATGAAACCAAACCCCACCTAGTTTCTGCTACTATTGCAAAGAGGAAAAACATTGGAAAGGAGATCTTTACAAATTTAAGCACTTTAGATACCTTCAGCTCTCTAGCCAGCCTTTCGAAAGTCCTCCCTAATGATGGGGCTACAAAGAACTACAGGGGTTCCTCCCAATCCTCCCTCTTGACTGGCTTGGAGGAACTTTTCTCCATATTAGGGATCAATCTCTTCCAGTCCTAACTGACACTGGAGCCACACTCTCAGTGCTCAACCCTGCTACTATGAAACAGCTCCTGCTTCGGAGTACTAAAACAGTTCAACTAGTGGGCATCTCTAATAAACCTCAAGAGGTTCCTGTCCCCAAACCTATTCCTTTTTGTTTAGGCCCTTTGAGAGATACTCACCCTTTTCTCCTTAGTTCCTCTGCCCCTATACGTTTATTAGGCTGAGACTTCTTAGAGAAGCATCATACTTCTAATTCTAGAAATTGATAGTAGTCATCAAAATAACCAACCAGGTGAATTAAATGACCCTTTGACATTTTTCATTTGTTCCATTTCTGATGGTACTAGAGCAGATTCTGGCAACACTGATCATTTGTCCCTTTTGAATCAGCTACCACTTTCCTTATGGGCAAAATCTCCAACTGATGTTGGCAAAATTCACAGCCACCTCCCAGCAAAATTTAAATAGACCCCTCAAAACCTCTTCCCAAAATTAATCAATATCCTGTAGGTCAAGAAGCCCTGTGAGGCATAACGCCCATAATAGAAGTCCCAAGGTTTCATTATCCCCTGTACTAGCCCTGTAACACCTCCATTAAACCAGTGAAAAAAATCTAAGGGCCCAGGGTGGAGGTTTGTCCAGTACCTCACAGCAATAAACGACACTGTTATCCCTCGATACCCTGTTGTTCCTAACCTTCACAGGTTACTGACATCCATTTTCACTGAAAGCAAATTCTCTACTATAACTGATTTATGCACTATATCCTTAAGTATTCCAGTTGATGAAGATAGCCAATACCTTTCTTGCCTTCACTTGGGAAGAAAAACAATTCACCTGAACAGTAATTCCTCAGTGTTACACTGTGAGTCCCTATTTCCTGAAAATCCTGAAGGCTGATCTGGATGCTTTGTTGCAGTATGTGGATGATTTGCTTCTTTGCTCTCCTTCTCAAGCTTCCTCACAGGAGGACAGCGTCCAGTTGCTAAAGCTTTTAGCCTTAAAGGGACATAAGGATGCCAAGAAAACTGCAGTTTGCCCAAACTCAGGTTCAATATTTAGGGCATTGGATATCAGAACAAGTGCTACACCTACATCCAAATAGATTTCATGGTGTCTTAAAACCCAAAACTAAGTACCAACTGTGGGGTTTTCTCAGGCCAGTTGGTTATTGCTGAAATTGGATTCCAAATTTCTCTCTTATGGGCAAACCTCTATATGTTTTACTCAACAATAACAATCCCAACCCAATTTTATGGGAAGAACCAGATAACACACCTTCAAGACCTTAAAGCAGAGTCTGATGAACTCACCTGCCCTTTGGCATCCCAATGATCAGATTCCCTTTTTCCTTCTTTTACATGAAAAGGAAGGGAATGCCCTTGGGGTACTCACCCAAAAACACAGGGACCACTATCAACCGATAGGGTATTATAGGCAGCAACTGGACCCTATGGCATGGGGATATACCCTTGCCTTAGAGCCATTACAGCCACTGCCCTTTTGGTTAAAGCCACAGAGAAAATCATGGGATCTCTTCTAACCATTTTTGTACCCCATGCAGTAGAAGCTCTCCTGATTTCTCATCACAGTCAGCATTTCTCAGCCAGCTGCCTCATCTCTTACAAAGGTCTTTTACTAACTGTTCCTCACATAACTCTTTTACTTCGTAATAACCTTAATCTGGCTACTTCCCTCCACGTCACTGATGAAGTCCCTTACGACTCATTAACACTAACAAACTACCTCCTGACTCCTTGTGATGATCTACAGGAAATTCCACTGGGTAATGTTGACTTCTCATGGCCCACTGATGGTTCTTATTTAAAAGTGACAATGGTAAATATTGTCCTGGAAATGCTATTACAACTCCTTTGGACGTTGTTAAGGAATCATCTCTACATATTGCTACTTCAGCACAACAGGCTGAATTACACAGTCTTTTATGAGCTTATATTTTAGTCAAGAACAAAACTGCCAATATTTATAGTAATAGTATATATGCTTTTGGAGTAGTTCATGATTTTGGAATATTGTGGAAGCAATGTGTCTTCCTTACTTCCAGTGGAAATACAATTAAAAATGGTCCCTATGTTCAGGAATTATTGGATGCAATACTTTAAATCACTGCTTTAGCTATCATTAAGATTCCAGGGCATTCTAAACTTGATTCTATGGAAGCTAAGGGTAATCACACCTTGCTGATATTTCTGCAAGGAATGCTACCCTTTAAGGGATCAACAGCAGCCAAACCTCTGTCATGGTCCAAAGGGCTATTTCCCCAAATAATAATTTAGAAAAACTGGCCAAAGAAGCCCAATAATTGGCCTCAGAAAAGGAAAAACAAGATTGGGAATTCAACAATTGTTGGTCTGATAGAAAGAGGAAGCTCTGGTTTGGACCAAATAACAACCCAGTCTTATCAGAGACTAAAATTCCCACTCTTCACTACTGTCCATGCATTAAACAATTAGTCTACTGACAAAATGGTAGCCTTCATGAATCAATATGGTGGGGAAACATTAACAAAGCTGCAAAAAGTGCCTACCTCACTTCTCCCACTTGTCCGAAGTACAACCCAGGGAAAACTGCTTCCAGTCATTTTAAACTGCCTAATGGACCACTGAAGGTCTGGCAAATGTATTCACACAACTTCCTCTGTTTCATGGATATAAATATGCTTTAGTCATGGTCTGTATGTTTCCACACTGGACTGAAGCCTTCCCTTGCAGATAGGCTACTGCCTCTTCTGTGGCTAAGGTCCCATTGGTAAAGATTATTCCTACCTGGGTAACTCCTCTCAAACTCCATAGATCAAGGAACCCATTTTACTGGCCAGGTGCTCTGACAAGTCTGCACTGTTTGGCTAGTTTTACAAAACTTTCATTGTGCCAACCATTCTCAATCCTTTGCTTTAACCTAATGCAATAATGGCATTATTAAGACTCGTTTGGCATACTTTGTAGAGGCCCTCCAAATACTTTGGCCAAAATCATTGCTGTTGGTCCTTCTAAATCTCAGGTCTACCCTTTTGGAACTCATAAACTCTCACCCTTTGAGATAGAGGATACCCACTGTACTTGGCACCTGCTTCTTTTGACCCACACGAATAAAAGGAGAGAGACTCCAATACTGCAAAGACCTAACGGCTTCTATTAAAAATAACCATGTTTTGGTACAGCAGTCTTCTCACAGTGTGCCCTCAGGAGATGAAGGCCTTAAGCTTCATACCTTGCAACCTGGAGATTTTATCTACTGGAAAAACCCCTTCAACCTTGCTGGTTGAAGTATTGCTAACAAACCCTTGTGCCACCCAACTCTAAGAAACAGACTCTTGGATTCACGTGACACACCAAAAGAAAGCACCAAACCTTGACTAGACCTGCACATTATCTGGTAACCTAAAAGTAAGGATTTCCCAAACTGAAGCAAATGACATCTGATGAGACAGCTTTCCCAATACTAGCTGGATGTTTGTCACCAAATCTTTGATGATGACATAATTCAGATGATTTCAAATGTCTTCGATCCTGAGAACATATGAACTTCAGATAAAAAGTGCCAGAGAGTTCTCTCTCCTGCCCCTCATTGTTACCTGAATGTGACCTTAATAGGTTTCCAATCTGTGAACTTTCTCTCTGAAGTGAGACACTACACCCAGGGAAGATCCTTCCCTTTTGAGGGACAGAAAGCAGCTGAAACTAGAAAACCTGACACCTAATCAGCGAGGTTTCCAAGAAAGAACTTGATCAAAAGAAGAAAATGTAAAAAATTAAGAGACCTCAATTAATTAGAGTTGGGAGACCAGAAGGGGGAGCTCTCATGCCCTAGGATGACAGCAGAGCCCAAAAGGGAAAAGAAAGACCTCTCTTTCCTGGCAGAGACTCAGCCAATGAAAAGCCATGAACTCTTTGTTTACTAGAGCTCTCCCAACTTTCTCTTCCTCCCAATAAAAGTGTTCTCTTTTTGTTGCCTTCTGGGGACTTGCACATGGCTCATCATGGTTGTTGGCCCCAAACTGTCATTCTCTGCTGATCCTGAATAAACCCATCTTTGCTGGAAAAATATCTGGCAGTCTGTTTCAGGTCAAAAATAGTTACCCGTGAAGTAACAGACTGTTCAATGCCCAATCAATTAGAAGGCAACTTCTATTCCAAGACCAAAATCAGATATGAAAATAGAATTTGGGGTGAGAATATTCTGCTTCATAGGAGAAGGCCAAAGTATTGATAGCTCTGCTTAAAATCCTGTAAATGTTCAGATAATTTCTCTTAGCTGTTTGCACTGAAACTTCACAGTCTTACAGAGTTTTCCCAATCGGAACTCATTACCTACAATGCTCTGAAATGTGCATTCAAAATACCTTGTTTCATAGTTAGTAGTTTTTATTTTCTTCCTTCCACAAGAACACATTTTCTAAAATTTTCTGCAACAAAAATGTATACTACTATCTTTTGAAAATAGACTTATCAGTAATTTGAATTGACTCTAGTCCTAAAAATTACACATCAAACAGACACATTTGCTTCCTCATGAAGGTCCACACATCAAAGTTAGAAATTATCATCTCTCTCCTGGGAGCATTCCAGTGGCTACATGGTGATAACTGACACAAGAACATTTCTGAACATAAGTGCTGAACACATGTAGGAAATCCATTTTAGGAGCAGTAAATAGAGAACAAATCACAGATTCTGGTGACCTCTGTATCTTCCATCATTTTATATTCCTAAACCTTATTCCATCTTACATTCCTAATTCCATGCTCCCTTTTAAACTATAAATTAATAGATCCTCAAGGATGTTGGTCTGATCATAGTGTAAAAGTGATTTAGGTAAATTTTTCTTAGCTCTTCATTTTTAAATGTAATTTTAGCCACTCAAAGGAAACTCAGATATAAATGTAGATTATGTTTATATGATATAATCAAATGTGAATTTATTTATTGGCTATAACTTGTTATTCAGGTCATTCTAGATAGATAGGTAGGTAGATAGGGCCCCTGGCTCAAGGAACTTAACACTGTAAGCAGGTCGCACAAAATACTGAGTAAATCAGGAGGAAAGAGTGAGTAATCAGGTATGGAAGAGAGCAAGATCAGACAAGTGTGTACTCTGCTCTTTCTACCCTCTAGTTATTTCATTAGTATTTCAATAGTAGAGAGTTACTTCTCTCTACTATTTCATTAAAAAAAATATTCAAATGGTGATCTATTTATGTTTAATATCAAATAGCATCTAGCACATAGTCACTGGTTTAGCTTCTACCTGCCAGCTGGTAAAGTAACTGTGATGATTATCATACATTTGTTTACCATAACAATTATTAAATAAGCCCTTATTACGTTCCAAACGTTGTAAATTTTGTGATTCAGCAGGGAGCAATGCAGAGTATAACACACATTAAACCAGTAAGCATATCATACATAATATTTCATATACTGCTGTACTATGAAGAAAATAATCAGGGTCAAAAAAATAGGAGTAAATGGAATGGGATGGGATTGTTTTGGAAGGGGATTTAGAGAGACTTCTCAAGAAAGAGACCTCTGAACAGAGACCAGCTGAATGAGAAGGAGTGCCCCCTATGAAGATACAGAGAGGGAATTCCAGGAAGAAAACAACCAGCAAGCTTAGAGATATTGAGCCAGGAAGGGATCAGAATAGTTGAAGGAAAGAAAGAAGAATGTGGCTGAACTGTAGTTGACAAGGAGGAGAATGGTACTGAACGATACTGTAGAAGTAGATAGCAGGTAGACCGCCAAAAATAAATAGGTTGATAAATAAACAAACAAACATAGGACTTTGGCTTTTTCTGTAGATGTGATTTAAAGCTACTGAGGGATTTTTAAAATGGAAGATACTGCTTTGAATTGCCCTGGGGGAAGGGTAAGGAACAAACACACTGCTTGACTGGCAATAGTGTTTGCAGGCTGACCAGTTAGGATGTTACATTAGTAACATAGATGAAGGATTATGATTCCTTGAAATCAGTGTTTGTTGTGGAGATAACAAGAAGTGTCTGGCTTCTGGATATGTTGTGTTCATAGATAACTGGTATACAGATAAGGGAGATAATGAGGAAAAGAGAACCTTGGATTACTCTGAAATTGTATCCTCAGATAGTATGTAATTGGTGATTGTATGGGTAGTAACTCATCTGGATGCCACATGGATATTTGGGCAAGCCCATTTGCTTTTGTCCTTGGTCACAAGCCATTCTCAATGCTTCTTTTCTCTGCACTGAGCCAAGGGGGGCTGACCCAGGAGGGAAGCTGACATTTGAGGACAGCTTCCTTTGGGCTCACTTGCCAGTAGAATTCTCATTGGGTTCAGTCAATTGGAGGAGGATTTAAATGATCTCCTAAATGCTATTGATTTATAAACATATATTTTTCTAGGGAAAAAAGTTATTCTCCTTTTCGTGTCTATATATGAAATGTGCCTATACAATAAATATCTAAACTCAAAATGTTCCATACTGAACATTCTCTGGAAACACGCTTGCCTTCTTGTTTCTCTCTTGAATCACACTACAATTCTGTAAATTCCTGAATCTCAAACCTATGAATACATCTGATTTTCTAACTACCAGCATATACTAGTTATTAAAGTCATATTAATAAAATCCAAAAATATTTTTACTAAAATTTCTTTAATTTTTCTCCTTTACTGTCTTTCAGAGACACATGTCATCTCTTCCTTTGAACTGTTCCTCTAGCCTTCTGTGCCTAAATTTGTTCTCCAACTTACTAACTGAATGGCCCTACTAAAATTTAACTATTTTGATGTATGTCATCTATAAAATCTTCAGTTGCTTCTCAATAGTCTGGGATAAAGTCTAACTGTCTTTTATTTACACATATAACTCATTATTTTTTGGTTTTGCTAACACTTCATGCTCAACCGTCATCATACACACATCCCCAACCTTAGTGTACACACGCACACACAGGCCACATTGGGATCCAGTGGAAATAGTTGTATTCAATTTTAGGCATACACAGCATAGTTTGCATCTAACCCTTGCTTTGATCACCCTCTCTCTCTTGCATAGAATACCCTTTGAAACCACTTTTTCTTTTTTTTTTTTTTGGCCGCACAGTGTGGCATGCGGGATCTTAGTCCCCAGACCAGGGATGGAACCCATGCCCCCCTGAATTAGGAGCACGGAGTCTTAACCACTGGACTGCCAGGGAAGTCCCAAACCCACTTCTTCTAAACATCTATAAATGTAATTGGCTCGACTTGCTTCATATGAAACATTCTTTGTCCCAGTTAGAATTATCTCACTTATTCTTGATGCCTCAAAAGAATTCACACTTCTATATTTATACCTCTAGCACTTTCTTACAAATACTAGTTTTATTTCTATCTCTTCCAATTAAGCAGAAAATAATAGTATCTTTCCCAATACCCTGGTTGTTAAATCTTAGGCTCATTACCTCAGCCAATCAGATGTTCCATTCTGAAACTGTGAAATTTGATGGAGTAAAAAAAAAAATGGATAGTTAAAATAAATTATTCAGGGCTTTTGTTGTTACAAGTCCCCCAGAGATGGTAGTACTGACATTGCAGCAGCACGGGCTTATACAGCACTAGCCTCAGCAGCTGGTCACAGTGATAACCTCAGGTGCAATGCATTTCATCCACACTCCCCAAACTTAAACAGTTTTTTCAGTTATCTCCTAGAATAGCTGCTATATCATGCACCTTCAAATACTTACACATCTACTTTATATACATTCATGTATATTTGTAGTTAGTTTAGCTAAATTTTACTAGGACAAAAAAAAGAACCTTGACTGAACTGCCCTTATACTCTCAATACCAAATAATATGCTTACATCATTGAAGCTTAATTTATATTTGCAGACTGTATAAATGAATGAATATGTTTCATCCTTAAAGATGAACAATGTAACAAATGTTAACATTCATCAAGTGCTTATTTTGGGTGTAGCTCTTTGCAACATGCTTTGCAGAAATGAATTTATTTACTCCTAAACCCATCCCTTGAGGTAGATGTTATTCTTTGCTTTACTGTGTAGGATACTAAGGCATAAGAGTTAGTTATATGGCTCAAAGTCATATCTCGTAAAATAGTGAAGCTGGGATTTGTACTTGAACATCTGTCTCTGAAACCCACACCCATTCCATTGCCTTTTATTGCCTCTTAAAGCAGGATAAGAAGTATGTTTTCTTTTTGTTTGTATTTGTTTGTGTATTGAGATCATTACTACTTTAAGCAAAAATAAATGAGTACTCTTTGAATTTTTAATATTAGATTACATTTTTTCTACTGTCCTTTGCCCAAAATAAATGTGAAAAATAATACAGGTTTATCCAAATTCAGGAGAGAAGTGAAAACGATTTTAATGATCATCTTCTCAGCTGTTTGGTTTGCTTATTAATCAACATGGTCCATATGAATCAGTTGACACTAATAAGAACATCTAAGAGACGAATATATGCCTTCAATTTAAAAGTCTAGAATCTATCAATCCCAGTTAAATGAGCATCATGTTTTGTAAATTTGAATGTGTTATACTAGAAATGTATAAATATTTAAACATATCTTCTTTATTATATATAAATATATACATATGATATGTACATATTTATGTGTGTGTATATATATATATCATTGTAAATGGATATATGTTTTACTTCCACATAAATTCAGTTTTTAGATCCTGTGTCTTTATATAGACAAAGTCTAAGCCAAAATAAGAATTAGCTTGGCTTAGTAGATGCAGAATACTGATGAAGAGCTATCTTTTGAATTTCTTCCTAAATGCTCTTATATTAAGCCTTAGAACTGCAGGAACAGAGAGTTCCACAGCCTTGGAAACATGACAAAGACATCCTCCCCTGAATTTTTCATCATTTATTTCAGTTAACTACAAAATGTCAGAAATGAAAAGGACACCACCAGAAATTTTCTCAGTAACTTTTCACCTCAATTATGGCCATAAGCATATAGCACAAAAAAATTTAAACAGCACAAAACTAGAAGTAAAAAGAAGCTGGCCAATTTCCGACAGACTTGCTTTCAATTGTACTTATTACAGAAAGCATTATCTTCTAAAAATCAGTATTCTATAATCATAACTTTTTTCTTGACCTATAAAAGGTTGAGGCTACTGAGTTTGTAATTCTGAGAAATAAAGCCCCAATACTTATTCTAGATATTGTTGAGTATGCCCCAAGTATGAGCATGCAATGTTTATTCACATATTCACATCTGTTAATTCATTACAAAAATTTTTTTGAGGCAATATTGTACCTTGAAGTCTGTGGCCTGCAAAAACTTCAATAATTATGCATATGAATATGTACATATATTACATAAAAAATACATAGTACAGAGTGTCAATGATCTACATTGAAGTTACTGGTGATCACAGACATAAATCATTTCCTAAATGAACCATTAAGATATTAATTCATGTGTATTAGACACTAATAATTTTGAAATAATTTTTACTCTCATGTAAAAGAGAAGGAATTTTGTTGGCTCAAAGGGAGAGGCAGGACTCAACTTGGCAGGTTTCCTGTTGTTTTTTTTTAAACATACCGGGAGGAACTGAAAGCTGGGAAGGGAAGTGTTACTGCATGGGGAAAAACGTAGAGTAAGAACAGTAATAAAATTAATGTCTGAAATAATCTAACCTAAGTTCTTTATCATACTAGTAGTTATATGGAATGCAGTTGCTTTTTGAACACACTATTCTCCTAATTCTCTGGATTCCTGTTCTGATTCGTTCTTTTGCTTTCCAGGCCTACTTCTTAGCTTTTACTCTCAGACTTCACTTCCTTGTTCTCCTGGATTTGGCATCTGTTTTCTGGAAGCCAGATTTTCCACTACTTTAACTTAAAAAAACCCAAAAAAACCCCAAACCTGAAGCCTTAAAGAATTCTCCAAGAGGCATCAGAGTATCATACTCATGTAAATCTCTTCAAATCTCTAGATATTTATGTCATCCTCATACTTGATAGATATTCTGGCAGAAATATTTGAAGAAATGAAAACTCAGAGTCGCCCAAATTTAATTTTAAAAATATATAAAACAACAGCTTGAAAAGGCACCTATAGTGTCAAACAGAATAAAGAAGAAAAAAGTCCAAACAGAAACTTGGTAGAGTCAGTTTCTAAAGCATCAAGAAACAGTTCTGAAGACTTATAGAAATGAAAAGCAATTATTAAAAATTAAGAAATGGCCTTCTTCAGAGTAACACTGGATACATAAAATTAATGGATTAATATTTATCACGTTTTGAAGGTAAAAACTTATTATTTTTGATATGGAATACTCACAATAAAATGAACACAAGCTGGGCCACAAAAATCCTCAAATTATTAAACAAGGAACATCACTTATCTATATTACCTGTCTAGAATAAATTGCAAGTCACAAATAAGTGGAGATATCAAAAAATATCTTATTTCTAAAAACAGTTATAAATATTCCACAGACAAAAGAAAAAAAAGCTTAAAAGAGATTATGGATAACTGAGAACTAAATTACTGTAATAAAACATAGGAAATAGCTAGAGAGAAATATTTAACTTGGAAGTCATTTTTTCAGAAATAAGTAAGTTTGAAAACTACGATCTCAGTCTCTAACTCCAAAAGATAAACTCCCAAAAGATTTAATTCCAAAATATTAATAGAATTCACCTTTCAAAATATGAAATAATAAAAAAGATAATGAAAGAAATTAAAAAATGGGGTAAATCCTAAAATTTTAAATGGTTTATCAAATATATATGTATTACTTCTGAAATAGATTTTTATTGTTTAATCAAAATTATCATATTGTTCCATTAAAAAATTTCTTTTGGAAAAATTCCTGAGCTAAAACAAAATTTCTCATATAGCATGACTGAATACACTGTAAATTCTACTCAGGAGCAAAATATTTTGGAATTTGTTTAGCTAACAAAATTTATAGTAATCTGAAAAACACTGACCCTTGTCTTATTTCAATAATTTAGCTATTACAATAAAATCTCTCTCTCCCTCTCTCTCTCTTCTACCCAGTTCAGGAAAACTCTGTTAAATCCTTAAAATGCAAACATAAAGCAAACACCAGACAAATGAGACTTGGTAAGCACTCTGTTTGAAACTAGGTTCTCCACTAGGTTCAAATCTGAATAATAATTTTCCTTGTAATTTTTACATTTTATAAATCAAATACGTCAGTGTCCAGTTTACTGTATAGAGTTCTTTTATATCTCAAATCACTTTGTATGGATATTCTCCTAAGTTCTCCCCTTAAGAGAAACAAACACTAATGTGTTAGCAGAGTCTTCACCACATAAGTTAGTAAATACTAGAACAATTTTTTTGTCTCAAACTATTTCATCCACTAATCAGAATGTTGTCCAGATTATTTTGTTCTTAAATCCAAGACAAGCCATTTGCTATATTGTTGAGGAATAATAGAGAGGAGAAAATTCAACTTAACTTCAAAATAAATTTCCAGGAGAATAAGAGAAAATAAATATTAATTTTAAATAAGTAATACATATGTGAGAAATGAATTTGTTATACTGTAATATGAGCATATTTAGACATTTTTATGATTTACATATTGTTTTTATTTTCATATAGACATTTAAACCATTAGTTTTCATATCTGACTGTAAAATTTCTAGGAAAGATATAGTTATGTTTGAATATACATTATATATAGAATATATAAAGTATATATAGATTCAAATATATTTATTCAAGCACAGACATATAGCATATATGTGATATGCATGTGATATATATGTGAATATATATCTGTGCATATATATAATGCTTCCAGGATGAACCCAACAAAACTTAAAATACGGACTAAAGATATTGTACTAGTACTTATTATTTACTGCATCACTAGCACTTCATCAATCATTTTGAGCAAAACCTGATTCACTTGTCATTCTTACTTGGCAATCAAAAATCTATCTCAGAAACAATGTTTATCCATCACAGCTCCATTTCCACCAACATTAAAATGTATATTTTTTCCAACATAGTCACAAAAAAGTCCCCAAGTTTCAATCTATAATGAAGATAAGGTTTTTGAGTTTAAGGATGACTTTGTCTTAGTTTAATTTAACCAATTTTTTGGAAATAACCAGCCAACTAATTATTTTGAAATTCTTCATTTGCTTTAACTTGGTGTCAAGCCTCAGTTATTCAGGTCCCCTGAACTTCACCATTATGGCTCATATGGGGGTAGTGCAAGGTTGCTCAAAATTTTATAGATTAGAACTATTTCTGTCTACCTCAAATATGTTTCTATGGTATATTTTCTTTGTGAGGCCTCTAGTTGGCCTAGGGAACTAAATTCTATTTTGTTTTTTTTTTTGATAGACATTATTTTCAAGTCTTCCAACAAGAAATATCTACACTTAAAACCTATACTTCAGTTTACTGAGCCTATGCTTTCCTTCCTCCACTAGTTGAGAATAATCTTAACTCCAGCAAGAAGGCTTTAGGAGGCCAAATTTTTTTCTTTTGATCTACAATTTTCTAAAATGGCAATACCAATAGTTTTGTCATCAGTTACCACATGCTGCCACGAGTCATTACAATCTAGGGATCAGTATAGAATTCAGAGGATAAAAATCTGGGTCTTAAACTTGGTTACACAACAAGGTAGGCAAGTTGTATAATGTCTCTGTCTCCTTTTCTCCATTTGTTAGAAAAACTAATACTATCCTATTTGAGATTGTTTTGAGCATTTTGTAGTACCTAACACTATTTAAAATAGTATTTATTAAGTTATTATATATAAGTTCACTCACTGATATTAGTACTTGCAAAGATCTACTCTACCTATAAAAGTTTAACACCAAGTCAATGGTGTATTGTGACTCTAAAATATGCATAACAAAGCCAGTAAAACACAATTTTTATATGCACGCCTATTAAAATATTAAGTTCAACAGACCTTGGGAATATTCTGCTATAGAAAGTTTAATTTAGTTATAAGAATATTCTGCTATAGAAAGATCAATTTAGAAAAGTGATTTGTTTAGCACAATATAATTTAAAAAATAATCACCACAGCTTTTAAAAAGATAATAAAGCTATTTTTCAACTGCATACTATTATTGAAACTATTTGAGGGTACATTGAGAAAAACAAATTCCAAAAATCACCAAGTTTCATAGAATGAATTAAGATGTACTTTCTCATTCCACTCAACACAGCTATGACATGAAATTTTTAAAGTTTTGGATATGAGTCACTGTCTACTAACATTCACTTGGAATTCTTTTATTGATTTTTTTTTTTTTTTTTGCTATGGCATGGTGCCCTGTGTCTGCTGGTGCTAACGTTTATCTAAGATCAGCATTTTTTCTATAGCAGTCTGCTGTGTTTATTTGTTTTTTATTTCCTTACTGCTGTAACACAATTGTCTATAATTTAATTTATTCATATTGTCTTCTTTAAACCACTATAGATTTAACTCTTCATTGTGCAAATAATATCATAGATTTCTTTTAAAAGTGTTTAGATTTTATTACCTTTAATAGAAAATCATTTATGTTATCATCAACTTATTTGAAGACACATGAAGCTGAAGAATCCTGGATCTTGTTTTTCAATATAGTTTACTTTTTACTGGATTTTTATGATGCACTTCTGTATATATCTATAATAATAGTGTCAAATAAAAATTACAAAAAATGCAATATATTAAACCATATTAATACTATAAAGAAATTATGGATAATAATCTGATAATAATAATCTTCTGATATATTTAGTAAAATATCTTTTTTTACAGCATACTAATACCAACATTGGACATACTTATATTAATTAATATAAGTATATATTATAAATATAAGTATTAATAATATATTTATATTAATATAAATATATTATATATATTATAAATATATATAATATATTTATATACATATATAATATATTTTATATATAATAATATATATATTTATTTATATAAATATAAGTATTAATAATTATATTTATTTATTTACTTATAATTAATATAAGTATATAATATAAATATATATAATATAATATCTTAAATATTAATATTTAAGGTAACATATAGTATGCCTGTAAATGCTAAGAAAAAACAGTTGGCTACTTCTGTTTTTGCTATCTCTTTTTGCACTTTCCACTGTCACATATAAATACTTTTAAAATATAGAAAGAGGTCCAATAAAGGTTCCAAAAGAATTGTCACAAGATTAAGATTAATCATTAGAAACACTCATAACATATGTGATGGAACTATGCTTCTATACAGTATTGCAAAGATTAAAAGTGTCTTTCAGTTCTTACACTGCCTCTCCCCAAACATAACCCTCAACAGAAATGTAAATGCAATGGGGGGGGCATTCTTTGTTACCAAAAGAAACAGATATTAAAATTTCATTAAATCAGTGCATGCAGTTTATAAGTAATTCTAAGTCAATAGAATTTTGTAATAGTTTACATGATATCTTCCCTCTAGATTAAATAATATAGTTGTGAGGTCTATTTTTCATACTCTACTCTGCCAAGACTGACAGAAACCTGAAAAAGGGATTAGCGTAATACTACCTATTTTTTTATTTTAGAAGTTATTATTGAATTAATACTGTGATAAACAAGTGTTTAAAAAGTGCCTTTAAGGATCTGTACTGATGAAAGTGAATTCACTGTGATTATTGACAAAATCTGTTGAATTAATCTCAATTTCTCTTTGCATTCATCATCCCTTTACTCAGCTAGCAGATATTTATTACATACATTTAAGTGCACAGTGATACTACAGGCACTTAACAATTATTTGCTTATATGCAAATATTTTAAGAATAATATCCTGATTATTCTTTAAGGTTGCATCCACATTTTCAATATTCTGAAAGAAAAATGATCAGTTTAAAACTTTTCATCTTAAATATCTATATACCTACCAGCACTGCAGATCTCCTCTGAATGTGAAAATAATCTATTTACCAATGTAAGACAAAATTTCCTTACAAATTTTTGAATATATGAATTTAAATCTCTTGTAATAATACTGAAAGTATAGTAAAGGCTTGATAAAAGAAAAAAAATACAACCACATATGTCTGCATAAGATGATATTCTATTCTGGTCCTCTCTCCTACAAATTTCAATATTCATTTTAGCCAATCCCAAAGCTATCATCAAGAATTAGTACAGAAACCTCCATCTTAGTTTTTCTCTTCAGAATGGCGAGTCTTAAATTTGAACCTCAATGCATTTCAAATAATTAAATATATATAATTCAATCTGCCTTAATCTTTTGCTTCCCAGTAATTTCCCCAAACTGAATTCTACAGTTTTTCAGTAAGATAAACACCATATATTCTTACATGAACTTTCTAGCAGCATTAGACAGCAGAAGGTGAAAAGCCTAACATTTATAATCAGATTCCAGCCTTCATCAAGCCAAACAGTTTATTAGATTTGAAATACAATTTAATGATCACATCTGCCATTATTTATTCTTCAGGATGGCCCTTGACTCTGTTCATCTTCATCTTTGCTGAATTTTACAGACAGTAAAACAATATCATCAATTTTCTACACATCATATCTTGCCTGAAATAATTCTTAAAAACTTGTATATTTTTTGTCATCATTTAGGAATGTCTTCCAATGGAGGTGATCTATGATTTATATTGTCATAATAATTAATAACATTGAGTTAGGCACCAAATTAATGCTTAATAAATGGCTGAATGAATTTTTTTTAGAGTAAATCAATTGATTTGACAAAGAGAACCCTTTAAGAATCATGTTGGGATTATAATAAAAAATAAAATAACCTATTAATTGGAGTGTATCACAGCCTAAAGTGAAGACAGTAAAATATAAAGTTTACTGTTATGGACTGAACTGTGCCCCCCCTCAAATTCAAATGCTAAAGTTCTAATCCTTAATACCTCAAATGTGAATGTACTTGGAGATGAGGCCTTTAAAGAGGAAATTAGGTTAAATGAAATCTTAAGGATGGGGCCCTAACCAATAAGACTGGTTTTCTTATAAGTGGAAGAGACAATAGGGACACATATGCACAGAGAAAAGGCTGTGTATGAACACAGCAAGAAAACCGCCATCTACTAGCCAAGAAAAGAGGCCTCGGGAGGAACCAAACCTGCCAACACTTTAATCTTAGACTTTCAGATTCCACAACTGTGAGAAAATAAATTTCTGTTGTTTAAGTCATCCAGTCTGTGGTATTTCATTATGGGAACACTAGCAAACAAATACAGCTGTCAAAACACAGTATCTTCTATGCAATTTGGCTTCTGTTAACATGAATAATTATTATTTCTTAATGAAAAAATACAACAAAGTCTGTGTTATCTAATTACTATCACTTCATGTCATTTTAAAATGATATGACAAACATTTTCTAATTCCATACTAGAACTACTACAGTGCTTTCCTAATTAATGAAAAATCTCTTATTACTCAATATTATGTTGTGTTATGGAGAAATTAATATAACATTTCTTTTATGAAATTGCTAAATGGAGAAATAAACTCATTTGAATTTAGGTTTTAAGAAATTACAAAATAAGGGAACTTTTAAATAAAAACTGAAGCATGTACCATTTTAAATTTGAGAAGATAAGATCTCAAAATATTAGCAAGAAAAAAACACATTAGCAGTTGTAACTACAATTTTTAAACTCAAATCTCAAAGGGCTTTCACAGTTCTAACTAATGCATATCTTAATAAAATTCATATCTCCTTAAGTGATCATATACCTTTTTTCTTCCTTACTAAATAGTTAAATTGCCAGTTACTTGCAGGCCAGATAATGTCCATTTTAATTTCATATTGTAAGTTTCAGTTCTATTTTCTGAGTATCTGAAAATATTGATGGCCTCTTAAAATATGTATTTGTTATTTGCAGGATTTTTTTCTATTTCAAATTTTCATGTTTAAAGAAATTGTGCTAATAAACATTGTCATCTGCAATCTTGTGAATAGGATATTGGACTAAGAGTCATTAGAGTTGATATCCAGGCCCACCACTTACACTTACTAGCTTTGTAGCTTGGTACAAGTCATTTAACATCTTTGAGATCATTTATTCATCTGTAAATTACCAGTATTCAACTGTAAACTATCTCCCAAAGGATACATGATTGCATTAGATATACTAGACAGGGGTTGGTAAACTCTATTATCCAAACAGAAATCATTTTAGAGTGATTAAAATATTTTGAATTATTTAAAATAAAAGTAGCTACAATAAGCATATTATGATTCTATCGATTTGATATTGATTTTTGCATCACTTAATTATATTGCTGTTATATGTTCCAGGAAAAGAAATTCTTTCTTTGCCTAATGTACCCCAAATTAAAACAATTTAGCTGTTCAGAACAGTCACCATTTAAAAATGATAACAGCATGTCATCATGTGCACTATGGCTAGTCCTATACCAATAGGTCCTTTATTATAACTTGAGTGGTAGTAGCACAAACTCTTCATGAGGCTCTTTCTCCAAAAAGTGAGCTTCTTATTCTATTTCATGTGAGATATTAAAAGTTGCAGAGGAAAAAAAAAAACAAACAACACACCTTTAGTTCCAAACTGACCTGCCAGATGACCAATTGATTGACTTACAAAGAGAAATGTGGAAAACCGGTTCCGTGACCCTTATTGAAGGTATAGAAGTATGAAAACTGAGTAAATTGAACAAGATCATTTTTTTCTTTCCATAGCATTTTTTAAAAAATCCTGTGAGGCTCCCCCGACCGAGTTTTATTGAGATATAATAGACTTATTAGTTTAAGGTGTACAATGCAATGATTTGATATATGTATATATTGTGAAATGATCACAATAAGTCCAGTTAACACCCAACACATTTTTTTTTTAGATTCCACATATAAATGAGATCATACAGTATTTGTCTTTCTCTGTCTGACTGATTTCACTGAGTATAATGCCCTCAGTGTTCATTCATGTTGTCACAAATGGTAGGATTTCCTTCTTTTTTATAGATGAATAACATTCCAGTGTGTGTGTATGTGTGTGTGTGTGTGTGTGTGCGTGTGTGTATGTGCCACATATTCTTTATCCATTCATCCATTGATGGACATTTAGGTTGTTTCTGTGTCTTTTATTGCAAATAATGCTGCAATGAACATGGAAGTGCAGAAATCTCTTTGATACAGTGATTTCATTTTCTTTGGATATCTACGCTGAAGTGGAATTGCTGGATCATATGGAAGTTCTGTATTTAACTTTCTGAGGAACCTCCATACTGTTTTCCATTGTGGCTGCACCAATTTACATTCCTACCAACAGTGCACACCACGTCCTCACCAACACTTATTATCTCTTGTCTTTTTGAAGACAGTCATTCTAACAGGTGTGAGAAGATACCTCATTGTGGTTTTGATTTGCATATTCTTGATGATTAGTAATATGGATCACCTTTTCGTGTACCTGTTGGCCATTTGTATGTATTATTTGTAAAAATTTCTACTCACTTCCTCTGCCAATTTTCTAATCAAATATTTTTGTTGTTATTGAATTGTATGAGTTCTTTATACATTTTGGATATTAATATCTTAGATACATGAATTGCAAATATTTTCTCCCATTCCAGAGGTTGCCTTTTCATTCTGTTTATAGTTTTCTTTCCTGTGAAAAAACTTTTTAGTTTGATGTAGTCCCACTTGTTTTTTTTTTGCTTTCGTTGCCTTTACTTTTGGTTTCAAATCTAAAAAGAAAAAACAAAACAAAACACTGCCAAGACCAATGTCAAGGAGCTTACCCACTATGTTTTCTTCTAGGGGTTTTATGTTTTCAAATCTTATTTTCAAGTCTTTAATCATTTTTTTTAAACATCTTTATTGGAGTATAATTGCTTTACATTGGTGTGTTAGTTTCTGCTGTATAACAAAGTGAATCAGCTATACATATACATATATCCCCATATCTCCTCCCTCTTGCGTCTCCCTCCCACCCTCCCTATCCCACCCCTCTAGGTGGTCACAAAGCAGCAAGCTAATCTCCCTGTGTGATGCAGCTGCTTCCCACTAGCTATCTATTTTACATTTGGTAGTATATATAAGTCCATGCCACTCTCTCACTTTGTCCCAGAT